>NC_091105.1:16472313-17115438 GCF_024713975.1 Paralichthys olivaceus
GTTTGAAATTCTGCATAATTATCACTTGATTGACACGTGACATCACTGTTAGCTCATCACTCCGGCTGCTAGACTGTGGTCTGCTATGCTTCACCTGAGCTAATCCCCGTCACTGAACACGACCTGAGACTGTGGAGAAGGTTTCAGGCGCATTTCGGATGAATAATATGATTTGTTGTTCGGCTGATTGTCCTGACAGAGAAGTCGAAGACGTCTGTGGTCCAGTTTCTGTGGTCAGCAAAATATAGGGTTTTATTTGTGTGTTAGTAGTGATGAGCAGGTATCAGTGTCTCTGTACCTGGAGCTTTACTCCGCTAGCCTTCAGGCAAGATACCAGCAGTATAGACGAACAAACCAACACAACACCGACATGAACCGAATTTTAATTGTTTAACAATATTACCAAAACAAACCTAGATTATCATAATGCAGGAACACATTTACTGTGATCGACTGAACCGTGAATATTTAACGTCACATCTGCATTTTAAGAGCAGCTGTCTAAAGTAGCATAACGTCTCCTAAAAGTACTCAGAGTATTGGTGTTGATGTGTTGTATGTGTTGCAGCGAAGACAAAACTCGTCTGCTACATTCAGTGAACATGCTAAATTATGTATTGTTTGTCACATGAACATAAATAATAGGAAGTGTAACTTTACTAGAATAGACAGCCAGAGAGAAAACCTGAGACTGATGTCTACCAGCTATTTCCTAAGCTGATGTGAAGTAATTATGATCCGATGAAGTGTGAAGTAAAGAAAATATTTTTATCAAGTAAAAGTCTGTGAAGGAGTTAACCTGACACATGTATAACTTTACATATCTGTGTATTTGTGTAAAGTTTTTCTCAAGGTGACTCAGACAACCTGCACCCATGGATGTCCAACCTGAGGAGACAGAACTGGACTCCAACAAGACTGAACACTGGGAGTCATCACTTTAGCACTGACTCCACGTACAGTTTTCATAACTTAGAAACAATCAAAGCTAAGTATTGCACATAATACATAATGCATTGAATTATATATGGAAGAATTTTAATGTGGAAGTAGTGCACCATTTAATCAAAAAGCATATTCAAATACATAGTTAAATATCCACAGAATATAAGGACACAAACTTTTATAATCAACACTTCCTCTGCAAAAATGCCAAACTTTTATGTTTCCTGTCATTTTATTAGGGACGGACGAGCCTGAAGGACACAGCTGTGCAGACTGTGTTCTGTCTCTCATGGCAGAGAAGAAAAATATAACACTGCATTTTTATCTGAAGTGTATAAAATCAGAAAGTGAAAAGTGAACAATGTTGTGATAACAGTGTTCTTCTTTTTTACCAACCACAATGAATATAGAAATTGACTCAGTATTATCCATGACACTTAGCAATGACTGGCAGCTGTAAGCAGTTGCAGGTCATCTTTAGTTAAGGGAGGAGAACATGAAGTGTTTCTGAGGACACCGGGGGGTGCAGTGCTTCATATAATGAAAAGAAAAAAGTCAATATAAAGGATGTTTTATGCTGAAATCAAAAGTCTTTCTACCTCATCTGTAATAGTCAAGGTAATAATCTCTCACAGTCTGATTGATAACGTGTTAAAAAAAACGGTAAAGAGTCGAAATAGTGGCCCAATTGTGGACTCAAATGACAAGACATGTTGCAACCAACAAAACTGCTGATTATAGAAGACAGTTGTATATTTATGACACTGTGTGTGGATAAATGCACTCATTCACAGTGGCTGATTTGTTATGTGTTAATATATCTTTTAAAATCTCAATGTGCTTGAGTTAGAGCTTGACCACTGCTTCAAAATAAGAAAAAAAAAAAAACTTGTTGAGACTCAATTCATATTTGCATGCTAATTTCAAATGATGATGAGGAAAAAGGTGACATTATGAAAAGGCCTACTATATGCAAGGACGTGTTATTCATTAAAGTGTTTGGAAATAGACATAGACGCTGAATAAATCCTGCGATTAGCTTTCCTAACCTTTCAGATGTTTCTTAGAAAACCCACAGCGAGTCAGAGTGAAAACAAGATACTTGCCTCCCACAGACACAAACACAGGCAGAAAAGAGTAAGGAAGAAAAAGCCAGACAACATTTATAAATGTAATCGTTATACAAGCGGATGTATATCGGATAGATGGATAAAGAGAGAAGAGGGACAGAAGAAGAGACTCATAAGTGCAGGCAGGCCTTGAGGGAGAGAGGCATAAACGCCCAACCTGTACAGTCTGAGGATAATTCATGTTAGCACTCCCGAGGAAAGTAAAACGGATGCTGGACATTAATAAAAACACCAACTAGAACTAGTTACTGCAGTTACAGGCTTTTGACTTCTAGGGGCTTCCAAGTGTGTGGGTCCCATAGCCTCTTATGCTCCCCCCCGATCTTTCTTTCAGCCTCACTGCATGTTCTCTCCCTCCTCTCTTTTCTCACCATCTTCTTCACATGCCTGTCTCTTCACCCTTCCGTGCGTCACTCCCATCTTCCATCTCTCTCTGTCTCTCTCCCCATGGTCTCCCACCATCCCTCTGTCTCTGCAGCCAAAAGGCATCTAGCTTCTCATAACTCTTCATTAGAGCCTTCCCGGGGACCCACGGCTGCATTGTGTAACAGAGCAAAGTCCAACTGCAACCGTAGAGAGAGGGGGGGGGACAGAGCCCCAGAGACAATTAGCTCAGCCTGGAAAATAACATCATACTCCAGTCCACTGTCTCTGACTGTGTGTGGGTGCCGGCTGGATGGCTGCAACTGGCTTTGATTAGGGATCCATATAGAAAACATGGTCGACCAGTGAAGCGCTGCAGGCATTTAATGACATATATGCCTATATGTAGTTCTGTGTGTAGGGACTATGAACAACGGTATCTAACTATAAATAAATAAAACCAAGATATTAATTGGTGAATTTTAAATATTGCTCTATCTTGGCATCCTGTTCAAAATGTTAGTAGTACAAGATGTCTCTTTGGGCTGAAGAATACTGCCTTTTGAAAGCTCCAAAATACTTTTTTCAGTAAGTAACTGCATGTGCAAATGATGATCCAGGGCATCAGGTGTCCTGAGGGGTAATTCCACTGATACAAGGATCGGGGGGAAATTCCACACCACTTGAAAACTCCTACACATACAACCACACACACATAAAATCCGATCAGTTTATCATTTCGAGAGCGTAGACCAACCATCACAGGGTTTCCCCTCTCAGCGGTAATAAGGGCTTCTTTTGTCATTGCAGGTTGTGTGGGATCAAGTCTGTCATTAACATTATGCCAAGGTCATATACTCTCATCTTTATCTGTGTCCGCACATCCTCTCATTCCACTGGTTTCATATGCCCTGGCATGTTTCTCTTCCAGCTGCTTTATTCTATACCACTACCAAACCTGTACAGACAACATCTCAACAACATTGCACTTGCTGTCTGTTGAGCATAGAAGCCATTGCTCCAATATTTTTCTTTTTCAAAACCATTCACACTGAAGCTAGAGGTGGAATAGCTGAGCAATAACAAAATACTGTGGAGTACACAATGCAGTTGGCTACCAAACAAAAAGTATAACTCTAATGAAATATGAGACCAGGAAAAAGAGAGGATATGAACACTGCTATTAGATTAATAATAACAGAGCTCTACAAGCTGCTCTGATCTGCTACTACAAAGTTTCACATCCTGTCACATCCTTCTTACACAAATCTACAAAGACTGTGGTTGCTTTGTGCTGCTGTCTCAATGGCAACCTGGCTGGTGTTGATCAGAGGATATTACAGGTTGCAAATCACATATTATGTGGAGCAAACCTGAATAGAAGACCAAACAGTATTGTTGAGCGTACTTGCTGAGAGGTGAGTTTTCATGCTGCTGATTCCAACAACTAAAAGACATTGTGACATGAATGACTTAAATGTCACATGGATCAGCAGGGTTACATAGACATCAGCTGCCTTTAGACATGCACTGAACTCCACAGATTCTCTGTATTTTCTCCGGGGGAAGGTACATGTGTGAACGCAAATGTCCGAGTGAGAGGCTCTGCAGCTTCTGCAGACTTTTTTCACCTGGCTTTGCAATTAATGAGAAATTCACAAAATGCTCTTTGGCAAAGTGAAAGAAAGTGAAAAACTAAATCCTGCATCTGACCCGATCTGGATCTACACCAAAATTGAATGGGGGGGGTTTCTGACCTAACCGCATCGTTCTGACAAATTTGAATAAAAATTGGTTTAGTAGTTTTTGTTTAATCCTACTAACAACAATAAGCAATGAAAACATAACCTCCATGGCCGAAGTGTAGCATATGAAAAGGTATTTTGCTTTTACAGCTTGAGAGGCAGAAAGAACCAAAAGACCACAGAGGCATTGTTCTTAAAGGTGCTCCATTCAAGACAAAGCCTCTGCCTTACCAAATATATTTCTCTCTCCATCACTGCAGCCTGATAAAGTAACAGGCAATTTATAAAAAGCGAATAAAGGGATCGACAAACTCCCCCCTTTGATTTTCAATATGCAACCCTTACACACCTACAAGTTCCACACACAAGCTTCAAATTCACACGAGCATGGACACACACCCACACACTTAGCAATCAGTGGTGCCACGACAGACATCTCACTCCTGCTGACACCCCACCACCACCACCACCACCAACCCACAAGACTGAACACATCTCTCTGCTGCTGTCACACTGTCAAACCGTCAAGAGTAGACAGAGGAAGACGGACAGGCAGGATGAGAGGAAATCAAGAGCGTTACACAGAGTGGGAGAGAAATGCAAAGACTTCTTCCTGGGATAAAAATGACAGGCACAACAACAGTGTGTGATCTTCCGAGGGCAGTTAAGTCATGCCTGCTGTTTGATGTTTTGATGCTTGACGGGGACGCACTGAAACAACAGCTGGCCGCACAGTCCCTATAAGCCATGAGGAGCCAATGAGCCCTGCTGGTATAGGACGAATTACAATAGCCACACTGATCGAGGCCAGTCAGCCCATGGCCACGGCATGCATTGCTGAAATTGGTGTATTTCAAATCCCACACCCAGTATACTAAGCTCACAAAAAGTTCAAACAGGAAGTTTATCGCTACAGCTTATCACAGCTGGGCGAAAAATCCCAGCCTTCTTCACACATTCATTGTTTCTATAAAGCCGGACAGATTTAACCCGTGGCCAATAACATTGGCCGATATGAGCCTTTCAGAGACATATCAGTATCTGAATTCATGTTTGCCAATAGGAAAACTTATTTTACATAACAAGAAATGCTGCAATCAAGTGTATTTAGAATGTTTGTTTTCCTAACACAAGTTCGATATGTTTTATATGTAATGCTTTATATGTAGTAGTATATACATTAGTATCAGCATCTACCCTCAAAAGTCTGTTTCAGTCGGGCGCTAGTTTTCAATAAAAACAAATGTACACTCATACACTGGCCACTGGGTCCATCCAATAATCTCTGGATCACATCTAGACAAAGAGACATCTAAATATTCACAGAGACACAAAGCTCCAACTGTCCAGGTTTTTGAGAAGCCAAATATTTCTTAATGTTACCTTCAAGGTCCAGTGTGTAATATTTAGGTGAAAGGGAACTATTGGCAGAAATTTAATGTAGAATAATCCTCATGATGTTTTCACTTGTTCATTTCATCTAAATTGAATGAATTGTAGTTTTCTTTACCTCAGAAAAGACCCTTTATATTCAAATACTTCGAGGGGACCCTCTCTACGGAGGCCGCCATGTTTTTTACATTAGTCCAGACTGGACAAACTAAACACCTTTTGAGATTTTATGACAACTGAAGGCTACCACAGGTTCTTTTTCACTTTTGGAAGGAGAGGGTGAGGTGAGGGGTGTTCAGCTGCAACATGCAATTTCAACACTATAGATATCACAAAATTCTACACACTGTACCTTTAAGAGGGAAAATAACAAGAGTGGACATTTAAATTCATCAGTCATGACAATCGGGCAGTACTCCTGTTAAATTGATGATTGTGTTACCGAAAACAAGGAAACAAACAAACAAATAAAGAGACAGAAACAAATGACTTTCCACTGCTCAGAACAGTGCAACCAGTTCCACTCCAGGCTCCTCACCACACACCATCGACCACAGAAAATACCAGTTAATTCATTGTATCGTTGAGTAAAGTGTTTTCTGTTCTCTGGTTCAGGTGGTTAAAGACTTTTGGATCTTACTGTCAGCCCCGTTTTGCTTCTCTATCTTTGAACACGAGTCATGTCTGCCTTTGAACAAAACGAACACAGCAAATATCAGAAAGTCAAAGATGATGTGTGCGTCGTGTAAATACAGCCTGACACGCTACATTGAGTGCGGATCAAACTGCAAAAAAAATTCCCCCACTCAGGTGATTATTTTGCACCGCCACAGTTCAGGGCTCGGGGAACAAGACTAATATGTTAATCAGAGCACTATTTGCAGTTGATTAATACATCATGTCTAAAATGTAAATTTCTCTTCTCTTCTATGTGACAGGAAATGTTACATATGAATCATCTGTTTCAAAGTAGAACAGCTTTTTGATGTGTTTCTTACATGGGAAACTATGAACTATAGGTTCACGAACATTATAGACCAAAACATGTCTTTCCCACTATGTTGTTTAATAATCAATGTTTATCAGCATGGCTATCACAAATGAAGCTTCTCTGACTCCTTGTAGATAATTACAGGTTAGAATAAGGTAAATCCATCACCACAAACCTTTACTAAGTGTAGATTTACAACAGACAATTGTTAGGGGGAAAATTGTCAATCATTGTTGATGAACCTGTAGATCATTTTAATACTGGATTGTTTTATCTCAAAAATATTGGAAAATGTTTTTATAAAGCCTCTATGATTCTAAGCCCAAGGTAACATTTTTATTTTGTTTTGTTTTGTGCAAAATCCAAATAGATTCAGTTTATCTTGTTATTAGGATGAGATTATCTATTGTATTGCACACACGGAGAGTCAAGCAACTGGTTAGTTAAAACTGAAAAGCTGAAGTTGTTTGATTGATAACAGAACTGTGTCACACAGCGTGGGAGATCATCTCACTGCGTGAAACAGTCGACTGTACATTCCACTGATCTTTGCATCCTTGCACAGCTTTAAAACGCAGATACAAAATAAACTATTCAATTTGAAGTTAATATAACTGAATTAAAATTGCAATGTAATATTTACTTTGCTTAAATTCAAAATGAGGCATCATAACCTTTGGTTAATGGTGTTAGACCACATATTATACATACACCTAAAATTACAGTGGACTGCAGTCAGTCGTCCACAGCGTTTCTGAGGTGAGGTTGACGCCCCCCAGCAGAGCTTCTGCAGCCGGCAAGGGCAATCTTAATGAACAGTGAGATACATGATAAATGTGGCCATATGGTGGAGCCGGCTGGCCAAGCCAGGGGTGCTAGCTAGCTCTGCTAAACACGCGCACGCACGCACACACACACACACACACACACACAAACACAAACACAGCCTCATACCTCTCTCTTTTCATTCCTGAGCTTGAAAAGAAGAGCCATCAAACTCTGCACAGCTCGAGACAGCAGCAGGTAGGGGTTAATGACCTCCAGGTCTTTTGGAGAGATAAAGTGTTACGGCCTACTGAGAAATCATCACAGCACTTCCTGTCAAAAAGTTCCACAGAAGTTGGAGTGAGGACACAAACTGTCAGTAGCAGTGACTTTTAAATTACAAGTATTGTATGGGCCTCAGCCCATAAATGCAGGAAGTTTTCCTAATTGATTTTTGCCTGAGTGTGTGTGTGTGTGTGTGTGTGTGTGTGTGTGTGTGTGTGTGGTATTACTCATGTATTACTCAGACTTGATTCCTTATGGGGATGAAAAACAAGTCCCAAATCACATTAAACCCTACATTAAAGTTAGTTTACGTTTATGTTTAAGTAACTGTAATTAATGTTCGAGTAAGACTCCAGGGAATCAGTATAAGTCAATGTAATTTTTTCTGAAGTCATTGAGACACAAGTGTGTGTGTGTGTGTGTGTGTGTGTGTGTGTGTCTGCGTGCGTGCGTGAGAAAGAAAGAAAGAAGCATCTGCTGATGTGAAACAAGCTGCTCAAAAGAAAGATCTCAGAAGACCAACGATCAAGAATCGTTCAATAATGCTGGAAACGTGGAGAGGGTTAGAAAGTGATTTTTAAGAGTTAAGATATGCATCAGTTGACAAAGTCCATTAAGGGAGATCACTTAGACAGAATAATTGGGAAAGACATGCAGCATTATGAGTGGCGTTAAAAAGCATGAAGCCATCATCAAAATGTGAAGTGGGAGGGAGCATTATGACTCGGGGTGTCTTTGTTACCTTTGCTAGACAGCTCCCCTTTACTGAACGGAAAATTAAGTTAATCAATGGGATAATGTCAGTGTGGTGTCTCCAGCTGAACCTTAACAGAAGTTGTTTTTTGTAGCAGGATATCGATTGTAAACATGGACTAAAATCTAATACAGAACGTCTTCACACAACAAAACCATTGGAGAAGACCAGTCAGAGCTCAAATCTTAAACAAGTCGAGTTGCTGTGGAATGACCTCAAAGAGCCGTTCACACCAGACATCTGACCATGTGTCTGTGCTGAAGCAGGTCTCTGAGGATGAATGGTCCAAAGTTTCCTCTTGAACACTGCGCAGGTTGGATTTGCAGCAACAGAAAATGTTTATTTGAGGTTGTTCCTGCCAGAGGAGGTTTTGACCAGTTATGAAATCTACGAATTCATTTATTTTCTCCAGCAGCACTGTGAATTTTTAATGGGTGTGTTTCGATTAAGACACAAAATATTAGAATATCATTGTGTGCGTGTTGTTATCTTAAGCACATTGTGTTTGTTTGTCCTTGTGACATGGATTAGGATCACATCACATTTCATAAACAATTAAAGCAGAAAACCTGCTATTTCCAAAGGGTTCATGCATTTTTTTCTTCCCTCTGTGTACATACACTCGTGGACTTAAACACAACGTGAACAGGCCATTGTTCTCCTTTCACAGCAGACGCTATCTCTCCCTAATTGGCTCAGAAAAAAAACAAAGGAAGGGCCTTGGGTGCCTGGCTGCAGCTCTGCTCTTTCAGTCTACAGGGATGCCCTCTGCTGTACCGAAACACAGCCTTGGATATGACTAACCTCTGTGCAGTCTAAAGAAGGCCAGTTCCTGATTATATGGCACAGTTTCAGGGTCTATAATGAATCAGTAAGCAAACAAGTGCACTTTACTTGAGAACAATTTAAAAACAACATGAAAAAACCCTGTGGGTTGCCAAGAATCCTTGTGAACTCCGCAATGGTACTCTGAGGCTAAGCATATCGCACAATGTTTAGTTAAGCCTTTTTCTCATTAAGCGTGTCCAGGCTGCAAAATCACCACCCTCCCTCTCTCCGAAAAAAAGTTAACAACATCATTCCTCCAACCACCGTTATGCACGCAATTGATAGACAATAAGTCGTCTTCATACGCAATCCACGGCTGTCGAACTTCTCCTCTGCTTTAAAACAGAGAGAGACAGAAATACTGGGGTCATGTCGACTGTAGGTGTAATTTGTGCTGGTGAAGTTTAGTTCGGCAGTGTGAAACAACTCTGAGACAGCACTGTGATATATGACCGTACCGCTGGCATCATTGATCTTAACTTTAACTGCAGCAGTGCAGTGGTAGATGATGGGCTGTTATATTGTAGAGAAAGGGATCACAGAGGGTATAAAGTGACCCCACCATCTATACATGTCTCACCAGTGATTAATAATAGGCGAATATGTCCTCCTTTTCCAAAAGACAAAGGGGAGTGGATTCTCCATGTCTGTATTCTCCACTAATTTCATGATCTTCTAACTGGAGGTTTTATAAGGTTTTGAAAGATAACTGGGTGAGAGTTCAACCTTCAGCCACACTGCGTGTCTTGGATGGGTTTCATATGCCTTTGATTTTCTTATGGTCATACATTGTAATCACTTGAACACCGACTGCACAAGCTCTAGGTGCAAGTACCAAGTAAAATGACAAAGAAACAGCACCCTCTTCTGGGCGACAATGATTACAGCATGTGTCTGACTGTTGCTTCTCATCTCTTAGCTGCATCAGTCCAGATCTATTGACAGCAGATGTTAATATCAAAAACAGGCATGAGATGATCACTCAGACAAACCACAGCTGCAGTCACGCACTAGAAAATACCACTCAATCCAGCGCTGTTAATCTGCGGCCGCTGCGGCCCTTTCATTTTGAAGGGTTCAAATTTCCATCATTGTCAAAAATGATTAAGGACAGAGCGACTGATGAATCATTTCCAAAAAAACTGCAAGTGCTCAAGTTTCCCTAGTTCGGTATTTTCCCATCAACATCTAATTACATGGGCTGTAGCATAAATAATTCATGTGGCACTTTAGGGACAAAATATGACAATCAACACAGTCAATCTGCAACTTCTGTCATTACTAATTCAGCATCTGCTCAATGCTTTTAAACTACCTTTTCTACCACTTGGCCTGATTACAGGATACCGTGTTTGTGTATGCAGTGAGTGCATGCCTACACAATATAAATTCAAACCATTTCTTATTAGAGCCTTTCTCTGATCCCCAAGAATGTGAAGAGATGTCTTGCTATAGCTTTGAATGGTTACTCGATTAATTCAAGCTGTCTCCATGTTCCAGTGACTACTATAGCTTACAGCCAAATATAAAACTAATTAGATTTTTCAAGTGACCATTATTTCTGTAACATGTTGTCATAGAGCTCACGCTTGCAAACACATCCTGAGTGCTCCGAACAAGCACTTAATTTGGGCACTGAACTAGCACATGCATAATAATGACCTTATTTGCATATATTATGTCAGTCTGTTTAGTATGTTAATGTTTGGTAAATTTCAGGGTTTAATCGTTCAACAGACATTCTAATTGAGAGTTTGTTAATTGGTTACAATGATGCTCTGACACTTGTTCATCTTATAGTGGATCTCGTTTGTTCACCAAACAGCCAACAATACGCTCCCACTTTACGAGAGGTAAATGATTCCTACGTCTCGGTTTAATCATCAAGGGGATTTATTTTACAATTAATTTACAAAATAAGAATTGAAAGTCAATTATCTAATGGTGCCATTTCTGCAATAAGTTAACTAACTGGTGATTGCAATCTCACTATAGTGTGTAACAGGCTACAGCAGAAAGCATCATGTGAGTAATCATTAAAAATTCATTCTCTTACTGTCAATATTTCTTTCAATATCACGTTATGAAATGAAATGAATATGAAAAGTGGTGCCACAAGTTGATGAATACATTTTAAACTATGGCAAAATCCTAGTGGACTGCACAGACCATAGTTGAATGTAGGAATGTGCGGCGTTAAATGTGTCTGACATCATTTTTGTCTATAATATTTCCCTAAAACAAACATAATAATTTCATAGCCATAAGTGATTGTCGAAAAAGAAAAGCCTGCCTCCACAGCCTACATGCAGAAGTGGGCGAAAGGGAAACACAAACTGGTGTCTCTAAGCAACACAGATGATTTAAAATGACTTCCATTATATGGAGATAATGTATAGTGTGACACGGTGCAATACAAATAAAACTCAATTGAATCGAATCAAATTTTTACTTCCTCGTTTTCTCAATAGCTGAATACTTCTCAAATAATTTAACATTTGAAATGAGAGCCTTGGGTTAGTCAGCACTCCTGTGTTTGATAGCAGTGTCGAGGGTGGTTCATAATGCTGCAAGAGGTAAAGTTAATATGCGACGGGTTAAGTAGTTCAACAAAATACATCCAGCGTCCATCCTGTAGTGGACCAAGAAACAGCAACATATTTAAGACTAACAGAGATTGTGCTGTCATAATCATCATCCAATGCTGTAAACTGCATTTATGAACTCTAAAGGTCTTGACTAAAGGTTATTCAATTATTAGATTTTAAGATTTCTTATGGACCCAAGAAAATACAAGTGTAGCAAAGTCATTTTTATGTATTATACCGTTCTTCAAGCCAACTGCACTAAAAAGCCTGGTGGATGTTGAAACTTTACTATAAGCCGAGCAGTTGAAGTGCTTTTAGGGAGCGAGATGATCTACAGTACGGTACAAACGGCAAGGACACTGCATAGTTTAACAGCTCTGTAATCAAAGAGAAAGCCATGTCCTCATCTTACCTACACAGTTTTCTGAAGTGTACTGAAGGACATGTGAGGTGTAGACGACCCACTCCATCGTTAACGACAGTGGCTGAATGTAATAAAACAGACAGAGGTGTAGAGAATGTCAGAGAGCTACTAATCCATTCATATCACCAGCCACAAGTGCAAAATGTACAATACTGGGTTAGAAATGACGAACAGGAGTGAACTAAATAATGTAAAGACAACATCATTAGTCGAAACAGTGGAATTCTAGCTTTGAATATTGTCTCCTGGAGTACCGAGGAATTGCGTGCTTGAAACTATGTTTAAGAACTATAAAATAAACCAACACTAAATATTCATAACCATAAACATTTAGAAACAATGGGAATATTTATAAACTGGCTTCTCTCCTCTATAAATCATGTAGTGGTATTGTTTCGCCTATCTGATGTGAGTAGCTTCACACGTCAAACGTTAGCATTTCTCCCATCATTTTAAATCATGTTGTTTGTTGGTCCTCTATCTGCCATCGTTACCTCCGCCAGTCATTTGAACTGTTGACCTTGTGCGATAAAAACCACTGAGGTATAGCTGTCAGCCAACTGTCGCACTGGCGTCCCCATACTCCGTCAGCTCGTCCGTGCTGGTGGTGCTCTATGACCAAGGTCTCACTGTCCTCCTCTATGTTGGCTTCACACTCCTGCTGAATCTGTCACAACAACAACGAAGACATGCAAACGAGACCACGCTGTGCACAGTATGCTGGAGCACATAAAATAATAACAAGGTCATTCGTGCCACAATAACTCTTCAGCCCTGCGAAACATGACACGGTTAAATAAGGACATAGTTAAACTGAAGGATCTTTATGAGGACTATGCTGATGCCGTTTGATGAACTGAAAGCAAAGTACGATGTGCCACAGAAACACTTTGTTAAGTAAGTAAGTTTTAACAAACTTTTTTGTGGCAAACTTAAAAAATTCAGTCCAACACCCTGTGTTGTTCGAATTGTAATTATGTTGCAGTAATTGTTTCAGCAAAGGACAGACTTTAAAAGCTATAAAATATAATGGTGGAGAACCATGAAGACAACACTGAATATTAGAAACAAGATTGGATAGAGGATTATAAAGAGGACATTTTAAATTGGATTGTGAAAATGTACACCACCCCAGTGAAGTTAAATAAATTTAACATCATTATTTCTAACAGTATAGAAAGAATGATGCATACCTTTAGACTGTGTGTGTGTGTAGATAGACACTTTATAAATGGTCCTCACTACCAAGCTTATTGCAGCAGTATTTTACTTGCCTAGTTCCAGACTGCTGACAAAGCGCCAATATCTCGACTTTTGTTGAGAGATTCAAAGCCCTTTCTTAGATTGCTGTTTTCCCTGTTGCATAGACAACTGCACCTGTTGCTGCCTTTGTAGGCAGAACTGACATAGGGAATGTCGACTAACTGGGCCACAGCCAGGATCCAAAGAAATATGAAAACGAGCATGGATGAAAACAACAAAGCTATCAGGGCCGCCGTGAATCAAACGTCTGACGTAACAGCTCCTAAATCAGATCGCCAAGCAATGAAGGCATTTCTGCAAAGCAAATAGCATTTTTCCTCAGTCTTCCGAAAGGTTGGGTGAAAGTTTTATTTAGTTTTTGGCTCTTTCTCATATTAGAGGAAATAGGTCAGGAAGATTAATGCTTACAGCTGATTGTTCCATGATCGCTTTGATGGGAGACCATGTAAAAGATGCAGAGAGGCCCAGCTTAAGAGTGCACAGAGACAATTAACTTATATAAGTTATAAAATATAAGATGTTCATGTTTGCCTATACAGTATATCACAACGACAATAAACTGAAATGGTGGTGAAAAGGTAATTGCATGTCACTGTCAGTAATAACTAACCATGCAATCTTTAAATCAATATTAAACCCAAAAAACATTACATATTTACTCTGGCCTGTGAAAAATTAGGTTCATTAAAAATACATATGATCATTAATATTTTAAAAGTTTGGAAAAGAATAAAAGCTTCAGAGTGTAATAAAAAGCATGTTTCATCTCTGAGAGAACCAAACAAAAACAACTGGACGCCACAGTCACAACGAAGTGAAAAGCACATTGTGCTGACATGTGCAAGTGTTGAGTTTTCTTTCTGGAGCCTCAAGAAGGAGATCTCTGGTTTCTCTTCACATGTCAAGTCATTGTTCTTTGCAGCACCCTCTGCAGCCATAGCCCATTGTTTGTATTTCACACTTATGATTCCAGTGTCCTTTAAAGGGATCAGTATAGAACATTTAGGAACAATTGTCAATACTTCAAATACAGCAAGTATAGTAAGTTTGTAATATATTAAACACTGTTTTTCTATTATTTCTACCACTTTTCAGAATTGTTCCGATGATATAACTTAAACTGACTGGAAAAGTACTCAGTAGATGCATATCTCCACAAAGAGCTAATCGTCCACTTAAATTAAATCAGGCTGCACTGAATTTTGCACACTCATAGATATCAGTCTCAAAAAGCCTGATGGTTTTAATCAAGATTAATTCATTTTCCAAAGGAAGTCTTCGAAAATGTAAAATACAACACAATTTTAAAGAAAGCAAAAAGAAATCTTGGCTCTAAAACTTCTTCCTTTACCAAAGTTTCCTGGAAAATCATTCTCATAGTTTTTTGTGTAATGCTGCTAACTAACATACAAACAAACGCCCACGATAACAAATTACATTCAATCTGAGAAAAAGTGCAAAGTGCTGAAAAGGTTTAAGATTTCTGAACACAAATATCATCACCTCTTTTAATCACCTCAGCAAGAGGGTCTGTCCTGCTCCACATTCAGCAGCAGGAGCAGTCAGGACAGGTTGTTGGAGGTTAGAGGATCTGTCTCTAAAAACAACGCTTGTCAGTCTGATTTATTTCAATTTAGATACATTCAATTTATTGGTGAATAAGAACAACCTTGTCAAACTTTAATTCAGTACTAAGGTTATTTACATAAAATCCAGTTGAGTTATTTAGAATCAAGTCAAGAAATAAAAAAACAATGAGGGCATTTAGTTTAGTTTCTGCTACAGGTATGTAGCTAGCTTGGTTAGCTAGTGTTAGCTAGCTAACTAGATAGCATAAAAGAAACCAAAAACTCATCAAAGGCCCCAGGTTAACATAAAAATGGCAACAACATGAGTTCAGTCATTAGAATAATCACTTCGATTCAGTTTTCTGGAGATGAGAGATACTTTAACAAATATATTTGGGTGTATCTGGCTGTGGAATAAAAACTTAGCAAGTTAGCAAACATGGGCTAAGTGTGAAATAGTCATTAGCACTAAAGTAACAATGGGGAACTTTAATCAGGACGATGGTGGTGT
Organism: Paralichthys olivaceus; assembly: GCF_024713975.1. Lineage (NCBI taxonomy): Eukaryota > Metazoa > Chordata > Actinopteri > Pleuronectiformes > Paralichthyidae > Paralichthys > Paralichthys olivaceus. The sequence goes on from NC_091105.1 coordinate 16,487,866, forward strand.
TTTTCTTTTTCTTCTTCTTTATCTTATCTGAGTTGTTGTCTGTACTCACATCTTGCTTCTTGGTGTTTTGCTTCACTAGCTTGTGTAAAGTTAAAATAGGTTTCTTCTGCACGTTTATTAAAATAATACAAGTAACAAGAGATTTCTTCTTCGAATGTTTGAATCCAACATACTTCCTCTTCAGTAGATTGTATAGGTAGATCTAATGACTGGTATGTTCTCCTCACCTTCCACAGTCCACTTCACCACCAACCCCTCACACTTGCTTCGTGAGGTCGCATTTTATTTTGAAAGGGGCTCCAGCAGCCGAGTGACTCCCGGAAGTTTTTGTTTCCTCACCTGTCAGTTCTGACAGTGTCCAGCTCGTCTCTTTGTTTGTTTACGAGAAGCAGGTCTCCTCTCGTCGACAATCAATGAAAATCCCGCGCGGTCAACCGGCACCTTACTGAGGACAGCGTCTATCCGGGTTAGTGAGAGTCCCGGGGGGAAAACAACCGACTGCTTCTGCTAGCCTCCAATAGCCAGGAGACGTTAGCTAGGAGCTGCTAGCTAACTGTTATCATCATAACAGATCGATCGCTTTGGCCGCTGTAACGTTAGGGGTCGACTTCACGCTGGTTTAGATCGTTGCCTGGTGGGTTTGATTTTTGCTTTTATTCCGTAGCTTATTTTACAACCGCCTCTCATTGTGTTTTGTCGGCTGTCAACACAGCTCGTGGAAGCTAACAGCACAACGTTATAGCATCGTATACACACGAGACTGGTTAGTTGTTTACATGTCTTTGCTTCTCTGTGGTTCTTGTTGTTGTTGCACTAAACACGATCTTTCGATTGATGTCGTTGTTAGCCTGTTAGCCTTTAGCTCTCCTGCTATATCCAGTTAAATAACAACATGGCGTTGTTCTTCGTGTCTGGTGTTTGCACTCACCATCACTTTCGTTTTGAGGGTACTTGCTGGTCCCCCCTCAGAAGTCCGCCATGTTTATTTTGGTTTCTGTTTCTATCATGGTATGGATCCAGCAGCCCTGTCAACGTGTCCTGCTGAGGCTTAACTCCTGTAAGAGCTTCGGCCTTTAGTGTGATCAACTTGGCCCCTCGGTGTTTGCTGCATCACTGCCAGCTGGCATCATCACCATGTAGCATTAGCTGCTCTGAGGTAACAGGTAACCTATCTGTCAGTTAGATGGTCAGTACTGCTGATAATCTCGCTGGGTGTCTATTGGCACTTCCTGTATCAACAGGCCAGTGCTCAGGCCTGTGTGGGCCCATGTGCACAATCAAAGTTTACATTTGTTTTCAAACAGCAGCTGTATAGGTATATAGCCTCATAATAATCTGATGTCGTTCATAACTTGCTCCCTTATACCAATGTGTGATTGCCTCTGCTTTAAAATGCAGAGGTTTGCTTACATTTATGCTTTTTAGGGTTCTGTGGAATAGCCTGTTTTAATAGGCCATAAAACTAAAGTTGTGTAGTGAGGGATCCCATTCCCAGGAGGAACAGAAGTGCAATAGATGCCCTGAGTAGCAGAGCGCATACAATACATTCATGGGAAAAGACGGTGTCTAACATGCAGTGCTGAATGAAACCCATCCCAATCACTGTAGTCAAACCTACAGTCAACTGCAGATCTTTCCTGAACTCCTGCGTGAAGTAAAGCTGGAAACAAAACGCACCTTTTGGACAAACATTTGAGCAGCTACTCTTGAACAGTTACTTTTGGTACTTTACGATGTTTACAAAATACACACTTTTTAATGCTTGAAATTATTTGTTTAAACATTTAATCCATGACAGCTCTTCGTGCAGCAATGGACAGTCCTCCCACAACCTTTCAAAACTCAAGCTTCAGCTATGAAAAGTTATAATACGGGGGCAAAACAAGAGTAGCAATGACCCTAAATGTGCAGATCATATGTATAACAAGCCTTTTTTTCCTAACGCTTTAGGAGAGAAGGTTCTAACTTTAGTGCAATCAACAAATGTTTCTTTTTTTTAGCAGTCATTGTTTAATCTTTTCCATAAAAACAAAAAGGAAATGAATCATTTTGCTAATGAACCTCTAATGTAATCCCCAGGTCTTCTGTCTGCTGCAGCGTCAGCCTGTGCAAGCATGGAGCCTCTGGCAGTGGATGATGACATCTGTATTCTTAAACACGAAACAGCCTTCACCACCGCTGGCGAGAGCCCCGTGTCGGTGTGTGCTGGCGACGAATCTGTTGCTTCCCACTTCGCTCTGGTCACAGCCTATGAGGACATCAAGAAGAGGCTGAGAGACACAGAGCGAGAGAACACCCTGCTGAGGAAGAGGGTTAAGCAGCTTGAGGATAAGGTATAGATGCAAAATGAGCTGGAATAAGTGACTGAGGGAGACAGACAAGGAAATGATATGAGGAAGAAAGAGATGGCTTAAGGAGAGTGGTGGAAAAGAACATACTGCTCACCCAGATGGCTAAACAGCCAGAGGTTCAGAAAGTTTTAGCTGAAGACAGAGATGAATAAAGACTGTTTTTTGATTTTTCTGGATTATGTACAAACACAAAATGCTCAGAGAAAGTTTGGGAAAAGTCAGCAAATTCAAAACCACACTGCAAAACACTTGCCTCTGGGAGAGTGCGCGCCAGCATCAATAACATTGTTGGCCTACAGTTAAAGCTATAAAACAATGAGAAATAAATCTGCTCTGTCTAAAAACAGAGAGGTCTGGAAAAGCATGGTATTGCCAAACAATGTGTTGGAGCCCTACACACTGCAGGAGAAGGCTCCTGAGATTGGAGATAAAAAACCAGGATCCATTACAATGCAGAGAGCGCTACATAAACAGAAAGTGTCCGAATACAGATGGTGTGCTGAAGTGAAAATTCTGCAGTACATGCTGGCGTAAAAGATTCTCTAATCTCTATCAGTTTTATCTGCTGCAGCGTCATCGAGTGAGGATGTGGTCGGAGGAAAGTAACTTCCGACCACAGACATTTAAAAAATATACAAAATTGATTTCAGTTCTTCAGTGCTCTTCTGTGTTTCCTCTATTACCCCTGTAGCTCTTCAGGCCAGATGCGCCTCCATCAGAGGGTCCCCAGTACGTGAACAAGGCTTTCAGTGCTTACAGAGGAATCTATATAGAGAAGGAAGACCTGCAGCTGGAGCTTAACAAACTGGTGCGTCTAATTATTAACTTAAACCTTCCTCAAACTGACACGAGAGCCTGACTCAGAGATTGTTTATGTTGCAAAGCTGAACAAAGAGAGTGGGTTTTGTGACTTATTGTTCTTCCCTAATTCAAAACTTACCTAGTACCATCAAGCTTATGGGTGCACTGATCTTACTTGGAAGATTTGTTCCATTGCTGCGAATGCTAACTCCTCCCATTCCCTCTTTCTGTGTCAGAAAAAGGAGAAGAGCGAGAGTGAGAGGTTGCTGACGGAGCAGCTGCAGGCCAAAGAGTTGGAGCTGCTTCAGCTAAGGACAGAGATGGAGACGAGCCAAGGTACAGGTAGAGCACAGCCGTCTGCTTTGTACTCGCAATACATTTTTTAATATTTTTATTTAAGTGAAAATTAAATGCAGGACCTTTACTAGTAATGGAGTACTTTTACTCTCACTAGGCATTGCTGCTTATCATTGCATCAAGGTTCAGATTTTATTATCTTGCTCTGTATTTAATTGTCACTTTATCTGACACAATAATTGATTTTATTATTAAAGAATTAAAGTCAATATCATTGTAATCTCTATAAACAGATTCAGCAAGTGAATATGCAAAATCTGAGGGAACAAGATTTTGGGTTTGGAAACCTCTGGTTTCTGTTTCTAGTTTGATCAATCACAGCTATTGGCTTTTTAATTTGTCTACATTCATATGCAGATAACTGTTGATGGAGATTAGCCAACATGTGGTCTGGACCTATAACAACTACAAAAATAGTCGCTGTTTTTATGAGATAAAAGAAAGTAGTCGGACTGTAAACAGCTTACTACGAATTTAAGAGCTGGCCCCAATATCCGATGACCACACCGAAAGCCGCAAAAGATAATAGCCAATGGGCTCAGATATTGCTGTCATTGAAACACTAATGATGGAATCTCTTCTCTACTAATAGGAACCATTCACACTCAAACATTTCAAGTTCAAAAGTTCTACAAAAAAGAATTAGTTGGTTCAATTCCCCACTTGCCAACAATGACTATTTACCATCTCTTGCATTTTGTGTGTGGGCAGTGATGAAGAGCCTGAACAGCCCTCAGGACTACTGGCAGGTGGACCAGGTCAGCACCGAGCTGAAGATCCATAAACTACAGGAGGAGCTGGAGAGAGTGACACTGGAGAACAGCAGACTGGTGGAGAGAAGTGGGGTGAGTAAGCTGTAAAGCAAAGAGCCAAGATAATGAAAAAGAAGAGGAGGGAGAGAAGGAGATCCGAAGAGAATAGGCGTAAAAGAGGTAGCCTTGGAGTGTGGCGTAACAAGAAGAGAGGAAAACAGTGGAGGAGAGGTGTCAGGGCAGAGAGAGAGACAGAGACAGAGTGACACAAGAAGTTTGTAGAAGAAGTAAAGAGGAAGGATGGCAACAAAACTACAGAACAGCTCATCACTGAAGGATGAAAGAAAAGAAAACAGAAGTATGGCTTGAAGGGGAACAGAGGAGTCTTTTTTAGGTTTTGTTATAAGAAATAAAAATGGAAACATAGTTTAACTAGAATGGCGTTTGGTGCAGTGCATATCTCTGCCAAGGCCCAACAGTCCACTTTAGAAACCACATTACAATGTACTAGATCCTGATTTTTATTTGGATCAAATTGCACACAGCCATAAATATCATAACCCTTAACATACCAGATTTTTTTCACCTGCATCCATGAATTATTCTCTTGAGGAATCATGGAAACATATCTGATCTCACAACGTTAGAGATGAAAAAAATATCCTGGATCTGCTCCTGATCTGGTTCTGCACCAAAATGTAATGGTGTCTTCCCTATTGTTGTGTAATCCTGCCAACGAACAAATAAACACTTCCGAAAATGTTTCACATAACTTCCCTCTGTTTTTAGGAGGAACCCCAAGGCCTCAATGGACCAGACTTGGACATGACTTGTGACACAGAGTGTAATGCAAGGTAATTGTTTTGTGAATTAATTGGCAAGAGAAAAACACCAGAATGGCTCTTTTAAAAATTTGATGAATAATATAAACAACAACACGAGGAGTAAGTTTGAGATTATTGAGATTAATGTTTACTGCACAACACAAGATGTGAATTTGTTGTCTCTCCTCTCTGCTCCGGTGCTCACTTTAGGATGTAGTTGTCCCCTTTGGCCACTAGAGGAGGGTGCAGCATTATACATTTGAACTCTTGTCTGCATAACAGCTTATGGCATGCAGACGCAGCTGAGCCTTAGACATGATCAAGACCAGTTAAACCCTGATAACCTGTGTCCATTAGAAAAAGTTTAAATTTGTCCTCCAGTGTGTAGAAGCTCAACAGCAGATGAAATCACCCTCCTTACTGACATGGAAGAAGAAGCTTCTGCTCATGGTGCATTAAGGCTGTGTCTTCAAAATAAGTTGTGTTTTTTAAATGTTTCTGACAGGTGGTTGAAGTTAATACTCTCAAGTGTTGATGAGATTACTTGAGGTGTGGATATAAAAGTTATTTGGCGTGCTGGCCTCAGGAATACCCACAAACTGCCACGTTTGAATACAGCCGATGGTACTGTGAGGTGTAGCATTTCTGTCCAAATTAGCGTTTTTAATTGACACGACATATTTTTACATTTTTAATGTGGTAAAAATGTGAACTTAAGCTCTCGGGCGAATATGCTAAAAATCTGCAAAACTCATCTGTGGCTTGTTGAACACAGTTAGCAACTGAGTTAAATAAAGAAACAAAGCATGCTGCTGAATTAAAGTCATTTAAAAAAGAATCCCTCTTTTAACAAGCCCCCTCCAGGATTTTTTTGTCATTTGGTAAATAGATCGGGCTTCTATAATTATACATCCTGCCACTTTTGACCAAAATTATATCTTACATGACAGTTTTACATCTTGCATTTGAACAAGCAGTTGAAATTGAGCATTGCTTTGGTTTAATGACTGAATGAATGGTAACTATGAGCTACATTATGCCAAACTATGCTTTTCATCTTTTGCTGAACACGATCCAGTCTGACAGGTGGACGCTTATAACAACACAGGCTGTGTAGAATGGCGGAAAGGCTGCAAGTATAATGTTTAAATCCAATAATGTGTTGTTCTGCAGTGAGAGGGGCATGCAGCAGATGTGCCAGGATTTGCACTGTGAGGTCACTTGTCTCCGCTCGGAGCTGAAGCACCAAACAGGCCTGATCAGGAAACTCAGGCCGTTGATCGGCGAGACAAGACAAGGTAAGGGATTATACAGAGACTATTAGTTTGTCAGTGCAAATCTGAATTTCTGTGTATGTGAGAACCCACCAGCACTGCTCCCCTGCTGCCTTTTCACACCGCCTCAGCACGGGGAGCATCTGTATCCCGTATATCCCCCTATAGTCATTTGTCACAGGTTAATACTCACAAACAGCAAATGAGATTCTTTGCTTCCAGTTTAATGTAAAAAAAGTAATTATACTGACATATAAAATAAAAGTTTTGATATTGTAGGAGCGTAAGTTCATATGTAGCCCATGTATGTAACTGCTGTACACTGCAGATATTTGTTTTAGTGTAATTTCTAAGGGGGGTGGTATGTTTGCTGGGATATAGACAAAGGCTCTGATATTTTCTTTTGACCGTCACGTTTTGCTTTAAGTTATAGTATTAATAAAAGCCAAAAAATACATATTGGACTTAATTCTTTTTGGAACGTGTCACAGTAAGGAGCGTCTTTTTTTGAATCCATGGACAATAGTTGCTTCAGATATGTAAATGTAGTGAGGTGATGTCAGATCTATGGTTTTAAGCCTTGCTTCTCTACACATGAACTAATGTGGCTAACTTACTACACTGCCTCTCCTCACTTAAGGGAAGGCTTTTTTTTTTTTTAAAGTACCTTCTAACTGAAAAGATTTCTCCCCTTGCTGCTCCTTATTATAATTTGTATAAGGGTGCGATGAGACTGCAGATATTATCTTAGCATTCAAACGTTTTGATAAAGGATGTCGTGAAATGGTCTGTCCTACCTCGCCCCCTCCTTCTGTGCTGATGTATTCTACCCTGGAACAGATTGCCTCTGTCGTCGATTCCCTCCGAGTGTCAGAGGAGACCAGGAGGTGAAAATTAGAACGAAATATGGCAAGAAAATAAATCGTGGACTATTTATTCCACCGAATAAGAGGGTAATCCTGTAACTTTGATGAGACCGATGGAGAGAAAAATAAGGGAAGCAGGAGTGGCAAGGAAAGGGAGACGAGGGGGAGCTGTGTATTTATTCAGTCGTATTGTGCATCTGTATTCTTCTAATGTTCCTCCTTTGGAATCACTTTTATTCAAATGCTAGACTCAGAGACCCTCTCATGGAAGAGTAGGATGGATGGATTTTACCTCACTGCTGTGTTCTTATACCGTCAGGCCTAGTATCTTGTCTGGATTCAAAAGGCTTTGTTGATTAAGATTACTTAGATTTTTTTCTCTTAAGCTACCTAAACTTAATTCACCTGTAAATTACAACAGAAATTGGTACAATACCAGGCAAAAGGTTTTTCAGTTTAAAAAAAATTGCAGCTGTTCAAGTCCAGTTAATTTTTTTAATTGAACGAAGGCACCCAAAGTGAAAGTAAAAGTAAAAAAATGTTGTTTGCAACTAATGTGATATTTTAAAACTACAATGGCAGTCAGTAGAGCACATACCTCCACTAAGGCCCAACAGTCCCTGTAAATTCCATCAAGCTGCACCATTATTCTTAAAACCTGATGAAAATGGTACCACTGATGCTGTGGCTTCCTTTGTTGAAATTACCCAAATCATCCCATTAACACCTTGTGATCAGGTTCTGAGCAGACTTACATTGTTTGCCTCTGTTCAATCAACCACATCTGATGTTTTATTGCCTTTCACTCTCATTTTTTCTCCCTCTATCCTTCACTCTGTCTCTTTCCTTCTGTTCCTCCCATCACTTCCTCTCCAGCTGCCTCAACAGTTCCAGTCCAGTGTCTCGATGATGTAGAAAAAAACAACCACCCAGTCCCCCGGGCGTCAGTGCCTCGTCCCCCTAGTGCCCCCCCACTCCCCTCGTGCTCTGGACGTCCCTGCCTCCCTGCTGGTGGCCCATCGGGCACCCTGCTGCCAGACAGCCTGAAGGAGGACTGCTGGTACAACGGGCCCTGGCCCTCCCAGAGCTGCTCGGGAGAGACTCTGGTCGGGAACTCAGTCGTCCTTCCCCCTCCTCCATTGAACCAAGCTTCCCTGGATGAGAGCTCCAGGTCCTTCCCCAGTCCCCCCAAGCCCAGTGACGCCGTGTTCTGGGAGGGACACTCTGCTGCATCCAACTCCTCATCCTTAATGGGAAACTGCAGTCCAAGGAGCCCTCCTAACACTGAGTGGGCCAAGCCCTATTGAGAGGAACTTTGATGGGATAATAGGTGATTATTAAATAGTTTGTAACTGGATGGATAATTGATGAATGGATGAATGAATGGACTCTGCAACCCTGCCACATAGCTACCACCTAACCTGCCTTAAGTTAATTAGACCACTCCTCTGGGCTGAGCTGGACCAGACCTACCAGTTGTGGGAACTAACTGAAGCCAGAGGAAGCCTTCTCTCGAGGTCAAGACTCTGTAAACGTATTGATTTCTGTGCGCACTGCATCGGTGAACATACCTGACCGTGCAGAGAGAGAGTCGAGGACAGACCCTCGGTAGAATCAATAGTTTTTCTGTGAGTTAGTGTCCTTGTATGCACATGTATAAGTGTGCGCAAGCATGCATACAAGCAATTGAACTTGTGTGTGTCTATGTACGCACATCAAACAGAGCGTGCCTGTGTGTGCAGATCAGTCGGGGGGAATCTCTCGCCCGCCTGTTATCTGTATCTGTCATAATGAACCCAATAGGGCTTTAAGGGCCTCGTTCTCCATTCATAGTGGCCAGTGATCACCGGGGCCACAGCTGGACACATAGTAGTAGAATTTGTAAAACTGCATTTACTCAAATGCAGGTCTTTTTACATTTGATCGCTGTAAAGTAAACAAGGCATCTAGTCCCATGTATGTGCCATGGTCATATGGAGAAAACGTTGAGGTCTGAGGACTTGGTTTGTTTGTGTCTGTGCTGTGCTGGAGACAGACAAACACTAACCTGTTGGATAATCACTGATTTTTGATCCAAATTTGAACTGCTACCAAATAAACGCTTTTTCTCGACCGTTATTTTCTTATCAGTCCTTATAGATCATTATCAAAGTAGGCTGTCAGTCGACCCGTGCTTACCAAATCATTTTTGAGATTGCAGTATTGATATTTTTGATTAGTTTGCTTAATGAGTAGCAAATAATACTGAACTGAACATGAATTGCTTTGTGAAGTTAAACACTCTATCGGCACTGGCACAAGGAAAAGGTTGAACTATTTCCACAGTAATTTCACGCGTTACACAAGCCTCTGTAAAGCTGCCTGTTACCACATACTCAATCCTCTCATAACTACTATCAAACAATATTGTGGCATTTTCATATCTCAAGTGTAAAGGGACATGTATATGTAAGGCTGTGTATTGTGGGGTGTTTTTTCTGTGGGACTTTTATTTTGAAGGACTCATGGAATAGAATCCATACACTCCGCTGTATTTTGGAAACCTGATTACGTTTGTGGAGATTTTTGAACAATAGGAAATGTATCTAAACTCTGTACCATGCTGATGTTGAACTATGACACATTTGTTTTGCAGTAGAAGGTAAGTTGTTGTGTGGAGGGGGTCATTTCTCTTTGGTTTCTCTTTTTAAAAGTCGGATGAAGGCTGCACTAAAAGAAAACACATTGTCAGTAGAAAAACAGAGGGAAGATTGTGCATAAATTCTGTATAAATCTAAATGGTGGGCTTCACTACTCGAAACTTTGCACTCCAGACCATAGGTTTTGGTTTGTTTACATGTTTTCTCCCCATCTCCTAAAACACCTGATCTGTATAAGAGCTATTTGCAATGGTGGCCAGACAATGAGCGCATGAACCTGAAGAAATGTGAGCTGTGACGTGACAAATAGGTGCACAAAGCACAAAGGGCCCAGAGGTCACTGGATAAGGTTTTGTTTTTTTTCCATCTTCTTCATTCTGTTTCATGATAACTGTGGTCTTTTTGTTCCCAATTTTTACAAAATGTTCTTTTACAGCAGTAGTTTCATACTCCTGTAAACAATTTGCAAACCAAAATGCAATGTACAGTAGATACGGATTATATTTTAGATTTACTGCACTTCAGACTGTTTGTAAATATGATCGATTAAACAAAATGAAAAAGGAAGAGACCATGTGAGGCTGCTCTGTGTCTCCATTCATATTTTTAGCAATGACCTCCTGTGGTTCAATTTAATAAACTGTAGGCTTTGGCAATTCAAGCTGCTTTACAGTTGAAACCAGCAATAACGTTTTTTCCTCTGACTTCCTTTCTATGTGGACATTTTCAGACATGTACTTCACACCTAATATTACAGTTATCAATTCCTACTGTCTATCTAAAGACCCCCATACTGCTGCTGCTGCTGAAACAACCTGTGAATATAATACCTTATGAGTTTTAAACTGTCGCAAACAAGCAATTAAAAAATATATATATAATTTTTTTATGATTGGCTTTTTCACTACCTAAAAATGTTAAATTGAAAGAAAAAAATCTACCTTGAAAAGAGAAATGTCTACTTATATTTTGACACATAATTATTGTAAGTATGGTTACTGCACTGCCTTTTGATTACAACTGCTCTCACCAAAAAGAGACAAGTAGAAAGACAACCTGTTGCTGCGTATTACAGTGATACAACACAGCAGATACAACACAGCAGATTTAAGAGGCCTCACAGAAAAGTACAATAAGACCCAATAAGGCAAAGGGATTATGACGGTAAAAGAACATGATCCAAATTTGATTTTAAATTTAATAATCCTCATTCATTCAAAGTTAAATAAAGTGATCTGATCCTTGAAAATCCTTATTTATTTAAATCAAGAAGTTAATTCAGCTCCCGATTGTTCCGTCAGTGTGGTCTTACCTAATGTAAGTTCAGCACTTTCAAAAAAGTAAAATGTAAAAACCCCCATCTACATATGAAAACACTGAATTGAAACTGAGCCGCAGTAATGTAGGTATGGACATTTTATACTCGATATTAAAGATACTGAGACTGTGAGCTGCTACCGGTGACATTTTTCAATGAAGTTCCATTTTAAGAAACCCCTCTGAAAAACAAGTCATTCATATTTCTAACATGTTACAGAAGATGGTCAAACTTAATCTGAAATAAAATGTATGAACAAATGAAAGATTCATACTTTCATTTCACAAACACTTTACTGCCACAGAATATTTACAATGTTGCAATTTACAATTTTCTTACCGGCTTTGTTTAGTTATAATTTCTCTTTAACAAACAGCACATGCAAGCAGTGGAAACTTACCACACTCGTCATTACCACAGCAAATATTGAGCATCAATCTATTAACAACTGCATCCAAGCCTCCAAAGCCAAAGTGCTGCAGTTTCATCAATCACTAAAATCATTGGTAAATGCTGCAGATTCAGGTGAAACAGATCAAATATACAGAAAATAACAATTGTTTATTGATTATGTAGCAGTCACACAGCAGCTTCAGTTACAAATACCATGTGTCTTAACAGAAATAAGGCCTGTCAGATGACCGTGTATCCTTGGTATGGAGGAGGAAAGTCGTTTAGGTGTCATGTTGTTCATTACATGCTAGTTGGGAGTTTTTGTTTCCTGTTCTTCATAGGGATCCCCGTCTTTTCAAACTGCATTTTCTCCTGAATGTACTCCTGCTTACACTCCTCGAAAAACACAGGGTCCCTGTAGCTGGTGGAAGACAGACGTAACAGAGTTATTTTACAGACTGAATGTGGTCTGATCTGGTTATCATGATGGCGATGGTGGCGATTATATGATTTTTGACTGAAGAGTTTGGAGTGTCAGTAAGGGTGAGACAGACTGGGTAAGTCTTATCACAAGGTGTTTGAGGGATAACACATTGAGAGTCACTTAAGCGTGCAAGTGATGCAGAGCAAAACAGCAAAATACTCACTGTTGTGTCAGACATTCCTTCAGCGCTGAATTCTCCTCTCGACACTTAAACACCATGAAAAAACCAGAGTCTTTACAGCAGTTGCCGAAGGCTGAATGGACAAAGGAAGGATGGAGAAGAAATTAGCGTGTGTGTGTAAGTGGGTGGGGGTGGGTTTGTGTGTGAGTGTGGGTAGGTGGGTGGGTGTGGGTGGGTGTGTGGTGTTCAATGTGAACAATAGCAAACCAAAATGCACATAACGTTCGCACTCCACCACAAGTAGGAACCTGGTTATAGGTCATGTTGCCAAGCCTCTTATCAACCTGAAACCCATGTTTCCTCCTTCACTGAAGTGTACTGGGCACAAAGGATGTATCTGCGGTCGTTCTGTTTCTACGATGGCTCTTAACAGTCAGCCCACCACCCGCAAATATAAACACGCCTCACCCACCACCCACGGATTAAATATAAATTGTGCTTCGCTGATCACAGCACCCAAGGGTACCCAGGGTCTTGACAATAACTAGGCCAGAAAAAGGATTGTTTCCAGAAATCACAGGCCCAACATTATTAGATGAGTGAAATGTGACATTGCCTGTGTCTGTCATAGATACAGAAAAGCTGCCAGACAAATGATTGTATTAAGTTATGACTTTTAGACACTGCAGCGTGTAAGATTTGGGTGAAAGGGAACTATTGTCAGAAATGTACTGTATAATAATCCTCATGATGTTTTCACTAGTTAGTTTTATCTAAATTGTATAAAGGCCCTTTATATTGAAATACTTTATATTTACATCGAGGGGACCCTCTCTACGAAGGCTGCCATGTTTTTTACATTAGACTGGACAAACTAAACACCTTTTGAGTTTTTATGACAATTAAAGGCTACCACAGTTTTTCATGTTTGGAAGGAGATTGTGAGGTGAAGGGTGTTCAGCTGTAACATGCAACTCCAACACTAGATATCACTAAATTCTACACACTGTACTTTTAAATCCAGTTTAAGAATATTGAATCTTTGCTGCAGGTGAGGCAATCTCTGAACGCATCGTCTGTAACCTGATGACAAATCAGCCTCTAGGGGCAATGGCTAATATTTTAGGGCGTTCAGTGTAGACAGCAAAAATCTGGGCCAGGATTTCGTACACAAGTTTCTTTTATCACAAGGTTTTTCCACACAAAATACAAACAGTGATAATTTTTGTAGGTGTTTTTGGTCCAGGGACATTTTGACTCATTTCTATTAACAGCCATCTGCAAATGAATGTAGATAAATTAAGAAGCAGATGCATTTCGTCAACGTGTTCTGCTTCTTTTGCTCCCCACATGGACTGTTTATGTGCAGCCAGCCATATTCACAATCAGAATCTGTTTATAGAGATAACAGCTCAGGCCCCTCCAGTGCCTCTCAGCCACTGTCCTGTATACAGGCTGTAGTCTAATACAGGGGTTCCCAAACTTGTCCATGCCATGGCCCCCCAAACAGCATTAGCTTCTGCTAGAGGGGACCCTCTTTGCAAAAACATCAACTTTTAGAATGTTTTTTCTTATGTCATGAATGATGTTTGGACTGGCAGGCAATCAGAAAATTAGCATGGCAAATAACATATTCGATTCTATATATATTTCAATTATATTTTATGACAATGATTGAATGATTTTCATTTTTTTATTTTTGCATTTTGTTTTCTTAGGGCCCCCTAGCTGACCCCCAGGGGGCCGCAGCCCCCACTTTGAAAAACACTGGTCAAATACACATAAAATACCAATACATACTAGAAGTCACTCACTCAAACTCACACCTACACCTAGCCCCAAGAGTCCCCTTAAATTCAACCACATTACACACACCCATAGCTATCATTTAAATATGGCTGATTATTTTCATCAAAATCCATGAATAAATCCCTGGGAAAGCAGAACATTACGCAAAACACCTAATCTTGCAATGTTAAAGAGTGAGAGAAAAACTTCCCAGATGTGCCCCCTGATCTGCACCAAAATTTCATGAGTTGTTATGGATGCATACCACATCCTTCCATCAAGTTTCGTGTAAATCCTTTTAGTTGTTTTTGTGTTATCTTGTTTACCATTGAACAAACAAAACCAACAACCACACAGGGGTGACAAACTAACCGCTTTTGCAGAGGTATTATATGTGACTGTCACTTATACAAATTCAAAAGTCCCTCCTGAAAGGCTGCATCAGTGACACTGTGCACTGACTAGTGCTGCTTTCCATATTAAACCTACAAGGTCCTCATTGTAAACAAGGTGCTGAAGACTCTGAGTCTTCACCTTGTTAGCAAGCTCTTGCTCAAGTCTTTAATTAAAACCACTGCCCTCCCATGTCCCCTTTACTAAAACCTGACATCATAATTACCTACATCAGTGACATCAGTATGGTTATCACACAGAGACTTTCATCAGGATGCAGATGTGAAAAAAAAAACAACAGCAAAACCAATTTAGAGAAGCACAACAGTGCGACTAATCTAATCAACGGACGCCTCATCCCTGTCCCGTGGTACTAATGGAGGCTGCAGAGGAGGTGCCTCTGCGAGTGCAGCTACACCAAAGGCAAAAATATGAGACTGACTTTGTATCAGAATATATCACAACGGGCCCCTCTAAACAAACGTGTGATGGCACCTTCACTTCTAGGCTGTCTGGTGTGCCATTTTTAAAGATGGAGAAATGCAGTTTGGCAGTTGGAACAAAGCAGAAGCTAGGGGCCTGAGGTGTGAACCTCCAATACATAATTAGATATAATGGAATATACGTCATGATGTTGAGTGATTTTGTGTATTTCTGAAAAATTCAATGAATTGATAATGAAACTGATAAAGAATTTTACTTTGACTAGTTTTAAAGTTGGTGTTTTATAAGTTTTTTTTTTTCATATTTTGAGTCTGGAGATTCAAAAACAGACCTAATGAACCTAATTTACAAGCAGCTTCTACAAATCTAAGTCTTGCTAAAACAGGTGTCCATGTCAGTGTGAAAGCAGCTGCTAATTTTGTGTGGGTTGATCAAATTGTTTGTTTTTGAAAGACGTGAAACGTGAGAATGCCGACATGAATCATCAGCACAGAAAGAAAAATCATGTCAGGTAAAGCAAAACTACAAAGATGCTGTGTACGGATCATTCGTAGGTGTCTGCTCCAACAACGAAGCCGTGTACAGCCGTGTGGTGTGTACAGGCATGTAAGCGCAGAGAGCGAAAGATAACATTTACTTTTCTTTGTAAAACACAATCACAGACACTGGGAGCCCAGTGCCAACACAAACATAAAGGATGAGATGATAGAGGGCGGAGGACGGAGGTGTGAAAACGAGTGGGACGAGAAGCTAGTAATGTGAGGGGAGTTTCCACTGTGTGTCCCACCACCTCAGGCATGCAGGTGCATCGTCCGTATGCAAGAGCATGCCACTCAGGCAGTCTTCTGATTTCTAGAAACCACATAACCCAGTCAGTGTCGGGGCTGAGGTGCTGCTGAAGCAGACAGGGCACGTCTGAGCAGAGCTACAGCCACCTCTAACATGCACATCAAGCGGCAGCTGGTGTGATGCCAATTGGCCTCAATTCGGGGAAAATAAGTGGACTCGAGAGATGGGTGTTTGCAGCTACAGGAAACCGTGAAAAGGTCAGGGCAAAGGAACAAAGAGAAGAAACTTAACGGGACAGAGAAAAATAACAATTAAAACACTGCAGATTGAGCTACAAAAGCCACATTTCTATAAACAATATGAAAGCGTGAACAAATCAACCAAAAGCTTAAATTTGAAAATGAATTAACATCAAAAGCCTCAATAATACATCTTCAATGTTGTCAGACGAGTGAGGGGTTTGTATGGCTATAAACTATAAACTCAACAGAATGATATCTTTCTTTTTTAATGCATTAAATTAAATTATGGAGCCGCACATTCTCAGACAAAAGCATTGTGAATGGGCTTTTGTTATTATTATTTATTTATTGCAGTCTGAAAAAGGTTTAAACAATAACTCATATCCTCATATTATCTGAAACACAGTTGAATTCTCTGTATGTCATTGTTTTCCAGCCTCGTCAAATCTTCCTTATTTCTCTTGAGAACATAAAAATGAACCAAAGTGACAAGTGGCAGTATCCTGTGATGCTTAACTAATAACAACTGAATGTTAATAGTTAAAATCTCTAATCTCCAGAACAATTGTAAAAATCTGAATCGGAAACTAAATCAATAATCCTCTCATATGAAAATGACATGCTAACCCATTGCTCACTCACACTGAGGATAATAAGGTTTTGGTAGCACAATTTTTAAAATCGGAAACAATAATTAACAACAAATATTATTGCATAAAGATTATTTTTTTAAATTCTAGAAAAGACAATGACTGAATTTCTTTTGGTGCAGGGTTTTATTTTCTAGGTAAGAAAAAGCAAAAGTGAGTAAATTATGTATGTATACATATGTCTTGAAATAAAATCAGATCATCGTCTTTGTTATAATTATGAATAAATAGTGTATTTTAAACAAAAATCTTTGTATTGTTCTTGTCCAATTTGAACACACCGCAGATCTACACAACAAAGACAGAGAGGCACCCGGACAATTTGCAGCATGTACATGACAGGTGGAGCTCAACTACAACGGCACAATTATATGGGAAAGGGGACAAAACTATGTCATGGCAGGTGTATTGCTCAGGACCAAGAGTAACTACAGTGACGACGGTGAAGCTCTTGAGATGATTCACAACAAAGCTGAATCCTAAATGAAAGAAACGATGCATTCCCTTTGTGTGTTTGCTGTACATACCCCAGTCAGGCAATGCTAACTTTTTATATCGCAATATTGCCATTTCATGATAAAGTCTTCAAGAAGTCATAAATCATATGATAATGATTGACAGGTTAATCTAAATAAGCTAAAGATTGTGTCTCATAAGATATAGGTTGCAAAGGTTATTAATATTACATTACTACACTGATTACAACATTTTCTGAATCTTGTGTCTAAATTAATTATTTTTTCATGAAAAGAAAGAGAGAGAAAGAGAGAGGCAAAAATAAAACCATGCATCCAGCTATGTCGGCACGAGGGTTATTAATTCAGACCAAGTCATAAGCCCTTGCCCCTGACCAACATTCACATTTTGTTTGGGCCTAGCAGTTGTCACTTAAATACAGTATTAACTTAGCAGGCTAGAAACAGTACATGAACTATCAGGCTAAATACAAAACCCCAAAAAAGCCGAGGAGTCAGTACTTAGCAAACATGGAGTCTAGTTAATGAAACAAGTCTGTAGGTGAAGGTTAGAGCTACTTTGATTGATATAGAAGACTCATTTTGAATTTTCACATTCACAAAAATAATCTGGTGATGGAAACAATGCCTCACAAAAAAGATCATCACTGATGATCACAAAACGTTGATTTACGTAGTCATCGGAAGAGTGGTCCAGATTAGATGACTCCACAAGCACAATGCAGAATGATGATTAAGGCCCAGAGTTACAACTACAAGTCAGAATTGGATTTTGTTTATGAGTCACACAGGTTTCGATTAATTTAACTGAGCAACACTCGAATGGAGCACGGTGTCCATGACAGGACAAAAAGACGTCACTGTGTGTCAGTTCATGAGGGTATGTATGAGTAGAGCTGCTTTGCTGTGGATTAACCTCAAGAGGTTTGTTCACACCAGACATTCTCAGAAAAATATACTGATACAATGTTGTCAGTTTATTAGGTACACCTAGCTAAAACGACTTACGTCATTGCCTTGAAAACATTACTTTGAATTTCCTGATTTAAAACAAACAATCATCAGCAGTAAGCATTTCAGTTTAGGAAACATTTTTATTGTGTTTAATAACTAGTTTGACAATTTTTAAAGCAAGTATCACCGACACACACCTTCCCCTGTTTTGTTCGGGGTTTTTTTGTACCTCTGTGTGTCGTCCTCCAAGAGGGAAAAAAATTAGAATTCTCGCATTAGCGAACGAGGCGGACCTGGTGGAATTTAAGCTTTCACTGTATGTGCAATATGCATTTCTTTTTTTATTTTTAATGCTTTAATGATGAGTCCATCACAAGTATGAACGTGCCTTGAAATACATCCTGCTTATAAGAAATGCATCATGGTAAGCTATCGCTAACAGCTCAACTGTATTAAATTATACAGGAAAAGCACAGAAGTTACTAATCACATTAATAGTGGTTCAGTTGACAGAGCTGATTTGTAAAATACCAGAACCCTGAAACTGCAGCTCAATCAAACACTCTGGAGAACAGATAATCAGATTTATTTAACTTTTTGACTTACAGCAGAAAAACCTTTAAGTTTTTCTCTAGTTTCATGATGGATCCAAAAGCATTGAGGGCTTGTGTGAGGATAAAAAAAGAAACTACGGGAATCCAGTTTAAATCCAAAAACAGGATGATGTGTGATGGAAACACATTTTAATTAAGCTCGAGCTAAGGCTGGCTGTGGTTGTGTTTTCATGAATGAGATGAACTTTGGGGTAAGGGACAGATGCAGTCTCAGCCTCGATCACACACACACACACACACACCTTGTACTTTCTCCACACAGCGCTCTTTGGCTTTCTCCCTCATCATCTTGGGGATCAGGACATCTTTCTCCACGTGCCTGAGCTGGATCTCCTCTGAGGGGGCAGAGCCAAAAGAAAAAGAAAGACTCGTGTAAACAGTGGGAACCACGAGCTCCAGTTCAAATCCTCATATGTTCATTATCATGAGAAACAAGAATCATCTCTGTATCCATGACGTTCCATTACATTCAGAACAGCGTCAAGTCAAGGTAAGGAGCAGAGTGTATCTTTGAGCGAACATATAAATGATGATCTTACGCAGAGTTAGCCATCTTTACCTTTAGCTACATAGCTAGCTAGTCGAGTCTACATAACCCTGGGAGGTGTTTCCTGAATGCATGGAGCTGAGTAAAGCTCTACCACAAAGAACAGTTACGTAGAGTACTTAGCTGACGTCGTGTTGATAAAAGTACGTCCTGTGTTTCACACAGAAATGTAGAATACCTGCGTTGACTGCCTCCATGACGGTGATGTCTCTCAAAACATTACAACACTGGACCAATGTGACCTCGCTCACGTCTGCTCAAACTACTTCCGCCGACGTAACTGCGCGGTATGCAAAACTACAAATCCCAGAGTCACGTACAGAGTTTGCGTGTAATGGATCCGAGTTTACGGCTCTGTACTATAGACTGTATATAAAAGACTCTATACTGAGCACCTGCCTAAGAAAAGCATGTAATAATAATAATAATAATAATAATAACCATTATCATTATAATATTCATCATCATATTATTTACTTAACTTACAAAATACGTTCATTCATGTATAGATATTAAAGAAGTATCGTCTGCACTCAGTCACATAACGTAAGGTGTTATTTTACTATCACACGTTCACACGTTTTGACTGCTATTTCCTCACAGTTAACTGCAACAGCTACATGCAAGATGATACAATAGTCCTGTAAGAAATTCTGTTTTTGTTAAAACTGTCAACGAGCAGCCAGTTTAACTCTGTGTACAGATTTGTATGATGTTTTATATGATCCTGTTGAGAAGAACAGCACTATATAGTGAGATGTTCTACTCTCCACATTGTTACCTTGTTTTTGTTCGTTTTTTTGTTTAACTTTATTTATTTTATCATTTATTTATTTGTTTGTCTGGAATTAATGTCCATCTATTATAATTATGAACAGCATTAAAAGTCATTTGATAATGACTTTCGGTCTGATATATCTGTATATGTCACAGTGTGAAAAATAAATGGACCGGAATAACATTTTGCTGATTCCATTTGGTATAGCTCGCTCTTATTCGACTTCTTACTGCACCTTTTATAAAAAGGCGGGTGTAACTTTTTTCTGACTCAAAGTCCCATGCTATGGTACCATTGTTATTTGATGTTAGACTCCCATGTGAAGCTGCAGGTTGAAAAAATAAAACAGTTGTCTGTGTATGTAGCATCATGAACAATATAATATACACAGAATAGCAAACAATAATGAATGAAACAAAATTTTGCAGTTTGAGTTTTGCAAGATATATAGTTCTACATTAGTTCTATATAGTTCTACATTGAAAAACATTTTCTGTCAGAAATGAATACTTCCTAAAGTATATCACAGACACACACACACATACACACACACACACACACACATACACACACACATATACACACACACACACACACACACACACACACACACACACACACACACACACACACACACACATAACCACAGTGACTCTTAACTGGCACCTACACTGCACGTTGAGCACAATAAGCCTGACCACAGTCTGCTGTAGATGCATAGAGGTCCCACATTTCAATCAAAGTGACAGGCACCCACTTACAGACCCACACACATCTTAAAGTAAAACACAATAATCACACATATAGTTTCACTATAAGAAACAAGCATGTTCTACCCACCTCCACATCCAAACCACATACACAAACATGAGCCTTAACACCCACACCCTTCCAACAGAGAGGCGAGACTGTATAGTGAAACTGTCCATATGAAGTTCTCACAGATTTCTGACTAATGCTGCAACTTCCATTACATATTTTTTTCACTACAAATCAAAGGCCACCAAACAGAAAGTGATGATATATACAGGCAGATGGACACACACATCCCCAAGCCCCAGCAAACAGCTCGCTTTTCTGTTCCCATCCCTCCTGACATTAGGTGGACATCTGCAGATTTTAATATCAGCAGATTTCCTCAAACTGCAGCTTAAGCCAAGTATCCAGCGCAGGGCCAAGTGCAGCTTATTCGAATGATTGAACAACCACCGAAACCAGCAACCAAACCTGAAAAACTAAAATATATATATTTCTCTTAAATAATTGAGAATAAAAGAACATTATTTGACATTTTTCATCCTGCAAATAAAATGGCTCTGCAAAATAAATTCAAGTTTAAGTCTGGCTCAACAAATATTTCAATTTAATTTTCTAAAAACGTCTATGGTACAGTGAATAGCAACTATAGCAAAAATATGTGAGACAAATTGTTATTTTTTATAATTATTATGTATTTATTTCACAAAATGCAAGTGGCACATAATTATAAAAGCAATAATTGTAGTGGCAAAAACAAAAAAAACACCACTTTTCACAATATACACAATATCTATATATTTTTGCCTGGGGAAGCTAACTCCCCTAGAGAGAACCTCTTGAGGAAAATACACGTCTCTCTTCCCTAGTGTTCTTTTTTTATGATGTCAGTAAAAAGAGAACAAATGCATAGCAATGAGAGGTGGCATACAAAACTAGTCCTCCTGTAAAACACTAAACTACCAACAAGTAGTTTTATTAATCCACTTACTGACTGTTCTCAAAGACAAACCCTACAGCGAGAGGTAGCACGAAATCTAAACTGTTCAACATGTTGTTCAGTTGCTCCACTCTGTTCAGCATCATCAAAAACAATTACTAAAGTAATATATGTGGTGTATTTTGTTCTACAGGGTAGAATCTTGAAAGTCAGCTATTAAAGGTAGACATCTTAACTCCATGAGATGTATTTGTTATTCGTTAGAAACCTTGTTGAACAACCACATCTGTTGGTGATCTTTTGTGTCATGAAAGATTATAAAGATATTCTGAAACAATATAATCAATCAAATCCTGTACAAAATCAAATACATTTTATATTTTGGGACCTCGGGAGATAACACAGTAACTAATCCCGGTCCAGGTCCAGTTGGCCCTATATTGAAAAGTGCTCACTACCCCAAGTAGCATGCTGGCTGTTATGGCAGGGGCACGGACTCCCAACACTGAGCCAATATTACCCGAGCAGCAGGGGCCCCTGAACCTGGCAGAAGGAGGTTAGCAAAGTTAAACCCTCTTACTTCATGCCTCACTGCTCAGGGCCAACCAGCAGCTCTTCCAACTGTCCACAAACTGGCCACAAAACAAGGCCCCTGTCAGAGAATGTTAAAGGGTCATTGACACTGACCCCAAAAGTCAAAGAAAAACTGTTGATGCTGATGTAGGATTTCTGGATCTTATTTATGAAAATATAAAAAAGACTCCATTAAATGCACTGATAAAAGTGAAGGAATATCTGTTGCAACGTGGGAGGTAAAGCCTTTACTCCAACAAGTAGAAGAGATCACAGCTTCAAGTGATTCTGAAGAGCAGTATGCTAAAGTCAGACTGTACGTCAGAGGCTCCTCTCTGCTGCAGAGAGCCACAGCGAAAGGGAGGAGGTGATGCGCTCTGATTTCCATCCTCTCCTCTGCAACCTCGTCCCCCACTCCTCCGTATCTGTGACTTCCAAGACGTCGCTCGGCCGGCAGATGGAGTGTGGAGGTGAGATTTTTTTTTGAGAGTGTTTAAGCCTGAGCCATGGGGAGCCTCTTCAGGGTCGGTGGAGAGCAGATAATCCAACAGCTCGGGTGAGGGGATTACAAACCTTCAGGCAGACCTCTGCTGTTGAGTCCTGCTGTGGGGCGCCTTCTTCGGGTCACCCCCGTGAAATGTTCGAAGTGCCAATCATTGTCAGTGTATCTTCATGTAGGAATGAGTCACACCTTCTCTTGTAACTATTTGTCTGGAATTGTGATGGTGACAGTTTGCCAGAATTACTGATAATTAAGTAAGCGTGAGCCTCTGTTATGTTTAAAAAAATCAGACATCATCAGTCCCTCTGACTTCCTGTTTTACTCATCTTTAACCAGGCCTGCTGTGTGTGACAGACGAGGAAGGATACTAACTATTTTTTAAATTATGATGATATTTATCATGTCTTACAGCATATAATTAAATAACCAGGTATTTATAAGTTAAAAAGCATGCAACTGATTATATATATTTTTTTTTTACAATAGTTTAAATCAGCCTTAGTATTTGAAATCCCATTGTGCCTGGATACACTGCTCCATATCCACATCCACATGGACCAGAAAGCCTTATTTGCTTAACCTGGCTCTGGTTGTGTTGGCACCACGCGAGCAATGTCAGGATGTATTTCCTCTCAAGCAAGTGAAGGGGTCTGCCACTGAGCCACAATCTGCACCCGCTTCTCAGGCAGGCTAAACCCTTTGACACCACAGTTTTTAATTAAAATTACATTAGGAGTAATCAGCCGAAAGAGTTGGGGATGGAGAGAGGGGTGAGTGAGTGGAGGAAGGTTGTGGATTGATGGTAGTTTCACCCAAAAAAACAGTCATCTCTGCTGCCAGGTCAGTAAATATGTTGATATTGCTATACCTGGTGGTAGTCCCTGAACTTGTAATGATTTTCTAGGGCTTGTACATTGTTATAAATTTATTTTAAAAAAGGTAACAATACAAAAAGATCATTGTAATAGCACATTTCTTTCACTCTCTAGTTTTGTACAACATAGAACATTGCAATGAAACTGGCCACTCTGCTAATTAGAGTAGGGTAAATACTAAATGTGATGAAAGTTTGAAAGCTCCCTTCAGTTACTGCATCCTCCCCCTGTCCTGTTCTGACACTCTCAGCTGTGACTCTGAAAATCCGTTTGTCAAATTAAGTTTCGTTAAATGGGATTTTTTTAGAGACACATCTGGCTTTTCTCGCTGCATCTGTAAAAAGGACAGACCAAATGTTAATATGACTTCCTTCTTCCCAGAAACAGGAGAGGACTGGAGAGAGAAGGGTACAAAGACTCCATTCGTTCTCACTTGAGGGGCTCTCACCAAGATAATTATAAGCTTTATGAAAGTACACAGCAGAAAGTGGCAGAAGCCCACCAAAAGAATGGATAGACAGGAGAAGAAAATTACTTTTCCCCTCTGCCTTTGCTTTATGCCCCCTTTAACAAGAGATGAGACGGAGATGGATGGAGGAGGCCTTCTTCAGGAGGCATCCTGGGGCTTTTGCGGCAAGGCAAACAGGAATGAGGGGGAGCTTTCAGCCCTTCTTGTGTTTCTTCCATTCATTAAGGCAGAAAACCTTTGACCGCTCCACAATGACCAGAGTTTTCCCTCATTACACGGTCCATCTTGATGAAAAGATGAAGAGGACGGAGATGACGAGGGGGACAGAAATGAAGACCACACCATTTGAATAGGAGTTTGGTATAGAATCCACTCGCACTAAACAACACCACAAGAGAACATCTTGTCTTTTGATCAAGTTTTTTTTTCCTCCATCTCTCTCCCTTTTCTCTGTCCAGAATATGAACCTCTCTAGGTTTCTGTACGCACATAGCCTACACGGAGCTGAGTGTCTGAATGCAGTTAATTATCTAAAAGGAAAAGTTTGTACCTGTTGAAAAGCTATCCTTGGCTTGTTAATGCCAACAAAAAGCAGCAGTAGTGGATGGTCAGAGAACACCACATGCTGCGGAGAGCCTTTCAGACATGTCCCTAATAAGAATGCAGTGGTGAGAGCTCCTCTGAATGCACGCAGGGGGAGAGGAAGATAGGCAGGACAGAGAAAGAAAAGGACGGGCGGGTGTGGGGGGGGGCATCTTTTACCTCTCCATCTATAATTACTCCAAATGAAGAATAGGCTGAAGAAATGGCCGGGGAGACTTTCCATTATGACAGGGGAAAAAACACTATCAAAGTAGAGAAGGCAAAGCACAAGATCGATAATTACTTCATGGATAAAGGAGAAGTGCGTATGTGTGTGTTCGAGTAAAATCACATTTGTGACTTTTGAATGCACAAAAGCACTGTCCAGGCTCCATAAAGTGAAGCATTACAGTTTCTTCACTCTCAGTCAGTCCTATGCTGCAGTAAAGTCATGCTAAACATCGATCTGTGCCTCCTGCATGTATGTGCATATTCGCTCAGAGTTCACAACATCCTGGTACTTTTACAAGTCAAGAGCTGAGTTTCCTCTTTCTTCTCAGTCAGAATTAAAGTGAGACACCATTTGTCTCTTGCGCTGACGGAGAATTGTGTGCATGCGTGCGTGTGTGTGTGTCTGCTGACCTGGGAGAATGTGTCATCTTGTGATGTAAATGGCCTGTTAATGTTTTCACACATTCACACAGGGAGAGTCATGTGAGGTGAAGCTGTTAGTTTAGGTCAACTCAGCCCACAGTATTCTTCTTGTCATTGTGCCTTTCACAACTTAAAATGATAGACAAAGCATCACACACACACACAGAGACACACACACAGACACACGCACAGGGTAGTGTGGCACTAACCAGAAACATGTTGAGATGTACTCTTGTACGCACAGATGGACACCGAGGCTATGTTCCAAGTTGATATTATTAAGTTACAAATGAAATAATCGCTGAAAGAAATTAAGTTATATATTTTCTATACAATCTTTTTTCATAAACAAAAGAAATACATGCATGTGGAAATATTTAACCTATGAATATGATTTGTTGCTTACAAATATAGATATACAAATTCTAGTATGCAAATTACTTTAATAAAGTGTAAGGATTCTTTAAGCAAATTTAAAAAAAAAAAATCCAAACTGGGTCCTGTTGTCTAACTAAACACACATATTGAATATACCACTTCTGAACCACATTTCCTGCTTCCATGTCACTGGCTAAGTATGAATGGGCTACATTTGGGGGTTTTATTTGTTGATGATCCTCGGAGAAGGTGAGTCACCTTCTGACTAGCACTGGAGGTTTGTGAGCAATTGACAGTGCTTTTAAAGGATCAGTAGGTGTGTGTGTAAGTCTGCAATAAATCACACTGAAAATGGAGGAAAATACACTTTGCAAAGGATGATGCAAATTAGGACCCTATCTAAAAGCAGCATGTTTATTCAATATAGACTCGTTGATTCAACACTCCGTGCATCCACATTTGTGTTTGTGTGTGTGAGACGGGTACAAGAGCGTGGGTACGGAAGAACACAGGCCTCACACGGGGATAGGTGCTAAAATATACAGTGAGAAAAACTCAGTGAGAATTTGACAGCTGAGCAACAGGGAGGAATAGGCCGGGTATGGAGGAGTTGTGTGTTTTGTAGACAACAATCTATTTTTATGTAGCCGTACATATTATCATCAGGAAACAAACGTATGATCTGAAATAAATAAAACTGTTCTTTGGAGTTTTTTGTGGTAGTTGTATTTTGCTGTGGAATCACTGTGGGGTTTTGTTTTTTGATCTTTGAATCCATTGTATATAATTATATAAAAAATGTGAGTATGAAAAACAAGAGTTTCTGTCACAGTGTGTAAAATGTCACTCACCCTATATATCATCACTATAAATATTTTCCTTCCTCAGGTTGTCTTTTACATTTTTACATTTTTCCATGCATACACAAACACACACACACACATACTCACTAATGCAGCCTACACATACACGTACACAGCACATGGTGCAAGGAAGCAGCGTCTCAATTATCAACCTCTCCTCGCTGCTCTCAACACCTCATGTTTCTCTGCTAATGACTGGATTAAAGCTCTGATCAAGATGCACTTAACCCATAAACAGCAGCTCCCATTCACATACCATCAAAAAGCCAATTAAAGGGAGCTGGGACTTCACTTGAGCTCGACAAAGGCCAGGCGATATCGCTGGGGTTTTGTTGGTGGGTGAGAGCGGAGCAAGGATAGTGGCACAAATTTGGGTCCGATTATAAAAATAGAATCATTTAATTCTGGGGTGATTATAATTTGTTGAGAGTAACAAAAACATGTTTTCAAATTCATTAAAAATCTATAGTGTTTTTGGATAATTAAAGTGTTTGTGTGTAGTGTCAGATTATTGCTTGATGGAACAATGGCTTTTTAATGATTGTTTCTGACTAAATGTGACAGAGTCTGCTCCTGAAACACGGCAAAGTCCTAAATTTGGATTTGACAAGAAGAAAATTAGCAAAGCAAACATGAATCTAGGAAAATGCAAGCATCCAGAAATCACCCAGATATAATTATGTCTGTTTAGCTGCTTAGTTTTGATTTTTTTTTTTTTGTCATGGCGAAGAAGGGATTCTGTCACAGAGACTGTTCCCTTCCAAGCAGTTACCAATTCAGAGGGGCATTTCTACTTCCAAACTTATAAACAAAGCCGATTAATTAACTCTCAGGCTTATACCTCTGAACCATAAAGAGCTTACAAATTACCTTGGGGGAAGTGATTACAACCATGGAAAACAATAAATCAATCAATGAATCTAATGAAGCCTGCACGCCGTCGCCGGCATTACATTCTTATTCGTAGTCATCTGTGGAATAACAATGGGAAAGAAGGGGATCATAGTTAAATTGTTAATCATAATGTGATACCACAGTCAGCAGATTCCCCATATGAGAAAAACATGCTCGGAGAGGGGACATAATGCAGAAAATATACTTTCCACCCCACTGGACAAAGAGATGTTCGCCGGGACAATACGAAGAGTGGCTTTGTTCTGTGAGAGAATTGGTTCATCACAGTGATTGATAGAATTGGATTTGAGTTGTTTAAATACATTTATTCTGCTTAAATATCATAGATATGGGATAGATGACTAACTATACTGTATATTTTCTAAATCAATGTGTATATATATTAAGCCTGTAGGGATTTCTCCAGAGCCGTTTTCAGACATGTACACTAGAAAATGTACTTGGCTTTTCAAATGTGAAAAACGTGGCAGGAGATTGTTTGGGTCAGATGTGTTAACAACAACAGGAAACATTCAGACGAGAGGTGGTGTCTGGGTAGAGCATGCAGGAGGCATGACATGAAGTGTGTTATCTGAAATAACAAGTTTTGTTAACAGCACATTGTCACTGGCGACGGCCTTTATGACCAAAGGTTCTCAGATCACATTGTCTTCTCACATACAGCTCCCACGGATAGTTTGAAGTCTGGAGTCCAGTGCACGTCTGATATCAGCTCAAGTGACTTCTTTCTTTCACAGGGAGGTCAGAGGTCAGCCAGGTAAAAAGCAGCTTTGAATTGCAAAGTGCACTGAAAGAAAGAAAAATGAGTACGTAAACCACTTATACTCAGACAAATGCGCAATTAAATTTGATAAAACTTCATTCATATGTCTTTTTTTTTAAATGTAATGTTTTTTAAGTTGGTAATACATTTTCTCTTCCCAGTGTTCACAGTGACTCGCTCAGCAGCACTTCAGCAGGAACAACATTTTCTACTTTAAGATATTGTGGCCCGAGAACAAATTGTGATGGGTTTTTTTTAGAGGGGGTTGCTGACACTGGCAGATTGGTGGGCAGGAATTCTTAACAGTACAGATTGGGTGATAATGAGGAAGTGCTCTGAACGGGCCTTAATTGGCTTTGGCCTTCGACTTGTACAACTTCCTGTCAGATAAGTGATTTTGGGAGTCATGGCTCTTGGCTGAAGAAAGCTTCTGGGAAGATGAATCGCTTGCGTGAAGTTGAGATCGGGCTGAGCTGATGAGGCAATGCTCAGACACTTGATCATCAGTGAAATGGTTTGAGCTCTTGAGGCACATACAGGCGGTGAGAGAGGAGAAATAATGTTCTACTTTATGTTTGGACACTTTTTAAAGCCTCTACTATAAAATTGGACAGTATCATTGGATCGAGATGACATTTACCTTTGTTGAATGTCGGCATTGGAGCTTTTTACGGTAAATGTCACTGTGAAGCTGTTGCTGAGGAAATATCTACAGTTTTACTCAATTTATTTCACTGCTTCATCAACTCAATGCTACTTTATCAGCCAGATCTTCTCTGCAAAAGACATCCGTAATCTTAATGGGACTAAGTGGTAAGTAATGGTTAGATAAATGGGATTTCACATGCCTCCTGTATTTGTAGAGAGATATTCAGGGAGATAGCCTCCCAGTATAAAGTCATGCAAACGGGATCTCATTAGCAAATGCAAATGAGAAAACACCAAATCTTCGCAGAGAGGCAGAAGTGTATCTCCATGGGATAGCTGGAACATGACAGCTCACCAACCGCCCCCACGCTGAGCACCAAATGTGATGGTCCGCTCCTGCTGCTTCTCTTAACAGGATGTAGGACCGAACCATAAACGCAAGTGTAGGGGGGAGATTGGGGAAGAGGTCGCTTGAGGCCTTCTGCTATTTTAAGCCCTGCTGTAAAAACTCTCAGTGCTGAGTATAAGTTAGTAAAATCCCATTATTTATAATGATGGCATTCACAAATGTTCTTTATGGAAAGTGCTTGGATCAAATTTCCCATCAATAACTGTTGATTATCAAGGTATATTTCAATACATATGTTACGCTACAAATTACAAATTCTTCTAAAAGTTAAAGTTCAGTTTTGATCTGGCAGTTAAAAAAGTTGAAGTCTTTTTTTTATGCAGTGGTCTTGTAGATTACATCACATCAGTGGTAAAGATATTCCTGGATTTCTGTATGACCGGGGATATCAGCTGATCAGCACCAAAGGCTGAAAGAGTTTGATCAATCAATCAAATTGTGATTTGTATAGCCCATATTCACAAATCACAATTTGTCTCGTAGGTCTTAACAAGGTGAAACATCCTCTGGCCTTAACCCTTAACAACATAAGGCAAAATTAGCTTTGTATGTCGGTGGGCTGAGGGTATTTCCCAGGAACCGAGAGAGGCAAACCTTCGCATCCAATCAGAACCCTCCTCCGAGAGCGTGTCTGCCGTGACATCACATGCTGTGGCGGGCAGAGATCCTGGCATGGCGTCAGACCAACAGACCTTCTGCTGCCAGTGGGGTGCCAGTGGCCTAGGGCAGGGCAGCGATGGCCAGGTCACCAGCTTTTTTCCTGCCTGGTACGAGCGCTGCGGGAGAGGTGACCGGCAGGATGGCAAGATGTCAGACGCAGCCCTTTAGATGTGTCAAAAAGCAGGCACAGCTAGGGGAAGCTGCTCAGCGCGCGTGAGGAAGGAGGCCAGTCACTGCCCAATGAACACAAGCAGCCAAACAGCAGTATGTCACACACAGAAGTGATGTTTTGGGAGAGCTATAGTCAACATGAGCAGAGCTGTTGCTCAGAAGTTAAAGTGGGTTGCCCATTTACCAGAAGGCTGGTGGTTCGATCCGCAGCTCTTCCGTGCTTCTACATGTCCTTGAGTAAGATATGGAACCCAAAACTGCACCTGAAGTGTGTGATTGATGGTGTTGTGTGTGTGTGTGTTAATGTGTAAATGAAAAAATTGTAATGTAAAGCACTTTAAGTGATCATCAAAAGTAGAAAGTGCATTTACTATTTAACAACAGGAAACTGTATGTGCTTGAAGTGAGGAGTAAGACAAATAAGTCAAATGCTGAAAAGTAATTAATAAATATGCTCTCCACACATTCTATCATCATATAAAATATATTACAAAACCCTGCCATTGTTTTTATACAAAATGTAGATTTAGTTCATGAAGAAATATCTTGGTGTATGCATACTGCACTGCAGGTGTCATGTTTCATCATTCTATCACACTTGTATTTCGGCTGTGACTGGCTCCACACTTTTGATGTGGCAGACTTATATTTGTACATGCACGTGTCAAACTGAAATTCAAGAGATTGGGGAAAAAAACCCTGTTCAGCAGAAAAAAACCCTTTCTAGTGTCAAACTCTACACTTCCGTCATCCTTCTGCTCAGTACAAGCATGATTATATATATTTTTGAGAGGAGACTTTCATGAAGGAGAGTAATTGCAGTCAGGGAGTGTGAACTACTGGGACGAAAGAAGCCTCTAAAGAAAGTGCAATTGAAACTTTTCAGGGCACCACACATTCTCACTTCTGACTCATTGGTTTTACCGACAAAGCACGTGACCATATGTGTTCGTGTGTCGGATGATACTTTGCTAAATAAAGAAAGAGAAAGCTTTATACTTTTCCAAAACTGACATTTTTAATACCTTTTAATCAATTTTAAGCTAAATGGAATATCAATAAATGGTCAACAGCTATATATTGCTAATGTTTTTTAAACCATGTCCATTCTAATTGAAATAATATGGATACAAATACCGGAGGAGCTTTTTAAAAGAGGTTCTCTATTTAAACAGTTGGGTCCAGGGTGCTCCAAAGAACCAGTTTTTGAGTCTTGAGATCTGTTTGCAGAAATGGTTCTTTAAAGGACCTCTTGCTAAGGGGTTCTTTGTGTAACTTAAAACTGTTCTTCTATGAATCATTGCAAAGATTTTAGATTTTTTAAATTCCCACACATACATTTAACAGAGTAACTAGGACTTACTGCACACAAACATCCGTGAATTCTATATGTTCATGACTTCCTGAGATAATCAAGCACTCAATTAGTTTATCAGCGCAATCAGCAGAAAGTGTATTAGCTTTAGACTGTTTGCTGTTCAAACACTTTACCCCAAATAGTTGATTTGTCTTGTTTGATGTGTGGTGTGTTTATTTCAGAGGTGGTGACCTGCCTCACTAATCCTCTCACTGTCTTTATCATGTAAACTTTTCTCTGTGCAGCTGAGCAGAAGCTGCAGCTGAGCGTCGTCTGGTCCTGGGAGGGGAGTGGGTCTCTAAGCTGCTAAAAGGTGTGCCATTAACAACATGTTTAGTCTGAAACTGGTCTGCTTTGAACTGAAGAAGCTGGAGGTATCGAGGAGGAAACAGTTTGATGTTTAAGACATTTAAGAGCTCAAATTATCTGTGAAGTCTTTGCACTTTTGTGACTATAACCCCACTGTATATTCTGGTGACACTGAGGAGCGTTTATACTCAGCATCGTGCTGTTGGTTTGGAGATCTGGTGTCAACTTGTTTACCTTCTGATACAGATATTTAATGAACAATACAATGTTCTCACTGTATTTTAGTGTCATGAGGGATCATATTGATTCTATATATCTGCTGCTCAGACTCTGATGCAGCTGAGTTTTACTCAAGAAAATTCAATATGTGCAGCTGTAGCAACACTATGAATGAAAAAAGTGGTGTGTTTTTTTTCCATTATTGTCAGTGAGGCACATTTACTTTTCCTATTCTTATTTCACACCGCAATGGCTAAAGCATGAAATGTAGGGCTCAATGGTTTTGTTGGTTTGAAACGTTTATGGAACTAATTTTGGAGGAAAATATATATGTTTTGCTAAAACAATACAATGGTTATTGCAATATAATCCCCATCAATAGAAATATAACCATATATATACAAGGTGAGGAGGAGTAACACATGATTGACCTACCTCAAAATCGTAAAATGTTTTACTGTTTATCAAGAGTTTGCCATTTAAGTTTAAAAACACAACCTTCCCTCAGAAACAAAAATCTGTCTTTGAACTTAACAGATATGATAATTTGACATTTATTTCGAATTCTATCAATATCGACTGATATGAAAATTCTTATCTTGATACAAGTTTTGGCCATAACGCTCAGCCCCATTTGACCATACCCATTTTGGCTAAATCAGCTATGCCTCTCAGATTTTTTTTTGCTTTGTGTTGAATTTGGTTTCATGCATTTCTCTTCGAAGTCTTTGCACAGGAATGAGAATGATCCAGGTTATATGACAACATGAGGCTCAGTAGGGTCACCACAAACTCGGTGTTGAGTGACACACCCAGAGCCCAGACGATGGGGATATATACCTCCACTGATCTCTGTGAGGACGGTGGGATGGAAATAGTTCACGGATGGGTTGGGATGCTACCTCGCTCTTTAAACACCTTGGCTGTGACGCCGAGGATCCCCTGCCCCTCCCCTGGAGAGCAGAGGAAAGTCTGTCAATAGGCTGCCATCGGTGCGTCATGGCCACAAGTAGATAGCAGCGGTGAAAGCGGGAGTGCGCCTTTACGCACGGATCAGTCCGCCTCCACATGGCTCGGGTTTTTATCTCACAGCCTGCTCCCTCCTTAAACACAATATGATGCCGTGTGCTGCTATGGACTCTCCTCCGCAGGTCGTTGACGTTGCCCAAGTTTTTCTTTAGTTTGAATATTTTATGCGTGTGCGTTGAACTTGACTTGTAAAGAGAAACGGGAGGAACATCACTTGGTAAGTTTTGGTTTTTATCATATTTAAAAAGATGTCTAAATTTGAATTCTGCAGTTTTTATGACTCTCAGATGAAGTATTACTTTATGATTATTTAGAAATATGATCACATTTAGAAACCGAAATGTTTTTCACAACACATTTTTTTATATATGTAGGAAATTAACGCGCATTATTTATATTTAGTTTTTGTCTATATTCACTGCAGATGTATTTTAAATTTTTGGCTATATAATTTTTTTTTCTCGATGGGGTCGTTTTAATATATTTGTTGTCATTTCTCACACTGAACTGTCTGATCCACGAAACATCACAGGTTTCTTCAAACGGAAAAATAATTGGCTATTTCTCCTTTTCACGTTGGTTTTCCCGTAGGGACACGGGACCGCATCAGATGTGAATAACGCAAATCCATTAACTCTGAATAATGATATAGGATTATCAGCACCTTATCTATTGCTAAGAGAGTCAGTGTAGGCGTCCGTTTGTTCACAATGGGTTTTATTTTTCCCAAAATATTTTTTTAACCATGTTAAAATGTAAAGCCAAAAAAATAGTTATTTCTAATTTACTGATAAAATCACATAGATTCTTTCAATGTTTCACTGGTTTCAGTCCGGGGGAGTTAACCCCCACAAACATATACATTACTATATAAGCTTAGTCATATATATAAAGTTTGTTATTTGACTTATAAGAAACTGACTCTTACCTCAAGGCAGCTTCTTCAATATCATCCAGGTCACCAGTCTGAAATATATACAACACAGGTCATTACAATATTCACTATTATCACGTTGCAGATTTAATTTCTCCTGGTCAATTTGAAATCTAAAAAATATAAGGTGCTTTATCATAAATAAAAAAAACACAGATGGAATAAAAAGAAAGGGAGATGGAGCCATCTGGCAAAGTTGACTTGTTTTTAAGTAAATCCACTGATTTTTAAAAGAAGACCTTTCAGGTTTGGAATCAGACTTCAGTCACACCGTGAAACGCCCACACAGATCTCCAGCCTTGATATTGATGTGTTTCTTTGAACAAACATTTACGCGCTTGGCACATATGGGGCCTTTCGAGTGTTGGTGACAACAGCTTGATGACTTTATATTTGTAGCTCAGACCGTCCTTAACCCCAATCTGTGTCTGTCTCCAGGATCTAGACAAAACTGTAGGCAGGCAGGAGACCGCTGAAATAAAGTAGATCCAGTGACTCCTGAGAGGGAAGAACAGTCCTCGGACAGGACTGGTGTCACCTGGGATCAACGAGCGCAGTCGACCCCTGAGACGAGAAAAGAGAAGCAGCCATGCTCGGCGGTGAAGGAGAGAGCAGCACTTTCTCTTCTGCTAAGGAGGCATCGGATGAGAGGCGCAAGTCTCCAGCTGTGGAGGGGGATGATGTGACCGTCCGCAGCAGATACCCGGAGCACGGGGTGGGTACCGAGCGGTACTACAACACTCCATCAGTTTCCAAACAAAGCCCGGACACAGCCAGCCAGTGTTCCTTTATCCCCTACACCCCCAGTGGGACGGTTTACACCCCGTCCGGTGCGGGCAGGTACCCCTCATCTCTCCACCTGGGCTCCGTGTTGCCTCCCGCGGGGTATTCTCCCTCCACGACCGGCCGGGGTCACTTTAGTTCGGCGTACCAGCTCGGGCAGAGCCCCGGCTGCATCTACCCGCCATTCACCGGCTCAAGTTCGGCACTCAGCAACATGACTCTACCGACGACCGGCCCCGGGATGAGGGCCCAGGTCTACCTCTGCAACCGGCCCCTGTGGTTCAAGTTCCACCGGCACCAGACGGAGATGATCATCACCAAGCAGGGCAGGTGAGGAGGCAGGGGTGGTCTGCAGTGATGGGCATAAAACAACTTTTATCCGCGTAAAAACTAAGACTTGCTTTAAGTCACTGTCAGATCAGATTTTGACTGTGCATTGATTTGGTTTTGTGTTGCGTTTGCAGACGGATGTTCCCGTTCCTCAGCTTTAACATAGCTGGTCTCAACCTGACCTCGCATTACAACGTGTTTGTGGAGGTGGTGCTGGCGGATCCAAACCACTGGAGGTTTCAAGGTGGCAAGTGGGTCACCTGTGGGAAGGCGGACAACAGCAGCCAAGGTACTGAACCAGGTCAATATGAGGCTTTTATGTGGATTTTCTTACTTTATTCACCATCATTTATTTAAAAAACAGGGCATTTGTAAGATTGGTCCATGCATGCATGTAACTGGCAGAATTTATATTTGCAAACATTTTGTAATTGAAGACAAAATAAGGTTTATTTTCACACAGGTGAATCCATTGTAGGTGCAAGCTGAACCCTTTTTTCAATTAACTAAATAAATGAAC
Source organism: Paralichthys olivaceus (assembly GCF_024713975.1). Taxonomy (NCBI): domain Eukaryota; kingdom Metazoa; phylum Chordata; class Actinopteri; order Pleuronectiformes; family Paralichthyidae; genus Paralichthys; species Paralichthys olivaceus. The sequence goes on from NC_091105.1 coordinate 16,523,360, forward strand.
ATTGTATATTTTTCATAGCCTATATGATGTAAAATGTATTTATTTGTATTCCAGGTAACAAAGTGTATATCCACCCAGAGTCTCCAAACACAGGGGCCCACTGGATGAGACAAGAAATCTCCTTCAGCAAACTGAAACTCACCAACAATAAAGGAACCAGTCACAGTACTTCGCAGGTAAGAGACTGCTTTACATAAACCAACGATTGTGATACAGATGCAAACTTTAAACGATTATTTAAAAATATATGATTAATTGTGATTATCTCTTTTAAGTAGGCTTCAGTAAAATTGTGCACGTTAATAGACGGGATTAAGCGCAGGGTCACTTTCACGCTTTACAGTCATGTTTGGAAATTGATTTGCAAGTTCTTTTACGCAGCGCTCACTTGGAAATGATGTGAATATTTTGAAGAACAGAAGATGTGCAAAACGAACAATTCAACTGAATAAAAGTTGCGCAGTTATGAATATTTCTTTAAATTGTAATAATATAAAGGATGGGTATTTTTGCAGATGGTTGTCCTGCAGTCGCTGCATAAATACCAGCCCAGGCTGCACATCGTGGAGGTGGCGGAGGACGGAGTGGACGACATCAACAGTGACGGGAAAACTCAGAGCTTCACTTTTCCAGAGACGCAGTTTATTGCTGTCACCGCCTATCAGAACACTGACGTAAGCAGGACACACACACACACACACACACACACACACACACACACACACACACACACACCCCTTCCATATATATATATATTAATCAGACCAATATGCAGAAGGCTTGTTGCATATTGTTTCAATCCATTTGTAATTTCTCATTCACTGGACATGGACAACTATTAATATTAAAATCAGCTGTCGGGTGTTTCCTCATATATGTTTTCATACATGTGGTTAATATACATATGTGCACTGTGCTACTTTATATATTTTCTCGCTGTATCTTTAAATAACAGTGTGTTGCTTGTTCTTCTGCTTTGTTCTCCTTAAGATCACGCAGCTGAAGATCGATCACAACCCTTTTGCCAAAGGATTCAGAGATAATTATGATTCGTGAGTATTCATCATGCATTCCTCATAAGCTATAAATGAGTATGAATATTTTTACAATACAGAAATAGGGCTACATAAAACTGTGCTTTTATCACTGTGTTGTGATTCTCATTCTGAATTTAACAACTTGAAATCATTTCTTTCAAGTGTGTCAGCTCGCTATGGAAGAAATTTCCATTTTTGTTCCGACGCTGACCTTTCTTGACCTGAACTTAACATAAGTACATGAATTCTTTCAGGATGTACACAGCTCCAGAGAATGACCGCCTCACCCCATCCCCAACCGACTCTCCACGTGCCCACCAGATTGTCCCGGGCGCCCGCTACACCATGCAGCCCCTCTTCCAGGACCAGTTTGTCAACAACCTCCCCCAGAATCGCTTCTACAACAGCGAGCGAGCAGTACCACAGACTAACAGCCTCCTCTCACCTCAGACTGAAGACGGAACTTCGCAGAGGTGGTTCGTCACCTCCATGCAGCAAGGGGGAAATAGCACCAGCAACAAGCTCGATTTGACACCTTATGATGGTGAATACTCGAGCTCCTTGCTTCCTTATGGTATCAAATCACTCTCCATGCAAACATCCCATGCTCTCAGCTACTACCCAGACTCTCCTTTCAACACCATGTCTGCCGGGTGGGGGTCCAGAGCAGCATATCAGAGAAAGGTCCCGACGGGTCTGCCTTGGTCTCCCAGACCCAGCCCCACTGCTGGTTTCCTAGAAGACTCAGACAAAGTGAAACCACAGACAGAGGAGGACGTGAACGACAGCGTAGGCCTGATCTCTTGGACAGAGACACAATCATCAGCTCTTTCCCTCGACAAGGCTGATTCTTATGCCATGACCTGCAAACGAAGGCGTTTGTCTCTCAATGGTCCAAGCACCGAGGACTCACCCACTGACATTAAGTGTGAGGACTTGGCCTCAGCTACCATCCACAGTAGCTCCTATAGCAAAGACCCCCTCTCATCCAAAGCCATGGCAGCTTACTATTCCTTTTACACAAACCCTTAAAATGGCCTCATGTTGTTGTTTTGGTTGTTCTTCATCTGACACCGTGATTAACATATTATTCAGGGGTTTTTTTCGGATCGTGTGCACCCAGAATCTGTTTCAGTGGTGTCTGTGGTGTGGGTTAGGGTTAAACGGGAAGCATTAAGAACACATTTTGAAAATAAGTGACTTGTGTGTGACACAAAAAGAATTTCCACTTTCAGTTGTGGGCTCATTTTCGATCACCTCATTTATGTAACTCTGCATTTGCTACTTTGAAGGTGCCAAAGCAATTTTTTAAGTTGCCCCATTAAAATAGATCATGTTGTGTGTTTGTTGCATAAGTCATTGTATTTGACTTCACACAGAGATTTTGTGTTTACAGATTATTTATTGAAGGCCTGTTGATATGAATTTTGTGCACTGAAATGTGGGAATGTTAGGGTTAGGGTTATATATATCTTCATTGCAATGTTCAGATATTTGATAATAAAATGGATACGTGTTCTATATGGAGGATGTGTGGTTATTTCAAGTTAAGACACTGATCCTCTGTTTAAATGACATACTGTACATATGATGGGCCTATGTGTTCATGCAATATTACGCTTTATTTAGTACATAACCTCACCACATAAATAGTGCCTGTAAAAACGTAAGATATTATGTTTGCCACTTTCTGATCAGTCCATTTCACATATAAGCCAAAGCTTTCATGTTGATGTAAAGGAGGATAGCACCACTTGAATTGACATAACCTAATTATTGTTTTTAATTTACTGCCATTTAGATTTGAGTGTCGAAAAGTATAAGCCACAAGGCAGATTTCCACAGGACAAGGCATTTTTACAAGAAAATGTAAAAAGGTATCATGAAAAATTGTGAAAGCAATATGAGACATTACAAAATAAACATTAAGAAATTATTTTAAAAAGTCAAACTAATTAAATAATAAGATGTAAAAGTTAAAGGGGTGAAAAATAAGAAAATATTTTATGCAAAAAAGCTCAGCTTCATGTCTTATTTGTTTCTACGGACTGTGTCGCCCTCTAGTGAGGTTTCACTGTACTGACACCCATTACACACAAATCACTGCACCAGCCTGTTGAGCTGTGATGGAGTCTCCTGACGTCATATTGACTTCAGTCAGTTCTCAACAACCAATGGCAGAAAATCTATTTGATCTTATGTATTTCATTCATATATTTTTGCTTCATTTTATGCAGAATCCAACTTCTACCATGTGAATGGGAACGTGTAACACACTGGCTAGGGCAGGCTTGCAAGTCATTCCTTCCTGCAGCAGTAAGACTGTACAACCAGCTCGGCTCCCACTAGAACTACACACACCCATTATGGACTGAACTTTAACTCTGGTACGACTCTCTTAAAGCTTCAATGTGTAGAATTCAGTGACATCTAGTGGTGAAGTTGCATGTTGCAGCTGGAGGACCCGTTCCCGGTGTAAATATAAAGTACTTACATATAAAGGGCCGTTTCTAGGTTAAAAAACAACAACAATACATACAATTGAGATGAAACACACTGTTGAAAACATCACTATGATAAGTTTATATTCAATTGCTGCCATTGAATCCCTTTCACCTAAATCTTACACACTGAACCTTTAACTGTGCAATACAGTGGTTCAAGTGCAATCCATTCACTGTACATATCCTCACACTGAACATACTCTTTCTTCTTTTTACACTGTATATACTATTTTCTATTCAATTCATATGTATCTTTACTTTTTATATTTTATATTAATAAAATCATCACAATCCTTAGGTATTGAATTCAATCACCTGCACTGTAATACTGTATATACTGCAATATTGTAAAGTTTTAAGTTTTTTAGGTTTTAGTCTTTATTTTCTTCATATTTAAATGTATTATTCTGGTAGCAGGAACAAAAACAATTTCACTAAGCATTGTACTGTGTATGATTGTGTATGTGACAAATAAAACAATCTTGAATCTTGCATGTTACTTATTATTACTTACTGATGCCTATTTGTTTTTGTGAATGTCCTCTTTGTGGGACCAATGAGGGATTGTCTGATCTGATCTGATCTTAAGTATGTACTTCTCGTTACTATATAATACCAACAATATGCACGCTCCTGATGCTGAGCCTAAGAAGACAAGACAACCATGGGCTTGAAAGATATACTATGCACCTGGTTGCCCATCGCTTATCCAGTACAACACATAGTAAAGTCCTGTACTGGATGTATAATAACGTGATTATACTTGTCAGGGGATGTTTCAGCTGTTTGTCCAAGTGGATCCATGTTTCTCCGCCTCCACCTGGCAACCCGACGGGCAGGCAGCAGAGTAGTTGACAGGACCAACATCCCATTATTCACAGGGAGCCACAGGAGAGAGCCGGTGTTGTCACGTTAGCAGCTGACGATCACTTCACAGAAACAGCGACATGCGCCGTGTGTGTGAGTCCGAATACTTGTTACTCGTTGTTCGCCGCGACTTTATCAACTGTGCTAGCTTAAGTTGGCCAGGAGCTCGGTTAGCTCGCTAGCTGCGCCGCTAGCGTATGCGCTGACGTTTTAGCCGACGCAGATGCTAGCGTCATGATGTTGTGTTTTCTTGTTGTGAATAAGTCACCGGCTAAACACGCGGGGGGTCGAGTGATAAACCCCGGAGCTTCTGAAGAGAGGTGTACAGCTAACTTCACCTGAGCTCGCTTTAGCCGGTGGATGTGTTCACTCGTCATAGAGGTAACATCGCGGAGTGTTCATTAACGCAACACGCTGCGGCTATCAGGCGGAGCTAACTAGCCACGATGATAAACAGCACACAACACGGGGAAAGGCCTGCGTGCAGGAGTTTAGTGACAAGTGAGGAGCTAAGTGACATGTTGCCTGTTTTCAGCCGCGGACCCTCAGTGTTAGTTAGCCCTGGTTACAGTGTCGTTAACCATTAGTTCATTAGTTATAGAGTTGGAGGGCTTCGGTAGTTCGTGTTTACCAGGTTATATAACTGTGTTCAAAGATCAGGTGTTCACACGTGTGTTCACTGAGGCGGGATGTTGTGTTGTGTGTTTATGACAGGATCTGTCCTCACACGGCCCAAACTTGACACTGATTTGCAAATGAACTCCTGCCATGTGTCTCTGTGATGAACATTTAGTGTTGTGTTATTTAAAGGTATAGTCTGTGTGGATATTCAAACACGTTTATATAAGTAAACAGTATTTAGTTATGGGGTGGTTGGATACAAATATATATAATCAGCTGTGACAGATAATAAATCTGTTACAGAGGGGGGGGGGGGGAAGTCCTGTCCCACTCTGGCCCAGCCCCCTTTCAGCTATCTTTATTTAACAATGGATTTTTACATAAAGTTTTCAAAGAGCTGAAACTTGACAGTGGAAAATGATCGTTGAATTTTAAGTTAATGATTTATCCGCCTCTGTGTACGACTGGACCGTGGGAGCACTCGCTCATAACTTGACTTTACATGTAAACTAATTGTTCTGGTGTTAAAGAGCTGAAGTCGCTGCAGGAGGCGTTATTGTCCAAATCTTCACTGGGGTCTGAAAGTCTGAGATCACTTCCCCGTTTGGAGGGTGGCCAATGATTATGTTTATATAAACAGCAACATTCTGATAATAACCCAGTTTAGACAATAGTCTAAACATCTGCCGTGTAAACATCTATTTCTGATTTCTGAAATGAATAAGGTCATTGTAATAAGAAATAATCAAATCAAGGCATGTGGAGAATTCCGCCCGTAGTAAAATTATGTATTATGTATACACCATTATACACGCATTATAACATCCTATTAGAGTTTTCACAGTATTTATGGCAGTTACCAACTGCTTTATGTCATAATCATAATGTCTCAGAATAATGTCAATTGTTGAATATCGCTCTCCATACAAACAGTCACTGTTTTGCTCATCATATTAACTGTGCTAGAGAGTGACTGACTCCAACTATGATGAGTGAAAATGAGGGTTATGAAAAATACCTGGAATCAACTAAGTTTTCCATTTGTCTCTGTGACATGCAGGAATTGTCTGTTATGTAGTTTTAGATGACTTTTATTTATGAAGTATTGGCTGATAAGATGAAAACAATTCAGACCCATCCACATATTACTGTTTACATAATCTATGGAAAATTGTCAGTTTACCTGCAGGTGAATTGTCGACATTTGCTTATCGTTTCCTTTCGTCACACTGACTGACCTACTGAGAGCTGGACATAAGGTCATCTTGAGAGGCATTCATGGAGCATTTTCTCCTTTGCTTGTGTACACAACATGTTGACATCAAGGTATTATCACGTGGAAGGATTTAATGGTGGTGATAATTCCTGAATTTTAGTATCATGAAATATTGCATCCTGTGCTGTGGAAAATGACGTATTTATGTATTCGTGCTGCAGCTCACTAAAAAATACATAAAGCATCACACTGACCAAACAGTCATGACCATATGGTGCTCTGGTGGAAGGGAAATGCTGACTTGCTGCATGTTGCTGTTGAGTGGATGATCTCTTGCTTCACAATGACTCCTTGCCTCAGTAGGATGGGCATCATTGGCAAGGAGAGGCGGAAGCACCTGGTGATGCCAGAGGAAGTCTTGTCCTTCTCTCTGTGTGAGCTTGTTGGCAGAATGTTGGGTTATTCTTAACAAAAAATAAAAAAAGAGAATCACAAGGAGGTGGTATACAGCGCAGTGGTGATGCATACACAGGCTTGTGGCAGAGCAGACTGTGCAACCTTGGAGCTGCATGTCTCATCCTTGCGGTTGAGAGGGAGAGGAAGTGATTAATACTTTAAGAAGCAGGGCTGCTATTCATGAAACAGTGATAGAAATACTAGTTGGCTATATTTGAGTTTGACTATTTTTCTTCTAGCAAGGCGTCGTTGGACAAAAACAAAGGCGTAAAGGAATTGAACCTTATTTTTCTTCTTTTCTTTAGGACCTTCAGTATGCTGGTGAATTGGGCTTAAGCAGGTTGAAGACGACTCAAGAGGTTGCTGTGTCAGTCAGAGCTTGAACCCACAGCAGTAGAAAAGATGGGGAACACGGCAACCAAGTTCCGTAAAGCTCTCATCAATGGGGATGAGGTGCTTGCCTGCCAACTCTATGAGAGTAACCCACAGTTCAAGGAGGCTCTGGATCCCAACTCTACCTACGGAGAATCCTACCAGCACAACACTCCACTGCACTATGCTGCCCGGCACGCAATGACACGCCTACTCAGGTCAGGATGTAGCCAGAACTAAAACAAACAAACAAGCAGACATATGCACACATTCAGAGTCTCACATTTTTGGACTGGCTTCTTTTATTTAGGGAAAAAAGTGTATGTATTCTTTTCAGTTGATAGATGCAGGAGTCAACTGCTGTCGCTACAGATCCTTTTGATAAATTAAATATTTAATTCTATTGCCTGTGTTTTAGCCTTTCAGCCTAGCAGGATCGCTGTCAGCATTCCTCTTCCTTTTTAGAACTGTATTGATGATCAACTGATCCCATCTACTACCTTATTGCTGCATCGTAAGAGCCCATTTTTCATGTTTCAACTTCATATAGCTCTGCCCCATCTGTCTCTCCACATAGCCATCTGTTAGCAGCTCTCAGGAATGCGACATGCTGGGTTGAAATAGGATGGAACTCCAAGAGCTTCCCACCCGACAAGCTAACAGCCTTGCATGTGTTTGTCTTTGTCTTTTCTCAGGCCCTGTCCTGTATTCGCAAATTTAAGGCTTGCTAAATTTACATTCATGCATGGCTTTAAAAAATGCAAGGGGTGTGTGAAAAATGGCAGCAGGTGACATAAATTCAAATGGAAGCAAAATACAGTATATTTCTGGGTAGATGGAAGGATTGATAAATACGATTCTGATATTTTTTTTAACCTAAAGCTCCAAAATTCAGAGATTCAAGACTGATTTGGACAATTTCAATTTACACGACCGCACAGTTGCTACTATACAATTCTATATATTTAATTTCAAATATTAGTAAGTATAATATTTAAAATGTTCAACAGTTTTTCCTGTCCTTGTCTTATTCTGTCAGGTCTTTTCTCTTAAGCAAAGATGGAAATCCTAACAAGCGTAATGTGCACAATGAGACATCTCTGCACCTTCTCTGCATGGGGCCCCAGATCCTGATCTCAGAGGGGGCACTGCAGCCTCGGATCTCGCGGCCATACGAAGATGAACAGCGTCGGGCTGAATGCCTACAAATCATCCTGGCATGGACTGGGGCAAAGCTGGATCACGGAGAGTATGAGAGTGCTGATGTCAATGCTACAGACAACAAGAAAAACACCTGCCTGCACTATGCTGCTGCCTCAGGGATGAAGACTTGTGTGGAGGTAAGATTACAAAACTCTGTGGGTATTTTTCAGTCTGTGCTCATGTAAAATATCCACAAGTATTAGATTTTAGATTTAGATCAATGTCTCAAGAGTCTCACCAAGACAGGGAGCAATTTGAGTGGAAGGAAGATAAAGGGTAAGGGAGATAGATAGATTATTCATAATCTGCCTCTTCCTGCTGTGAATATTTGTAGTGTTGTGGCTCGTGTGTGGCCTCATGTTAGATCCAGTCGCGACCCTGGGTAAGGGACAGTAATTTGCAGGCTCACATACATTCCATTAAGTGTGATCAAAGACCTCCCTGGTGGGTTTTGGGAAGAGAGTGTGCAGCACAGAACAGCTTTATTAATCCCTGGGGCAGAATGCATCCCATATAAACGTCAGACAGATAAATTAAGCTGTCATGGGGTTTCTCTTAGTATCTGTCCTTGTTAAGACCATGAGTTAAGTTTTGAAAAGGAGTTTGTATAAAACCTTGCTGTGTAATCCTCATGAAGAATTTAGTTTACAATACGAACATAAGTTGGATTCAACTATGGCTTCACAACCAATCATAGATAAACAATGTGCTATAGCATTCATTTCCATGATTCATGATTGTGTAAGTTTGTTATTTTTAAATTTTCCCAGAAAAACTGTTCAGTGGCATACTGTCTATCAAAGTGCAATGTGCAACTCGTACAGCTAAAAATATCAACATGTGGATGTAGGCCTACATGATGATAGAAAGACAGGAATTCTACATACATTTTTTTTTAAATTGTCGCAAAATGGAAATTAACATTTTAGACAAATATTTGGTGATGCTAGAATTTCACAAGAAAAGTATGAATATGTATGAGATGTATACTGATATAGAACTGTCTACTGCTAAAGCAGCACATATTTATCTCACTTTGCACTATGCAGTTCTTTAAGATTGCGAAGGTTCATGCTTTTAAAAGTGAAATAGATTCCCATCCTGAAAACTGCCTTGAGGACCCTGTGGACAATTCCAGATGATGTGAAAGTGGTTTGCCGCTGTGTGTCCTCAGGACCTCCAGGCAGTCTGATTAGAGTACTTAGTCTTTTGCAATGGAGAACAGAAGAAATCAAATCACTCTCTTTCAGCTGAATTGTGAAAAAAATATATTTATGTACATTTTGTTCAGAAGCATCACAGTCAAAAAGAGGCTTTGTCTCTGCTTCTACTTGCACAAACTGGTTGAAATTGTTCCTAGTAATTTAAATCAAAATGATTGACATATATTATACTACCTAAAAATCATAGTCAGTGGTATTCCACCTTTTATTTAATTGAATGTGTTTCAATATGCATATTTAACCAGTCCATGATTTTAACACAGATTTTTCCCTTTGTTTTCTCTGTCTCAGTTCCTGGTGCAGAGAGAGGCGGACCTGTTTGCGGAGAATGAAAACCGCGAGACTCCATGTGACTGTGCAGAGAAGCAGCACCACAAGGAGTTGGCCCTGTGCCTGGAGTCGCAGATGGTCTTTTCGATTGCCCCTGAGGCAGAGGGTATAGAGGCAGAGTACGCAGCCCTTGACCGAAGAGAGGTAGAGAATAAAATACCAAGAGGCAGTGGGTACACAGCTCTCAGTTTGTTCCCCTCAACTGGTGTCACTGACAACAAACGTATCCCAAACTTCTTCTACTTAGTCCCCACTGTTTATGATTGATAAAACCTCATATAGATATCTACACAAAAAACACTCAAAGATAGCAATACAGAACTTCCTTTGTCATTTGTATAATATTGTTACTGATACAGACCTACAGACCCATAAAAACGTTTTTTCCCCCCCTTGAGGGTCTTTAACGTTAAAACTTTATACACATTAGTTATAACTGAAAATTATTATATTTTGAGAGTTGTTAGGCCCATGTGTTTAACAGGTGAACCGTTTAAAATATGCTGGAATGTTGTGTATACACCCGCACACACGTGTGCGCGCACGCGCGCACACACACACACACACATTAGTCACACAAAATAGCCTGCCTCAAGGCATGTGACTCCCATCATCATAAGTCACTGACGTAGTCATGCATCTGAATTCATCTATATTTGATTTGCTTTTAATACCTCTTTTCTCTCCTTTGCCTCATTCCTTCCCCTTCTCCTCCCCTGATCTCACCATCTGTCTCCCTCTGCTCCTTCATTACTTCTCTTTGCCAACTTGGCCTGTTCAATTCCTGGTTCTGTCCCCCTTACCTTCATTCCCTCCTCTCTCATTCAACTTATTTATCATCCCCTCCTTCCATGCTCACTTTGTCCTTTCTCCCCTGCCACCTTTTTTTCTAGCTATATGAGGGCCTGCGGCCTCAGGATCTACGGAGGCTGAAGGACATGCTGATAGTGGAGACAGCTGACATGCTGCAGGCCCCCCTCTTCACTGCAGAGGCACTGCTACGTGCCCATGGTACCATTAAACACACAAAGATACACACACACTAACTCACACGGTTGAGTCTGCTGGTCATTAAAATTACTGGCAATAGGAGCATCCTAGTGGCTTAGTGATAATACAAATTCTATTTATTTCCAACATTGCTGTTTCAATTTAAGCTTGAAACCTTGAGTTGTTTTTTCACTTTGTGTAGCCCTGGTTTTGCTGTTTACTTGGGAAGAAAACATTTAATGATTAATTTGTCTTATATTTTATTTGTATGAGTATGAAAGAGGCCTTTTGTAAATTGCATGCCACACTCCAGTGATTTCCATACATTCAAAGTAGCACAATCAAAAAGTTTTTACCTTGTATTGAACTCAGTGGAGCATGTCATTGTCACATGCTCTAAATTACGTTTTAGTGAGCTTGACCTGCACCAAATATTTGAGGAAGAAATACAGGCACATCCACAAACAAGCTGAACCACACATTCTTTATCTTGTGCTAGTTTGCCTGTATTGCTATCACTGATGCGGTTTTGTCTATCTTGGGATTTGTATATTTCTTCAACTCTTTTCTTATTAAAACAGCATTCAGTGGGATGGTTTCCGCTTGAGCTAAATCATTTATCATTGCAAAAAGTAGATATTATGTGTCAGTTGTTATTTTTTATTTCTAAACACAAGCTTCATTTCTATCCACCCTAAATAAGTAGTGGCACACTGACAGCGAGGTTGTTAAATTATGTGAAAGCAAAGCAATGCAATATGTCTGAAATTAACTGCTTATCTTTTTGTCCCTCACATGATTGCTTTTAAGCAAACTGTGTGTGTTTGCGGTGTAGATTTAATGCCAGAAGGAGAATAAAGTATGGGATTGAAATCTAGAGTGACACAGGGTGTAAAATTTTAGTTGCATTATTAAATCTATTGGTGTGAAGTAATGGTTGCAGTGAATTAAAAGCCAAGTTACACACTTTGAGTTTAACACAGCCACATTCACAGGGAAACGTTCTGTTCACATGCACACAGTTCAGCTCATGTTAATGTATAGCTCATATGATACTGTTCAGTCTTTTAACCTAAATTAATGTGTATCAAGTCCTTCTAATATTCAGAAATGGTTGAGATTTGATTGAAGCCTTTGGGAATCTCATCCTACTTCAGATTTTGTAAGTTAACTTAAAAAATGTGTCAGGGATTGGGGTTAATTTTCAGCCTTTAAATTCACGTCTCTCTGATTCAGATGGCTGAGTGGCTGTAGAGCCATGTGTACTGTGCTACATATTGGACATACTTTTAGGAGCTTAGAGATGGGGAAGTGACCCCAGAATGATGCTATATTTATTCAACCCTATCATGGGAATGCTGCCTCACTCTTAAATAGGGATGGAAAGTTTTGAAATGTTGTTAATCTCTAGGAGAAGGGTTTTTGGACTTATGTATCATTAATTGCTTGTAAAAACCCTAACACATTTTTACACTTCCGAACGTTTTTCATGAGTCTTTTTCTTATCACGGTGGTGGTACTTGCCAAGCTGTGAGCTTGTCAATCTGTACTTCTGACAATTTGTATTTCCCAGTTAATTTTTCATATTTAACACTAAATGTGAAAATGTTAATTTCAGACTGCTTTTAAAAAGCATGAAGATAGGGTCACACTCATTGATGAGTTTTAATTGAACGGAGATGGGGCAAATTGTTGCAATATTCATTATCTTAACGAGACCATTAAGAGTCTGAGCCATTTGATTGGTGGTGAAATGTGTCTTGAGGCTGATAATGGCCTAATTGCACAGCTGACCGGGTCATGTTTCTTATTATTGGCGGCAACATTTTCGTCAGAGTATTTGGACTCCAGCACAGTCCACCAGTCATTCAATATTTATACTCAAAAACTCTCAAAGCTGTTTAGCTCCACTAATATGAGATTAAACAGCTATTCTGAAAGAGAAAACCAGATGGCAGCAGGTCTATGTTGTTTGAAAGGCTTATGTGGTAGAGTTGCCACTGGAGTGGGATTTGTGTGAGCTTTGGTGGATTCAGCACCGCGCTTATCAAATCTCACAACAGTCTTACATTGGTCGTAAATATGTATGGGATGGACTGAGACAAACTGTTTTCATGTGAATACATTTTGTGTTGCTGAAGTGGGAGTTTAGCTGAGAAGTGTTGAATGAAAAGTCTGCCTTTTTATCAATAAGCACCAGGCTTTACTACATTGTACACTCGACTTGTTCTTTTTCTTGGTTGTTGTCCAAACTCGTTATTCATGCCCCTTTGTTATGTGTTCAAAACAAAAAACAAAAGGGGTTCTAATTTACTTAAATTATGCTTTTTGTTTTTTAACCGTTCTTTCTCTTATGTTTTTACTTGTTCGCAACAGATTGGGACAGAGAACAGCTCTTAGAGGCCTGGATGAACAATGCAGAGGAATGCTGCCAACGCTCAGGGGTACAGATGCCCAACCCACCTCCAAGTGGCTGCAATGCCTGGGACACCTTGCCCTCGCCCAGGACGCCACGCACAACCCGCTCCTCCATTTCCTCCCCCGACCAAATCAGCCTCATACCTGCTGATGAGGAGTCTTCACTGGTGAGAGATGTCTTGAGGTTTTCTGTCAAGAGAGAGAAAATGAAATGCTTACTCTCTAACAGGCCACATCTGTGTTGAGCCTCATCTGTAAGACAAATGAGAAATGAGTGCATAGTTCCTTAATTGAGACATGGTTCATATTTGTCATTTGAGACATTTTCAGACGTAGCAGATTAATGACTTGCGTCTTCTACATGTATAGCACCTCTTGCTCATCCCGAGATATCTGCATTCTATTAGTTTTCTCAGTTGCGTCCTTCTTTTGTTAGACACATCATCAATGTGCCCACTTGCTAGAGGTATATTCTCCGGATAATGTGTTTTTATACCCTGATAATTGTAGGATATTATCCGGGGTTCAGTGCATGTCTGAAGGAGCTATAGTGACACTGCACTGGATGCACGTTTGACCAAGAAGTTTTACACAATATACTCAATTTTCTCAAGAAATTTAAGTTGAACGAAGATTTTCAGTGTGTCATGTAATTCTACTCATCAGAGTACAAAGAAGAACCATCAGATAAAATTGAAGCACAGAATGAGTCACCTCAGTGAGCAGCATGTTTTCCTGAGCAAGGATAAAGCTAGCATGGAACTGCACTAAAAGTAACCAGCAGTGTGCCCATAAAAACTGTACAACAATGTTTATTTCAATTGAGCCCCCATGGTGCCGCAGACTTCCTGAAGGGTTTCTGCTGAATTCTTTAAAATTTCACCACCACACCTGTCTTTCTGCATAATGCTGCATTATTTCTCAGCCTTGTAATCATTAGCATTCATGCCAGTGCTCTCCTTCACCAATATAAACACAAGCACAACCTCTACTCCTCAGAGAACCAGTGGTTTGTTACTTATGATGTGGCAAGCTCTGAACATAGGAGAGTATTAAAATATGTTCTAAAAAATATTATTAGTTATTAGTTTTATTAGCAAGCAATGCTCAACAGGCCAATAATGTAGACTGTAAAATAGGTATGATGCAACCCTCTGCATTAAACATGAAGTCATTAAATGAATTTACAGTGGAAAAGAAGATACTGAACTAGGTATGGTACATTTAAACTGAGACTCTTGCTGTGGCTGTCTCTAATTACTTTTACTCTGCAGCTACCATAAACCCATACCAAATATGATCTGTACAGTCACATTTTAGCAACTTGTTAAACAAAGATAAAACTAATATTTAGTTAGCTTTTAACAAGCTTACGTGAGTCATTGAAATGTGACTGTGCAGCAAAAACCTCATGTCTCCACAGCTCTGTTTGTATATCTGCATATCTGCAAGGTCATAATGGAGACCTATTGCCCCCCAGCTGCTGAGGAGTCAGAAAACCCCGTTTAATTCTCGCAACATTATCCTGACTCTGTCTGAGATATCCCAATTTTCTTCCTCAGCAGTCTTCTTTGTGAATAATAGCTGGTTTTCAGTCAAGTATAACTCATAAAGTATACACAGTAATCCAACAGTTGCTTGAAGAATAATGTTAAAAGGATTATCTATTCAGCAGGTCAAACAAAACACTAAAAAGTCCTTAATAGAGATGAAAAAAATGTTTTGCAGATTTGATTTTAACACTTGGAGAAACCAGATCAGGTAAGTTTGGACAGTAGGTCTGGGGTGGGCTGTGCTCGGCTGAGGGTGGTGACTGTTGTAACAACACAAAGTGAGTTGACTTCTCGTTTTAAGGGTTTCTGAATAGGGATGACTATGCTGTGGATTTAGGACTTTGATACTTTCACAGTATTTACATAGCACCTAGACCTGCTCTTTAATCAGAAAATACATGCAAATCTAATTTTCTGCAACATGGGAACTTTGACAACTAGCTACGTTCTGCTCTTAATGCTATTTCATGTTATTTTAGATTTGTATAAACAATGTTGATAATTTAATCAATTAGACTTAATAACATGTTATATAATAATAATAACTGTGACTGAAACACTGAACAGAAATTGATTTGAGATTTCAGTTGGATAATATCTTTTCCAGTAGAAAGATGCTTATGAAATCATTATGGCTCACTAGCACAAGTATAAATCACATTGCTGGTTTGAATGTTCATGATTAAGTGGCTCTATAAGTAATGTGTGATATGAAGTGAAAGAGGCCTCATAACTTTTCCTCTCCCACATTTAATTTCTCTCTCTAATCTCAATTTGCCACCTCACCATCTGTGTTGGCAATTTTCCTCATCTACACATGGATCAGAGTTCCCATAAGGGTGTGCACATTGTCCCGTCAAGTTTGTTTTTATCGATCTCAAATGAGGCCCCTGGCCTTTAGCTGATTTTATGCTGCTGGCAATTTGTTTTGAAGACTGCCAACAAGGGTGTCAAGTTTGCTGGATAACAATCAGTGTCCCAGAGGAGGTCAGCAGCATAGAAGGGCAAAGTTCACTCTCGTGCCATCTGATTAGAGCTTGTTCTGAAGGTATGGGTCAATTTCCAGTTTGTGGGCAGTAACTAAACGGTGTGACACCTGCAAAAAACTGCTTTATTACAAGCTTCTTAACATCCAAAACCTGAGTGGTTGTGCTTGCTGTGATACTTGTAAACAGTTAGTTGTGTAATCAATACTGAAAACTGTATTGTAGTGGTCATAATTTTCATTACTTTTATAAGGTTTTACTCCTGACATTGTTGACCAGGATGTTTCAAGACATTGACATCTGTGGGGAAAATTAGACGTATCCAATCTCTTCAGAGGATCATTTAACCTTTGGTGGATGTTTCAATCGACTGTTTTCAGAATGTGAACTGATAGATGATAGCTGAAGCTGACACACTTGATTTACCAATTGCTTTATGAGAAATTACCAGCTCCATTTGTCTGACACTATCTTTTGTCATGGCTCTGAGAGGGCGTGACTTGAGCTGGGCCCATCGACTGGGTCTACTCCAGAGCCTGCTTAAAGGTTACAGTTGATTATGTCGCATTTTGCTCTTCCTCAAGTCAATACTTACATTGTTCAAGTACACTGCATCCGTTGTATCTTTTGTGAGAGTATGTCTTTCACTGTAACAAGGCGTGTGTGTGTATATGCATGGAAAAATGGAAGACAACATGAGGAAGAAAAATATTTATAGTGATGATATAATGTCATAATTTGTATCCGTGTATCTCAAGATGCACTAAGAGTGAATACAATACATCTGATGATTAGTACTTAATTAGTAAACAACACACCATGGAGATGTCATCATCTATAGCTATAGAAGATAGCTTTATCAGCCTATTCTCTGTTTGTTACATTTCAGAAAACTGTGTCAGAGAGATTTACGAATAACCCATTTCTATTGTATGTTTAATTAACTAAATGTACTTTAACCAGTTAGTATCTTCTTTCTTCTGTCTTACAGTGTGGAATCTGCATGTCTTCCATCTCTGTCTTCGAAGAACCTGTTGACATGTCCTGTGGCCACGAGTTCTGCAGAGCATGCTGGGAAGGGTAAGCTATGTTGGCCTGCAAGTTCTGTGGATTGACTTGCTATGTCCTTAATGTACTTCCACTGAACCTCAATGCTTTTCTTTTTATCCAATGGCTCTTTGGAAGGCTGGGAGATAGGACATAAATTATATTTAAGTGACAAGCTTGATTTACCGTTTTGATGCATACAATGACATCAGTATGACGATTCCAGTTGACCCTTAAACATATGTCTGCTTTAAAATATTATTTTTAATCATTAGTGGTTTCTATTTGTATTCGCATTTTAAAAACCACAGTGGAAATTACAACTAAGCTAAAACTAATAAAACTGTATTTATTCAAACTAAGCAATGGTGCAGATAGACTTTTAAACCTCTGAACTTCAGAAACCACCCCAGGTTTAAAAGGCATGTTTTCTCTAAAACATTGTAACCCTAACCTATGCTACTGTCAGGAAAGAAGCAAACAAAATGTAAGCTTAGAATAGTCATATTCAATGAAATGATTTTTTTCTATATGACAATGGATCAATATGTACAGCTTGTGGAGCAGTTTTTCTGGTTATATTGGTATCACTTGTGGCATAAAAAGTAACCACCTAGTAATCACGGTGGTGTGTATATATGCATCAAAGGGAGATGTGGACACAGAGTTTCAGGCATTCTGTGTTCGGTAGGGGGTGGAATTTCAAATCGTTAAACAAATTTGTGGTACTGGCTGCTTCCTTCAGTTTTGCTGCATATTTCACAGATAACTGCTGTTTGTTCAAGGGATGATGCATCCACTGCTTTTTCTTTTCTAAACCAGTTTGTTTGCTCCCATCCTCCATCACTGCTCCTGAACTCAACATGTATAGACTCTCTTTGGCACATCCCTTCTTTCATTCTCTCCAGGCCCTCTCCCTGCCCCCTTCTGACACAAAATCATGTCTCACCTTTATATATCACATACACTTGCCCAGGAGAGTACTCAAGATGGGCAAGCGAGTTTGTGTACAAGTATGTTTTTTCTGTGTCTTTGTGAGGGAGAGAGCTAAAGCTCATTCCTTCACCTTATAGTCCTTTACTGCATCCAAGCTATAATACACTGAGTACATTTGGGATATCCACCACCCTTAGCTTACTGCAATGTCTACATTCTTTCACAGATTTCTAAATCTAAAGATCCAAGAGGGTGAAGCCCATAACATCTTCTGCCCAGCGTTTGACTGCTACCAGCTAGTACCTGTTGAAGTCATAGAGAGTGTGGTGTCCAGAGAGATGGACAGGCGATACCTGCAGTTTGACATCAAGGTAAGCCAGATCAGATGAAAAACACAGATGTGATCACAATGAACCGATTTCTTTAACGCTGATCCCACTGCACAAAATATTCAAATCACAGTGGCACCTCGAGTGATAAACACTTGACTCCTGTAGTTCACTTTCAACGTAGCGGGGTGTAACGGTACACAAAAATGAGTTCACAGTTCGGCACGTTTTCAGTACAGCAGAAACAAGGAACAGAAATTATGAAACAGATTTTTTATTTCTTTTTATTCAACCCTGGTTAACTGTGGCTGTGTCTTTCTTACCGAAGTAATTTTAAAAAAAGTAAAATAACACTCTCATAAATAAATAAATAAAAATAGTAAAATAAATATCCATTAAGGTGCAGCATGTAGAAAAGCAACTGTACTTAAACAGCACCGTTATTGTATTGTATGATTATCATTATTAAATATATTTATTTTCATTTTCTTTTATTAAAAAAAAACTGTCCACATTGTTTGCAGAAGGTTTGATGCCCTGCTGGCACTAACATGTCTCTGCTGTGGAGAAAAATCTCACGCTAGGGAGAGAGGTTTTTAAAGGGCTGGTGTGAGTTGCTGGCTGAAATGCTAAGTAGAGGGAACTTTGTAATGGGGCTCAATTACCTAAGTGTTAGTTTGATCCATGCGTTCCGAGAACGGTTGCATGTCCGCTGCTATAAAAACACCTATGAGGCTCATTATTGCTTTGACACGGTTTGAATTATTTGCAAGCAGCAGCTTTAATGACGTGGGGAGCTGGGTTTGCACTGAACTTGTTTTTTGCTTTACTTCCCACTAATGTTAGTGTTATTTCCAATCTCAGTGGACATCACTCTGGTGATGCCGTTTCAAATGAGTTGGCATGTTCGATGTGCTACCAGCTACGTGTCCGATAGCAGTTGCGCACTGACGTCATGTGGCTTTTTTTGGTCAGTCATTATAGAGACTGACACTGAAGTGTTCCCACACATCGGCCTTAAATTATGAGGAAGGGTCTTCAAACTCCTGTTAGTCTTCGGTCACCATGACCACGAGCAGACAGCACATTCGGTCCTTTGCTAAAGTGGTCCCTCGGAATTTGAGACCCATAGGCACACAAATAAGTTCTGCATGTGGACTCGCTGCATTCGTTTGGTACACGTGCGTAACGAACTGAAAGTCCCATAACGGAAATTTTCAGTTCAGATACATGTATTGTTACACCCCTACTTTCAAAGTAAAGATTATTTATTAATCTTACCAAAATGTCAGAGTTTCCTTCTCTGGGAACTCACACCGCAGAGAACAGAACATTGTGAACTTCATTTCAGTGCAGAACTGATTATAGCTTCGAAGCACGTCACTCAACATCACCAGCCAACTATTATTTCCATGCTGTAACTGTGCCTACTCGAAAAATCTAAGAGATACACACCTCTACTAAGTAAACAGCCTATATGAGTTGCCATGGAAACACGAACATTTTCTTATTTAACCTGGCACAGCCATCACATTAATGTTTGTTTTACTCAGAAAATAGGGGGGCATCTATGACCTGTTACAGTTATTGAATTAAAGATCTGGACTAAATAAACAACTTTAATAGTGTAGGAGATTATTATAACAGAGGTTAATATGTTTATCAGTATTTGTTTTCTTTCAGATGTCTTGTCTGTGCACAAAGGCAAACCTGTAGAAAGTAAATAGGTGTAAATACAAATTATTTTGATTTTCAACTGAGAATTATGTGGATGATTTAAGTATAATACAGTCACCCTAAAAGTGTATCTACAGTTCCTGTAAAATTGCCAATTGATGTAACTCTTCTCTTCTTCTGTTACAGGCATTTGTGGAGAATAATCCAGCAATCCGCTGGTGTCCTGTGGCAGGGTGTGAAAGGGCTGTGCGACTCAACACCCAGGGTCCTGGAGCCTCTACCTCAGACCCGCATATTTTCCCCCTTCTTCGTGCCCCTGCAGTAGATTGTGGCAAAGGCCACCTCTTTTGCTGGTCAGTAAAGTGCACACACTTTGATTTGGAAATGTTAACGTTAACGTAAATTCTAGTTTCAAAACTTTCCTTTAGTGTTCTGTAACCTGAGTTCACCTGCTTTACTTTGCAGTGGCAAGTAAAGGAGGTCACTTACACAGTTTCTGAAAGAAAGTTGCAAACAGCCCCTTCAAAACAGGCAGGTTTAGAACGGCCCCTGTTTTGATGATGATGAAATGATGGAGGTTATTAAAAACAAAACATTTGAAGCCAAGAATACATTTTTCTCAGTCTGATGAGAAGACAGATAGGATGTTAATTGTAATGGAAAAACACTAAAAACATTACGAGGGTCTGTCTATGTTTGCGTGTGAACCAACACATCCACCTTCTTTGCAATTTATTTACACACTGCCCCAATATGATGAAATAGAAAAATGTTTTGATAATTTGTTATTTTTAATATAATTGCTCCAAAGTGCGAGCTCATTGTGAAACAGAAAAAGACTAAAATAACCCAGATACTTCTGAGATTTTGCTGTCTTGTCAAACCCAGTAAACAGGAAAGAATGGTCATTTTCAGAGAGGGCTCTGTTGGCAGCCATCTCTTCAAAAAAAAACAGCCCGCCATCGACCATTTCTAAATGATAGAGTGGCTGGTGAAAGCCATCTCTGAGTAAAAGGCGTAGAACAGGGTGCTTGAAGTTTGCCAAACAGCAGTTCAAGAAACCTGAGAGTATGAGGAAAATGATTTTCCAGTCTGATAACGTAGAAATGTAACTGTTAAGAGCAGAACAGAGCAATAACAAGCACATCAAAAGCACTGCCTATGTTTCTGAACTGCTGAACTATTCTATTCTCTACAGGTCTGTAGTGCTATCTTTAATCAACTCTCTTCACCAGAAATACCTTCTTGAACCTCACCAGTCTGGTTTCAAAGAAGGCCACTCAACTGAGACTGCCCTCCTTGCCCACTGAGCAACTTCACACTGTTAGAGCAGCCTCTCTATCTCCTTTGTGGTCATCCTTCCAGACCTTTCTGCTGTGAAAGGAGTGAACCACTAGAGCCTTATTTACTCCCTTCAGGATCTGGGTGTCTGAGGCTCTGTTTGGCACTCTCCCTGCTCACATCCTACCCCAAAGACCGTACCTACCGGGTAACTTGGAGAGGATCTGTGTCAGAATCTTGTTCACTCACTACTGGGGTTCCTCAAGGTTCCGTTCTGGGTCCCCTTCCTTTTTTCTACGTACACCAACTCTCGGCTCTGTTGGCACATGGCTTTTCCTACCACAGCTACGCAGATGACACCCAACTAATTCTCTCTTTTCCCAAGTCTGAAACACAGGTAGCAGCTCAAATGTCTGCTTGTCTGACTGACATCGCTCAGGGGATGTCTGTACACCACCTGAAAATCAACCTTGACAAGACCGAGCAACTTTTCCTTTCAGGGAAGGGCTCTCCCACCCATGACCTTACTATCACCAGCAACTCTATGGTAGCCCCCACCCAGACCACAAGGAACCTGGGTGTGACAGTTTGACAGTCCTCTCTCCCTTACCGCCAACATTGCTGCAACAACCTGCTCATGTAGATACATGTTGCACAACATCAGCAGAATATGTCACCTTCTTACTCATAATACTTTATTAATGTTAGAAAAAGATCTGGCACATTTAGGGGACTGATATCTATGCATTTGTGAAATTTGTTTTTAAGGGGACTATCGGGCCTTGGCGGGGGTAGTGAGTGCCATTCAAGTTGATACTTTATACTCATATGTTCTGTTGATTTGACGTTTGGTTACGGAACTGGATGTGACACAGGTCTAACTTTAATAGTTAAATGCAGGAATTCAGTTCAGCCAAAAAGTCCAATTGATGTTGATCGATGAATTTGACTTCTGATGAAACTGTTTTCAGTTGGCTTAATTTAATTTATATTAATTGTATTAATGCATTCAATAGTTAATTCTAGTTCCAATCTTCATCCTTATCTGTCTGTGTGTATTACAGGGAGTGTCAAGGTGAAGCGCATGAGCCCTGTGACTGTGAGACCTGGAAAATGTGGCAACAGGAAGTCAGTGAGATGAGGCCTGAAGAATGTAAGTATTGACAATTATGATAGTTTGGGTATTTTAGACACCTGAATGTAAACATCTGAGTTAATGCTCTTTTTCATAGACATGATGTGAAATGGAATAATATCTTAGTCTATGCATTTTTACTTATATCTATTCTTACATTATCTTCAGCCTTTAGACTAAATTGTTAAAGTTTTTGTGGCTGTATTCATAAAGCTTCCTAGTTGCTCCAAGTGAAAACTATTACAATTATGACATTTTCTAAGAATTTGTCCTCTGTTTGAGTTATTTATTTTTATTTGAAAAGCATCTTAGCTATTAAAAGGCCATATTTACAGGTTTATAAAGTCTAACATGCTGGAATGCTCAGCATACTATGTATTTGTCTTGTACTGTACATTGCTTCTGTGCCTCTTTTAGAGTAGGGTTTGTAAGTTTTTTCGGAGTCACTTGTTATCTTATTCGTTGAAATCATCTTCATGTTTTAGCTCTTGGCCCATCTCCCAAAAGAAGCCCATTGTGATTGGCCAGCTGGCCTACTCCTTTGTGATTTGAAATTTATAGTGAGTAAGAAATGTTAACACTGTAACCACAATAGCAATGGCGACGCTTCTGCCCTACCAATCGAGCCTGAGTGAGGTATTGAAAGTCAGGATGAACCAGCTGATAGACTGAACCATCTTTGTAAATAAAACAAGAGCATGATGTTTTAAAGGGGTAAGTTTTTTTCTTATATTACCTCTCTTACCACAGGCTTTGCCTTTTGTTACCCAGCAGGCCTTCTTCATGCACAAAAAACGATATGACTCACTTAAGGAAAGAGAAAGCCACAAAAAGCACAAAATGGGCAATGAGAGTGCTCCTGAGGCGAAAATCTGTTTGGAGTAGGACTTTTCAGAGGCTTTGGAGTTTCTTAAGCCGAAGAAAATGGTATTATTAAGTTATTTAAGATAACTTTGCTATCAACTGTAAGTGGTATAACACCTGTATGTGTGAAGAATCATGTTTGTGTGCTGCAGTCTCCCCTCTTGCTTTTACACTGCAACACATACTACTGCTTTCTATACTCCTCACTGGTGCACACAACCAGAGGGAATGAGACATGATCTGCTGAGATATATTATCTCATGACTTCCTCTTGGATTTTGCTGTAACTCCGGGGCCAAATTTTCCTCTTAAAATGGTTTTATGCTTCTGAGCTGATTTAGCTAACAGTAAACAAACCTGTGTCCAGTTGGATTTTCTGGTACTTTTACTTGCTTCTATTGCCCATTGCTGTGGTAGATTTACAGTACATGCCAACCAACGCTGCTACTTATATAGACGGGCAAGCCATCACTGAAATGAATGAAAACTGAACTATTTTATAATTTATACTATCAATAATCCTTAGCACAATAGACAGATAGAAGGTAGAAGTACTCAATTACCAACAGGGTATAAAAATGTAAGCAAATGAATAAAACAGCTATCACCATGAGAGCAGGTGATAATTGTTTCTAAAGGTAGGGTTGGTAAGTTGTTTAAAAACTTTTTAACTTCTTTCTTGAAATCTTCCTTATGTCCCAATAGCCATCAATAAATAAAAAGATGTATCTGTGACCATCGCAGGAGTGTAATAAGGGGGGACTCATTTCTATACATTTTTAGGCTTCATGCTTTCTGAGAGCATGTTTATGAATATGGCCCCTGGTGATTATTTGTTAAAGAAGTTTGAGAAGTTTGGTTATTAGCCATTCCCCTCACTTTCCTGGATTTTTTGGGTTTAAGTCATAGTTTTGGATTAAAAATTTCTGGAACTCAACCATCATTACTAACTGTTTATTGCTAACCCAATTTAAATTCAGCACACTGATGATTAGTTATTTATTACAAAGACCAACCCTCTCATTGAAAGTATGCAATGTCTGGAAGCAGTAATTGGACTGTGAGCAGACAAATAGATTATTTAAGATGGTCCAAGTTGCTTCCAAATGCCACTTTGTTGAAGTGACAGTCAGAAGATAAAAAACAATTCTTCTGTTTTGGGACCATCTTCCACTTCATTTCCCCTAGATTCTGTTTTATCTCAGTATTTCAAATAGCACATCTGAGGTGCTGTGATAATAGCCAATTATTCTCTTTGAGTATGGATGGATGCATGAGCGTCTTGGGAGATGTTAGCAAAATGTATAAGCAATCCATATTAGTCAGGCAGGACAATTTCCCACTCAGTGCAGCGGCCTGTTTAGATGCCATGGTTAATAACCATTCTTATTCTGTCTCATCATGCCTTTATTTGTTCTGTTTACCTCTCCCTCCTCCTTTTGAAGTGGCGGGTGTAAGCGAAGCCTACGAGGATGCAGCCAATTGCTTGTGGTTGCTGAGTAACTCCAAGCCCTGTGCAAACTGCAAGTCCCCCATACAAAAAAATGAGGGCTGCAACCACATGCAGTGTGCTAAGGTCAGTTTGTCTGAGAAATTTCACATATCTGTCTTACTAATGCAATTCATAATTATCTGACAATTTTATCTCATGGGCTATTTTTGAGTAGTTTGTTTTCTAATTGGGGGAACTACCTGAATAAGCAGTTGTTACACATGCTTGTCACAGCTAGTCAAAATAAAATGAAAAACGAGACTAACACTAAGTAGAGTGCATCCCTCTACCAAGGCCAAACACTTCCCTCAAATTCAATCAAGCAACACTAAATTGTACACTAAGATATCGGTCTCCTAAATAAGCCTGATTTTTTCATCAATTCTTGTTCCCTGGAATGGTGATAATTAGCAGGATAATAATTACCGTTACATTTCAGCCTTTGGCCTGGTTGCTTGTTTTTCTTGCTCGCTTAGCGCTCAGCACAGGGATTTTGATCAGCTCAATGTGCTACATTTTATTTAGTGGGAAACCTTTAAACAGCTTTAGAAAATCTGGTTGTTTTATCAAAAGTACAAAACAAGGTTTCGAAATCTTGAAATCAATAGAGTTCATTATGTGTAATAACCTCATGTTAGTTATTTGTTTGATTTGCTCTTCTCTGTGGGTACAGAATAGTTTACATAACTCACATAGTGCAATTATGGGACAGCTAAGTATTAGTAGGCTCCATAATATGCTCTGTGTAAACAAACAGTTGAGTGGAAAATTATTAATTGTGAATAGAGACACACTGTAAACACCCTTAAGCAAAGTATTTATAAAACATTAAAGCATGTCTTTCAAAGGCAACACATTGGTCCTTGTCAAGATATTAATCATCCTCAATGGGTGAATTCTTATGTTCCTGATATGGTCTTATGGTCAGGCTGTGATGTGTCTTGCTAACATTATTCTATAGACTTGAACAAGTAAGATGCTCTTTTGTTCTTGTGTCGTGATATAGTTGTGAAGGTGAAAAGGAGCCTGATCACATTTAAGCTGCTATGAATCAAGTTTGGCATTTTGCAGTTGTTTTAAAAATTCACTTTACAAGCGTTTGCTTATGATACTGTCATGTTCACAAACAATCCATCAAACAGCCGGGAAGCCAGTAAGCCTTGTACTTAGTCAGGCGCTTCGTTCTGACTGAGACGGACAACAGAGAGTAAAACAGAGGTGATGGAGATAAAAAGACACTCGCTGAGTGGTGGAGGCAGACAGTGTGAGACTGATAATCGCACAGTCATGATGCCTGACTGTGTATCTGTAACAAACACTGTTGCTGGAGGGCAGGCCATGAAAGCAGCCCAGTGCAGTCACACAAGCAGACTCCTTTTGTCTTTGTGACAGCCCTGTCACTGTCTGTGTCCTGGTTAAAGAGGCTGACTAGAGATGGAGATTAGTTTGGGAGAGATGGAGCAGCTTTCACAAGCTGAAAGGCCACAGAGGGCTCAGACTCTTGACCTGTTATTATCCATTAAAAATGGCTTTACCCCTGTTGCTTGGAAACATAGGACTCAGTGTTGCCAAGGAACATTTCTTTGTCTTTTTCGCTGCCATTTCCTTCCCTCCAGTGCAGTCTCACACTTATTTATCTTAAGTCTCTCCATTTCACACAATGTCTTTTTGTGTCTCTGTGTCCTTCCATTTATGCCCCCCTCCCGTTCATTGATTTTTCTGAAGTACCATATAAGCAGAGTGTTTCCAGGACAACAGAGGTCTCAGCCTTTAGGGTTTTGTGTCGCTCAGGCTAACTTGTCCCTCACGGAAGTACTTGCTGCACAGGGAGCAAAATCACTTACACCCAAATAAGCTGTGGATTTGAGGGGCTGTAGTGTTTTGTTGTTCTACATTACGCAATAGGAATTTCTGATCTCAAATGTAGACTGATTGCCTTCTAGCAGCAGCAGGCTCAGGATTCACTGCTAGGTTCAAACAACTGCTCTGCTGTTCGTTAGGAAGAAGCTTGAGACAAGCAAGTAGATCTTGAGTCCTGGGTTACTGGGTTTAATGTCAAGTTCAATTGTGTTGCACATTTCATACAACAACTTGCTCAGTGTCAGCTGAGATTGGCTTCCTCCTTCTTCAAAAGATAATAGGTATAGATAATGAATGGAGGGTTTTCATAACAGGTATAGAATCAATGCGCTACATAAAGAAAATTGTCTCAGAAGGTATTCCAGTAAAATGGGAATAGGATGTGAAGGAATCTACGATTATTTAAATTGGAACAATAATAATACAGATGACCTTAAACAGCATGCTTTGATCTAGCTAAAAGCTTGCGAGAAAAGGTCTTTAGTTACTTTGCTTTTAATAAAGATATGGTTCTATGCAGACCTTAACAATGTAGTGGAGAATTCAAGCCATGAATGACCGAAAGCACAAAGCTGATTTAGATTTTGTTTTAATCAGTCTTAGCTAAATAATATCAGAGGAGTTACACTATGTTTTGTCAGTCTTTTTACTTTGGGGGAATAATCCTGTGAAAATTAACATAAACCATGTGTGTGTTTGCAGACATTTTCACATACCATGACACAGTGATAGAAGACACACATTAACTTTAAGTATCATAAAATAAAAATCACCTCATTATACAGTCGCTGGTATTTGTAATTGGCTCACCAGTTTAGATGTGATGGCTGACCACAGCAGATTGAAGTCTTCATATTTTCATCCTGTCCCTGTAGTGTAAGTATGACTTCTGCTGGATCTGTCTGGAGGAGTGGAAAAAGCACAGCTCGTCAACAGGAGGCTACTATCGCTGCACCCGCTATGAGGTCATCCAGCAGGTGGAAGAGCAGTCAAAGGAGATGACTGAAGAGGTACACACAAACACACACACACATACGGCATGGCTTTAGTTGATTAACATGGTGTTCATCATATGTTTTGGCCTAGTTTACTGTCCAATCAAAGCAGCACGTGACAGTAGTAATCAAGAAAGAGTTTAATTTAAATACAGTTTGTTTCTTAATATAAAGTGCACTCCATCAGTGTAGTTAAGTTATCTGGCTCACAATAGGCACTTTTTAAATAGAGGATCAAAATCAATGTTGCAAATTAGTTTTTTCCCACACATTCTTGTATACTACATCATCCACAATGCGACATCTGACCGTCTGGCCGGCGATTTGGATGTTCTATGCCGGTAGAGGGCAATGTAGCCTTGGGTCTTTAGCAGAAATTAAAAGCAAGCTCTCATCATCTTACAAACTCAAATTTTAGCCCCAGTGGTACCTTAAATGACTTCACTCCAGGAAGTTTATCAAATCAGAAAAATGTGAATTTCTGGTGCCACAGAAAACCTTCTTGTTTTATTAAGACCTGTAAACAGACTTTAATGTGTAAAATTGGTGGAGTTCCCCTTGAACACATTTAATTCATTCTTAATGCTCAACCTAAAGAAGCAAAACACATGATGGTGTAACACAGCACCAAGATTAGTAGTTCGGTTTAAACATTAGTCCAAGGGAATTTTTGTAGAGAAAAAGTATGTTGAAACAAACAGATATTTGAAAATGTCGAAGGGTAGCGCTTGTCTGTGTGCTTACACATTTACTATATGTAGCTTAAATAAGCGAGAACACTTTAACATGTACACACAACCAACCTTCGTCAAGGCCACGTACCTTCGTCAGAAGTTGAAAAGAAGAAGTTCATTCTAAGTCTGCACCAGCGTTCCTCCCAATCACAAGCACTGATTTCACCTGTGGCACTGCTCACTTATTTGGACTTATTTGGGCCGCTCTCAGCCAGAGTACCTGCACACGTCTGTGAGGGGGAACAACACTCAGGGGTTTATTGACCGTGACTGGTGTTTCATCATGGTTTTTCAGGCAGAGAAGAAACACAAGAGCTTTCAGGAACTCGACCGTTTTATGCACTACTACACACGTTTCAAGAACCATGAGCACAGCTATCAGGTAACCACCTCTGACTTTACCTTCTAATGATGTGATAACTGCTTTGTATAATGTAGAGTCAGCCATGCAGTGGATGTAAACTGGCACATGCCTGCAAATGTCAAATGTTCAATATTTCTGTTTTCTGCACATCTCTAATAATACTGGAGAGACTGTCCTACTTTTCCAGCTTGTTATGGAAGCAATAATCAGACATCACAATGCCTTGATAAAAGAAGTCTACTGCTCCCACCTTTTAAATGTATTTAGCCTCATATTCTGGCATTCTCTTCAGTGCTAAGTCCAACAGTTCTCTAAAGACGTTTTTATCCAATAATTCACACATAAAACAGCTTCTTTCTTCTGCACAATAGCTGGAGCAGCGCTTGTTAAAAACAGCCAAAGAGAAGATGGAGCAGCTCAGTCGAGCCCTGAGTGGAAGTGAGTCAGCAGTCAGCCACAACAGTATCACTCTTCATTACACAATTAGACACATCTTAATCTGGTCCTCTGATACTGAGCTTTGGGACATGTGCAGGAGGGAGAAGAAACACAAGGTGTTTCAATAATGTATTAACAACAGTGGCCTTAGTTATTATTCGGCAGATGTGTCTAAGTTACAATAAGAAAGTGCTCTGTGGATAAACTTGGTTGGGTCCTTTATGCGCATACACATATATAATATATATATGTATTTTATATATATATATATACATACATATATACATACATATATATATATGTATATATGCCATCAGTGTATTTATTTGTAATCATAGAGTGCTGAAAAAAAATTTCAGCCTAGTTGATGTTAATACAAATACTCGGTTTCGCTTGTGCATGCGTAGGTCTAAAATGGCAGCTTGCACATCAGTAGAAAAATGTTGGGGGACTGAGGCAGGGACAGGGGCTCTCTGGCTCTGCAGGAGGTAGTTTCTCCTATTTTCGTCCAGGACAGTTCCTTGTTTCCCAGGCCCCTAGAGATCAGTCATGATACTGAAACTCTACTTCTTGTTCCCAGGGGAAGGAGGACCACCTGACACGACCTTCATTGAAGATGCTGTCCTAGAGCTTCTGAAGACGCGCCGCATCCTCAAGTGCTCTTATCCTTACGGCTTCTTTCTGGAGCCCAAAAGCACAAAGAAAGAGATCTACGAGCTTATGCAGGTTTCAGTGTTGAGAAAAAAGACAAGTATTCACAGCAGCCAGTCTTGTATGGGCCATTAAAGATGTGGGACTAAAGCTTTCAACCTCATGAGCTTCACAGTCTTCCCCAATTATACCTACACATCTCAGCTTTTACTTAAAGATCTAGTGTTTATTATTTGTAATCACAGGGAAAGACACAAATTGTATTTACCTGCTACTGTTTGGCTTTTCAAATACTGTAAAATGACCATGCAAGGCTTCAATAGCTCTTATAATTTTTTTAAAAGCTTATAAAATTGATTGATAATACAAAGTAGCAGTAAAAGTAGTTCGCTTAAAGGACTACTTCTTAAGTCACTTTGTCCTTGAACATCTCAGTCTGGAATAAATTATTTTGCAAGACATAAAGTTAAACTTTAAGTGCATTCAGACAATACAACCACCCAAAAGATCTCTCAGCCAACTGTGTTTCTCTCCTCAGACTGATTTAGAGATGGTTACTGAGGATCTGGCTCAAAAAGTCAATCGGCCTTACCTGAGGACGCCGCGTCACAAGATCATCCGTGCGGCGTGTCTGGTAGAGCAGAAGAGGCTGGAGTTCCTGGCATCAGTAGCCAGGGGAGTGGCCCCCAATGACTCTCCTGAGGCCCCCAGACGCAGGTAACATGCAGACATGCAGCTCAAACTAATCTTTAGAGAAGAGAGAAACTGTATCACTGATCCAGTTGAAATGATCAAATGAGAGTAATTAAGTGTAAAATACTTAAAGTTACTCACATTTGTATAAATGTTCTGTGTCTTGGTCACTTGCAGTTTCGCTGGCGGAACGTGGGACTGGGAATATTTAGGCTTTGCATCACCTGAGGTAATAATTACAAAAGCCTTCATTAAGTTTCAGTGAAGTTTTGTTCAAATCTTAAAACGTCTACTCTGTCGTTTGAAGCCGACACAAAATAATAATTTAATTCAAGTGTTGGCCTGAAAGATTTCACCTCAATTTCACCTGATGCCATTTCTGCAGTGATTAAATCTGCCTGGTCACAATTCTTCATTATTTTATAATTATTCATTATAATTTTAAACAACAAATAAACACAACATGCCTCCATTCTGCTTTTGTGGTGTCATCCAAGTGTCCGCAAGCCCCGATCTTCATATTCGACTCAAATAGAGGTAATTTACACCGTGTTTTAAGACTAAAGGTCCACTATCGGAAGTAGCGATGCTAACGCACATGGAATGGAACGGGGCTTACAGGAGAATATCATTTAGGCTAAAAACACTAAATGACACCGTTTCGAGTCGAATATGAATGTTGGGGCTGACAGACACTTGGATGACCTTTAACACAAGAGTTACTCCGGTAATGTCACAGGTAATGAGGTTTGATTAATTGCAGAAAGTGTAATTATGATTGTTACATACAAGCCTCCATCAATATGTTTCTCTAAATCTTTAATAATGCTGCTATGACTTTGGCTATAAACAGCTCTGACAAACCATGATGACCCAAAGATCATCATGTTATTCAATATTCGGGAGAAGCCAGATGGTTCAGTGTTCCCCTGTGCACACAGTTGGAATGATTAAAAGCACAGTGCTCTGGCAAACACCTAAGCAGGTTGCTCACGATCATTGCACATTAGTAACAGACATTTGTAGTTAACACTTACACTCATAAAACTAATGACCACATAATGGTTTGATTATTGACCTGCCTACTTCTCCCGCACAGCTTGATGCATGCACTCGATGGTGGAGCATAAGTCAATGCTCTGCAGTTAGTACGCTGTGTTTCTATTAATGTTCAGTTAATGCACGGTGGCAGCTTTCAAACATGCAGGGTTTCAATCTGGAACAAATTCAGTCAGTGCAACAACTCCGTCACTCCTCAGACTGTGTGGTGCTTCCTTCTGAAGCACAACAGCAGTATGCAAATATGACATAAAAAATGAGCATGTGCATCTGTTAACTGCATAAAGCGGCTGTTTCCCCATCGCCAGGAAACAAAGGGAAAGATCTGTCTCGTCTGCCAGTTTGATAAAAACATTTTAAAAACACTTCACCCTCTGCCTGCTCAGCTCAGTCATAAGTAAAGCTTTGTAAAGATTCTGTTTATTTAAGTTTTACGGAGTAAACTGCTGCTGCTGGACAAAAAATGTATTATTCAAATCAGGACCCACTGTGTTAATTTTGTTGTTTTTACCACTTGCAAACTAAAAGCAATAAGCTATCTAGCGACGTAAACCAGATGCAGTAGCTTGTGTGAGACATGACTCACACAGATGCCAGAGGCACATTTAAAACAAGTTATTATGCTTTTATGAAGCGTTCTACTAATCATAAAATGTCCCTTAATGTCCTTGTAATAAGTTGTTTATCAGGAATGGAACTCCCATCTGATCTTGTTATTGTTTTAATTATAAAATATGAAGCTAAATGTGGTTATCTATCTTAATGCATATATGCTTCCTGAACGGTGCTTGACTGTTATTGATTTGTCTTTATTGACAAATGTCATTTTCAAGCCAGCATAAAGCATGCACAAGTATACAAGCCATAAGAACAAATTAAATTAAACCAGGCACACACTAACAAGATGTGGATTAGAGTCGGGAAAAAAATTATCAGTGTAAATTCAGGTAAGAATCTCATTTAACCTCCACTTCCCCTGTAATTTAAATTACTAAAAAGTAATTCAATATTTTATTCTATTTTATCGACAATTAAATTCATAGTTAAAACTGCCAGATGCCAGAAACACCATGAAAGTCTTAAAAAATATATTTTGTCCTAATGAAGTGGCTGTGTCTCAGCTGCAGCAGTTAATGGGTACACCGTAGTAATAATCAAAGCGTGATGACACCAACACACAGGCGCAGCTACAGATGGTCCGCTCCATGGTTCTTACAATGCCGGCAGATCGCTTTATAGTGCGCTATTTTTAGTTGGAGGAAGAAAAGGCGTTTGGGTGACAGGCTTTTGATTATAAGAGTATGACTCAATGACTTTTGCAAAGGCACAAGCAGATTGAATAGAGAATGCAGCTGATTACGTCCAGAGGTGCTGATTTGCAGATGTGTTCATTCAGTCTAAGAAACTTTTTCATGTTGGTCTACCACGTGAGCAGCCGTGTGTTTTTCACCAGTTTGGCATTGAAATTATTTCTCAGTTGACCTCTGACCACTACATGTACTGAAGCTATGTTTACACTACATACAAATGCTCTATTTTGTTTTCAGTTTTTATGCAGTATATGCCAAAATCCATTTTATACTTTATACAACTTTATTTCAGTGGATATATTTTATGACTTTATTAGGCTGCATTATACAGTATTCACCGTCTGATGTCATCACATCATTATTGTATCTCTTGATATGTCATTGTTTCCTTCATTGATGCAATTGGTTTCATTGAAATATGGTCAAAGTTACAATAATGAACAAACGCAATCTTTATCTTCAATTTCCTAACTTTATCACAAACCTTCTATTTATACTAATAACACGCATAGAAAAGTTCAAACATTCGTTGTAGGTTAGAAAAAGGATGTGAGCCCCAAGGCTGCTGACATAAACCAAAACTAACTCAAGTCAAATCAATAAAACCAGACAGGAGGTGTATCAGTTAGAACAACTGTAAGTTAAACAAAACACACAAACATTTTAGTTTGCTTTTCACAATAAGCATCTGCTGATGTGAACGGTGGCTTACTCAAGAACTGTTGATTTACAAAAAGCTGGAAAAGGTTAGAAAGATTTCAAAGAGTATTGATATGAGTCGTCCACAATTAGGCAAACTATAAATACGGATGATTTAGTTCAACAACTTCTGACAAAGCAGATGCCCAGAGTTCAAGATTTAGACTTATACGGGAAGAACACAAAGCACTAAGGCTACGTCTTAATGGGAGTGACATTTTAGTAATAACATTAAAAGTTTTAGTAATACAACTCAAACGATCTCCGTCCACACGATCATTTTAGCTCATATAAAGTACTTGGCATGTGCATGTTGGTGTAAACAGGACTCAGATTGTCTACTCTGCTGTTGGCTGCTTAGTCACATAAATATTCTCCAAACAAGAAACCATGGTGAAAATTAAGACGTTGGTTTACTTTTCTTGCACCGACACAGAGGTGGAACTGTGAGTGATTGTAAGTAACCAGGGAATGTTTCCAATAAAGACACAAAACATTGTAATTGTTTTTGTGTTATCAGCTGAAGCACATAGTTTGTCTGTTGTTCTGACCAGGGTTCGCTTTTTCTCGTCACTCAAACTTAACCTGGACAAAATATGAATTCAAATTCGTTGTGACTCATGCAAGTAAATACATTTTTAATTTACTTTCTTTTTTAATAACATCACGTTTGATAAGGTATTCTGGTTGCCTCTGAGATTACACACACACACACACACACACACAGTATTTTCAAACAGCTGAACCTCAGGCCTCTTGTTGCTTAATTTCCAATTCCCTTCCAGTATGAGTTTGTTCTGCTTGGATTCTTTCTAGAATGGTGCGTAATGACTTAAGGCTTGGTCTGGAGATGAATGGGTTTAAAGTTTGAAGTCTCAAGGTGCTGATTTTCCCACGAAC
Organism: Paralichthys olivaceus; assembly: GCF_024713975.1. Lineage (NCBI taxonomy): Eukaryota > Metazoa > Chordata > Actinopteri > Pleuronectiformes > Paralichthyidae > Paralichthys > Paralichthys olivaceus. The sequence goes on from NC_091105.1 coordinate 16,557,600, forward strand.
ACAAGCCTCACACCAGATTTAAAGCAAAGCGATTTGCTACTTGAATCAGCATTACAAGTTTACATATTCACGTATTAATCCTTTGTATCATAACAACATAAGGATGTATTGCTGATCTGGAACTTGTTTCCTGGTCACAGCAGCATGTTGATGATGAGAGTTGTGGACCAAATGATCAGATAAATAAAGTCACAGAAGTGAATGTAGACAGTGGTACTTGGTCGTGTTTTTTTAAAATACCATATTTTTCTTGATCTTATAAGGAGTATGCAGAGTTCCAGTACAGACGGAGACATCGGCAGCGTAGACGAGGGGACATGTCCAGTCTGCGTAGCAACACACCTGACCCGGACGACCCCAGCGACAGCACTTTAGGTACTGCAGTGGACACACAGCGTTTTCCCTCTGGGGTTTCTAACTTTTTATCTTGGTGGAGGACTTGGTAATTTGCTGCAGTTTATTTGCACAATTCAATTCTTCATTAAAGCTACATTATGAAAGTGTTCCCTCCCACCCCCTAACCTACAATCCTCATTGCTGTCCACCTAATGCAGGAATTGAGAGCATGCAAATTAGAGTACAGCCCCAATCTCACAGCTGCTCAAGTTCAACAAGCCAATATTTGTAATCCATCAGTGTCGTCCATCACGCTGCTGCTTTGTTTTTGGCTGTGTGGCGTGAAAGATGGTCAGAGTTTGCAGTTTTGAAGCCAGCTAATTGGTTCTGTTTTTCCAACAAGGATTAATTGATTTCAGACGAAGATACTGAATTAGAATTAGTGAATTTCTTGCAAAAGTGCTGAATGTACATGGTCCGTCAGGTTGCTCTCACTTGCTAATTTTACAGCGTTCATTAAAATAGAGATGATTTTCCTGAATGGATTAAATTGCTATAAAAGTGCTGCTGTAAAGAATCTGTTTTTTGAATGTGACTGTTTTCTCAATCTTCTTTTCTCCAAAGAGGATATTGGAGGTGGACGAAGACCATGTCCTCTGATGGTGAGACACAGTTAACATTTTCATCTCAGCCTGTAAAACCTTTAAGATGACAACACATAGTTCTCATTATCAAGTTTCTGGGCTTGATAATGAAGTTGTTTGACCATTTTTAATTTATTTTCATTTCCTTTTTCTTCCTAAGGCAGTTTTACAGAACTCTGTTAAAAGTTTGATGCACGACTTCCTACTATAGTCTTGCAGACTGATGAATTATACAAAAGAGAAGATTAATTCGAGAGTTGAAATTCAAATAAAGTGGGGGTGAGGAGAATCTAGTTGACAAATGGTACAAATACAGAACAAGGCTAGTATGAGTAAAGTTTCACGTTTGGTATCCTTCTTTCAAATATCCTGTGATTTTATGTCATAACCTCATCTATATAATGTAAAAAAAACAAGTAGTATTGTCTTTCATTTTAGATATTTTCCAAACAATATAACAACACATCACAGGGTTGGACCGGATGAAATCCTCATTCATCATATCTGACATGGGCACTGGGAAGTCAGAACACACTTAGACTAAATCACTATCATTTCATGGGATTTGTTGACAGCAAAAATATACAACATCACCAAGCTTTCAGCCGTTTGCCATTACAGAGTCATAAAATGTAAAGCCTCAAACTCACATACACTCTCACAGCAAAAAGCAAAACATAAACTATAAAAGAGAAAATCTGGGTCACAACTGCATTAGTTTCTTTATCTGTAGAAGGTGCATATCACGTCTGATCGTCACTTCTAACCTCCTGCTGCTGCTTCTACTCTCTTTACTAAAAGATTTTGCAGGTTTGAGTTGAACTGGGGCTTTAAAAACTGTTGGTGCTGTAACTGGATGATGTGACCTGGTTTCAGGTGCTTTGCATATACTGTGACACTGTGCATCCTTTGTTTTCTTGCAGGGTCTGGATTCCTTAGATGACGACGACCCTAACATTTTACTGGCCATTCAGCTGTCTCTCCAGGACTCCGGCCTGGCTGGGAGTGGGTCCAGCCATGAGATCCTTGCCAACGAAGCCTCTCTTGGTGCTATTGGCACCTCCCTGCCTTCTAGGCTTGAGCAGAGGGCTCCTGGTGTAGATATCCTCCCTAGAGCTTCCCTAAGCAGCTCAGAACTGCTGGAGCTGGGAGATAACTTGGCAAGACTCGGGAACATCAACATCAGCAGCCATTATTCTGCTGCTACTAATGTTAACGCCTCTGTGCAGCACCATGAGAGTCGCCACCGGGCTTACGGGGCCTCTCTACCGATAGCAGTGGCTCCAGGTGGCAGCAGCTCGTCGACAGGCCTCTTCTCCTCTTCTAGTGACACAATAGATTCAAATACATGCGGCAGCAATGACCCATCCTCATCCTCTGCGTTAGCTGCAAATGCCAACCTCCTGGGAAACATCATGGCATGGTTCCACGACATGAATCCTCAAGGCATCACCCTGGTTTCGTCAGCCTCCTCCGACACAGATTCAAACCTGGGCAACCTACATGCAGGCGGAAGGGGCTGCCTGCAAGATGAAGAGAAAGCCGGTGTTGTCGTCCTGCCTCAGGAAGTGATGGCAGATGTGGGTTTCTGCTCTCGGACACTCAGTGACATGGAGGAAAAAGATGGTGCCATGGCGGAGAGGCCGACCCAGTTAGATCTTGTGGGGCTGGACTCTATGTCGCTATCGTACATGAGTGCGCTTGAACCAAGTGGAGACCACGCAGAGCGCAGAGGCTCGAAGGTCTGCCACGTCGACACTCCGCGATGTGACTCTGTATCCGACCAGCTGCCCAGCACCAGCTCCTCTGAGTGGGAGGAGCAAGTGCACCTAGTATGATCTGATTGGCTGAGGTTGAAAGGATCTTTGTTTTTTTAGAAAGGCCAAAAAACACTCGAGGTTGAAAATGTAGAGTTGAGAAATATCTTATTTGATGGAATGTAAACACAAAGCAGAATGTGTCAGTTCATACTTGGTTGGAAAGAAGGGGGAAGAAGTTTTTAGACACTTTGTTAAGTCTAACACAGTCAGGTCCTTTCCTGTGTTGACTGTAGAGGCAATCCGCCATTAACCAGCCCTCCTGAAAACAGAGCACTAACTGAAGGAGGGATTACGAATTTCAATGATTTATTTCCATATACGATTCTCTGCTGACAGAAATATGAAGAAGTTGCTTTTTCCGAAAGCAGATTTAGGAGATGAGAGCTGTAGAGACTTAAGCCTTGTGCAGGTATATAATTTTTCCACTGGAGTAAAAGCCTACTGTATATGTCTGGATCAGGTCTGAGGGAGATTTCTCCTCTTGTGCATAGGCAGCAGATTAATATCCAATATTCAATCTGTAGGGTACAGTCTGAGAAATAGTTCTCACTCCTGTCCATATCTGTCGGCTTTATAGGTGCCAAACACTGACTGGCAAAAGCACAGTTTGCAGTCACCAAGTGGATTATTCACAGCAAGTCGTGCCTGCTTCTTACAATCTCAATGACTCAGCTAAACGTTAATGTGAAAGTCTCCAGCCATATTTTTTAAAATTGCGGCTGAGTGAAATTTAAATTCCAAAAGCTGCAGTATGTTGTGTAAACCTGTAGTTCAAGACCATAATGGTTGTGTACTTTACTGCGTAAAACTTTCACATCATCCAGATGAACAGGAAGGAGGTGGCCCATATTCATCTCAGAGCCTCAATCTGAGAACAGTTTGAATAGGAAATGTCAGAAGATCTTCAAAAACAACACACGCAGACAGGCCCAGAGGGGCCGCTGAGCATCAATCAGCTCACACCTTTGTAACAGCGCTCGCTGAATCTCATTGTAACTCGTCTTAAAAATGACTGTCGGGGTACTGCAGCTGAATGACGAGCGTGACGGACGATGTCGACGTCTTTTATACACAAAAGAGAAAAAAAAGGCCAGTCGAGGAGATAATCAAGCAATCACATTCAGATTCCAGTGAATTAATCAATCAAGCCCGAGCCGCTGTAATCAATCTCTTGGTGAGTGTAACGCGAGCGAAGCCTTCTCAGTGCCCTGCAGGCGTCCCGGCCATTGAAAAATGTGAACGTGTGTTTCAAACGGTTCTCTCTCTAGTTAGAGACGCAGTGCCTTTACATCAATCACAGTTATTTACTCCTCTTTCACACGTGATCTTTCTGAGTGCTAATTACACAGTATTTACAGTGTAAAGAAAAAAAAACACCTGTTACCTTAAAGTTACTTCTCTCACATTAAGTTTGAAGTGTGCAGACATGAGCTCTTGATTTTTTTTTTTTTTCTTTCAAGAAAATATTTGTAGCATGAGGCTTTTCGTTTGTTCTAGAAGTATTACGTTAGAGGGTAACACTGATTTCATATGATTTGGATTTAATGTCACACTCTCCAAATCTTTCTGGCTTTATTTCTCTTTTTTTGTGAAATTCTTGTCTTGCATTTCAAAGCGGTTGGTTTTCCTGTGGTTAAGAAACTCAAATCACTGTATTGACTTTGTTGATCCACTGTATGTGCATCACAAATCTTACCTGAAGTCAGACACTAAAAATGGAGGAAAGTTGCAATATGAAGTCTGTATTTATTTAAAATGATTTTGATCCACTAAAGAAACTTGATTGTGATTAACAGATACGAAATGATCACATCAGTGTTGTAACTGTTTATGAAAAGACTGAAGTAAATGACCGTTCTTTCTTTTCTAGGAGATGTAGAGAGCCACAGTAAATCTAAACGTAGCGATCGCTTGTGTCTTGAAGTTGTTAAACTATGAGTGCCATATGGTTAGTGGTACTAACTTTGCTGGACTTGGTTTAGTGGGTTAAGTGGAGGATCTAACATATGTTGCCCTCTTTGTGTAACACTATGCTGTGCATGAAACGGGAACGAGTCTGAATAGAGTTTGTACTTCCTTTGTATTTCACCTCTAATGTCCAGGTGATTTCTTTTAAAATGGCATATAACATTTTGTAACACGTTGAGATTTTCTATTGTAAAGCAACTAATCCTTGAAATGCTATTTGCACTTTCATAGTCTATACTTGATACATTCCCTCTTTGTATGAAAAAAAAAAAGTTTGATGTGTGATGCCAATAAACTATGTGTTGAGTTTTAATTTGTGTGCTTTATTAATACATACGACACTATCACTGACACCTTATGTCTTTAAAAGGGTCCTTTATATTTAAATACTTTATATGTACATCAGGAGCAGGTCCTCTCTATAGAGTCCGCCATTTTTTTTTCCTCTGTTCGCTCTCAATCACAGCTTCTTGTTTCGATCACTGGGGAAAAAAACAACAGTAAAGTTAACTTTAATGAAATGCATATTAAGCAGGCTGAACTTTGATGTCAGGGTGGCAAGATATTCTACAGCAGAATAAATCACAAATGTGAAAAGCACTTATTTAATAAAAAAATGCCAGAAAATGTGTGAACGTCAAGAGAAGGAACTGCAAAAATATGAAAACAAGAGTGTCAAGTGGTTTGTCAATCCTAGTTTTGTATCATTATAGAGACATTTACTTAAGTTGTAGATATTTTAACAGAAGCAGTCGTCTTGGGTCCCTGCATTGATTATGGGATGTCAGTCACGGCGTGTTGTTTTAGCGGCAGAGGCCGATGAGCTGCAGCAGGAGCAGGAACAGGGAGACGATGTCCAAATAGAGGTTGAGGGCGGCGAACACATACTCCTCAGGAGACACTTCATACTTTCTGTGTTTCCCGCCCAGGATGAGCTGGGTATCGAACACCAGGTACTGCAGAGAAACACAGAGAGATGAGACGCTTCAACACGAGCAGCAGTGATGTCTGAGGGCGGTTAGTCTGATGACAGTGACGGAGCACAGGTTACAGTAATCAGGGGAGTATTTGTTATCTCAGAGAGAGGGAGCGTTCAGACAAACGGCCCATAGAAATGATTATGTAGTCAGCTGTGTGGCTTAAATAAGTTGCGAGTGCCTGCTGACAGCCTGTTCCGCTCGGCGTGCAGGCACAGTTTGTTCCATTGGCTGATGGGATGGGTCACAACATTTGGTGTTAATGCCAAAAGCACACAGAGAGGTGGCTGTGAAAATGAAGCCCACCGCTGTTATGCGGTGCATAATTGAAATGAAAGGGCACAAGGACGTCAGAGTCTCTCTCTCGACACTAACTACTGTGACAAACGCTGGTGGCAGCCCCGCTCGGCCCTGGGATCAAACCTTACATCACATACACTCACTTGACATTCAACCTTCTTTGGTGATGATGGTTTCTTTCATTTCAGAAAGGTCACCTGTTTTCAATGAGTGTGAGGGAAATCTAATTCTGTCATGAAAGTTTGAGTGGACTTACTAAGGAGAACAGCAGAGTTCCCAGGCAGGCGTACGCGATGTAAAGATACTGATGAAGGAAAAAACACAAAACCAACAACACAAATTACTCATTATGATTCATCATTTCTGACACAATTGAGAAGAGCAGGTACTTTAAAAAAGACTCTTATTTTCTGGTCTCGTTAACTTAGTAACTGAAAAAGTGAACACATAACTGTCCCGTTCCTCTCTAATTTCTGATGATGGTGAAGGCTGATAACTGGTGCAGGCAATATTCTTTTGGACAGCACTGTTTATTTTCTGTTCCAGTTCATTTCTCGCATTTAGCCGTTTAAAATCAGCAGAATGCTTATTTCTGCACATCCCCTGCTTAAGGCCTTCACGGTAAACAGTGTACTTTTTTTATTATAGGCATCAGTCTGAGATCAGTGAAACTCCTGCATGGTTTGAAAGTGCACACTTTCTTCTTTATAGTCTGCTCAGCACGCAGGTCGGTGCCAGTACATCCTGGGAATAAAAGGCTGTATGTCTGCCTCTAACTGTACTGCTGCTGCAATTCATTTCAAAGCCATTCTCACTCTAAACACAATGGCCCCTTGATTTACCTGAGAGCGAAGGATGGCACACAGCAATGCAAACGAGAAGAGGGTCCAGGCGAACACCCACAGGCTGCCATTTACTGCAGTGAAGTCCCACTGTTGCCAGAGAGAGAGAGGGGGGGGGGGGGGGGTACACTGAATGTGAGGAGCCTCTCAAACAGAAAACTGTAGACAGAACATTTAAACTCATCACTGCCATAAAAGCCGGGGGCCGCTCAAGGTCGTCTGCATTGCAGCTGTGTCGGGAGCCACCGCAGATTATTCAATGATGAAGACATATTGCTGTTTAACACAGAAGAAAATCCTAACGATTCTGGATACAAAGACCCTGGATAATTAATCAACAAGATGCAACGCAGGCATAGAGGAGGGGAGTGGAGGTGGTATTTTGGCCTGCGTGCCCCTCTCTCATCGACTGAAGGAAAAAGATGGCAGTCAGTTCGGGAGAATCACTGATCACCTCATGCCTAAACATTTTATATGACAGAGACAAAAAAAAGCGCTGTGTGAACTGCAGAGCAATGAACGTGAGGTTATAAAAACTTAAAGTGTGTTAGTGACTGCTCGCTCAACCAAAAAAACCATATCTTTTATGGGTCTATTTATATCATAGTATCACCCTCTGTATGCCGGCTATTTAAACCTGGTGCACATGTCTCCCTGCTTCAGATTAATCACAAGCAAAGAGCATTTAAAAGCTCGTATATTCTCTGTGTAACCGTTAGACACCTGCTCACTCCTTTTATCAAACCCAAGCACAAAGCACTAAATATCTGCACTAGCACTAAGTGGAAGAATGTGTGAAATGCCAAACTGCATTTGGAAACAATTAACAAGGACTTCAAATTCACTTTGAACTTCCACATTTACTTCATTGGTCAATTTTTTGTTTTAACTTCGCTGCTCATCTGAAAACCTTTGTCCGGGATGTGAACATGAGCCGAGCTATCAGCTCCACTTTCTGCTTCAATACATGTGGAGCTGTTCTCAAAGGGTCTCCTCACTTCGTCCTACTAATTAAACATTTGCAATATGTGATGAAATTCAAATTATCAACAAAAAGAAAAATCTATTTAATCTGTGTGATTCCTGCGTCTACCTACTGATTCCAAAGACAGTCTGTCTGTATGTGGAACACATATCTACACAAACCGTTCATCTTATCAGCTTCACACTTGGCATGTGTGTTCTTCATCACCAGAGGAAGTGCAGAATTCAATTTGGTGCAATTCAGATTTTTTTTTCAACGAAATTGGAATGAATAGGCAGCCAGCTCTCTGTAGTAGTCAGTGCTGTAGTTTACATACAGTCTGTCTGCAGAGTTCAACATGTCTTCTTCTACATCCTCGAATAAACTACAGAAGTAGTACCTGTCCCGTATATTAGACTTCTTATTTTGAAAAGTTGTGAACTTGGTTCTGAGGATAGCGTCACTTACTTAACAGACATCTGACATAGCAGAAATGTAATGTATGGAAATAATAAGTATGAAGCAATTCAGTTTCATCTTCTGACAAAAAAATGACACAAAATCCTCACTGCAGATAAACCAGGTAGGACGAACACAACTTATCTAACTTCACTCATAGACCGTTGATGAAAAGCTCCGCACAAAACATCCAGCAGACAAACAATAAAAAGTCACAGTATATTGTTGAACTGTTGGAGGAGGACTCACTAATGAGGAGGGATGAATGTGAACTAGCTCCAGAGCATTAACACAGATCAAGAGAACAGAACATTTCTAACAGGCAGGTTTGGAACAGGCACTGCACTGGTTACAGTAAATTCTCCAAAAGATTATTGGTGAGAGATCAGGAATACAAGTTACTCGCATTTCTTTCTTTTAAAGTACATACCACTGCACCAAACGCACCAGAAATAACTTTAAAAAAAGATTGTGTTATTAGACAGTTAATAATGAACAGAGACAGAAAGAACTACAGAGGGACGGGATTTAGGAAATAACAAAAAGCCTCCAGGCTATTTCTGAACATAAGATTTATGGTCGGAGCCAGAGTGAGGACAGGCCAGGTTGAGGTTTAACTCTGTCCCACCCCTGGACACAAGGAATTAACTTGATTGACAAATGCACTGATCTCAGCAGTAATCACAGTTTTGCCTGGACAGCAAACCCATCAGAGTTCTAAACCTCTGCTGATGGCTGCATGGAGAAAACACTGCCAGCAGCTCGGCTCGGGAAACTCAGCTGAGTGTGCGAACGTTGCGACTGCAAAGCAAAAGTCGCCACAGTTTACGGAATTTCACTTTTCCACTACAAACTGCAAGCTAAGTTCAGAGTGCGCGACACATCTTACCTTTGACTGCATCGCAAACACGGTCAAGGCAAAGGACACCAGCGCCGTTGCCCCCACAGCCCACAGAACTGCTTCAGCAGCAAAGAACCTACAGACAGAAATATCAAACAGATGTGTGGTGACAAAGACACCCCATCGTACCACTTCTAACTAGTCGGCAGGCGGTGTGGATACATTAACAGTGGGGTTCTGTTTTCATCCTAAAAGGGAAACATTTCTTTCTTGGAAGAAATGTGTTATTTTCTCATTTAATAGTCTGTATTATATGTCTCAGCTAGAGCAATGGCAGAGACCCCCAGTCGACACGCTCTGCATTATGTATTTCCTAAGTTCATTTCATATCAGCTGCAGCTTCAGTTATGGCAATATCCTATAAATATGATAATCTGAATGTATTATTGATAGTCAGGCCTCAGCTGATGCCTTTGCTGACGGAGTGACATGCTTGTAAGAATAAAAAAAAGAAGTGTCTCTCAGATGGAAAAGGTAGCTTGTGTTTACACACGCACTAGTGCCGAAAAATTGGTTTTGAACCACTTGTGATGCTCTGGGTGGAAAGTCTGATTCCATGTGCTTTTTTTTAATATGGCGAACCAAAAACGACAACAGCTTATCGGGTTTGATGGATCCATCGCTGCTGACGAACATATTATCAGATATGGATCGGATGGGGGCTGTTATAGTGCAAATGAGTCGGTGCGGTGGCGAGGCTCGTCCTCGGAAACAAACACTCACACTGCCACAGATCCGAGCATTACACCCTCTGCGACAGTCTGAGACAGGGAGGGGGAGAGATGGAGGGAGAGAGGGAAGGAAGGGGAGACAAATGGAAAGTAAATACAAGGTAAAAAAACAACAACAACAAACTGAAACTGAGCAGGTGTGGTGGGGGTTTAATTTGATGGCTGGCTGGTACTGCTACTCACAAACAGGCCCAGGGCGATGAAATTGAGGGGGACTTGACGACGGAGGTTGTCACAGCAGGAAAAGAACAAGATGAGCAAAATCACCACAGCCCTATTTCACAGAGAATATAGAGTGTATCGTAAATAGCAAGTAAACAGGTTATCAACGGAGGGAAACAGCATTGTGTTCAATGTGTGAATCTATAGAGTGACGCTGGACGATGCTGAGAGAGGGATTCAGACTCCAGCGATGAGTTGGGATTTACTCCTGTGGATTTCATGCAGGTGAAACAACAAACTGAAGGTTTGAAGAACTGGTCAAATGGAGAGAATGTTTTGGAAAGCTTACATCATGCAGTAGGAGAACCAGTAGGTGTCCAACGCCCATTCCCGGAGAGCGTCCCTGTCATTTGATAAGGAAAAAAGGGAGAGGGCGTTTAAAAGAGGCAACATTTATTTGATAGAGGCAGCAGAAAGAATTTATTAAATATTAACAGAGGGCTTGGCATTGGGCACATGGGAGCTGAACACAATTTATGAAAAGAAATTACAGTAGCTGCATTCTACCACATCCTTTATACAAAACATATAAAGCTTTCACACTACTGCCGGCTAAAGTATTATGCGGTTGAAAGGCTCTTTTATTCTCTACCAACTTGTCTGGACCCACATATTTATGGTGATTTCAGTGCAGCGGCGTTGCCACTTTGGGTTTTTGTGGGCATGACGATGTGCTACCCTGTGATGAAGGATGCTACTGTTGAGACTAAACTGCAGGTGGATGGATGAGTAGGTGTCTGTCGTGGGCTCCTCTCTTTTAGAATGAAACGCCTTTGTGTGACGGTGCCTCACCAGTAAAGAAAAGCACAGATGATCCCGACTGTCACCAGCAGCTGAATCATCAAGGTCAAGTAGACTTTCCTTATGAAACCTGACACAGACAGAGCGAGACATGACAGACAGTAAGGTAAACAGACAGGGGGAAGATAGAACAATGATAAAAAAAATAAACGTCAGAGTGAAGCAGACAGGCAGGTACAGGGCTGCAGCACATTTCATAAAATATTAGATTCAACCAAATCTGCATTTCGTTCTCTAGTTTAAAAACATTTGTGATGTGTGGCAGGGTACAGCAGCGCAGAGAACAGTTTTTAATTACAAATCAATTTCAAGAAAATTCTGCAAAGCAAATTAGGGAGTTAATATTCTTTATCTATTTTCTGCTCTAACCTTGCAAAACAAAAACAGTATTCTCTCGCCTTCAGTTTCTACCTCTGTCTTTCAGCTCTCACCTCTTCGTATAGCAGCGTCACTGAAGCTGCTCTCCTCTAAGCCATTCGAGTAGACAGGTGGAGCTTCACTGTACTGCTTGGGGTCTCCTGCCGCACCCTCAGGATGGACCATGTTAACATAGGGACCAGAAGGGGACACCACCATGACATTTCCTTTCCCTACCTGGATGAAGGAAAACACAACTACATGTCAGGAGAATTATAATCATAAAAACATAAAAATGATGTGAAGAGTGGTCGTGGTTTTCACGCTGATGTGAATCAAAGACAGAAAATCTCTCAACTATGCTTAATCAAATGTGCAAACAGCACTTGTGGACATTATGATGATTATGGTTTTATAATGATCTATGATCAAAGCCTGGTGCTGGGGGATTTTGGCTGATGCTGAACTAACAGTGGGATATTTAATCCCAAAATAAATAGGAGAGAAATAGTTTACTACCTTCACGGGCGGCTGCGGCTCAGGGAGATGAGAGGGTCTTCCACTAACAGAGGGTTAGTGGTTTGATCCTAGATTCCCCCAAAGTGTCCAAAGGCAAGCTACTCAACCCAAAATTGCCCTAGTATAATGAAAATGCTGCACATAGATGCACTGCATGTACCTGGCTGGTGACGTGTGCCGGAATGGTCATCAAGTCTAAATACTTATATTATACTAACCTGATAGCTGACCCCTGTGTAAGGACCCTCTCCATACTCCTCGTAGCTGTACGGTGGGGGACGAGGTTCACATCCACCGTTTCTGCGGATGTTGGTTTGGTCCATCCTGCTGACAGCTCGCAAGATCTCTTCATCAACTGAGGCACAAAACTGACAGAGAAGAAATGTCAGAGAAACAGGCGAGTTAAGGCCATGGCTGAGACACAAAAGCATCCCTCTGAGATGTGTCGGGGCTTTCATCAGTGATGGTAAATTGGCAAACAGGGCAATGTCAGTGTGGCACAAATACATGGGTAATTACAAAATGATGCATCACACAAACACAGAGAGCCATCCATGACTAACATCCATAATTATGGCCGTAAGCCTCCATTTAATAGAGCTGTATGTATATTTAATGGCCAGGTTGTGGTTAATTGATCTCTGAGGAAATTCGGTTGTCATCAGGTGGGACGGACAGACGGGAAATTATTTTATGAGGACATTGGGGGTTTAAAGTCCTTGATTTTCCATGAATCATTAAAACATAACTTAGAATAAGCTACACAATGACAAGCCCTGTAATGCTACAGTAAAGCAATGATTACACTAAACAGACGAGATAAACGATGACAGAGAGCAAACAGAACAGTTTGAAAGGGATATTAATATATAGTAAAATCAATTCCAATATATTTCCTGTAATTTCAGTAATTAAAAAGCAGAGTGGACAGAACAAAGTGAAAATATATGATATATATGATACCAGGTTGGACTCTGTCCGCAAGTCTTGAACATCACTTCTGTCACATAATGAATGAAGCCCTCTCACCAGCGCCCCCTTCCTTGTGCTTTTCCAGTCATCAAAAAGTGATCAACTGCTGTTTGACTCCAGGTTTGCGCCACATGAATCAAATAATTGCAGTTCTGATCCATTACAAAGTGTCTTACCTCTGCTGTGACGAACAGGAATCTGCTCGGCTGCTCTTCCTGATGTCGCTTCCCCTTGGGGGCGAAGTCCACCTGCTCTCAGCCGGTTCCCACAGAGACAGGACTTCCGCTGTGTGGGGGGGGGGAGGCATGCAACCCTCATTAGGCCCAATGGGATGTTCAGATGAAATTCTTAATATGTCATTAAACCAACCTGGCAGGTCGCCTTCCTCTTTTTTTTTTTTCCGTCACCAGAGCTGATCCACACAGGCCTTTAGAACGAGTTCATACAAAGCTGTGCTGTTTGTTTCACATGTTGGTGTCATGACGCTTCATTAGTGACCTCCCCCGCTCACCTTTGTTACACATTGATAACATGCTGCTGATGGAAACAGTGACGTAGACGGATGGAAGATCAATCCACAAAAGTGATTGAGGATATTGAGTCACGTCGAGGAAGTAAAGCTGAAGACGTTATACTGAATGTAGAAAATACATGTACTTATATAGGTCAGTATAGTCTTAGTGCTTCTCCGTGGAGAATCGGCACTGAAAGGGCCATAGTGACTTCATGAATGAAACCTAAAAGCTCAAGCTCTCAAGCTAATTGTTTGCTTGATTAAATTTAATTATTCAACTGATTAAGTGTTTTTAATGTGATATTTAAAGTGATTATGCTTCAGATAAACAACAATAATAATCCTAATATATATAATAGATTTTATTTCAGAAGAAAACCTTGCAATATATCATAAAAAACAAATGAATAATTAAAGTAAAACCAAGCATTAAAATCAGATTAGTCATGTAAGAGAAAGAATTGTTAAAAATCCAGACGAAGGTTAAAGTCGGGTGAAGAGGCAATGACATCAAACAGTAACATCATGTTGAACACGTTTTTAGTAAAACTAAAATGTGAAAACTGTTCAGTAAGCTGTAGATGCAACGCAGACTGATTTAAACAGATTTGTTTTAGGTCGTGATTTGAACAGTCCCGCTGGCAGACTATTTCATACGTGACCTCTACATGACATCACAGCCTCTTCTCAAGTTATGCAAAAAGAAGTAAAGAGTGTAGTAGAGCTGCTTCCTGTGCAAACACACTAACTCAGTGGAGAATGTAGGGAATCTGCAGGAGACCTAAACAAAGTCAATTATTGTATCAGTATATGAAGTTGAGCTTTCATGGTTTATAGGCACCAAAAACTAAATTAATTCCAAATTGACTGGGTCGCTGCACATCTCACAAAGGGAGAATTTCTTCAGGGATTTTAATGCAAATAGTTCACACAGCAGCTGACGACCACTATTCATATATCCAGCAAACACTGGGGGGCACTAGTCTCCTTTGCTTCTTCTGCTAATTGCAGTGATTTGGTTGTGACTCTCCCTCCCTCTCTCGCTGCCAGCTCTCCGACAAAAGCAGCAGCACAGAGTCCTCCAGGGACCCAACGCCTCTTCATTTAAACTGCTGGATCACATCCTTCATTTCTGTCACTCAACACTGGACATGGCATTGTGTTTCTTTGTGTTTCAAGTGTTGCTTAAAGAGAATGAGAATAAGGCAGTTTTAACTGCGATATATAAAAAGTTATGTTAAAACAACAACAAAATAAAGACATTGGATTTGAAGAGACCTCTTCTCTGCCATAAAGTCTGTTTTCTGGGACGGGTTCATGCTGGATGTCCAGATCTGATGGGCTTGCTCTCACCTATTCATGAAATCAAGAGTGGGATTTGAACGGATGGCACAACAAACAAAGTCACATTTGAGCAGGCAGTCGAAATCCAGCCTGTGTTGACACACTAATCATTGTGGAGCCCAGTGTGAGGCCGCATTTAACAGATCTGATTGCCGCTTGCGTTGTCCAAACAGGAGCAACACATGAGGCAGAAGCCACATGGTGCAGAATGTGTGCAGAGCAGAGAACTCTGTCCACACCATGGGACACAGGGTGGAGGGAGGGAAAGAGGGAAAAAAAAAAAAAAAGAGACAGAGAGACGTGCAAGTGTCTCGATACACACACACTGTGACAGCTCTGTTTTGTCAGACTGCTGCGATGCTCTTAGGGGCTTGTGGGACAGAGGATCACAGGAGGGCTTGTTCTGGTGTCACAGGAGAAGGAGAGATGTAGTCATTGTGCGAGTCTCTCTCTCCACTGCATGCAGTCATGAATCACGGCTTCCCAGCCACAAAAAGATTTATTCGGAGAATTGTAGAGGTGGATTGTGTGGCCTCACGGAGCCCCGGTGCAGGTCTGCAGGTCCGTGCCACTCGATGCGGCTTCATCTCTAATTTACAACCGTCCTGAAGCTGCTAATGCTGCTAATGTATGATGGATTTCAGGAGGATGAATGGCTGATGGAAGAGCTCCACAGAGGCTTGCACTTCACAGTGGGACTTCATGTGATACTGTAAATAATCTGCACTGTCTTCCTTTTAATAATATCAGCTGGTTGAGCTGTCAAGTATAAGGAATCTTGTTTGAGTGAAATGAACCATTGTGACTCAACATTTGGATTTACTGTCAGGGACAGACCAGCGTCACATTGGTTTCCAGATTCTCCATGTTAGTAAAATGAGTGTGATACTAGGGCACAGCTGCAGTCAAAGTAACTCAATGGACATAATTGAGTGAATAAAAGGATGTTATCCATAGCTGATTAATACACTACAGTCGCAAACAGCACCAAACTGCAGAGGAATTTATCCTGATTAGAGTCAGAGTTTGCATTAACTGTGTCTACAGTGAGCACTCCATTACTGAATTATAAATAATCTCAGAAACGTCTGTCTGAATATATCTAATGAGGAGCTTCATTGATTATCATCAACTGTGCTGCAGACGTATGTAAACTACAGTCCAAGATCATAAAGTACAATTGAGCAGAGGAGACATTGTGATCAAATTTCATATTATTGGTTGGATACTGAAGTGGTGATGTTGGTTATCCATTGTTTAGATGTGCTTTAAGATGTGTAGCAGCAGCGTTTTAGAATCTGTGGCTTCTTTGCAGTGACAGTATTCGAAGCAGCTTTTACTGTTAGTTTTTTATTAAATTTGCTACATTTTATAAAGCTGTCGTACAACTTTGGTATTTTTACCAAGAGATTGGAACATCTGCACTGACAATGAAAGCCATTATCACATTATTCATCCACACTGCTTTCCTTCACTGAGTTTCTTCCTCTTGAATTTGAAGTTGTTCCAAATTAATTCAGTCCTAACACAAGCTTCTGACCAAGATCAAATGCTTTGTGGCAGTTTAATAAGAATCATACACATCTCGCCTGTAATTACCCACAGATTATTTAAACTCTGATCTGCTACTTGCAGTGATCTGTGGTGAGAGCTTTGAGATCTTACAATAAAACCACCTCGTTGAAATTAGAGAATGCAATGAATTACTCCACTGAACTTAAAAAAAGAAATCCTGTTGTCATTTATAATCTACTTAGTAGTATTAACTCTATTTATCTTCACACATCACTGATGAAGTCGTAGCACTAACATGTCCTACTACTGTAATAAACATCTCAGATGTGAGTTGTCTGACTAAACTTGAATTTAGATGATGCCTTTCAAAGTATCCAAGGGAACAACAGACAGAAAATGTGTGAGTGTTAATTGGGGATAATGAAAGTGGGCAGAGGTCACAAGTCTTTGTGTTCAGGTGGGTTATAATGTGTTTTATAAAAGTGGGACATTACAGATCTCAGCGTGATGAAAATAATTTACTCATCTATAATGTCTATCTATCTATCTATCTATCTATCTATCTATCTATCTATCTATCTATCTCTCTCAATATACAACTCATAACACAATAAGGTATATTTCACTGGAAGAATGTGGCTGTTTGTACAACATTTCCATTAAGTAGATTCTATGAGTATTCTTTGTTTGACCTTGACAATAAAATAATTTCTGTGATTTTCATTACATGGCTTAAATTGCACAAATGGGGTTAATGGTGAAAACTTGGCACGGAGGACAAAAAAAAGAATCAAAACAAGACCAACTCTAGTCACGGCTCAACATGGAAAATGAAAAAGCTAAATATGAAAAACATCTTTGTTGTCCCTGTAAAAGCTCAGTCGGTTAATTGGAGTTTTAAGGCTTTTGATGTGACCCTCCCTGATGGAGCTGCACACGTTCTGACTGCTCACTTTGCCGGTGGTGTTAAGATGCCGAGTTTGGGATGTTGGGGCGGATTCAGAGAAGAGCGCAGTGTCATGATGCTGTGAAAAGATTGAGGGAAAGTTTCTTCAAAGCCATGGCAGTGTGAGACATGCTGGGTGCAGGCTGGGTGCACGCTGCCAGGTCAAATATAGGTTGGAGCTCTATGAAATCCCTCAGGGTCGAGAGCATTTGTCGTGATGGAAAAGTCTCTCCCTCCTTATGTGTTCCTGCTGCAGACAGACCCGGTGATGGTGAGATTTCATGTGGAAAGTGCATCACTGAATGGAGATTAAATTAATGATGTTTACCAAAGTATTAATGGCTGTAATGGCATGATATATGTTCAAATAAATCAATCCATTATAACTTCTTTCATCACGCAAGGCCGTTACAGAACTATTGATGTAGACATCTAATGATCAAACAGGGGAATCTTGCATAGTTAAAAATTAGTTATAATATAGGCTGCAGAGTGGAGTGTACAAAGACGCCTGAGATCTCACGGTCTCCACTCCAAACTGGAGAAGAATCAAGGCAACAGGACAAACGTGTTCTTAAACTACTGTAAAGCAGAACAAAAAAAATCCATGGTGAAAGACAACAGGCAGCTGCTAGGACAGATGGATGTCTCATCTGTGAGGAGGTCGTGCAGCCATTTGCTGTCAGATGCTCCCCGTCAAAAGCTGGGCAGAGAAGATTTGAGTTCAGGCCTTTTCTTCCCTGACAGAATTTATTCAAACAGAGAAAATGGATTTCACATAAGCCATGACAACCAGCGAGCAATAACTGACAGTGGCATTTCACTGCTGTTATGACTCTGACA
This sequence comes from Paralichthys olivaceus, assembly GCF_024713975.1. NCBI lineage: Eukaryota > Metazoa > Chordata > Actinopteri > Pleuronectiformes > Paralichthyidae > Paralichthys > Paralichthys olivaceus. Next base: position 16,575,575 of record NC_091105.1, read on the forward strand.
AGAGGAACCACTGCTGCCACCATGCAGTGGTCAAATGTCAGCCTGTTCCTCTCCTGGCTTTCATGACATAGCCCGCTTGGTTAATAATCTCAATAATGAAGGTTGGAGCATTTCTCTCACTGGGAGAACATCATTAGCTGAGCACTGCTGCTGTACGAGTAACCTGCACCATAGATATTTTCTTTTCATTTACTCAGTTTGTTGCTGCTCCTGTCAGAATTAAATATAAACCGCAACATACTTAGCTCCACTTCTTGTTTTCTTATGCACAGGGTGATACCAAAATCTCACTCACTGAGTTTAAAGGCACTGAAAAGTTATTTCCTCAATCTCCTCATTATGAGGAATGGAGTTAAATATAAAACACATCATTTTCTGTTAAAAAATAGATCAGTTGTGCCTGTTTCACACGACTCTGGGGATTTAAAACATGGATTTACTTGTTTAGTCAAGTTCACCGCTGTTTGTGACCTAAGAGATTCTGCGTAACTCTCAAAAACATAACTGCATTATCTTTTCTCTGGGAACAAGAAAAGAATGAAGACATGTCTGTGCAGACATTACGATTCATCCTATGAGCTTGACGATTGTCTGCAGTGCCTGTTGAAGTCTATTTTTAAATCACTGTGTCAAAGACCAAAATGTTTGGGAGCTGGGAAATTCTGTTCTGATTACAGCAGCAGGCAAAACATCAGGTAGTCACCAAAATCATTAGAATTTATTCTACTGGGCTAATAAATATTGACGGTAAACTCCAGGACCACCTGGACATGAGCTGTAGAGATACTGTATATTTTACTGGACTAAATATTTGACGGACTGAGAGAATAAGTGGAGATGTAGGGAATCGACAGAGCATTTCCCAGACCCCCAGCATCGAGTAACAGCTCAGCAGAGCTCCATCTCATTCTCCTCTGATGCAGAATTTACATCATAATTTATTACCCCCCTAAGGAAATTCATTTTCTTTACACAGTGCACTGCACGTTTTTCTGCTTTAGGTATTTAGCATGTACTGCACACAACAAACTACAACGTCAACAAAGGTGTGGACTTTCAGAATCAATGCAGGAAGAAAGGAGGATAAATAAACTAACAACACAGACTTTGCTGATCCGTTGTAGAGGATGCAGGTTCTTTACATGTAAATTATGTACCAACAGCTCGGTCCGTCTGCTCGATGAGAAAGAACAGATTCAGACCTGCAGAGTCCGAGTGGAATATACTTATCTGAGAATAAAAAATGATCACAAACTGATTTTCCAGCCACCTATAGGAGACCTCATATCATTTATGTATAAGGACAAGCCAGCAAATGTATGTACATTTAAATCAACGTGTTCTTTTTGCATATGTAAAGTGCACAGAACGTGTTGCTACCGGCTTAAAATACATATATATATATATATATATACATATACTACATTATGCCACTCATAAAACGATTAGTAATATTCCAGTGGAAGAACGTAGTTACATTTGCTTTATTTACGATGTTTTCTTGCAGAAGTTTGAAGCAGAATCTAGCAGCAGAAACAAATTGTGAATTCTTCCAAGATTTGAAATGGTTTACAAGTGATTGTCATTAATTGGCTTCAGTTGCTTGTGGTAAGTTACGCAAACATGGACAACGGCACAAAGCTCAGCAATGATGACTCTGTCGACTCTGAACACACGAACAGCGGAAAAGTAAAAAGGGACTAACTTTAGTCACAGCTCAAATAATCTATAATGAGATTCTGTATATAAATAAGTAGAATCGGGAGGCAACAGATGAGCCTTCTGGTTTCTGTTTCATGTTTGACCAATTACGTTCGAGCAGGCTGTGGTTGCAGTCCGAGGCTCTGTGATTTCAGCTCATAAGACTTCCTTTGTAAAACAGTGAGACATTACAGGTTTTCATGATGTTAAGGAGTTGGGGCATAAAGGAGCCAGAAGTCTGATCCAACAGGAGTCCAATGTCTTTGTATTGGATTTACAGGACCACCATGAGTCAATACATGGCACTGTCATTTAAATGGGAGGAGATAACGCATGTTGTTACAATGATGCTCTGCTGACAATGAGCCAAAAAGAAGTGGCAGCAAATTGCAGGGACAGTTCGGGTCATCCATCAAACAGCCTGAGACGTCTGAAGAGAAGTCAGCCGCCTCCACACTCTCCACTTATGAATGTTGTTGCATACAAACACCACAACACACAGCCGTTATGTACAGTAACCAGCTACATTTCTGTTTTACTGCATGAGGGATTTGAATTGAGAAACAACTTGTACATTTGTCCACAGAAAGACTGTAGGCTTGAAACCCAGAATGCAGCTGTGCTGCTGTGTTTTTGTGGTTTTGACCTCCACTGGGTAGGAGGGCGTAGAAAAATACATACATTCACTGATCCTTGACACCTAAATTGCACGTCACATTTAATAGCTACTCACACATCACTTCTGGAGTCTTTCTTCAACTGAGGTGTAGTCAAGTTCACAGTTATTCACCAAACATTTATTGGAGTTACAGAAACAAAAACACCAGCTAAACACAGTCAGGTTCAACCCTCTCAGAGCACATTGGAAATTCTCTGTTATTACAATTTAAACGTTGAAATAATCTGAATGTTTCAGGAGTCAAAAATATTTTGACGTTATCTCAAAGAAGGTAAAATAGTTAGGATTCTGGTCCATTTCAGGTTCAGCAGTCAAATATGAATAAAGTAAAAAATTCACTTTATCATATTTTAGAACTCAAAATTTGAAATGTTAAATTCGGGTCATTGATCAATTTAACTGTAAAAGAGTTCCGGTGAATCTGTTTTACCCATCAGAGACTTGTTCAAGTCACTCAATTTACAGCCAGTGTTCACCTCTGATAGTCCAAGTCCATACATACATAATCACTTTATGTATAAATAATCTATAATAAAAGTGTGCCTCACATTACAAGCAGATCTTTGTTTAAGAAACTACATCTGAGTGAAAACTGAATCAGAAAGTGTCAAACTGGCATTCTAACAACAGAGGGTCTGTCTCAGTGTGGAATCATGGTGAGACTAGTGCAGTGTATGGAGTTGGGCAGTGAACTGATGTCACCCTGACGATGGAGAAGAAGTCCTCCATTCCTCCGACTGCCGCAGGATAATGACCTCAAACACACCTCAAAGCTTTGTAAGAAATACTTGACGACTAAATAAGTCATAGACTTTCCTCCGCAGTCACCTGACCTCAACCCCACTGATCATTTATAAGTGCACCATAAGACTGAGGAAGCCGAGCGCTGTGTGACCTCACAAGCGGCTCTTTGCGACAATGTCAAATCATGCTGGGATGACATGGCTCATCAGGTTTGAGGAGTCAATGCTAGCTTGAGTGCATGCTGTCATTAAAGAGGACATATCACATACTGAGATTCTGAAATTCAAGTAATTGTTTTTCAAATATTCAGCATTTTCTTGAGCTGACATGTAAAAATAAAAAATCACATTAGTAAGATGCAGAATAGAAGCCTCTTGACTTGTGGTCTACATGTAAAAACATAATCCTGTGCTTGGACCTGAGTTTTAGCTGACACAGATCTCAGCATACACAGCCACAGGTTTTCGCTGAGTGCCGTTTAATAGACAACTTAAGCCGCCCTCTCTGAGACGCTGCCGCAGGCGCCTCAGTGGCATCATCATCAGCAGAGGACTGTGTGATTATTCCTCGCAGGACAAATGTGCTCAATCATACGCTTAGACATCATCGCATGTGGCAGTGGCACACTTACCCCTCCCCTCCACTTTTATGCTGAAATGAGTTCCACTTCCTGCAGAGCACGCATGATAACAAATCCAAAATGTCAAGATCCCATGATTTATCACACAGTCCATAACTGAGAGGTTGCATATCATTACCCAAACATTTCATTGACCGGAGGAAGTGTCACACATTAATTCATAACTGTAGTGTTTTCCTCTCAAAATGTTGCAGTTTATATTCACTCTGATCAGTCTCAGTGTGTCCTCATGTGCTTCACACAGACAGAACACTGTGTATTCAATGTTTTATTGATTTCACTTTCCATTATGTTCTTGGTTTCTAAATATTAAATGTAGAATCATACATGTATTGCCAAAATGAAGCACTCGGTATCACAATAAAATTTCATGTCATATTTCATGCAAATTAAAAAATATATATTTTCCAGGTGCTTCTTGGCGCGAGTGTATGATCTGTACTTACATTATTACTTTTGTAAACCAATGAGACGTGTTCTTTTGGTGGCTGTTTGCTACAGTATTATCATTTAAGTCCAAGAAAACAAAGGGAGGACAGAAATCCCTTCAATAAAATATTACATTTCATTAATGAAGCCCAATTACTCACTCACCAACCAGTGTGATCAAAAGCCGACTGTCTTGCCATGGGCTTTTTTTCTCTATGTACTTTGGGGAGGTGTGGGAGTTTTTCATGACTGCTGTGATTGAGGCCTCGAGAGCTGAAGAAATTACAAAAAAGTGCTTTTCAAAACCGTAAGGCTCATCCTCGGCACAGCCGAGCACATTGCCAGCTCCGTGTTTTTTGTCTTTGGGATTTGCCTTGTGGGAGAAGTGATGTTTCTGTGGTGAAGTATGTGACAGATGTGATCGGCCGGTCAAAAGCATTTTTTTTCAAAGACAAAGAAAAAGGAAAGTCTGTTGCGTGCAGCTGTTTTTTTCCACATCACACTGACTCTCCTTCCTTCAGGAGCGTGTCACAAGGCATTAGAAGCTAATTTAGAAAATTTCCACAATTAATTGCTGCAGACAGGGGGGCTATTAAGCTGGACACCCTGTGAGCAATTAGATTGAAGCTGGCGTGTGCTGAGAAGAGCTTTCACACTGCGTTGGTACAGTCTATCAAGGTCATATGGATCTGGCTCAAGGGTGACTCTTTTAATCTTGCTTCCCGGACCGGTATTTACTCCATGCGGAAAAGAGTGAATGAAGAGCTACCAGCAAGTAGCATTTATATATGTTTTCACAGTTGTAGTAAGCGAAATCAAGCACCTATCCCTGAGAAGTCAACCCCTCTATGCATGTGAGGTCACAGTGACCTCGACTTTGTGCCAGATGTGTTGTGTGATTTGCATTTTTACAGTTCGGGGTTTGTGACATGGACATGGTGTCTGTTTATTGGGAGTGTAATTGATAAGATCTATATACATTTATCAATCCTAGTGTAGTTTTTTTTTTTTTAAATGCTAACAGGGAAACAGTCGCGATGACAAGAGCAAAAAAGATAGAATGACAACTTGTTAGCTGAAGTCAACGAGCCGTTTAAAGGAGATAGAAATGATTCAAATGTGCTCAGAGGTTGTGATCAGGTTGCTTAAATTAAAGGAACCATTTGACATTCTGGGAAATATTCTGATGTTCTGTCTTGCATTAGAAGATTTTGTATCTGTACGCTAAAGATGAAGCTACAGCAAGTCTTAAGTTTTATATTATCCTAGCATAAGGACTAAAAACCAGAGACTGTATATAAAGATGGATGACACATCTTCTGTTCTTTCCACTGTACAAAAAAAAACCATGTCCTGGATACAGGAGCTGCCATCTTGTGTTGATAATGTTATTTAGAGCCACAGTCTCCATGGTTGCTAAATCTTTTACAGCTTCAAAGTATTTATAATTAATACACTTACCTGAAAAATGAACTCTTGAACAAACATCAGTTTGATGAGAACTATCTAAAATAACAGAAACCACCTTCAAGTAAAATGTATTGACACGTACTTGGATTTTTGGGTTGTGGCCTTGACTTTATGTAAAGATGGACCACATGACAGTTTTAATGGGTATTTGATACTGTAAAGTTTGTGTGAAATATCATGAGACTGACTCACAGTTGGTTGAGCATGTGCATCGGTAGGACCCTGGATAATGGGAGGAAGTGGACACATGTCCATCTTTATATACAGTCTATGGTTTAGCCAATCTGCTGACATGGAGAGGGAGAGGGTTACAACAAATACTGTAACCAGCCTTCAGCGGGCACACAAGGGGTCTTGGCTTCACTTTCGGGGAGCTATAATGTCTTCTATCTATATATACTGTCTACAAACCAGACCTGAAAGGCTCACTGTTAACAACCCATATCAAAGCCCAAATGAGGTTTTTTCGGGAAGTTGGGTCTGACTTTTTCTTGGTTTGCTGCAGGAACTTGCCAATGTCTCTGTTACCTCACAGTGACAAAAAGAAATATATGAGACAGATATATTTTCACCTAACTCTCAGCAATGTCACATTACTCCTACAAGTTTTTTTTTTTTTTTTTTTTACTTTTCTGTAAATTTAGAAAGAAAAGTAGAAACACTGCAGAAGTTAAGTGTTTTTAACCATAATACTATGAATAGCATGATGTGTTGTTGCGGATTATACAGCGTCTTTATCAAGTATTAAGACCATTTTACACTTGAAACACAAAATTAACCCATGAAACATGAGTCTTGCATATTAAGCAAATCAAAAACTGTGCACATAAACTTTATTCAGTACTTTGTAGAAGCCACTTTAGCAGCAGTTACCATTATGAGTCACGGGTAAAGTCTCTATAAGCTTTGCTCACAAGGATTTGGGCAGTTGATCCCATTCTTCCTGTCATTCCTGTCAGCTCTGTCACATTGATAAGGAAGCATCTGTGAAGTCTTTCCACAGATGTTATAAAGGGTTTATGGGGAACCGTCAGGTCGCATGCACTCATCCTTCCCCCGGTACTGACTCGTCTCCCTGTCCCTGCTGCTGAGAAGCAGCCACACAGTGTGATGCTACTATCATCATGTTTCACCAGAGGGATGATACTAGACAGTTGATGAGCAGGTGTCCACCAGATAGAGGGGTTGAAGATCTCATTATCGGGGGTCTACACAGAGTTCTCTGCATGGTTTGGTTTTTGTGTTCACAATCAGTGTGAACTGTGGACCCTTATGTGTTATGTGAGTCTACAGAGCAAGAGCGTTTCTCAACCAGGGGCCATAAAGGGGGCATGATTTACACAGAGGGGCCAAATAAACATCCATCATCAATTCACATTTCCTGATTCAGTAAGGTGCACATTTATGTCTGTCCTTGTTAACTGTGAGCTCTATAGCTTTGAGCAAAGCCACACATTATTTTATGTATTTAAAAAAATCTTCCCTGTTCATATTGTGTACTTCAAAAAAGCTTTAAAAAATCTTCACAATGTGTCATATACTTTGTAAGTATTGTTTGTTGGACTCTGTGTAGAGTCTCAGTGACATTAACTCCCACCTCCTCCACACTCCTGCTCTCTGAGCTGCTCTCATGATGGTGTTGATAGTGATCACTGATAGTGATCGATGACGTCAGTTTATCATTCTTCAACTCATTTCAACCAGATGTCCTCAATCTGCAGGCTACTTCTCAAAGCTCATGTAATTTAACTGCGTTAAAAATTTATTTAGCTGAAAATGGTTATGGGTAATTTTACATTATTCATCCACTTTAAGATCAAGACGCGTATTTTAAACTATATAACTCTTCCAGGTCATGCTCTCTGAAACTGTTCCACAGAATACTAAACCCACTCTATTTTCCAAGACATAACCTTTACATGAGTGTTATTGTTATGAGAAATGGAAACGCGGCTACTTAACACTTAAGCAGATCATGAGGTGGTTTGGGATTTGATTTCTTTGTTCAGAAGAGTCCTGGTCCCAATTAATACATAAACTTGAGATAGTTGCACCTGCATATAAGTGTGTCTCTTACTGATCTGTCTCCTTGGGGTTTTCCTTTCTCAACAGCTTTCCATCTGTATCAAGAACAGCCCACCACCCTGAGGACATCTGGAAAAGGGCTCATTAGTGAAAGACTGAAAATCGCAGCGAGAGGAAGGCTAGTTAGTCAACTGACAATCCAGCACATTAGAGCCAGAAGATCCATGAAAGCAGATACAACTCATTATGCTTGAGAAAACCAACACAAACATGAGACATAACCTACTTGTGCTTCTCAAGACATTAGCTGCTTTCACACATGCAGTAATCTACGCACATTCTGTGGAGGGGCTGCATGTGTGAGTGTGAGGCTCTGGACTTTCTCCGGAGTTTCATCTGCTAACCCCCTACACCTGAAAAACCTCTTAATGATTCAATCTGAAAACACACCGGGAGAGCCTCCATGGGATTTACTTTGAGCGAGTGGGCGTGAAGATGTTTCTAACATGCAACAGAAGAAAATAAGGAAAAAAACAAATAAAGAATACAAATATCTCAGGATTAAAAGGCAGTGCCACACTCGTAAAAGATGTCGAATGAGTTTTTGGTGAGGGCCATTGCTAGTGCAAATAACACGTGATCTCCGCAGTAGAATTTATAGGTTGCACCCAGCCTCTGCCAGCTGTGCCACCCCTCACCTGAGATTCTTGTTTTGTTATGATTGCGTCTGCTGCGTTCATTGAAAGGCAAACTCCAAAGAAAGTCGGGCCCCGATTGTGCAGATATTTGACAGAGCTAATGCAATGCATTATAGGAAGTAAAAAACTGTTAAGAATCTCTCAACAGTGCTCATTAAGATCGATACCAGTTACTGTTGTTTCATGCTGGGGAGAAAAACTAGTGTAATGAACAAATCCATCAGTACTTCCATCTATCAAGCAATGTGTCAATATTGCTGGCTGGTGCTGTTGTGTAATTTCACTGTACACATTCAGGCCCTTGATGAAAGTGGAGGAAGGCCACAGGGTATCTAAACATCAGAGGCAGCCAGGAACATCCCCTCATTGTAGCCGTGCAGGCACCTCTGCAAATTGATTTTCTCTGGCAGGCACATGCCCACGCCACAAGACCCACAAATGCCTCTATAAACAGGACAGTGAAATCAGCTTACTGCGCTAACCTGCTCAGTCACCAGATCTCAATTGAGCATTTGTAGGGATGACATGCTACACGCTGCTGCTGCCGAGGCCTGCCGCCGAACGCCAGAGAGCTCCCTCAGGGGATTCTCCGACACAGAAAGCAGAGTTCTAATGAAGCTCTGCTGCTCTAATGGCAAACAGGGGGTCAAGTCAGTGTTTAGAAAGTGTTACTAATAGTGAATTATACTGAGCGTACACCCATTTTGAACAAACACACTAAGCCTATTTGACTTTTGGGCCTTCCACCAGCTTATATGACATCAGCCTGTGAGTAAAATCTGCTTGATGAAGCTTCAGAGAAACATCAGAGAAACAATGGAAAAATCCTTGTGGCACATACTTGTAATCCATACACAAATCCCAGGCTTAGACTTTAAAGTATATGCTTAACCTGAGTGTGACATCAAACCACTTCCTGTCAAGTGCATGTTGTTGGATTTTAAAGGATCCTCCTCATACTTGACTTATTGAACGTTCTGGGATCTCTGTCACACTGCGCTGCCCTTCATCTCTGCATTTAAAGCTGAAATTAGCTTCATCATAGCTTTTTTCCGTCACTATAATTTCTGATATCCTAACACCAACAAGCTCTTCAGGTGTATATACAGCATCATGGCTGCTCAAATGCTTCAATGATCAAAAACACACATCTGATAATCTAATCTAATAATATCTGTCTGCCTGTCGCGAGCACATCTCGAGAACAGCTCATCTCCTCGTCTTCACACTTGGCATGTGTTTCGTTATCTGCATCTACATATATTGCCGTCTGAACGTGGTCTGAATTGGACATGTGATATACTCAATATTAATAAACTTTTAATAAACAGGCTACCAGCACTCTGTAGCAGTGGTGACTGGGACTCAAGAAAGTAGGTGACGTTGCCCATCACAACAACAGCGCGTTCATGACAATGGGTGCGTTCACAACGGCAACAACAGATTCTCCAGCTCCGGGTTCTTCCCACTGAGTCAAGCTTTGCCGAACTTCAAATTTATTGGTGAACATCTGTTTGTGCAGCAGCGGTGAAGCAGCTTCAGAGTTCTGCAGCCGGTTTTTACTTGTTATGGCTACAGGTCGCTGTATCAGTTTCAGAAAGAAAGCTGCAACTAGAATAACCACAGGCCAAGCAAACAGCCTATTTCAAACAGGCAAGTTAAGAACAGCCACTATACTAAAAAAAAATGTTGCAGTCCAATGGTCAATCATTAAATTTAAATACATGCAAATTAAAGTACAATTATCTCATTCTGTGGAGCAGTGTCTTAGACTCTGTCTTAGACTACTTTCTCAGCCACTTGTAAAGCACAGACACTGACAGAGAGGAGCAGGCTAAATGAGACTCAGTTCACCGTCTCTAATGCAGCAGTTTTTACTGCTCTTGCATGTGCGAATAGATGAAGTGGAACTTGGAGTCAAGTTGTACAATTTCACTTCTTTAAAAAAGTTTTTTCTTAAGTCGAGAGTGAATTTCTGCTCAAACCAGATGTAAATGTTAACAAAGATCATTGGCTGCAGTATCGGTTTTAGGCTTTAAAGATCTACAATGTCCCATGAGCAGCGATGAAAGTGTAAATCTTATTTTGGCTTTAACCAGAGTGGTCATCAAGCAGAAAACTCATTAAAAGAACAGTGAAGGTCCAAAGGAGTGAAGGAGCAGACTGAATGTTAAACAACCAAAGAAACTCTCTGCTCAGTTCACTCCAACAGCTTCTCCTCACATTTTAATCACTGAAGCTGAGTGTAGAGTTGCATCATGGAGACAAAACCAAGCAAGAGAAACATTGGAGATCACTATTTTATATTTTATATATAAATTAAGGATTTATACATTGCTGATAAAGAAAAAATACAAAACATTTTTGATCTTACATGACATTTACATGTGGGATTTTACACAACATATTCAATAACTTACAAATGCTTTATTTGCATAAAAAATATATCTCTTTACAAAAGTTTTGTAATATGTACATATTCATATACACAGGATCTTGAATGGGATAAACAAGTGTGTGGTACATTTAAAAGCATTCTACTCTACTCTGGAATCTGATGTGAGACTGACTTGTTGAATACTGTTTTTTTTTTAACCAGATGCATTTCTTTTCTCATCAATAAGAAATATGAACTTGCAAAATATATTACATATTGATAACACAAGACATCTTGCCAAGGAATGCCATCAAGTATCAAAACTGTATAAATGTACAAAATGTAACAGCAATGACAGGAATCAACAGAGTGGTACAAAGTACGATAGCAGCAATTGCTATACTGGATCGCTTTTTGCCAACATGCACAGGTATGAAACAATGAGCTGCTGTTCAAACACACTTCTTAAATAAACCATCAGAGCTGACATCAAAATCAATGCAAAACTGTGCAGATAAACGACACTGATGTACAGCTTCACTTATAGAATAAATGTCTTCTTTAAAATATATGCGCATACAGTATCCAAGGCACTGCAATGATGTACAAATGTGATGACAGTGTCAAATCTATTTTTACTTTGAAATCATGGATGGACTTGGATGATAGTACAATAATGATGATGGCTCATGTTTAAGTGTGCAAATTATTTTCTCGTGTGTACTGTACATTTGTTAGCAGAAGCTGATGGTTCAGTAAGACACTGAAGTAACCACTTGAGTCAGTAGGTGTCAATGAAACGGGCTGAGGTCTGTATTCATCCAGTGTCTCAGAGTAGGAGTGCGCATCAAGAGTTCACTGACTAAGGCACGGTTTCCCAAAAGAAATATAGAACGTTAAAAACCGCTCCTGATAAACGGAGATGACGTGGTAGTTGCACTTGTTTGATTTCGGATTTACTCTAAAGTAAGGCAGATGCATCTTCAACTTTTTATCAACATAAAACAAGACATTCATCTGACTTCAGGCTGCCGACTGACATGTCTTTGAACTTTGAGACACAGACATACAGGCGGGAAATTAACTTCTGGGAAACCTGTCCTGCTGTTGATACTGAGCACTGTGGCCATGCTCAACCTCGTCAGTAAATAAAAACTGAAATAATTAGGATAGGAACTCCCACTTTGAGATGCTTGATATCTACAGCCTCAGGGTTGGGGTTAATTCACTCCAAATTTGGTTTATTTGGGACACAAATACACTCAGAGGAATAACAATAAGAGAAAAAACACCTGAAAGGAAATCAGGTTTCACAACTCCTTCAATAACTTAAGGATCGGTTAAATAGATGGATGATTTGCCTCATGTGATCAATACGCTGAACGGTACAGTCTGCCTCCACAGCAAGTCAGCAATAAAAGTTCTCATACTTAAAGAACATTGCTGCTGAAAACAAAATCACTGCAGACAACTTGATAATAAACTCTATAATGTTGAATATATCTCTTCTTAATAAGAAAATGAACTCTACTGTTGTCTGATTACCTGCACTGTAACAATAGAAGCCCTAGCATACCCGGTCACATTTGAAAAACTGTACTGCACTTCAGTAATTGAATCCCTGGCCATATATTTCATCAGTCGGAGTTACCATCTAATTAATAGGTATAATTGACCACATAACCTTGAACAGAGAACGGCGCGGACGCTATTCAAAGAACCATTTGCATTTCTACTTCTCCATTAACTCTCACACATCTGCCTGCATGGAAACCGACTCTGAAGATTAGGCTGATCAACTCACAGTCGAGAGGCTCCTCACCTCCATAAGAGAAACTCTCATGAGGATGAATGTGACACCACGACAAAAACAAACAACAGAAGGGGTCTCGGTCTGAGCTGTTTTCTTGGAAAAAGTTTAAATTTTTCATTTGGCATTGTGAAGTAACCCCTCTATATTTATACTACAGAGCATAAAATACTCTATTTTATCTATATGCCAGAGGCTCTTTTTTATTCATGAAACCAACACTCACTGAGTGTAAAGAACTCTTCTCTCCGTCGAACAACGGGAAGATCTGGAAAGGTCTGGAACCTCCTCTCCCTCTCTCTCTAATCTTTTACCCTCCGTGTACGATCAGTCGCAACTCTTAAGTGTTGCCGAAGGTGTGCTTTATATTTCTGAGCGATTCTTTGTGTCCTAGTTGTATGCCATCAGAAGTAGGGAAAATATAAATATGTCATTTATATATATATATATGTAAGTCTGTAAGTCATTCTCTTATACTCAGTAGACATCAAACCATGGTGCAGATGGTGTTGAGATTGGGGTCGAAGCGGACAACTTTCCCTTCGGCAGCTTTTGTGTTTGTGTTGTACATGGGATTCTCAAAAGTAGCCTGTCCATTGTTGTTCTCGTGGACAGAACATCCGGTGTACTGCGCTTTATCTGTTTTCCTGGGGAATAAAAAAAAAGGAGGTTACACATTAGTTGAGAGACGTTGTCCCAATTATCTCCGCTCCTTCCAATTCAATAAACATGTTTCCATTATGTTGCTGGGGACAGCTGCAGTAGGTAAATGAGGCTGAATGGTAATTACTGTTGAAAAGAGCGGAGGAGCGCGATGCCAGTTCACTGGTAACTAATATAATGAGTGCAAAATTTGCATGTGACAGGATTGACGTGTGTGAATTGTTCTGAGAGATTATCTGTTTAAATGAAGACAAAATCCTTTGTCAATACTGCATACACACATTTATACTGCACTGTACGTTTGAATACCGCAGTATGTCCAGATAATTCTCATCTACTGCAGGACTTGTATGTATGTGTTGACTAAGATCGCATCACGCTTTGAAGCCTCTCACTTGTAAGCTACTGTACTGAGTGAGCAACCTTGAGAAGTAAAGGAGGCTGAGGAAGTGGGCTAAAGTGAACCGTCTTCCTCATCTTCCTGTGCATCTCCTTGAAATCTACACCGACATGAATCTGTTTCTGAAACTTTTTCAACATCACATCTGTGGTAAAACACTTCAAAACTCAACCTGGAACACAGGCTCATGGAAATGTGCTACTTTCTTTTTCATGTGGGATCCGAACGGATGTAGCTGCTAAATTTGGGTTCCATGCTCGTATGGAAGACACCAGGGAAGACAACATACCGTTGTTTGTATAGATAAAAACCGAGGCCTGCAAAGATGAGGGCAAAGAAAGGCACGAGGATCGCGACAGCAACAGAGCTGCTGTTGGTGGAGCCGTTGGTTTCTGGGTCGGTGAAGGTGACGTTCTCCCTTACACTCAAACCTAAAAAAAAAAAAAAACATATTTAGCCACAAGACATTTGAACATGAAGAAAAATTTTGATTAATAAATTGCAAATTGAACAATAGAAAGATACGTATCATATGATGATGATGACAATGATGATGAGGATGATGAAGATGATGATGAGGAAGATTATCACAATGATGTCAAGTCAGAGAAACAGCAGCCAGTTGATAAAGACGACAGCCGTGATGTTCACACTGATAATGATCTGCGACTGTGATAATCTCGTTGAAGACAATAATGAGATGATTACAGTGACGTCGAGCACAAAGAAATGAAGGACGATGAAGTGGGGGGGATTTCTCCTCTGCCGTTTGACTGTGGTGGTCGCAGGTTTTCAGCAGGTACGAGGGGCAACACGCAAAAATGATTTATTCCATCAAATACAGCGCAAATATTATTCCTGAAAATGTGTTTTCAATATGTTTGAAAACTAGTTAAACCTTTTTAACCTGGGTGACAACGTGACCTGTTACAGTAATAGGTGCAAGAGAAAACAAACCCATCGCTTCCCTTGGTTCTTAGTTTGTAGTTAAAGAAACAGCACATATATCATAGTATTTTTTTCATTCTTATAAATTCTCCCATCTGTTTTCTCCATGTGAAATGAGAATAATGTATCTAACAGTGTTATGTCCAACAAAATGTGATATTTTTTACATCTGCAATATTTTGTAACATCTATTTACTAATTTCAGAAATGCCTGTCTATCTGCATGTAGCCATCATAGCTCAAGAAACTGTTCAAGTTATCTGCTTCACACCGGGCATGTGTAAGGGTCCAAGGAAGTACAGTGATGCCATTTGGACACGTGGTACGTTCAATATTAATTAACTTTGAATAAACAGGTGACCAATGCTCTGTAGCAGTGGCTTCACGACAATGGAAAAGACAACTGATTCTCCAGTTCAGAGTTCTGTGGACCGAGTCCTGCAGCTGGTCTTTATCTGCCACGGCCTAATTACTGCAGGTCACTTTTACTGTTTCAAGAAGGAAGCTGCAACCAGCATCACCACAGTTCAAGTAAACAGCCCATTACGAACAAGCAGGTTTAGAATGGACAGTGCACTACTACTCTGAACCTGCCATGACAACAATTAATTAACTAAGAACTGCAGACATGTTTTACGAATGGTTTGACTAATAATTACTGACCAACTTAAAATTACATTTATTTTGTCTCTTTCGCTAAAAAACTCTAGAACTAGAAATATTCAAATATAATTTGATTAAAAACGTATTAACAGAAGATGTATCCTCCTCTCTTACCATTGTCAGTGTGTGTGCTGAAAGTTTCATGTTTCCATTGAACCCAAACTGACTTTTACGCTGTGATGTCTCGAAATCCTGCTCATGCATAAATGTTGGTGATGCATGTTAACTCAGATTTTAACCCCCGACCCGAGCTGATGAACGTGAAACAGCCTTCAAACTCATCAAACCTCTTACAATACTTCTATTGTAGATATCAAGAAGTAACCAGTGGTAAAAGTATAAACTGTATCTGATAATGGTACAAGCTATATCCGGTAAAGACACATACCAAGTCTCTGTAGTCCAAACTGTCCGTAGTCTTTACCCTGAATAAAGCCTTGGAATACGTAGCTGCCTCCCTCAGGCTCAGCTGAAACCTGGTGGGGAAAAACAAACGCACGTTTTGTTTCAACTTCATCAGAGAGAGTATTGCATCTGTTCCACACCACATCAAAAAACGAAATCTACACCGTATTTAGTCCGACCATCCACACATTCTGTCAGGCTACATTAAAAAATAACAGCTTGTTTCTTTGAAACCCCCGTGCAGTGTGCTATCAATAGCTCAGCTACGTGCGCTCACCTGTCACACGTTTTTATTGAGTGGACCTTGAAGTTTTAGTTTTTTTTCCCCAGAGGAGGAACTTCTTGTATCCTGCAGTCATTCCATTTCCCTTAGATGTCATGTGTGTGTCTGAGCTTATTCAGCAAAGGGTCATGTGGAAATGCTGAAGTGGTTCATACTGAATGCCTGTGGCATCTGATCCACAGCCAATATCAATATATGCAAATAAAAATTGACAATAAGCCAGGAAATTACTATTCTGCTTGTTGCAGTTTACTGTGACACTTTCCTCTCACTAATAATGAGGAAACGTTGGCTTGGTTCAGTCCAAAGAAGATTACTTTTGTCTCTTGTATGTCTGAACAATTCATATATAAATAACGATATAAAATAAAAGACAGTCACAGCTCTTGGTTGCTTCTCCAATTCCAATGTATACTTACAAATCCATCCATTGCCCAGGTCTCAACAGTAATCCTGCTCAGGGAGCTGTGGGCCAGTGCTCTCATCTGGTACAGCAGGAGCATTAACCGTGCCTCCTGGCGCTTGTACACTCCTACAAGGTAGAAGACAGGAGGCAAGAAGAGGAATGATGGGAGGAAAGTGATGAGGAATACAAGTGCAGAGAAACGATGGAGGAAAAAAAACAGAAGGAGGAAGGAAATGAAGAGAACAGTAGAGAAGAGGGATGAGGGGCAAACACGAGAGAGTGTTGAATGGGCATTTAGTCGTCGGTGCAGATCTGTTTTTAGAGCAAATAGTTAATTTCAACTCTCACGCATGATTGACATGAGGCACCTTAAAATAAATGGAAGTGACACAGACGTAGTGAGGAGGAGGAGAGGGGAGGAAGTAGAAGACAGATGATTTATAGATGACTCACCAGAGAGCAGAAACTCCATGCTACTGTCGCTTAAAGTTACGTTGACTTTTCCCGTCGAAACATTAAAGCTTGTGACTGTCAAAGTCATCGGCTGCTTCTGGCCCCTGTAATCATAGGAACCCTTCCAGACAAAATCGGGGGCAAAGACGTCGTCAGGAACTTGAGAAAAGAGAAATAAAAGAGAAGTCAGTATATAACATCATCGAATAACATAAACAACAAATCAGCTTTGTCAAATGTGTGAAATCAACATGAAATCAATGTTGATTTTTACACGTGAGCTAAACATTTGCACCCACACTGCAAAATGGCAACAGAAGCAACATATCAAACAGCTGATGACAATCTTTTCATTCAATTTCACTTCATTCAATCTTAAATAATAATGACAAAATTTATTCTGACAGAGATAACTCCGAACTCTGCTGAACTTTTAATAGTTACACACTGATAAAACTTTTTGTATCTCTGTTATTACAGCACACTCATTATCTGCTGGTAATTATTTACTCGAAAATTAGAAGTCATTTATCAGTGCAAAAAGGTGACTGCTTATAATCAGTACCCTCATAATAACAGTCAGAATAATTACCCACTATTTACAAGATAATTTTCAGTAGCTGTTGGCACAAGTCAGGTTTTAGGAGGTGGAATAAAGAGACTCAGATGACATGTAACGCTATCTTCCAGTTGAATGACATTGCTAACGCTGTATCTTATAAGTCAATATGATACTGAATATAAAAGGTTAAAGTTATTTTTCAATGGGTAAATACTACAAACAGATTACACTGCACCTCATTGGTCTTAGGGATTGGTGATACCATTTTAAATGACATTGTATTTATCTTTGGGTTCGAGGCCCACAGGTCCTGAGGACTTTGGAGAAAGCCTGAATATATGTTAGGGCATTAGGTCACAGTTTTAAGGGGTACACCAAATTTGAGCTAGTGCCTTCTCTCCCTGTCACTGGACAGATGAGAAGAGCTGGATGAAAACCAGTTGTGTTTTCTTTAGATGAACAAAGACAACCCTCCTATATAAACGAGGAGTTGAAGTTGCCCCCTTAGAAGAGATTCACATTGGCCCCGAATCTCTCTCCAGGCAGCAGAAGAGATTCACATTGACTTCGGATCTCTCCATAGGCAGATTGCATTGCTTGTATTGATGCTGAACTTTTTTGTAATAAACATTTTATACAATTAAGACGGTGTCATCGGAGATTCCTTCATCATCTTCACATCATCGCAACCCCAATATACGACATGAGCCACTTTGTAAGCGTTTTGAAAAACATTATTATTATTATTATATGTGTCTATCATACTAAGTTTCAGCCTACAGCCATGTAGCTTGCTAATATGCTCATAATTACAATGCCAACATTTTCTAATCTTCACCATCTTAGTTTTTTTTACAACACTTGCTGATGAGCACAAATCAAAAAGTACAGCAGAGGTTAATGTGAATCATTACTTTATCAAATTGGAATTTTGACTTTTCTATACAAATCACACACAGTACTAATAATTGTAATTATTTGTTACCGTCTATATTATGAACAATTCTTTTTCTTTGGCTCACTGACACTCAAGACCTTGAATGTCTACATCATAAATACAGAGTAATATCTCTACAGGTTACGTTCACTTATTATTGTACAATTTACAAGAAATTACCTTGTTGTCCCCATATTTTCTAATCACTGCAGAATTAGACGATACAGCGCGATTATGATCTGTTAATATTCCCTGGTGATATTTATATTTAATTAGGTTTTGTAGCAATTATCCACTCTAAACTACTTAGAGAGGGATCAGATAACAGAACATGTTATGGTCATGATACAAACAATACACAGTGGATTATACGCCAGTGTATTTTCATTATGAGCTAATTATTTTACACTGTAACAAGGAAATTCTGACTTCAAAGCACCGTACCAAGACTATGAGATATATATAGTGGTTAACTCTGTGTACAAGACTATAATATAAACCTAGTGGACGGGTACAGAGCTGCAGTTCCAACTCTTGAACACAGTCAATGCACTGACATTGAGAAATTGTACTATCCAAAAATAAGTTCCTGTAACCGGCACTCATTCTCAAGAACAGACAGATACAGAGCTGCAGATTTCTGTGGCCAACAGTCGAACAGCTTGTGAAATTCAAAACTCACCATTTATTTTTGGGCTTGGTGTGCCTGGTACGTGTTTGACAGTTTTCTCATGCGATTTGGAGCCGACTGCAGAAGAACATAAATATGTATGTCACAAAGATGTAGCGACACACAGCAAAGCTTAACAGCTGGAGGATGTTGGAGGAGTAAACACAGCTCAACTGTAACATGGTGCCTGCATTAAAGATCTCTGGTGGCTCAGTTCTAACAAACATTTACCAATCAACACTTTGCTAAAGCTTCAAGTTAAAAAGAGAATCTCGACAGGAGCATATGAAATGACAATAAAATGATAATATCAGAAAATCCACAATGTATTCAGTGAAAAGTAGTCCAAATCTCACAAAGGAGGTATTTTACAATACAAAGTGCATACACATGTGTACTCTGTTCTAAACTCGCTACCCTTCACCCAAGTTTTACTGCATCCCCCACCTCCCTGACATCTTCTCTATCATCTGCCCCCGCAGACCTCTGGCAACCACATACCTCTGCAGACAGGCACCTTGCCAGTCCAGCTGCCGTCAGAGCGGCAGACACGGTGCTCTGAACCCCCGGAGAGGAAATAACTTGGCTGACAGGTGTACACCAGGGTGTAACCGTAGGAGGGCAGGTCTAGACCCACAACGTCAGCATTGGCAGGGCTCCGCGGCTGCTTGCAGGAGTGAGCTGGAGAGCAAACAGAGGGCAGACACCTTAGTACACATGCTCACATCCACACTTACATACATGCACACCTACACACAAACGGATAGACAGGAAGATAATTAAGCTCTCAGTGGGAGACAGAGAGGTGAGAGAGGGTCAGAAAAAAAGAGGATAAAAGGAAGCACAAATGTTTTACAGTTTAATTGAGTCCAGGGAGCTATTAGGGACCATACTGATTTTAATATGTCTACTTTCTTGTCTTATATTAAAAAGGACATCTAAGGCTTGGGGGATGCACTGCTAGATTTTGAAATTTGGTAGCTTGCAAAATGAAGAGGCCTTAAATTAGGGGGACACAATAATTGTATCAGTTATTTAAAGCTAGCTTTAAATTCCAAATGTGCATATGCATTATAATTCTGGAACAGAAAGGTCTGACCAAACCCATTCCAAGTCTGCCACTAACTGAAAACAACAGTTCCGATTGTTTTTGTATTTCTTGAATGAATCAAAAGACTAGAGTGAGCAAAACTGTGCTGTTGTGAATTTGGGAAAGTGTAAATCTTGCAAAATTAGAACGTCATATAGGTGCAAGGTCACGGACACTCATGAACCCTGGAAGTAAGAGACATGCTGCCTGTCATCGTGTGATGGGATCCCACCAGTTACGACTATGAAGCTATGACGTGGTCAATACTATATTATAACACGAGTACTTATGGGTCAGACTACATCCATCTTTCAACTCTGCAATCATTTTTCTCCTAACAACAACTGTGACGTTTTGTGACTGCATCACCGACAATATTGAAGTGACACATCCTATTTACCTAACTTTTACTGACCCCTGAAGTGAAAACTCTTGACTGGTAATATTTGGTCAATAGGAGGTTTTTAAATGCACCCAATGTTCATCAGAAACCAGCAAGTTTCACTTCATCCTCCTATTCATTGATTCTGTCTCAAAAACACAGGTTGGTAGTGGCATGCTGATTTAGGCCAATGTTAAAAAGCTCGATTTTAAAGAATAAGAGCTGATTAGAAACCAAGAACAGAAGCTGCAATGTTGTGTTTCCAAAACTCTGGCCTCCTATAAACCACATTAAATATTTTCATTTTCTCATGAGTGGAATGAGTATACTAGTTTCATTTTTTTCGCATCAACAAACTCTCTCAAAAACAAAAATGTATGCAAATCAGCTCACACCACCGAAACACAGAGGAGTTGAAAATTCAAGCTCTGAGGCATCAAGAATACTGTGAAAATATTGAAATAATTTTACAGCCTGTGAGTGAAAGTATACGTTGCCAGCTGTCAAATGGGAGACAGCTGCAAGTGAGTCACAGTACCAAATCGGTCCTTCATGGCGTCTTAATGATATTAGTGGCAATAGGATGTGGAGGGGACGCCAGGATGAAACCCAGTTTCTTGGCTTCATGAGAGAAGAGGAGACTGAAGGAAATTCCCATTGGTGGATATTACTTTTATTGGTGTTTGAGCTTGTAACAGACAGTGTTTGTTTGCATGACTAAAGAAATAAAAGTGTCACTGCTCTACAAGATAATTACGGTGCAGGATATCCACCTCAGTTACAGGGACTATAAGAATTTAATATACATCAAGAAATCCTGATGAAGAAAGCTCAAGGATGACTATAAAAGTATGTGCCACCCTGAGCTTTTTCACTTGCTCCATACACCCGGGATCTAAGGAATCTATTTAACCTGCGAGAAAGAAGAAGAACTGCCTCATATCGCCGGTTGTAAGATAATAAATAAAAAATAGATAAATAACTAACTAAAGTCACTTTTTACTGCCTGAGTATAACTCTATGTAACCAATTTAAATATCAAACTGCCAGCACATGTCCAGGTTGGTTGTAGAGTTTGTAGACCATGAATACAGAAGACACTTACAAGGCCGTGAATTGTTACATGTCATATCCCTCATCAAGCTCTGCTGACAGTGCCATGTTTACTTACACCTCAAACATCACAGCATAGCTTAACTCCTGAGATTACACCAGTTCTCATAAAACACTTTCATTTTTTTTTCTGTCACACCACGACATGTAATGTTCTCTGTTTGAAGTTGGTGTCTCTGATAGAGACGGAGTACATTAGTTAGAGGCACAGAGAAACAGAGAAATAGAGGCAGACGTACAAAGGCTGCTGGAGTTCTCTAGAGGTTGGACAGCAGCAGACATCAACAGCAGGGGATGGTCATGAGGACAAAGATGACTTTTCAGATATTACCATGTTTTTCTTGAAGCCATTTTAGGTCAACTTGTCAGGATTTACAAGATAAGATGAGAGTAAGAAGAATTTTATGAGCACACACCGGGGAAAGTCAGTTGTGAGCAGCAGGTGAGTCAGAATATATCAATTAATAAAAAATGCAGAATATGTACATAATATACACATTCCACTGCAGAAGTGGTGTGTATAGACATTCTATTGAGTAAAGTGCATAGGATGATTGCACGAGCATGTGGAAAACAGTTATAGGCAGATAAGGTATACAGAAAGAAAATGAGTATAGCATGCTATACATGTGTGCATATATATAAATGTAATAAACTAAAATATGTATATTTTTTATATGTATATCTATATCTCTATAGATATCTATATCTATATAAATGCAATATAGTATGAATATAGAAGGGTATGCATATATAAATATAAATGGGTGTGAACTCACAATAAAAGGTTTAATACGGGTAATGTGCAGATGACACTAATGTGCAAAATTCCTATAAGTTATATAAGTAGAGTGAAAAAAAACAAAACAGCGCAACAGGATTTTATTTTTCATTCGGGTGATGAGAGTCTGACAGCAGTGGGAATGAAGGACCTGCGGAAACGTTCCTTCTTGCTGCTGAAAGAGCTGCTCGGGGGCCCCACAGTGTCGTGTGGGGGCTGAGAGATGTTCTAAAACCCTCCTCTCACCCACTTCCTCAGTGGAATCCAGAGGGCATTCCAGGACCGAGCCGGCTCTTTTGACCAGATTATTTAGTCTTTTTCCGTCCCTCTCAGCACATCCTCACACCCAGCAGACAATGGCATAGAATACTGCAGAAGTTACCACAGTGTCGTAATAAAACCTGAATAGTGTCCTGCATTCCGAAGGACCTCTGTCTCCACCGCAGACGGAGACAACTCTGGCCCCTCTTCCCAGCAAATGGTAAATGGGCAGATTTTATACAGCACTAATCTAATCAACCAATCAAAGTACTTTACAGTCAAAGTCAATTTCCCTCCTTCACACACACATTCGTACAGCGTTGCTATTTACGTTTTCTATCACTCATCAATCACATCTTAAATTGTCATCACAGTACCTTGCCCAAGGATTGGAGGAGCTGAGGATTGAACCACCAACTTTCTGGTTTGTGGTCGACCCACTCGACCTCCTGAGCCACAGAGCTCCGCATGTAGGTTTTGACATGAAAACAAGGCTGTCTCATTAATTGGAATTTTGAAGAAGTGTTCATATTCCAACTGCAATGACCTGATTGATCAAAATGTCTTGTCTAGAAGCGCATCAGAAGCAAGTAATGAATGTCGACCTTGTACCAGGCAATCTTTGGGCTCACCAAGTGAAGGAGGCACCACAACCAAGCAGGTGCCAAGTGTTTATCTTCATCTGACTTGTGCTCAGGGAAGTATTCAAATATATTAGAACAAGATCCATGTCATGTCATATTATTTTGAACTTGATTTTTGTGAAAATGTGAGGGTTGCCGAAAACTGAGGTTTAGTTCTGAGGCTCTTAAACTGAGGCTTTGTGTCTCTGATTACATATTCAGACTAATGGTTGGCTATTCGCTCAAATTCCAACTGTTGTTGCTTTGCAGTTCAACACTATGTATTGATAATTTTCAACACAAAGTATGGTGACAAGAAATTTGTGGATTATGGTGTTTAATGGAAAATATTAGATATCAAGATAACCTGATTAAGATCCAGTGAATTGTGTCCATTGCATCCATTTCATTCATTGTGCTGGTAATCCCTCCAAGATTTTGCTTTTCTCAGCAGTACAAGATTGGTCGGCTTTACTTCTGAATCCATTTATGTGGCTTCATGGTAGCAGAAGACCATTTAATCATAGAGAAAGGTATCTTGGAGGATTTGTGGCTCTGAGGGCAAAGAAGACCCTTTACCCCTGTTGAGTCCACTGGGTCTGTACATGTGCACATTCATTGTGTGTGAAAAATGAATTTAATAGATCATATCATAAATCAAGAGATAACATGTTAATTCATTTTAAATCAGAAAATCTTCAGTATCCTGGTGATTTAATTTTATGATCTCAATGAAAAAACTACACTGTCAAAGACACAGAAACCAAATGAATGCTGCAGTTATTTCACGTTACAAGTACTGGCTGTTTATACCAATTGCCAGTGAATTAACTAATGTGTTTTTCATGTGTTATGAAAATGACATTTCTTATGTAGAGATTCATGAGTTTTGGTTTAAATAAATATCACCAGTGTTTGTGTTTGTGTAACAATGGCAGGACGATATACATTTTTCAAGTCCCCGGAAACAATGGACCAGAGCCAGAGAGCCGCTCCTGAAACGCTGTAACCTTAGCAGAGACAAACCTGGCAAAGATGCTGCTGCACCTGCTGAGAGGAGCCAGTCATGAAATCTAAAACCTCAAAACATCAGGGCGCTGAAAGAAATCCAGACGGGCTGTCAGGCTGCCATTTCAGAGGTTCACACAAAAGAGCATGCGATATATGTTATTTTATGTTTACCGCTGTGAAAGCAGATGCAGCTGGTGTGATTGCTTGCAGCGTATCCAAAGCCAAGAGGGTTGAAGAGTGGAACATCTCAAAGGCCATTCATGTACCACTTATTATACATGAGACTAATTACAGTAACCAAATGGAATCCAAAGGGAGTAAAGAATCCATTAACATCAGCTGTTGTTTGATTTACACACCTCTTCCTCTAGTGTTTCATAAATTTTAAATTTCATGTTAGGTTTTGTTGTTGTTCAGAAACATTGCTCTTTAGAGGGGAACCATTAACCCTAACTCTGCAATATCAATTACCATATTCAAACATAACAGTAGCAAGTAACCATCAACCAGTTTTCACTGGGACTGGAGAAAGGATAGCTTGGCGGCAGCGCACTAAGATCTTGTTATTAAGCCTTCAAAAACAGCTCTGGTTGAATCCACAAATGCATCAACATCATAATAGAGGCCACATTATTATGCATTAGGTTTCCTCGGGGGAGAAAAAAGAGCAAGTTGTTCACTTGAAAGTGACCCAAAGAAAATTACATTTTAAAGTTTAAAAGTTTATCTTCTTGTTTAGTGGTTTCTGATTAATTATTTTGGGTATTTTCCTTTTTCCTTGGAAGCTCCAAGACAACACAGGACATTGCCACCCCGACGTTTGAAAGATTTTGGAGGCAGTGCACGCTGCCCTCGAGAGGAAACTGTGTATGATCCACTGTGCATCAGTCATGTATCTGCATGCTAACATTAACTCACGCCTAGCACAGCTGTCAAACCTTTTCCAGACGGAGGATGTCAGTTTTCCTATGCTAGTTTGCCAGTTTGAGGAGTTTGCTGGTGCGTTCACCTTTAATACTGATGACTTAAATTTTCTTTGATAGTTCTTTTATTTGGTGGGACCTGTCACAGTGCCGGCAATAAATGCCAATGAAGCACCAGGAGATGTGCACCCTCGTGAATTATTCCTCAGGGAACGCGATGATGGGGTCAGCGGTTTGAAGATACAGGTGGAGCAGGAGCTGAGAAGCTGTTGGGTGACAGAAGGCTGAGCAGGAGTTCCTTTCTAGATTTATTTCTGCTGTCAGCTGGTCAAATTAGCATTTTATAAAATTTAAATTAGAGGACTCACTCCCGGAATGATAATAAGACTGTAAAAGTGAGAGTTTTGTGGATATTTTGTTGCTGTGTCCTGTAGTGAAATGTTGTGCATGACATAACACATTTTCAAGGTTTCACAATCCCTCTAAAACATACCCTCCTCCGAACTAGACTCATGAACGCACACACACACAAGCGCAGACACACAAATAACGCCGTGCTGCAGAGTAGATCAGACAGAATGAAGTGTAGGTATTATGTCTCTGCTTCCTCAGCAGAAATGTGTCTGGGAAATTCAAGTAGGTGTCACATCTTGAGGTGATTATGAAAACAAGATTACAAAGATCATGTGAATCCCCTTTTTATCACATAGCTCAAGTGTTTTCACAGCGGGAACGTAGTAAAATGCAGACGACAGCAAAGATCTAAATATTTCCATGGAAGATGCTGTGGCTGAGAGGGATTCCACTCGGGTACGGAATCACATCACAACTTAGAAAAGCACTTGGCTTGGCAAAGCTACTGGGCTGAACTGCACAGCCCTAGTTTGGTGTTGGTCGACAGTTCAGGCAGTTCAAACAGAGTGACAGTAATCACGGTCAACACCCCACTCCCAGAATGACTGGGATGGCAGATTGATTGAGGTGTGAGCTGCAATCTACTGGGAGGTCAAAGGCTATGGGAGGATTGAGTGACTGAGAGAAGTTGTACTGGAGGGAAGGAGAGGGAGCTAGTGGGGGTGGGAAAAACGAAAAGAGAGTGTCTGAGTTGCCAGCAATACAGATAAACACTGACAGGATGCCAGAAGGGTTAGTGAAAAACAAAGAGAGGGAAAATGATTCAGATCTAGAGAGAGCAGGAAGAGTGAGCACTCACGGATGCATGTAGGCTGGATGCCGGTCCAGGTGAGATCGGGTAAACACAGCCGGGTGGTGGAGCCCTGCAGTAGGTGTCCCTGTTGGCACTGGAAGTCTACTCGGCTGCCCACCTGGCCACAAACAGACAGCACATAAAGTGGAGGGAGTCAATACACTGATGCAAATGCCAATAGGCTCCCAGCATCAAATCTAAAGAGCTTGGAAAAAATACTGCACACTAAAGTTGTTTTTTTTTTTTTTTTCCTTTTTTAATGATTATCTGTAGCGTGTGGAGGCAGATGGAGACTATTCCTAGAGGCGATGGCACATGTTTGTGTTCTCAACTGATGCAAAGACATTAGAAAGTGAGAGGGAGCTGACTTTCTAGTAAAATATAGAACCCCGCTGTTTTCAGTTATCTTAATAAATGACTTTTATTTTCAGCCTCCATCGCAGTCGACGGTTTGAAGACAGCATCGACACAGGATTTTCTCATTCTGTGGTGTCAGGATATTGGTTAAGTTGTTCAGTAATGCAGAAAAATGCAAGACTACAGCCGTTACAAGCAGTGATCCAAATAATAAGCTGCTTCTGCCTTCAGTTGGGACAAATTTCATTTCAGATATTCTGCTGAATGTTGTGGAGAAATTGTTTGCACTTAACTTGTAAGTGACACTCTAAGAGCAACAGGGAGGAAATAAAATGAAATACACCGGCTGAAAGCATCTCAGGGGACCTACTGAGCACACATCAACGACCATGATATCAATTTTTTTGACAATGATGCATTTCAGCATTGCTCTTTTTACACGAACGCTCAAACTACGCACATTATCGTAGCTCTACATGTGCACCATGTTTGTACCCAGAGTGGTGGAGACATTCAGCTGCTTTTTCCTCGATGCAACCACCTGTGATGGATACGTACACGACTCGCTGTTTCATCCTTGCACCCACACACCATCATGCAAAGGAATAAATAACGACTCTTCAAGGAACATCTATTGGAAACTGCCCATTTGAAATAGAACTTGCTGCGTTCCAGACAACTCGGATGTCGGATATTCCAACTTGAAATCTCCGAGTTCTGACTTCCAAGCATTCCAATGCACGGTGATGGCACAACGTCAAATGTAAACAAACATGTTTATTTGGCTCATGATGAGATAATTCAACTGTGACCAGTGCAGCCTCAGTTCATACATAAAGAAAGCAGAGGAGGGAAAACGATGCATGATGCAACAGACGCAATTTTACATTTTATTTTATGGCAATTTTATACTTGGAAACACATTCCAATACATAAGAGGGAGAGAACAAGCGCACAAGCACTGTCACTCAGTCTCACAAACGAGGGAACAAGAGTTCAACAGAGGGGGTTCACAAGTGCGAACTCTGACTTTGAGTGCTTTTCCATTGCACTTTAACAAGTAGGAGGTCAGAAAATTCCAAATGCGAGTTGACTGGAATGCAGCATAAGTGCAGGTAACATGGTACAGCTGTGAGCTTCGAATAGTACTTTGATTTGGTGCGTCTTGTTTACACTCATCTACCTCCACCTCTCAGGTACAGCAGCCAGGCTACTCCACTTAGATATTTGCTTTGGATTGATTTTTATATAAATTATAATTAATAATATTATGCTTTTATTAATGTATTATTATAATTTAACTTAGTAAAGTATATCACAGTATATTTAATGTGGTCCATATGTTATATATTTTGTGTTAGTTTAGTACTTGACATATATTTTTAATGCCTGTTAAATACACTGTGGTATGTGTTTATTTGTACTACCTATACTTCAGTGAATCCTTCTTTGACAGGCTTAGATTTTTAAGGTTGTGTTGTACTTGTACCACAATGTCTTGGATGCATTTTTAATAGTATGTCAAAATACTGTAATCACCTTTGTATATTATTCAGGCAACCTTAAGATTCCTTTATCTAGGAATGTATTTTTTCATATGTATTAGAAAAACATTTTCTGGGACAAATGCCCCTCAGAGCTTGAGTAGACATTTTATGCAACACTTGTATGAATTGAATCCATTTCAGGTTTTTGGCTCTTTTTACCTTAAAGCCTGTTGTGTAATTCATGAAGCCATGCTCAGGTGTCCCTGGATTTTCACACGTGGTTCTCGTGGGCTCTGGAACAAGAAATCACAGTTATGATAAGCACAGGGATTGCAGGAGAGTAAAAATGAGAATATGACAGAAGGGCAATCATTGATAATGACTGAGCAATTTCCCTCTGGTGTATTATGTACCAGAGGACAATTACTGAAGTGGCGTGGCAACATGGGCAGAATATCCTTGCACCCTCCAGAGTCTTTGACCATTGATGTCTTAGAAATGAAGTCATATGCACTTCTGAGAATGCTAACAGTCGGTGAGACTAAATTCAAATTAAAGCACAACCATGTGAAAAAATGTTTCTTCAGCAGTTAACATTTCCAGCCGCACTGAGCAGCAAATATAAAACAACATCTATAAAGTACCACTATAAATAATATATTTCATTTAAGTAATTTAGTTTTACATCAGTGCCAGATGGTATCGCTGGGATACGAGTTCACCTTCAACTTTGTTTTGATATTTCTGTTAGCCGCTTCAACAGAACTGACAGAGAAATGATTTGGAAGATCTGTCAAACTATAAATTCACTTTGCTACCTGGCAGACATTTACATTTCTTCATTTCACTAACTTTCTTATTTTGCTCTACAAATCTAAATGCCTACTCTTGCATGTAAGGCTAATGTTCAATACCTATACACCGAGGCTGAGATCCGCTCCAAGTGCCGTCCTCCTGACACATGCGTGTCGCTGATCCGACCAGCACATAGGGGGCGCCGCAGCTAAACGTCACCTCTGACTTGAAGATGAAACTGCGGCCTTCTCTCCGTCCCTTTGCAGGCATACCGGGGTCTCCACAGAACTTTGCTGCAGAGATAGAAATGTGCGGCATTGCTGATGTGGGTCAACAGATCCATCACATGTTACACATTTTCAGAAAGAAGAAATAATGCAGCACTGTATCACTCTGCATTTTTGCACAGCTCCTTCAATTCGTGTCAATGTGGATGAACACTTGATCTGCCCCATTTTCAAACATGAATCTGTGCATAAGGAATGCCACTGAAGCTACTCAACTGAGTGCAGTGTTCACTAGACTATTCAGAATTCTATTTAGAAATAATAAGTTGTGTGGGCTGCTGCTGTGCCCATATGATCAGACTGTGATGAGGAGAGCCTTCAATGTTTTCCACTGCTTTGTTTTTTTTTTTATGGGTTTTTTATTATGTCAAATTTATTTCAATACCTGCAAAAACTTTCTACATGATTTTAATGTCTTCGTGGACTGAACTATTCAATTGCATTGACATAATGCTTGTTGCCCAAATTCCTTTGGCTTTTTTTTATTGCATGTGGGCAGATGCATTGATATTCTTCCCTCAGCAAAATCCCTCCGTCTGATCATTTTCAGTTTCCAACATCACCCTTTCTGCTGAGTGGTTATAGGAGATATGAGGATATTCATTTTGGCAGCAAGAGGTAGAGAGGGAGGTTATGGCACTCAATTTTGGATCAAAAATAATTAACAAATGAAATATTAATTTTTCTGACAGGGCCTTAAGGTTAACACAACTGGAGCCATCTGCCACCGCTGCTGCTCTCCATGCCTCTAGTATGATATTGCCTATTTGATGGCACTCCAGCCACAGCCCCAGCAGATGAAGCCTTTGGATTAGTGCTGCTGCTCATTCAATTTATTGCTTATAGACATCTAATCAAGTTGCCTGGAATAATTTAGGCTGAGTAGGATTGATGGGGGGAGGCATTCGTTTTACAGCCTGCCAATGTATCTTCCTATTCATCTTTACTGTATATATAAATTCACTAACATTCTATAAGCATACTGATGAGTAAAGTTACTTGTTAGCTGTAGGTGGCTCAGAATCGCTCAGTGTGTGAGAGAGCAGAAGCAAGGACAAGAGTCACAGCGTTCAGTCACGCAGCCGGAGCACTGCGGGATCAAGCCAATAATAAGGCAGGCTGCTTCTCCAGACCTGACATGTGCTGCTGTGTGGAGGTCTGGAGACAGAGATAAGTTCTTGCTTGCTCTCTTCCAAAACGAAAGAACCAACAGGGGCTTCCCACAGCCAATCCCTGACATAATAGATATCCAGTGAGGGAGTAGATTAGAATCCAGCCCATGCAAGAATGGCTGTATAAAGCCATTACAGCAAATACTGTTATCTCAGAAACAAATCCTTTTATTCAGAGACATATCCTTTCCTAGAAAATATGTTTGCCTATACCTCTGAAAACGATGCATTGTGAGTTTCGACCACCCAGTCTCCAACAGTTTGACCGAATCTGTTGTGACAACAAATACAGATACAAATGTCTGGATGTCCGGATCTGAAAACGATTCTTGTCACTTTTCAAATGGCATTGTAATACTTAGTATTCGAACAACATTTTTTAGGATGGTTGATAATACAGGCCAAACAGGTGACATGCACATCAGTCACAAACTTCAAGCCGCAGGGAAATAATGTTCTGTTTTATGGATATATAAGAGAAATGGCCCCAGGCCAAACCAAGCTCAGCATATTTGATGTGCTTGTGTGTTGTGTGTATGTGGATTAGCAAGAGACAGAGAAAGAGAGAGACTAGTCAAAACTTTTTCTCTCTCTCTCTCTCTCCCATTGCCTCTCTCCTTCCTTGATGAATTATCAATGCTTTGAAGTAATCAGTATGCAGAGGCCTGATTCAAAGTTGGGATCACAGTCTCATCCCTACAGACACATGAACTAGCATTCTCAGATAGTCAAATTTGCTGCTTGCTCCCTTTTTTCCCATGTGTTGTTATACAGAACGTGAATATGTGTCTTAATCCTGTTTGGCTGCACAAGCTTACAATGGAGATTTTAAGAAATGCAGAGAAGGATTTGCTTTTGCAGATGCATGGCATCTCCTCCAATATTGCTGAGCTGTATTTAAACTAAAAGTGCTGAGTATGAATAGTAATCTCTCTAAAATATACAGTGCCCTACTATATATATTTTTAGAAAAAAAAACAGCAGGACTCTGGCTGTAAAATTATTCTGCACCAAATTAAATTAAATAAACTCATCAGGTTTCATTTGCAGCAAATGTGTATGACATTGGCACAAAGAATCTGATTATCCCTCCCGCTGAGCTTATAATTTATTTTGGTGAATGCAAAATAACCTCAGTCAAGAAAAGACAAAGCAGTGTATTGACTCATGTTTGGAGAATATTTTTATAGTTGCATGGATTTAAAACCATTATTGGCCTCAGTGCATTTACACCTGTTCCACGACAATTGTATGTATAATTAAAATACTGCAAAGTATCTACACTATGGTAAACTCCATAGTAACATCGAGAAAATGAACACTAAGGATATACATCTTAATAACGCAGTGATTTAAAGATGGTAGTGTTGAGCCTGACCCTGCTGTAGGTAGTGCTGTGTGCTGGTATTCTAACACACAGATAATCCTATTTGCTTTATAACCTAATATGATCAGCTTTTTCTTCCCCATTGTTAATTTCAGTGATTTATAACAGACTAGCTCCCACTTGAAGTACTGCAGTACGAGTCTGCAGCTATAACCACATCTTTAGGAGAGCCAGGTTCTTCACAGTAGTTAGTTATTGATCAAACAGTTTGAGGTACGGCTATGAGTTTATGTCAGTTTTGCACCAACATTGGAACCTGTATTCTGGGTCGTAAGTAATGGAGCTATTAAATATAATTACTGCATCACAAACAGTTCTCCACTGAGACACAATAAACACCACTATGTTACATCATGGAACATAAAGGTTACTCGCTCGCAAAGCCACAGGAGGTTGATTTGGGGTTGCTGATGTGGAACAATGATTGTAATGTGTTGACGGATGACACTGGCCATCAGAACTGCTGTACAAAGTATATATGATTTACAGAGTAGAAGTTTATGTCAACATGATGGGGTTTTTTTAGCCACCACAACAACTCAGGGCCAGAATACAGATACACATGCACCACAACAACAATAGGCAGTTGGTCACTTGACAGTGCTAAAGCACATTTGTGCTCATAGCCAACAGATATGATCCTTTACATTTAAGCAGGATATGAATCAGACAGCATTGTGCACACTGACGTACACCAGTTACAATAAGTGACAATGTGGCCATTCAGAAGAACAAATGGCTGCTCGAAAATGGCTACAAGCACCAAATGCTGTCATTAGCATCGATTACAAAAGAGCACACGAGTGAATGTGGTTGTTTTTACTTTTAAAATGTGGTTCAACATGTGGCGCTGAAAAACAACAAACCACCTCATTTTACTTCAATTCATAAACCTATATCTCAAGTCAGCGATCAACTCAGTGAAGATAGTATGTGCACAGTGAATTCCCCCAAACAATGAAATCCATTTCTGATAGCAGAAAATCCTGCAATAATCAGTTAGTGTGATGCAAAATGGAGCACTTCAACAGGAAGCAAAAGGACTGCCTGCATCCACTAGTTTTAGAGCAGATGCTATAAATGCATCACAGCAGACAGGAACAGAACGACACATCTTTCAGCATTTGGAGAGTTGTACATGAATATTTTTAGTGCTATTTGTTTTTCAGTCCCCGCTAACGTTTAGAGAGACACAAACACATGCAAGTACTTTGCCCCTCTTGATATTTTATTTCTATGAGGCTGATATAATTTAAGAATGATTTTGAAGACAGCGATGCCCTTGAGCTCTCATGCATCCCAGGGGTTATTATTATGCTTGGAAAGATGGTCCTGAGAGGGTCTTAATGTTTTCTATGATCATTTTATTCACATAAAGTGTTTTTGAGTAAAACCCTTAAAATTACTATCATTATTTCCCCAAACGTGACTCCGCTCACATCATCATGTTCATCAGCAATACTGTAGAAACAATGACCATGGGACCAAAGGTTCAATTCCATTTTTATTTTATCAAAATGTAAATTGCAGCTTTGATTGATGAACTAATGATGAGACTTGTGGTCTTTATGAAAAAGAAAGATGCAATACCCTTTTCAGACTTAAGATTTTTTGTATATCATTTTTGGGGAAAATGTCATTTTGTGACAAGAACAAAATAAAAATGCAGTGAGCAGCATTAATAATCACTGTTCTGCCTCTCTGCAGGACTGCTTTATTTTATTTGTATCGTAAATCAGTATTCCACCTTAGCCCCGATGTTAAATTCCATGACTTATTCATGAATTTCATTAATTTCATTAACTTGAGATAACCTCTAAGGGGGCAAGTGGTGTAAGAGGGCTCGCCTTGGAGGAAACAACTTCAAACTAATGTAAGGTAATGAATGAATGTATGAGACAAGTTGTGAAATAAATTGCAGGTATATCCCCATTAAAGATCTTTGACAAATTACCTGTTATTTCATGACTCCTCCAAAGAAAATTGTACAATGTTATGACTTTTCCTGACTGGATTATTATATCTCTGGTAGAATCATGTTCTTCTCAATGATGCAAGCCGCAGGATATCGCAAAAAATAGAAAATACTATTTCTGTAACTGTGCTGATGACCATGTTTTAGATGGTGGCACAATAGTGACAGATTTCAAACACAAGGCAACCTCCCCTTGAAAATTGCTGCAACGCCACAAAAAGAGAACAGCCTCATTTGATAAGATCAGAAGTTATAAAATATGTTTTTCTCCTTCTAACCATACATTTTGTTGATATGACTTACAAACCTAGCAAGCTATAACTCCTGTGACATAATAATCTTATTATAATGTAAAACTCATGTTTGAAGTGTTGGTACAAAGAATAAATATGACTAATTTACACAATTTTGATTAAGTTCTACTTCACAGTTTGAGATGTGGTGAGATTCTCTTGGTATTGAGCATAATTGATGATACTGTGAAGACACGTGCACTAAGGAAGATTTTAAAGTGCACGGTGATGTGTAGAAGTAAGAGTGAGACTGACTCTCTGGAGCTCATTTCTCATTGATCACCTGGAGGGGCTCTGTGGATAGAACCAATGAGAAATGATGCCACCTGCAGAAGGTCAAAGTCATTCTTCCTTCAGTAAATGGTGACTCACGCAAGCACTGAGGCAGGTCTCCAGTCCAGGTCCCGTTGCCTGCGCAGGTGAGCACGGCGGGAAAGGACAGCTCGTAGCCAGGAAGGCAGCTGTAGCTCACGCTGGTTCCCCACTCGAGCACTGAGCCTTCCAGAAGACCGTTTGGAATGGCTGGGGGTGTAGGACATGTCACCACTGTGGGGATAATGAGGACACAGTTAGGACAAGCTCATCAGTGTGCAGTACAAAATAGATCCAGTCAAGTTCAAGTTGAAACCAGATTGTTTGGGTTGTGAGGCTGAGATCAGGACAAAGGTGAGAGCAACGCTTGTCATTGTTGAAGGAAGATATGAAACAAATGTACAAATTCAAAAAATGTAGCTACCTAGAAATACCAAGCTGCAGTTATGTGTTGTAAGGCCACTGTGACCTTGACCTTTGATCACCCAAATGTCATCAATCAATCTG
The DNA here is from genome assembly GCF_024713975.1 of Paralichthys olivaceus. Lineage (NCBI taxonomy): Eukaryota > Metazoa > Chordata > Actinopteri > Pleuronectiformes > Paralichthyidae > Paralichthys > Paralichthys olivaceus. Next base: position 16,610,501 of record NC_091105.1, read on the forward strand.
TGAGTCTAAGTTTGTGACATCTATTGAGACGTTCTTAAGATAACACATTCACAAGGGAAAATATGTTTGGGAGGTCACAGTGACCTTGACCTTTGACCTCCAACCACAAAAATCTAGTTGTTCTCTGAGTCCAAGTGAACGTATGCTACAAAAGAAACAAGTCTGTCAGTCACAAGACATTTTAAATAAACATTTCAACTATAATTCAAGGTGTCAATGGACTGACACCAGTCAGGCTTTTCTAATGTTACATTTTCAAACCACGTGTTGTTCTCCTCTGCAGCAGGCGGTGGCTCTACAGATAACATGAAGAAAATGGAGCAGTGGAATCTATATCAGTGTCCGTCTCTTTCAGTCCCAACAAAAATGCTTGTACTATTTGTGATGTGAAAATGGTCTCTTTAGAACCAAGACATGTCTGAGGCACAAAAGAAAGAAGCTTGAGAATATTTGGTTCTATGGCCATGGACACAAACATTATTTTCTTCCTTCTAGATACAACGTAACCACATCAGCGGTTGCATATAACTCAAGAATAAAAGACAATGTTAAAGTTTGTAGACAATCATTAAGATTTAGGTGGGTTTCTGGTGACTACATCCTGGGCTTTTTACATTTCTAATCAGAGATTTAATAGAAGAGGGAGTAGTGGTGTTAAAATGTATTAAACATGGAAGTAAACCTGTGTTTAATCCAATAAACATCTTCTAACCAGATTGATCACATCTTTTAGTGTCCCAGAGCACCACAGCACTGCCTCCATTTAGACACAGCTAAACTATTTAGCTTTGTCAAAACAAAATGTTTGACATTTTTTTATCGTCGTTGCATGTTGTTTTTTGTGCAATGATATTGAGTGAAATCTCTTAAGCTCAGAGAGACAGTCTGTGCTTTGACTGTGTGCAATCTGTCTGCCGTTTGTATGTGGAGCGTACTAAATCATTTCAGTGAGAAATGAGGGGACATCTTATGTGTGTGTAAGCCATCAACTTCCTACTCAACAAATGCAATGAATGAATGAATAATAAAGCTCGGAGTTTGTTCTGAAACACTTGGAGATGAACCTGTGGGGACACAGATGGGATATGGGTTTTAGGGATGTAAATAAATCAGCAGTTGTTTTATGCCATTACTATCCTTCCCCCAACCCATCACTTCCCCGAGTCTCTTTTCTCTTTTAGACATTCTCAAGCAATCCAAGACACTTCACCAAAGATCTGCAAATTGATGTCATGGCTTGCAACCGCCTTGCAACTGTCTGGCAAGATCAGACGTTTACTTTACGAATCCAGTTACTTAAACTGTCATGTTAACAACTAGTTCACAAGTTAAGGTTTATTCTTCTGGCAGCACAACAACATCATCATTTTCACTTACAAAATATACAGGCTGCAGTGTGAAGACTGGCTTTATGGGAATCTTTGAGAAAGGACCATGAACAGAGACAAACTCATCATTATAAGCACACAGACTGAGCTCAGGCAGACAGGAAATTACCGGACCACTGGACATTTCTTCGACTGTCTTCCTCCCACCAGCCTGGATTTGCTTCAAGCCTAACTCCATGCACAGTGACCTCTTCTAGCACAAACACTACATTGAAGCAACTTGGCATATACTGCATGCCAGAAGTCATCATGCTGACTTTAAGGCTCAATAAAGACTACAGCAGGTCATCTCACTTTCATTGGTTTGTTATTAGTTCCTGGAGATGAATTAACTCACTGCCGTTTTCTTTGGCAGGAAAGAAAACCAGCATACAATTAATGACTGAATAGTTCTGAGTAGTTAAGTGGTTGCTTCATCTTCAGTCAGTTCACTTTATATAGTTTATTTAGTGGCCAGGTTTCAAAGATGGTTTCGGGTTTAAATCTGTCCTTAAATGGAATGGAATCAAAATATATGGAAATGGAATGAACATATATATATATATAAATCTACATTCAAACTCTCATACACATCTCGATCCATTTAGAGTCTTCAATTAACCTAAACCCAACTCTGCATGTCTTTGGGCTATGTGAGGAAGTTGAAGTACCAGTAGGAAACCCACACAGGCACCACTAACCAAATTTAGACATCATTTATACATTGCATCTAAAAATCTAAAAAAACAAAATGTCTGGAAAAGCATGCACTGGCTGGCTTATAGATTCTGTCCTTCTTACAAACTGGATTTCAGTTCTACCTGGACAATTCACAGAGCATAGGCTCCTGACCAGCTGCAAAAAAGCCTTTTGAAAATATTGCAGATTTGAAAATTGGTACACTTGAAATTACCAGTTTAATTTAGTCTGAGTATATCCTAGGCAAAAGATCAACAACTTTCTTGGCACATACATTTTAGTTAATGTTTTTTTTCTAGGCAGGAAGAAATTATAGTCAATGTGGAGCAGGCCACTGAGGGATATTCACATTTTTTCCTCAACGGGAAACAGTCTTTTGTTCTTGGTTGGCAGCAGATGCACAAAGATTTCCATATAGAGGTTTTGCAGCATTATACAGTTTGCATATGCTTTAAGAGTATGCTATACTGTATATAAAGAGATGTATAGGCTGCAATGAATGTGAATAAAAGTAATAAGCAAAACCAGACCGATGTTACAATCAGTTTTTTAATGTTTTGTTTAGTAATGTAATTCTGTTTATAAAGTTCTCAAGGAGAAACAAGTTCACTTGAAATTGTTTCTTTTTGATGTTAATGAATTTGTAAAGAGTGACTATTGGGATTTGGGATTTCCATGTTGTTGCATGGGAGCTCTAGAAAAAAATACTTCATTCTGAAATACCTTACTAAAATGCCAAGTTGGATGCTGTAAAGTCGAAAGTTGGTTTGAGTATGTGTCTCTTAATGAAATATGTCTCGGTGAGAGAAACAGATGGAGGGACAATGTGTGAGTAAGCACAGTAAAAAGACAGCATCAGAAATTACTTAAAAATAGGGAGCAAAAATAATAATTTTAAAAAAGGAGTGAGTGGCAGGCAGAACTGAATTGGAAGCAGAGAGTGTCCCCATTTTCCTAAGTAGTTCTAAGAAGCATTAGCAGCTCTTAGCTGAACACGCCAAACCCAGGATTCAAACTCAATCCTTGCCGGGCAAGGCTTATGATGTGTCATCAGCAGCACCACACACAAATGCTGCAGCTAGCACTGATTTACACGCATTAAGTGCAAAATTATGCACATTCAGCACATGTAAAACCTTTCTCTGTCTTGGTCTCAAATACTCTCTCTGCCTTTCCATCTCTAGCTTCCTTATCCCCGTCTTTTACCCACCCTCCTGGAATATCTGCTCATATCCCAGCGGCACATCGTCTAAATCTATCACAAGATGACAGATGTCCCGCATCATGACAATTACAAATAGCTCACCCTGCCTGAATCGCTGCACCTTCAACTTAAACCCAATTATGAAAGAGAAAAAGGCAACACATCTTATTGGATGAGGCATTGTTTTCACTTGCAAGAAAATAGATATTTTCGCAGCCCTTTTTGGAGACCTCTTGCTGCGTAGGCTGTCAGTGAGAGACATGATGAAAAAGCTATGATTACCAGCAAGCTGCTCTGTTGCTTGTCCCAGATAGTCTTAGAAAGAGACCGAGGGAGTGGAGCAGCGGGGACAGGGAGAAAATAAACCATAACACATACAGAGTGCATTCCTCTTTAATAACCCATCCGCACACTAAGGAGTGGCAAAATTAATATAGAGCAACCGCTTAGTAATCATCTCTTCTCTTGCCTTTTTTAAATTTGTTTACCAAAATGAGAAAATGAGATGAGAGCAGCGGAGAGAGAGTGAGAGGAGGCAGGAGGGACCCTCTGGCTCGCTGACTACTGCATACAGGTCAGTACAGGCTGACAGCACTCAGCAGCAGCAGCAGTGGTGGTGGGCACAGTGTGAAGGTGTGTGTATGTATGCATGAGAGAGACAGTTGTGTAATTGAATGCCCCAAAGTGACTGTACGCATGCACGGTGGTGTGTGAGTGTGTTATGAGGAAGGTTAAGCTCTAGGGTTTCACTTCACCACACCATCGTCATCAAGCATAGCTGCAGTGAGGCTGAGCGCCTGAGCTGCTGCAGTATCTGTCAAGGGTTAGAGCTCGGAGATTAGGAGCTACACACTCTTTAATACATACATGTGAGCACACATACACCCTCGCTCTCTCAGTTCACTTAAAGTACCTTGGGTAACAGTTGTGCGACCAGTAATTCCTCCAACAGCTCCAACACACCACAGAACAGGACGCGTTAATAATGAAACACAGCCATGAAATATTACAAATCAGTGTCAGTTCGGATGTTGTAAACGTCTAGGCGAGGTCATGCAGGGAGCCCGCGGAGGGTAGAAAGTGTAAGGTGTCAACCTGCAGCTCCCAGGTGAGGAATGGCAGTGGCACAGAAACATAACAGCATCGTGTACACTGAGAATATCGAGACAAAAAAAACAGGAGGTGAAATAGATCGTCAGGCTCTGTGTTGTTTCATGATATTCGTTCCCTCTACCTCAGAATTTGTCCACGTGCTTGATTTTGCTTATTTTCTTTGGCTTTCAATTACTTCTATGTGTATTTTTCTCCAACCTGCGACATTTGTCTGCCTGCATGTCTCTCACACCTCTTTTTCTCTCACATTTCATTTGTCCTTTCCCAATTCTCTAGAGGCGAATCCGAACGCCAGCTCGGTACGCTGTAACTGAGACGGCAGCCTGGGAACAGTTCCTAAGCAACAATGAGCCACTGTTTGCCTCGTGGGCTTTTCCGTTTTCCCGGTGTACTTTTGAACTGTTCACTGCACAAGTTAATCTTCCCTGCAATACTCACTTTTGGGTGTCGACGGCAGACATGCTAATCTCTGCCTCCACTCGAGCGTCATAAATCATTGAGTGATGTATTGCTGATGGGCGTACAGCGGCTCAGTCCTCTTGGTGGATTTTCTAACTTTGATGTTAATCAAGCCCATAGAGGGCGCACAAACTTTTACAGAGGGAGGCAGCTGATGATTAACTGTTGGTGCACAATTAGAAGGATCCTTGTTGTGATGAAGAGGGCTTGTTATCTATCCATCATCAGGTGTCAGGGGAACTTTTAGCCTTGGCTCCGTGCCACCACAGGTGCAACTTGAGATGTAGGTGTTTGTGAAATCACTGTCTCGTATCAAGGACCTGTTGAAGTATAGTTCTCCTTGTGTAATGTAGGGAAGCAGTGGATACCATTTTTAAAAGTGTCTGTGAGTATGCATGCACCTGTACAGAATATGCACATGAGTCTCACAGACATCCAGTATAATTTATCGTCGCGACTTCCGTTATCAGCAGACTGAAGTGAACAATATGACACTATCTGACCACATAGGGAGTCCTGTGTCACCTTGCTTGCTAATCTCATTAGATCTCAGGGTGTAAGCATGTACTGTATTGTATGTGACAGTGCTAGCACGCCAAGGTTAAGACAGCCCGTTCTGATGGTTATCAAGGTTGACTGACTGCAGCATGTGTATGCTCAGTGTACGTGGGGGGTTACATTTGTGTGGGGTTCTTACCTTTGCATGCTGGCATGGTGCCACTCCAGGTGCCATTGTTGGTGCAGGTCCTTGTGACAGTGCTGTCCCCTTCGATCATCACGAATCCCGGCTGACACACGAACGTCACATTCTGGCCCACGGTGATGTCGTCACCAAACCTGAGTCCGTTCGCTGGAATACCAGGGTCGCCACATGTGATCACTGTCATTGATGACCACACAAAAAGAACTTGAATTAGACAAGATCCACATTCGGACATTGGGTGGTGATTTAAATTGCAATGTAAAATATACTGTGCATGAAAAATGTATCAGTTTATCACGACACAGTGTTTGATTAATTATTCATTATGCATTTTGAAGAAAGAGTGCTGAGGGTTTATGATGTGACCACAGGGGAGCTCCTGCTTTGTCCCCAAGATTTTCCATTTTTATCTTTTGCTGGTGGTTTCCTAATTCTCCATTTATTACCTTATGTCATCAGGCCACTTATTGTTTTTAACTCTAATTCTTCAGGCAAAAAGAGTAGGTAGAGCTCATGTTGATACATAATTATCCTCTCGGCCTTAACAATCAAATGTTTTAATACAGTTGAGCTAAATATAGTTGCGCAAAATGGAAAAGTTGGCCTTGACCCATAATATTTCACTAGTATTCAACCACTACAAGCTACTGTTGTACAAGATAAAGTTATTAAATTAAAGCTAAAAGAAATGAATTAAACATTGAAGGTTTGTGTATTTCAGTCAGGAGTTCACTCAACTGAGCTTGGTAACCAGGTTAATGATGCTCTCCAACATGTAAGTCATGACATAGCATTTATGGCCCCGTGCACACCTGGTATTAACATGTGGTTTTTGCTCTGATCACATGCTGTGGCTCAGATCACATTCAGAGGTGGTCTGGGCCACATGTGTCCATATCCTTTTAGCAGTGTGAACACAAATCCGTCCTTGGCCACATATGAAGGACCTTCTAATGATCGATTCATTCAGACTCTCCTGACTCGTCTCTCTACCTCCCTTTCACTCGCTCATGCCGAGACACACGCACACACACTGAGATCTGATCACAGGTGGTCACAGGAAACACATTTTAATGCCAGGTGTGAACACACTTACTTAACACAGGCACTTGTGATCGGATCTCTGAGGACGAATGTTAATACTAGGTGTGTGCGGGGCCATCGTCAATGTCAAAATTGTAATTACAACAGAGGAGGTGACTTTTCAAAAGCCACAATGTATCAGACTTTTCACAACGTAATACACAAGTGCCTGAAAACCAAACACAGATGATCTCAGCCAGAGTCCATGGTTCAAGATGTGAATTTGTTGATGCCTAGTATTTTAAGCTGTCACTCAAACAACTCTGTAATCATACAGCTGTCTTTTTAAATCCTACAACAAGAAGGTTCAAGTTGTAAACATGAGAGTATTAGCCATCTCTACAATCTCTCACACATACGTTAAAGTGGCAGTTCCACAGTAAAAAAAAAAAAAGAACTTAAAAATCAAGCTTTACAACATTAAATTGGATTTTCGACAAGGTGACTTCATTCTGTATGTCTGATTGAGTTCAAATTGAGGATTCAGGCTACAAAAAATAAATATTTAATCATAGTGGATCTCTAAAATATTTGGAGCCAAATATTGGCGACAATTTGGCCAATTGAAAAGAAGTGTAGCACATCAGAAAAGCAGTGGGTTCTCTCTAACTGTAACAATGATTGTAGAGCAAAAGATTCCACCATGTGAATCAGAGAGGTTTCTACATAAGAGAGTTCTATTTGGGGAAAAAGGAACATTTGTTAAAGTGAGAAACTAAAATAAATATAACACAATGTGGGGATAATATCTGCACCTTTAAAAAAAACACCTGAAACCTCCATACAAAAAAAACTGTGCGTCACAAATGTTTGTGGGGTTATGTCGCAGCAACCTGGTGCTGCTTGTGGATAATTTAATCAAGATAACCACAATGGCTCATCTTGTGTAATGGCTCTGAGCTTGTGTGCAGCATTAAGCATGCAGGGCATGGTGCTCAGTTATGTGAAGATAAGAAATATCCAGAGAAGTTGAAGATACAGCTGTTACCATATTAGCCTTTGACTGAGCACTCAAAGCATAATCACAAAGCATCTGCTGTACTATGCCCCTGACAGTGTGAGGAACGGCTGTAATGTCATAGTAATACTAATAGTAATAACTAAGCTTTTTTTTACATATTTAAAAAACAAATGTCAAACAATACTAAACAATCAATGCATAGTGACCACAACACATATTCCCTTTTGAAATCCCTCTCTTCTGCTTATTCCTAATTTCGTCTCGTGGCAGGATTTCTCCAGAGTAGACAGAGGACTGAATGTTGGCCATACTACGATGTCAGGTCCTAACCTAGTGCTATCTCTGAAGAATATTTAGGTTGCCAGACTCCATTTGATTGCATTTTCATAGCCTTTGTTTCATCTTTTAGTATTAATTTGTGACTACTAATTATAAAACCTTCCCTGACTTGTTCACCTTAATGTAAGAAACCAGTTTGATGCATATAGCTGCTCCTGCAAAGGCCTCCTCTCTTAAATTAATATCTGTTTGTTTATTTTCATTTGCCGCCAGGACCTCGACACTTTGGCACATTCATCATCGCTGGGTGAAACTAACTATGTAGCCTGACAAAACACGTATGAGAGCTGCTAATTCTCAGCAACAAGACAACATGCTGGGTGCTCTGGCAGTATGTTCATGCTTGTTCCAATGATAAATCTAGTCCTGCAAGATGCATCTATTCTTAAAAAACACACATTACACACTACAGACAGAAAACACAGACAACTAAGAAACAGAGACAGATGAGAGCGCACCCTGCAGACAATGTGGTGAAATCCAAGGCTAAGTCTGTAGCCTTGATGTTCTTTCCTAGTTTTCTTTTAATTTAAATGATTTCCACATCATATCATGTGCAGAGGTTCCTGAACCCAGTTTCTGCTATTATATATATATATGAGTTCACAACAGTGTTATAGAATAATTCATGATGTGGGACTCTATGACTTTTATTTCCACTTCTCCATATGTACTGTTGCCCAACTGGGAGGTAATGTTCTTCTGGGAAGTATTTTCATTCTTTACAAGTCTGCAAGTTTTCTTTTCACCTGCATGTTGGATGATTGAGTCTTGAAAACTTTTCTCAGGGTGAAATATTTGATTCAAACTTTTTAAAGAAAAAAATACAAGTACACTGGGCCTAATCTTCTACTATTCACCAAATTGGTTTTTGAATATATTTGATTAAAAACAAGCGGTGCAGTGTCAGTGCTTAGACTTGAAGGATAATGTTAGCGCTCTAACATGCTATCAAAGACAACACATTTAATGTCCAATTACAAAAGTCCCAACATGCCAGTGTTAAGCAGGGAATATGATGATGTGTTGAATTCACAGAACTAAGAAGTCTAGCATATGTTTCATGCTAAATATTCATAAATGATTGATTCTAACCCCAATACTCTTAATAAGTAGACATATAGGTGCAAAAACAACAGAGTATTGAAGTGAAGAGAGATAAACTACCTTAATTTGTTAGAATTTTTTACGTTTGTTTTTTAGTGTTGGAATCATCCAGAGTTATCATTAGGATGCATTCTGTGTATGAAAACTGCTATGTAAATAAAGTTGATTCACCCATTAATGATGATGATGGGAAACAGCAGCTGTCCTGCGATCTCAGCAGCCAAGTATTTGCACGGTGTGTATGTGCATTTCTGTTGACTGTACACTAGTGTTTGTGTTGGATGCAATGTAAGTCTTCAACCCCTTTGGAATCAGAGCCACCAAAATTAAACTGAAACACATTATGTTGAATTAAGCATGATATATCTCATATATCCAGAAGCAGCTGGCATGAATAAAAGACAGCTGATAAAATTTTCAACCGAAAACATCTTGCCAGGATGTGGAGAAGTGTGCCTGTAGTTCAATGCAAATGTTTACAAGTGCCTGTCTGTATCAGTAAAAGTGGAAAAACCCAGCCAGTCAGCACAGTGTAGAAAAGCTGAAGGCTGTTGACTTCAACAACTCAAGTTAAGAGAAGAGTTTTTTCATTTGGCACATAAACTGGCTCTACAGAAAACAGGTTACTGGGAGAAAGTAGTAAGGGCATGAAATCAGAGGAGTTTACACACACTGCAATAACCTGCTTCCAGTAAAACCGATAGCTCTTCTTTTTCCCTTACTGTTCCCCTGTTTTGAAGCACTTACACTGAAAGCAGAGATCATGATCGGTAGTGTGCAAACAGACCTGTACGTACTCCAGCTACATTTCTAGTGAGACTAATATCAGACGTATGCACATAGAGCTTTGGTGATTTAAACGATGCTCATGAATCACGTTGCTGCAGAAATGTGACAGTAACCTGTTTAGTACTGAATCTTTTAATAAGCATTTTGCTCCGATGTCTTCATTTAATTATATCCTCAGATCTACAAGGATAATTCAACTCTACTGTGTTGGCCTTTAAACTCAGAGAAGAAGGAGATAGGTGGAGAATGCTATAAACAGCAGATAAAAACCAACAGGATCTTGGCATTTATAAGCCAAATGAATAATCAGTGTTTACTATTTAGTTCATAAAGTGCTTTATGACTTTCTCTCACACTCCACTGAACAAGTCTCCTCTCTAATGCTCTTCAGATGATTCCCTAATTCCTTAACTTGCTCTATAAAGTTCATTTATCAGCCTGTTAAAATAAAAATAAAGGAACTTTTCTGTGTCACCTTGAGAATGTTGAGCGACTTTGATCTGGTGACCTACATGATCGATTACCCATGAACCGTGAAAATGATTGCCTCCTTAATGAAGGCACACTCAGCCAATTTTAGCATCGTAAGTGTTGATGTCCCTGAACTGACCACTAAAATTTAACGTGAAGTGATAGCATACAGGAGAATAACAATAATAAATTGGGTGATAAGCTGGCTTCAAGGGGGGGAAAGGGGACAAGGAAGCTATTCCACCTTTCTGCATGTTTGGTCATTATTTTTCAATGCACTTTTCAATCTTCCTCTCCTGCGCCCTCCCTGTGTGCATCTCCACAGAGCCTCATTTCATTCCAAAATTGAAAATCATGCCAATGCTATTCATCTTTTCTTTTGACTCAATAACAAGAACGAGGAAGAGAGAATGTGATGATTTTCAGAGAGAAGAACAATGTGTGTAATTTTGTTTGATAGTCATTCTGGTGCAAACTGAGTATAGATTGGCATACTTCTTAATTACTGCAAGGATCATTTGCTGAGCCCCAGACAATAAAAAAAAGAAAAACTACCTGACAGTAGAGATTTATGTTCTATATGCAATCTTATATCCTTTCTTAGCACCTTCGTTAATCACTCAGAGCGCCTCCTTTTGGCAGAAATGGGGAGGAAAATCATCTTCATTCCTGTCCTGACATAAATCTTTTTATGGATGTTTATCTGCACTTCAGTGTAAATTATTACATATGGTAATTTTTTCAGAAGGTATAATAGAGAACAGAACAATGGCTGATTTACTGTACTAACAAATTAATGTGACTGATTTGCTTGGTCATGTGTCACGCGTCAGTTGAGGCTCATTATCAAGATAACATTTTGACTATTTTTATTTTAGATTCACCCATGGGAGATCCCCATCTTCGTCTTTTTATTATACTTGTTTTTTTGGTTTATTTCTGTAAATGATCAATTCTGTGACTGCCAATGTTGCTATTCTGTGTGACTCTCTATTCACAGCACTGGTATAATTGTCCAATGAATGCACCTCACTGCATTGGGACTGAGATACTTTTATTTGACATGAGTAGACAATGCATTTCTTTTCTCTTACTCTGCATAACACTTTTCAGCAGAATAGTCTTTTAAGTGAATTCCACAAGACCAAGAGGCACGACTCTGATCTCATCTCATATTCCTGTGCATTTAAAACTCACTTGTGCAGTTTGGAGCTGTGCCAGACCACGTGCCATTCGCCAGACACTGGCGTGTGGGTGACCCACTGAGGAAATAGCCTTCCATACAAGAATACACAATGGAGTGGGAGAAGGTTGTGCCATCCACGCGAGAAATACGGCCATGAGCAGGGGTACCTGGGTTCCCACAGTGCACCGCTGCAAAACAGGAGAAAAGAGAGGGGGTGAAGGTCAGAGGTATAAAATAGTAATGCACTCTCTATTTTTCATATCAGTGTTTCACAATCTGAGGGATGGGACTCCCTGAGGCGGCACCAAGATGACTTTGGAAAGTCAAACAGTTTTAGGAAATGTATTCCTAACATGTGAATAGTTATATTTATTTGTGAAATAATTGCAGTGCTGTAGTCTCTTGTCAGATTAGCACTCAGGTGGATCAGTTTGAAAAGGGCAGAGAGAAATTGTTGCCTTGTGTCAGAGTTCCCATTAATTGGTTTAGCATCACGGCTTTATTAAGAGATGCTTATGTGCAAAGGGGCTGCAGTGCCTCGTTACGCCGTGTGTTGATGACTCATCAGAAAATAAAGAGCAGTTTGTGTACTGACGAGGTGACTGAAGTTCCATGTAGATCAATGGTAATGACATTTAGTGCTGACTGAACAAAAAGATGATTATGGAAGTAATGTGACATTTCCCAGACTCTTTTCGTTTTCAATTTTTTTTCTAATGAACAGATGCAAAATTATGAATGAGTATTAGGGTTTAAGAAAAAAAATATTCAAAGATTTAGATAAACGATAAAAAATAAGTGATAATTTTAGGCGAATCATTTAACAGAGGGAATATCAGAAGATCAGCCTGTTCCCTGCATTACAATGAGGAATATGAAACATCATATCTAGTTATAATTTAGCACAAGTTGAACATATAACGTAATACTAAATATTTCAGCACATTGGCCCCACATTGTCATAATTATCAGGACTTTCATACTTCATTCTATTCCAAAGAAAGAACCACAGGTATACTTGAAGACAGTTGCCTCATTTGTGGAGGAATAAGTATTTAGTAGTCGTTGAGTGTATGTCATTAGTTACATCTGCGTGATATTCAAAATGGTCTCATAGTTTTACAATGAGGTTAATTAAGATATCGGATCCAGAGGGAGTGGAACTCCAGCGATCAGATTTTTTTCTTCTTGCAAATTTACAACTTTATTCTTGGAATATTACGGATTTTTTCTCAAAATCGACAATTATTTTATCGTAAAAAAATCACTCAATAATTTGAACTGACTCTGCACATTATGATTTATTATTTCCTACAGTTTAAAGCACAAGCCGAGCTCAGACTCAGGGGCTGAATTTCATGCAAAGTGTTGCTTTAGATGTCCAATCCGTCGCCGGTGGGCTGGGAGGGGGTCGTCTCTCTGCAGAGCACTGTGGGCTTGGGCCTTTTACACTGAGATATCCTTTACAGCCTTTCCAGAATATGTCAACTAAATTGTGTCCCTGAAGAGGGGAGAGAACAGAATGTGTTTCATGTGCTTTTCGTTTACTCCAAATCATCATGTCTCATTATGAAACTAATTTGCTCGTTCAATCACCTAATTGCCTGGAAAATCTGAAGTTGTGATTCTTGTCAGAAACAGACATGTCGTAGGTGCAGTGATAATTTCTCAATTACTACACACACACACGCACACATGCACACACACACACACACACACACGCACACACACACGCACACACACAGTTATTGCAGTGCAACAACATCACTCACGCACACCAGGTGCCGACATGCTCACATTACTGTAAATGCACACACAAGGACATGTACAGACTTGCTAAAAATAAAGTATGGTCACCTTTTTGGCTTCCTCTTGTACTAATTTAAGACAGACTTGATGGCAGAAACACAAAATAGACCTTGATGGCATTGTGAGATGGATATTAAGCTGAATATCCATAGTGACTGCTCTCCAGAGACTGTAAAAGGTTGTGGATAACGGATGGATGGGCTTTAACATTAGACAGGGCTTTAGATCACAGACAGACAGCGTTGAAACTCGTTCAAGCTTCAGTGAATTCGGGCCCCCACCCTCTTGAGGTGGAGGGATGGCTAAAACAATCTTTAAATCAGGGGTTCAGTGGGGAGATGGAGAGATAAAAAGGTGGTAGCATAGAGATGTGGGGCAGAGGGAGGAGTGGAGAGGGATAGAAAAACAGCCGGACAACAAGATTAAGACAGACAGAAATCAGGAGAGAAGCAGGAGAGAAAAAGGTTGACTTCAGGGGAAATGAAGGATAAAGAGCGAGAAAGAAAAAAGTGGGAAGAACAAGAGTGATGAAATGAAAGACGTATACACAGAGGATAGTTCAGAAGGCCAGTGCATCGCCCCATCATATTAAGAATGACACTGGTACTGTGCCAAGCTGGCTGACAGTAGGTAGAGGAGAGAAGCAGTCGAATATTCACCTCAATATCTGGTTGACCCCTGAGGGTAATTCATGCAAGATTGAGAGCTGGTGTTGTGTGAACTAATATCTTCAAAATCCGCAATGATTCATTTATCACAATCCAAAAGGAACTTGGCTTAAGGTCTCTAGAATTAATGTATTTTTGTTCACCACAGTGCCATGTGCTGCAGGAAATACCACACTGCTGCAGTAAGATACGTATCCATCTGGTGCAATGCTGTTTGAGCTTTTTGCAACCATTCGTGTGTGTGTGTGGGTGTGGATACACATGAGCACCTGTCTATCAGTCGTGCATGTTGCAATGTTGTGATCACAACAGTTGAGAGGAAAATAGATACAATCACTGTGAACTGTGAGAGTCATAGTGGCAGGAGCAGACTACTGAAACAATAAACTCAGGCTGTGATTTGACTCTGTTCCGAGCCACCGTCATACATCACTGCAAATTTAGTGGGCTACACTTATTTGTTGTATCTTTATGATATGTAAAAAAATATATTTTACCACCACCCTTTGCTCTAAAGAGAGTTATCCAGACAAAATGCAAAACTTAGTTTATATATTGTCACAGAAGAGACAAGGTAAATTATATAATGTCAATTAGTCTGTGCTCTCTCTCTCCTACTCTGAAGAGGGTAAACAAAATGAACTTGTTTCTGGTTATAACACTTTTCTGACCACTCGAGGGAAATGGGTAATTATTATCATTGATGACCATTAACCACGACTAACTCAACATGACAGGGACAGCGTTCCAGCAGCAACTGTGTGGACACACACATGCCTGCCAGCTGCAGTTCAGCAAAGTAGCTGTTACGCACAGATGACGTGTGTGACAGTAACATCTCATATTTACCAAGAAAAACATATTCTAAAGACCATGCAATCCCCTGATGTTCTGCATGAAATTGTTTTGTGCACAGTGCATGCAACATTGTGGTGGAAAACAAACATAAAAACGAAAGTCATCGCTTGACAAAAACTTGTATGTAAAAGAATAAAATCTCTCAAAATATTTAAACATGGCGTGAAAGCTTTATTCGGAGTGTCAGGTTGGATGTGGAATGAAATCAGAGATGGAGAGCATGTGTGTGTGAGAGAGGACAGAGAGATGAAAATAATTTAAAATATCTTGTAAAGGATAGGCTACTGTGGAGAAATTATTAATGAAGCACACAGAATAAAAGCTTGAAAATTATGCAGCATGCATTTAAATTTTTTAGAAAAGTGGCAGTGAAATCTTTTTAGGCTGCTATAATCCAGACAAAAGCCCATGAAATACTGGAGGGACTGATCTGTGTGCACAGTCACGCTTTTGGTAATGTCATTTGAGGAGTAAAGAAATAAAAATTAAGGTACAATTATTTTTTAACGGAGTACTTCTACTACTACTTCTATAACATTGGTGGATGAAGAGATGTTATTCCAAAGACTGATTTGTCCTGATTTAAAATTTTAATAGCACAGATGACATCATCAGGTCTACTTCATGAAGTACAACTTTAACACAAAGCAAAACAGTGCCTAAATAAACTGAAATTATTTCTAAATGAGGTTTACAATTGAAAATATCTTGTCAACAAATAAGTAAATAAGAAAATTGTGTGACCTACCAATGTGTATGTGTGTGTCGATCAGCTTGCCTCCTACTGTTTCATACATAACATGACAGAGACGTTTTAAAGGTTTCCCTTACGTTTGCAGAACGGCTGTCTGCCAGACCAGGTCCCGTTGGGGAAGCAGATCCTCTCTGCAGAGCCGTACAGTGTGTGTCCCACTGCGCAGGTGAAGCGCACCTTGCTGCGGACTTTGAAGTTCCCTGCCTCCCTGCTGGCGTGGGCAGGTGTGCCAGGATCCCCACAGGTGCCCCCCGAGTCGCCTGCGATGGGAGATAACCAGACATGGATCAGTGAAAACAAGAAAGTAAAGATGGCATCCACAATAACTGTCAAAGTGTGTGTTCACAAGTTGGTGTGGCAGAGAATTACAAGACAGTGTTCATGTGTGTCAAGCAGAGAGACAATACAGAGAGGGCTTAGACTCTGTGCTTCCCTTGAATCCTCCGGGAAGCAACTATAAAACACACAATGCACCAGTGAGCAGTTGTCACCAGGCCAACAACCTGAAGGACCGATGCTTTTCACTGCTTTGACACCAGGAGCTTTGTGTCCATAAAAGCAGCGGGACCAGCATTAAAAGGCAACCAGCTGTGGTTATGAGAAATGATGAATACAGTTTGACCTCCGAAGCTGAATGCGTTTCCATTATCCTGAATTATCTCCCCTGTCTTTTGTTCTGTAGAGGAACATACAGTACTTTCGGTGTCATGCACCACCTGTCTTGCACAACCACGAATTAACTCGGGAAAAAAAAGAAGATGACGCTGTTTCTCCTGTTGACTCTCCTCTCATGACGCTCTTCAGTGGGTGATAAAAAATGGGATGCGAGTCATAGGAAATGAGAGGGAGATGACAGGTATGGGGTCAGGAAAGTGCCATGCCTACTGAAAATGTGATGTTGTAATGAACAGCAAGCTTAGCTGCGTGGTGTGTAAGTTAGAATTGAGTCCAGGGAGTGAAGTGTTTTTTAGTTTTGCATTCACGGGGGACATCCTTAGACAGAAGGGAAGATAAATCTTATAACACACATAACACCAACCATCGCTTCATCTGCTGCTGTTTCAGTTCTATCACAGAAATGAAACCAGTGGAGGAAAGAAAAAAAAAATCTTAATGTTTGGCTTCAGAAGATAGTATCACAGAGAGAGCGATGCAGACATGCAGACGTGCAGACAGACAGACAGATATATAAATACATAGAGAGGTGGAGTTATCTAATCTAGTGCTGTGCTTGTCTATACAGCTCCATATGTCTTGTCTCTTTGTGGAGTATCTGTGCTTTATTGGCTTTGAGATCCTGTTCTCCGAGCTGTGCACACACCCTGTGTATCATTCCCCGTATGTCTGCTGCTCTCTGTCTACAGAGCAGCAAACAGCTGCAGTAATACTCAACTTGTTGACAAAGCCTTACTGCACAAACACCTAGCTCATATCTTCAACACACATTCCATGGCTCGCATGTGCACAAGCTGGATTTGTCAGGTCATGGGGCTCACAGCTGGAGATGAGAAGATTGTGCGTGACTGTTAGCAATGAGTGTGTGTGTGCACGTGTGTGATGCTTCCTACCTTTATATTTGTCTGTTTCTGTAAGAGAGCGCACTTGCATGTGAGTGTTTGTGCGTCTCCCTGCTTGGCTGTGCATTTACTTGCATACGCTTGTCTCTGTAAGTGCATGTTAGGCATGCATACTTATTTGTTGCCCGGGCGTGTGCGTGTGTGCGTGCGTGTGTCTCACAGCAGCTGCCGGTACTTCGTTAGTCTCCTTCGGTTAGGTGAGGCGGCCCAGCTCGGCATGCACCGTGACAGCTATAATCTCACTAATTGGGATGGCAGTGGATTTGGTTTGAATCAGAGTTAATGTCCGTTCACCAGGCTGCCTTTGTGAGGAAATAATAAGGCCTTCAACTCAGTCATGCAACAGATGAGGACAAAAGGGGAATGGCTTGGCAAGCAGTTTTAAGCCCCCTCTTACTAATTAACAAGGGAGGACAGATGAGAGGAAGGATAGATGCATGGATGAGAACTGTAGTTGATGCTGGGCTGCACTTCTGAGAAATTCGAAGCACGGATGATTTTGTTGCTATTGGTGATAAAACACTGAAAATCATTGTGTGCCATCTCTCTACTCCTACTAAGCCGCATAAAGACTATGCAGCAACCTTTCTGCAAATAAACCTTATGATAGCTGAGGAGCAAAAAAAGAAGCTTAGACCTCCTGATGGGGGATGATTAAGACGATTTTCAAAAAAAGAGAAAGCATTTAAACGTACTTTCCAGAGAGCTCATTTATTTTCTTAACACTGCAGCACTGATTGCATCATTTCAGAAGGTTTAGTTAATGTTCCTGTGAAAACTAGGTGTGGAAATGTAAACTGTGTCAATTTAAAACTTAAAAGCTTTACTTTTCTTCACCACGGTTAATTAGAAGCAGTGGAACAGTAAAATCTTGTGTGACAATGTAAGGACAATTTAGACATTTACACTTTAATTACCATTATCTATGTATGACATATATGTACTGTATGTAAGCATTACCCGAATAATATCCTTATTGTCACACAATTCTAAAAATCTTTTTATATACCTTGTTTATTCACCTAAGTTTTTCCAACACCATCCATGTATATAGTAGCATCAGTGCTGCTGTATGGGTAAAACTAATACAAGTGATACTTTTGTAATGTCTGAGTTCAGAACATGTAATCAAAATTCATATCTGCTACAGCTCACCTCAATACATACTTTTTCTTCAGCTGGGTGAGTCACAGCATCATTTATTATGATTAAATCCTCTGATCAGTGACCCAGCACTCACATTCTGCTGCACAAATTCCTCCACTGGGGTTCACTCTCTAAACAGCTATTGCTCTTTGACAATTTAAATACTCGGAAACAGATTTATGTTGGCTTTACATATCTCCCTTTTGCAAATGATAAATTGAGCCTGATAATGTTTTGGACAAGTTAATGCTCTACAATCTAATTTGCAATTATATCTTATGTCCGAGATTAAATTGGAGTGTCTTTGCTGGATTCGTTAAGACAAACCAGAGGCAGTGGAGCCCATGTTGATGATACACAGCAAAATTAAATATAATACAGAATTGCAATCATCACTTTTAAAGAGGCACACTTATAACAGCAGGGTGCTGATCAAATCATCTGAGTAATAGACACAAAATTGTTTCAAAAGACGAGGCAATAAAGAAGAAAAAATCTATTGCAACAGTGTCATTTTTGTTTTTCAAACCAAAATCATTAAAATCGCGAATGTAATTTCAGACCAAAAAACAATTATTAGACTGAGCACAGCAGATAATTATGCAAACAATGACGAGTTCCCCCATTACACCTCAATGTGAGAGACAGCGACTGAATAATACATTTGAGGCTTTCCAATCATGTACATCCCTTTAGCATCCAGTCTTAACTTCTCTACTGCCTCACTGCTTTTCCACCTGTCTGAGTAAATAGAAAATATTGAAGGTGAGTAGACAGTTTGGACTCCCACTTAAAAAAGAAGGAAAACACTGTCATACAAGCCTGCTTACAAACATTACTTCTGGGTCAATGTTCTGAACAAACCAAGTGAACATTCAGAAAAAGAGAATCCACTTAAATGGTCAGGAAGGCTTAAGTGTGAAGGGAGGGAAGTGTACAGAGGGGATTAAGTTAGTAGGGGAGAAGTTTGTTGCTCTGCAGAAACACACCACAAGACACTTTTCTTCAGAAAACGTCAAGGAGAGTCTACAACTAAATGCACTGAACACAATTTGCTCGCCAGCATTTGCATTAGGGGTATGCCAGGGGTGACATCTCTCGCTTGGTTGATTGTCTCGTGAAGGAGGCAGCATTTGCTTCCGCACGTTCTTTGGCTGAGACAAGAAGTCATAACTTACTGTCACTGAATCGAAGGAGAGTGATGGATAAAGGGTTTGGGCTGTTTGGCACTGGTTCCTCAGCACGATGAAGACACGTCCAACAAACCACGAGAGCGGCTGTGTTAAAATTGAAATGCTGAAATTGCTTTGCATAGAGCGGATTTTGATAATAATGGTTAAACATTTGGCACGCAGAAACCTTTAAAGAAAAAATCTGACTTGCACAGAGCTGTCGTTTGAGGGCAAACAATTGGCTCAGTTAGCTGATCTCTATCCAGGGCAGTTAACACAGACAATAACTGAATACTCCATTAAGGCCAAGAGTCCCAAGTACTATAACACAATGACAATTATCAATTAACTCCTGTGACAAGTAGCCAAGCACTAACCAGTCTATCTGCAACTTGTCTCCCCAGAAAATGTCTCCTGATTGGCCTGGATAATCTACAGACGCTGCTGTGAACAGTTCTTAAGTGCAAAGACAGACCTTATGAAAACTGCTGACAGAGTGTTCTGTGGAGGATCTGCAGTATTTGGACATTGTTGCTGCTGACTTTTTAAAAGCCATTATTTTAGAGCTGCGAACGCCACAAATAGAATTCTATTAAACTCTGCCCTACTGGGGTGATGCCAGTAATCTCAGACACAGATATTTCAAAGCCTGTGTAAATAAAACTAAAACTATCTCTGTGGTAGATATCACTAAAGGCAAGTGAGAAAATATATTTTGTTTATGTTTTTCTATGTTTTGCAGTTTGGTCAAACCAAACCACAAATCATTCCATTTATTTACTTGGAGATTCTGCCCAAGCACAGACTGAGTTCAAATACAATGATAGAATAAAACTACTTGTTCCTATAATATGATACTGTTGTCAGTGTCATGAGGGAGAGGGGAAAGGAGAGGCTTCTGTTTCATAGCGTGCAGGCATCCTGCATGACTATACTTGTGAGTGTTTGTTTACCTGAGCAGTGGGGCAGTGGACCACTCCAGTGACCGTTCAGCTGACAGGTGAGTGATGAGTCTCCTATGAGCTGGCGGTCTCCAGAGCAGGAGTAGCGCACCGTGGAGCCAAAGGTAAACTTCTCTCCACTCATCTCTCCGTGGGGAGGTGTCCCTGGGTGGCCGCAGTCAACCTCTGCATGACAGAGTGCGGAGAGGAAATAAGATTATCAGTGGGTGTATGAACGGATGGATGGATTAGTGTCGTATGCCTCGACATGCTTGATGAAAATCACAACTCGCACTGCTGCAGGTGTTGCTGGAACACCCCGTTGTTTTCTATTGTTAGAAAAACAGCTTGATAGAATAAAAACATTTGATTTAATATTTCAGGAGCAGATACAGTGAATATTTGGATTATTTCAGTAGGTAAAGGCACATACATCTATAAGTAGAACAGAGAGGCTTGTGTTGACAGAGGTAAATTGTTGGTTAGACAGAAATGAGTTCTCTTGCTCATTTAGCTTGTGCTTTTTTTTTTGACCTTTGTGTGTTAGGGGGGCGGGAGCTCTCACTTCAGTGTAGTCTCATAGCGCAAAGTAAGTTTCTGTAATTTCCAAAAACTAATTTCTGAGCAGAGATTCAGTGACGCCCAGAGCCGTGAACAAACATTTGAGACAGACACTCCTGTGTATCTCTTTAATTACTATTCCGTTTGATAAAATAAATACGGTGCGTCATCTCTCTACCATGAAATGAAGTGCTTTCCGAGACTGTGTGCAAAACGTAGAGGTTTACTTTCGATGATTCCCCTGGAAACACGTCAGTACTGTCACTGGCAGCCTCGTACAAAAGTGTGCGCGCACGATGAGCCAGGTGTTTGAAAGCGACATTACAACCTCGAATAACCCCTAAAGTTCATGGATGGTTGTTGTAATGTGAGTGCTTGGTTTTCGAGGGAACATTAGCAATAGCCTGAACAACTGGTCCTGTGACAGTTTCCCTCATTTCTCAATTAGGCAGTGTGCAACATAACCATAAGCCACGGGGGCATCAAACATTACACAGATGCTCCCAATCACAGCATTTAGAAAGTTGCACCATTAAAACTCGAGAAGCAAATGGGGGACACAAACAAGGTTGTGGACAACCAATCAAGAGTGAAACTTCTCTCTTCACTTAATCTGGCTTCATTTAAAGGTTCAGTGTGTAGAATGTAGTGACATCTAGAGGTGAAGTTTCATGTTGCAGCTGAATACTCTTCATCTCACCCTTCCTAACTTGAAAGAAAACCTGTGGTGAACTTCAGTTGTCATGAAAACTCTTAAGGATTTAGTTTGTCCTGTTTGGACGACAGTAAAAACATGGCGGCCTTCACAGAGAGGACCCCCATTCACATAAATATGATGTTTTTA
Source organism: Paralichthys olivaceus (assembly GCF_024713975.1). Classification (NCBI taxonomy): domain Eukaryota; kingdom Metazoa; phylum Chordata; class Actinopteri; order Pleuronectiformes; family Paralichthyidae; genus Paralichthys; species Paralichthys olivaceus. Next base: position 16,632,312 of record NC_091105.1, read on the forward strand.
AATATAAAGAGTCCATTCTGTGATAAAGAAAACAACATTTTTTTATAGTTTTTATATAGTTTTTTTGATTAGACGATTAGCACGGGTTAACTTAACACAGTTCTATATTTATTTTCTATTCACATTTTCCGCAAATATTTAATATTCCTGCACATTTTAAATTCCTCTGTATATATTGAAATCCTATGCAAATGTTTAATTTCTCTGTAAAGTTTAATTTCGCTTCAATTGTTTAATTTAATTTCCTTAATTCCTCTGTACACATTTAAATTTACATTCACCTCAGGCCAATTTCTACATATGGTTACTATGTTATAAGTTAACTCTAATGCATAAGTCAAGTCTAATGTATGTTCAATGTATGTTATGCTATCTATCTATCTGAAAATTCAGACAATTTAGATGAAACTCACCAGTGAAAACATCACTAGGATTATTATATATTCAATTTTTGCCAAAAATCCCTTTCACCTCAATCACACTGAACCTTTAAAGTGTATTAATTCATCACATCAGTGTAGAATTCACTGATTACAAAGAAAAGTGGATTGAGTCTGAACAGTGACAAGACGTATACACAAAGACTTTACCGATGCAGTCTGGCAGAGGTTTGTCCCAGTGTCCCACCGGCTGGCATGTGAGCACTGACGAGCCGAACAGGTAATATCCAGGGTTACAGTCGTAGAAGACCACGCTGCCGAATGTGAAGTTACCGTGCTCGATCTTACTCTCCCGAATAGAGTTGGCAGGGATACCCGGGTCTGTGCAATTTACAACTGTTTGAAAAAAAGAAAATGAAAGTTACGCCATCGCGCATTATTCAGTTAGTTAAACATAATGGGGGAATACAGGCAGCAGTTCAATTCATTTTTATTGCTGCAAGAATATTTCAAGCAAGACAGATGTTTTTAATGTAAATTACTGTTGCAGGAGCGTAGTCACATGACTGTTTGTAGAGCTTACTGTTAAAAAGAAACCTATTACTCGTGTTCCTGTTGCCCTGAGTGCAATCTTATGTCTATTTATGAATACACTTTCCAACCTGTAATATATTCTCCTTTTCATAAAGGTGCTAAGGTATCGATGGACAACAGAACAGTTCCTGGCAACATTACAAACAACGATCTGTGTTGGTTTTATGTGAAAATATAAATTAAATGTAAAGAACAGGATATTGCTTTGTTTTTGGTTGTGTTGTGTGTATTAGCAGTGTGTTTGTCTCTTTGGTTGTGTTTTGCATGTGTTGTCAAATTGCTAAAGATGTTTTTGTTAAGTTACATTTGTGTTGTCTCTTTGCATTTGCTCTCTTAAGCTACAGTGCACTGCACTGTCCTGGCTGGGGCAATATTCACTTGTTGGCAGCATTTCCAAACCCATCTTAGGAATATGTACAATCAAGGTGTCGTTAGGCCTGGTTATGGCTCTGAATGTTTTATGCATATCTCCAGACCATAAAAAGAAAAAAAACACAAGATATAAATCATTTTCCTTATAAAATAATAATGATGATTAAAAAAAAGACCCTGATCTATTAATCTGGTCTTGCATCAAAGCCCTTGAAAATAATACAATGTTGTTAATCAAAAACAAATGTAGAATTTAGGTCCTGATCTACTTCTCACTACCTGGGACCATGGACTGTATGTATATATATGAGCGTGGAGAAAGCAAAAGGGGAGAAAGTAAGACAAATTATTCTTTGCATCTGTTGAGTTAGGAGGTTAGGACGTGAGCTTCCTACTGCCTCCTCTGCAAGCTCAGGTTGATGAAGACGAGGGTTCTTCAGTTGTTTCAGTGGTTCTCACAAAGTGCACTTATAAAAACAAGTATTTCCCAAGCACACCTTTACATTTGGTTATAGCAATATAAATCATCAAAAATAATTCCAAGGCACACCAGTGTGCCAAAGTGCCATATGGAAGATAAATATTATTAGAGCACGAAATTCCACTGATTACACTGCAGTAAGTAATACATAGCAATCGAGCGCTGATTGATGTACATCTGTTGCTGCGCGGAATATTGGCCTGTAGCTGGCATCCAGTAGTGTTGCCGTGTTGTATAACTATCGCATCTTTTGAAATAATAAGCACAGAGGACTAGTCCCCATGGGAAAGGATGGAATTGGGCTTTGTTGGCTTAATTTTGTATAATCTGGTTGGTGTATTCAGACAACTGGTTAAGGCTACGTGTAGAATACATTTATTAATATGTTATGTTTATAAACTAGATCTTCACTTGACAAAGAGAGACATTTAGTTCAATTTTACATGGCGTAGTCTGATCCTCTTTATGACTATCACAGGGGAGAGGAGAGGAGAAGAGGAGGGGAGAGCAGAGGACTGCGACAGACAGAGGAGACATCAAAAAGGTTACTGGAGAGGTGAGGAGGAGGAGGAGAGCATGAGATAGACAGATAAGACACAGAGTTAACACAGGATGTCATATTTCAAACTTGTCACAGCTCAAAAGAAGCCCTTGTCAGAGAAGATATGAGAAAAGTGTTCGTAAACACATTGGCAACATGCAGTCTAGCAGATAATTTCATCAACATCAAGACTTATTATTTCTTTCAAATCCTGCTGCTGAAAAAAAATAGATAAGTTGCATTATTTTATTTTCATTTCATATTTGTCTTAGAAAATGCATGACCAAAGTATTCTGGTATAGAGAAATGTGTCTCACGTTTTTTAAAACCATTTTATCATCAAATAAACACCCAATGTCTGAACAACCCCTGTGTACATTCATCTCTGTCCATACAGTTGCTATGGCGCTATGAGCAGCATGGAGTGCTTCTTAGACTACAGTTCTGTATTTACTACACAATAAAGTGTTCATCATTATGTTTATATTAATTATGTGTAATGGATTTCTATAATAGCCTCTGCATATATTATGTGTATTGTAGTAATGTGTATTCTGTGTATCGCGTCAGAGTATCTGGATTTGTATTGCGTCAAGAATAATTTTACCTTGCATGGAGTACTAAAACAAAACAACATAACATCCATGTGCTAAGCTGCCTCATTACTTCCACCCAGTATCATCACCGGGGAAGAGACTTTTCTTTCCTGGAAGCTGCGCAGCCTTGTCTCTTCGGTTGGAGCCTCATTTACATAAATGCTATTTGTCAGCATGTTCACTTGTAAGTTAATTATAGAACTGTTGATGACCTGATCAGGGGCTTTTTCTGCTTATTCTTCAAACAGCGAGATGAGTGAGTCCAGGCTATATTTAAGCACTGTCAATAATAATAGCAATTCATGCTTCCTGCTGGAAACAAAAAGACGCATCTATTGTGGCAGATTCAACAGCATCCTTTTTCGAAGCAGCCGTGCGCTCCGCAGCCACACTGCTGACAAGGTGGTTTAGACAGCCGAGAGTAGATGAGGGTGAAGTTAAGTTCAGAGTAGCATCAAATTAAAATCAATAATGTAAACCTGCGACGAAGCTGGCCTCAAATATTTTAGTGCAAACAGACATATTTTGACAAAGGGAGTCATGACAGTTTAATATGATTTTACTCTTTTGATCTTTTACCAGGTCTGTCTCTACGGTGCTATTCACTGTAATGAAAACTCTGTCTCTTCACATCTGACTGCCAACAACACGCATGCCAAGAGGAGAGATATTTTTAAATGGGCAAAGTCTGGCAAATTGAGCGTTGGCTGACTAAATCCTGTTGGCAGACCAATTAAAGCCACACTCAAATTATTCTTTGATTTAATGTTAGTATGTTACCTTGTTTTATAGCATTTCACTCAGTTAAGACCACGCAGTATTCACACTATTTACCTTTAATAGCTTCAAAATGCATCACATGTGTCTCATGCTAGACACATTTTCAAAGGCAAAAGCTAATGTTCCAAGTGATATTTAATCAAGAGCATCCATCGTAGAGCAGGACACATCTATGTGATATTGTCCGCCTTTATTTTGAGCACAACAGTCTGAATTGTGGGACATGTTGTCAATCTGTCAAAAGATTTTTTTGGTCTGGTGTGCAGAAAAAATGTCTGGATTGCTGCTGATCTTAAAAACAACACTAATGAGCCGAACCTGGGCAAACTAAAACTCGACACAACTAAGACACAGCAACCATCTGACTCTCCCAATTAAATATCTAAGATATCTAGCGATGAATGTACACTGAGCTTTCTTGCCTTGCCCAAAGTAATCCTTCCCTGCAGAGAGCTTTGTGCTAAAAATTGTTAGAATTGTAGAAACAACTCTTTGCTTCCCATACACTCTGTCGCAAGCTCATTATTGCTATTTTCCTACCTCTGCTCTGAGGCCAGGGCTCCAGATGTTGTTGCCTAATGCTATACTGTTTCCAGAGAACAGATAGTGGCTTTTCTCATTCACATCAACAGATCTGTGAGCACCATCTCTATCAACTATGCTTCGATATCTGTGTCTCTGCATCCTGGCTGTCGCTGGCCACTGATTTCTGAATGATCATGATACATCTGCCGGGCTGCTGAATTCTTGTGGTCATCCTAACATGGGATTCCTGAACCATCACAAAGCACCTGCGGAAGCTGTTTCATTCTGTTCCAACACTTTGGCTGGATCCTTCTTCTGCTTGCTGGCAGCTACCCACCCCACTGATGGTTAGCCTGATTCACAGAAGGGAAATGAGATAGAATTGGCTCCTGTGCATGTGTTGAATGAAACACCTTCAGCTGTAGTGATACATCAAGAGGTACCCTCTTCAGAAATGGATCAGATGCAGATGGTTAATGACATACACAAGAATACGATGCATTGGCTGCTTCCAAATTCTTGTATCAAACGAGTGTGTGTGGTCTGAGCATGGGCTTAACATGCTAGAAGAGACAAACAGCTTTTCTAGTTCAAGATACATCTGCAGCCTCCTGATTCCTCGAGTCAGTCAACCCACCAGTTATTTATCCACTGTGCAGCAGCTCTTCAGCTGGACCTTACCTCTGCATGTCGGTGGCTGCTGACTCCACTGACGGCTGGCCTGGCACTGAGCTGTGGAGGGTCCTTCCAGGGTGTAGCCTTTGTTGCAGGAAAAGCGCACAACATCATTGTAGTTGAAGCCATCTCCTGTGGTGCGGCCATAGATAGGGCTGCCGGGGTGGCCGCATGTCACAGCTGTAGTTTAGGTGCATCGTGTCCAGGAACATGAGTGAAGCGAGGAGGTAACGAAGAGGATGGAGGATGAAAGAAATGATGCGGAACAAGGTAAAGATGAGAGGGGAGAGAAAGGCACAGTGTGTGTGGAGAGAGAGAAAGACAGAATAGACAGGAGAGACAAATTCAATAAAAAGAATCAATAGGTCATGTACAGTGACACCTATCATAGAAATATCATTAACATATAATTAACCTCAGAGGACAACAAGGGAATTAGGAATCGAGACATGATCTCAATTGGTAAAGGGTAAACAACGCATTTCAGTGCATCAATAGGTGAATAGGATATGGTGAATCACATTATGAGGATATTTATTGATTACAGACTTCAGGGCTGCTCAGGCAAAGGAAGAGGAAGCATGGTAATTGCAAGCTTTAATTATTTGAAAAGAATAAAAGCCTTTGTATTCATCGACTTATTTTAATAATTCAATCAAATTAATACATTTTTGACTAACCTCTTCTATGTTGGGAATATTCATTTATAGTAGTATTTACAGGCACCGTAGTATTTTGTGGCTCTCTTTTGCCATAAAAATGCAGGAAAATACCCTGTCCATTTAATCTCGACTTACTCAGTGACCTAAAAACTCCCTCAACCCTGCAAAAAAACAAACTTGCACACTCACTGCTGTCAGACTCTTAACCACAGCCATTCTCTTTCCTTTCCTTCACACATAAACACACACGCACACACATCTCCCTTTATTTAGTCGGCAAGAAGTTTGGTGAAAGCACTCACAGATGCAAACTGGGAGCTGTCCGGACCAGCTGTGGTCCTGCTGACAGATCCGTACTGAGGAGCCAATGAGCCTGAATCCAGGGTTGCACTGGTAAACCACTGTGTCCCTGTACCCAAAGTTTTCCCCGATCACCTGCCCATTCACAATCTGCTCTGGGACACCACAGTGACCGGCTGTAATGAAGGAAAAAAGAAAATATAATTTAAACATGTATCATAACTTCCTTACAAAATGTCTTTTTTTCTTGAGCAAATGTATTAATCAGACAGCACATCCTATAACAATTGTTATGTATGATTTTTGTTTTGTTTGATGATATTCAGTTGAAGCCAATATGGATGACTGGATTTAATACTAGATGCAAAGCACTTAGATCACTGGGAATTATTTCAGTTAATCATTCATGTGGTGAAATATGTGGGTTCAACTTTTAAGCTTCTAAGAATAATAGCCTGCAGTGGTGCCCAGGGACAGCTCTGTGGTAGAAACACGGTTTTGATCACATTTGAATAATATCGCATTTTGAAAACTCTGTTATAAAATGAAAAGTGCAAACTGGTGATTTGAAAGGGTCCTGGAATTACAACGCGTGGGAACAAAATTGGTGAGTGTCTTCATGAAACATAATGAATTTTGGAAAGCATTTTTCGGCTCATTATATCTGAATTATTGTTTATAAATTCATATTGGACTCAGCATCACTTGTGGCGATAAGTCAGCTTTTCTCGTCAACACTAGAAAGAGAGGCATGTGCAAGTCTTCAGAATTTGTGCAATACACTCATGCACGTAATTGTATTACTTTCAGCTACAATAAATCCCTTTTGAGAGGAGGAATCTTGCTGAGGTTTCCACTGCCACTTAAAACCTGGGAAATTGCCACTGACTGTGAGTCTGATTTCCCTAATTTACTCCTGCACCCAGAAACTCAGTCAAGCATTTTATCATCACACCCCAGTTGAGAAAAGCCAGATTTTATGAAGATAGTGCTGAAGTAGGCAACTATACTGTAGAGGTCCCTGGCTATGTCAACTCTGACAGTCGTATCGCCAAACAAGAGAGAGGTGCCCTTCTTTTAATGAAGTGAACCAATCTCGAGCAGAGCCTGGAGTGCTTGTGTCACGGGGTTGATAAACGGACTAATGCATCTTCCAGGGAAACCGTCACATTCTGCTGCTGTGTGGGTTTGAATGCGGCTGAAGTAATTACGCATGTCTCCTTCTCTTGCACAGCACAGAGCCGTGATGAGCTGCTGTAAGCTAAGCTGTAGCGTATTTCCATGTTTGTACAGTATATCTTAACAACAGCTCAAATTGTGTTGGTACAGCTTGGCAGTTGTCTGATAGTTTGCGGCCAGCTGCGGCTCTATAGCTGCTCGCTCACATTTAACATTTTAGCAACACAAAATCACACTGACACGCAGGCTTTACTGTACATCACCCCGATCCAATCCACTTAAGGTAGTTGTCAAATTGTTTGCACATTTGCACAACTTCTACCTTACTCTCTCTACAAGCACGGAAACAGTCCAGAGTGTGCCAGTGGCAGTGATGAGTACCAGCATGATGTCAGAACACGCCCAAGAAAAAACTCTACACCCCTCTTAATGTTTAATCATCAGCCATACACGCTTTGTAACAAAACCAATTATACCCAACCTCTGCTGCCCCATCTGGTTTTATTACGGGCATGTTGGCCCAACCGAAAAAAGCTCACACTCTGTCTGAACAGATAACGTTAAGAGAACATTTCAACTTTGCTTACCCAGGCACTGAGTCTCCATCCCACTCCAGAGGCCAGACAGGAGACACTCTCTGACAGTAGATCCAGTTAAAACATAGCCAAGGTTGCAGCTGAAAATGGCTGATGCTCCGAAGGTAGTCTGAATCCCAATTTTGTTCCCATTAGGAGGAGTGGGCAGATTGCCACAGGAAATAACTGCAATGAGATGCAGGAGATAATAAAAAAAGACGAAGGAGGAGGAGATGGAGAGACGGGGAGTGAAAGAGCAAGACACCGGCAAAGTGAGAGGGAACAAGAAAGAGGAGATGGATGTTGGCTTACATCTTCACAGTCAATAGAGGAGCACAGTCGTTTACACCCATCTTAGCAACTTTAATGCGATAAAAGATTGACCTGTACTATTTAAAGGAGAGGATAATGATGGTGTTTGCCTTTGCCCCAACATCTTTCATCATTCTGGTTGTCTTCTCCTCTTACTATTACAATGGCTATTCAGTGCTTTTTTTCACCTCTCAAAAAGTAGTTTCCATGGCATCAACGGAAACCTTTGTATTTCCCAGTCCCACAATAAACAATATCTAACCTAGGCTAAGATGGGAATAGGTCAAGAGTATAAAAGTGAATTATTGAGTGGCCGATCAAGTGAGCATTGAAGAAGGTATTTATTCTTCAAGTCTTGTGGTGTTACAATGAATCTACTGTATCCTTGGTGAGATAGGACATAGATTTTTCAGTCTGGCTGGATAACAATGACAAATTTCTTTATATTTTATCTTTTCAATGCAACAGTATAACGGCATTTAAACATGCACTGAACTCCTGATAATCTCTGCAGGGGTTGTAAGTGAGAATGTCTGAGTGAGGGGGTCCACACTTTCTGGAGTTTCTCCAGCCAGCCCCCCAGAAAATAACTATGTGAGCTCATGTAAGAACACAGCAGGAGATCCTCCAGAGGATTCAAAGCGAGTGAGTGGGTGTGTTGATGATGATTCTAACATGCAAAAATTAAATAAAACAAAAATAATACAAATATATTCACACACGTAGAAGACACAGACAAAGATGTCAAGAGGGCTTTTGGCGATCAGTGTCCACGTGCTGAAACAAAACCATATGACGACTGCAGTGCAAATTATTTGTTACGTCCATCCTCTTCCTGCTGTGCCACCCCTCAACTGAACGCTCCAGAGATTTCTGTGTTGTTGTCTGAGCTGAGAATCTCCTGCTGCAAGGTTCAAGCAGTGGGAAAGGAACAAAGCCCTGACCTCATTGTGTAGACATTCTCCGTAATTCAATTAATATGTTTTAGTGATGGGACTAGAAGCCATCTGTGTGTGCCTTCACTGATGTTTTATTTTCACAATAATGCAATGATAAAATAATCTTGGATGGTTATTATATTTATATAAGATTCTATTTTTGTTTAGTTCAGTTTTTAAGTGCATGACTATGTGATTTAAAAAAAAAAATGTATGTGTTGCAGGAGTCACTCACTTCTACACCGAGGTCTCTCAGTCCTCCAGCTCCACACCCCATTGGCCAGGCACTGTATGTGTGCAGGGCCAACACGGTAGTATCCGGGGTTGCAGGTGAAGATTATTTTGGTGCCATACTCATAGTGCGAGCCATTGACTATCTTCCATTTCCCGTGGTCTAGAGAGAAGGAGCTGAGACTGGGGCACATCATTACTGTGGCAGAAAGGAAAAAAAAAACAGAAGAGGGGATTCAGCTGGGAGTGGACATTGTTATTTTTTGGATAATTCAAATGGAATGACTTCTGTTTCCATTTCTTCTCTTATCCCTCTCACACCCGCGGCTGAGTGAAAACCTGTTAACATGTACAACAGTCTAGAAGAAATACAACAAAATGTAATCAGAACAATAAACTAATCTATGTGTTGAAATGTAAAAAACAAATTTCTGCAACAAGGCTGTTTTTGAATTGGCACCCTGCAAAACTAAATGGGTTGCAAAAAAAGATTGTTTCTTTCTCTGCTGTGAGACATATTTACAGGAGGGAATAACAACTGGTCTCAACTGTAAACAATGCTGTCACTCACTATACTAAGAGTTGCTCTGGCATGTAAAACACTCAACCCAGCCCCGAGCTGGAGTTACTCTCCACTTTCCTTTCACCTATCCATCTTATCATTACTACAAGTTAGTTTCTTTAAAGAAACCACAACTCATGTCTTATGAGACTGCAACTACCATAACAGTATAGTATATGTTAAAACTGTTGTGTTCCAAAACACATTTTACACTAATTCTGTCTCCAAGTCAGTTAAATTATAAAAATCATTTTCTCCACAGCTCTCTCTAATCTTCATCTCTCATGGAACCACTGTGCTCTGGGGTCTTGTGGTTACCCCATCTTTCTACACCATCCTCACCCTCTACTCACCGATACATCGGGGTATCTTATTGTGGTTGCTCCAGGTGCCGTCTGGCTGGCAGACTGTGGTCGTCAGCTCTTTGGAGGAAAGCCGGTAGCCGCTGTTGCAGAAGTAGGTCACCCGTGTGCCGACAGAGTAATCAGCAGCGAGCACACCTCCATTCACTGGCGCGGTGGGCACACCGCATGACACAGCTGCAGACAACAAGACGACGATTGTCGACACACATGTTTATGCGCAAGACAAGACACATCCTATAGGGATTTGCAGAGAAATTCTGGTAAACACAGGCATGATAGGCAGGCACATTCACACAACAGCCACATGTACTGTATGTGTGTATGTGCTCGCCACAGAGAGAAACCCATTTGTGGTGCGCAGGAAATGGATTTTTTCAATTTACCCAAGCAGCTATTTTGTTATTTTTCTTTTGAATAGTCACATTTAGAAAGTAAAAACCGAAAAAGGAAATAATCACATTGTGTTGACGTTGAACAGCCTTGTAGAATTCCAACAACAGACTCTTACATAAATATAGAAATATTTCACAGCAGATTTGATATCAGTGATAATAATTAATCAATTTTATTTGGTTGACCCACTTCAAGACTCCTGATACTGTGCACAATGCTGCCTGGTGCCCTTGAGCCTTCTTTAATAGAATAAGTGGCGATTAAAGGGTCACTGCTGAAAACGTTTCCAAAATGCTGATATATTAAACCTACTTAAACAGTCATCATCGACAAGGAAAACAAGGTGCTCACACCCATTAGCATGTCTAATAGTGATGTGGGAATGTGGATTCACATCAACTTTAACTAAGTAATTTGTTTAAATTGAACTATATTAGAGACCACTGAATCAATAACTCTGCTCTTAAACTCTCCCCAGTTAAAGGAATCCATTAAAATGTAGGACTGGCCCAGTAGAGATAGTCTAACACACAGAAAGGTAAGTTATTAAAATTTAAGCCCTCCATTAATTTTATAAAGGAAGATTTACAATAGGCTATTAGACCAATTCAAAGACAATTATAGGATTAGTTAAGATGTCATTAATGGGTCATTTGAAAACACACTAATGACTTACATTTAATGAAGACCCACTCATTAAAGTAACTACCTATAAAGTGACTGTTTAAACAGTAACACCTTCCATGTAGCACTGTGTCCTTGTCCTTATATCTCTTAAATCTTGTGTTACTGCAGCCCCAGTGTTTCAACCCAGCAGAAAGCTAAAGCTAGCAGGTTTCAAGGTGTTTATTGTGAGAGCCAAGTCAGAGGGAGTGAACAGATTGGGGAAACCAATATCTGCAGGGTCCCACTAAACACAAACATTTATGCAAATACACACATCGTAAAGTGGAGCAGTTGCACATGGAGAAACATCGAAGGTGCGTTCAATGTTCATTTGTGAGAACTTTTGGTAACGAATGGTAATTACAAGCACCCAAAGCCTTTCTAGACTGCAGATGAAAAGTTTCAAGTTAAAAAAAAGAGTGAACTCTTTTAAAATGATCAAAGCTGAGAAGGTCAGTGGGCCTGAACCATTATTTAAGAGTCCCGCTCTGTCTCTCAAATCCATGAGCAACAGTGATGGATTAATGTACTGCTCATTCTCAACCTATCAAACAATATGGATTGGAAAGAGTGAAAGATTGAACAGGCTGCAATGCAATCTCAATCATCCTGCAGATAGCAGATGGACAGCATCTGTCTGAATACATTGGATCATTTGCAGCCATGGTTGGGTTTATGTGCTCCAGAAAAGCTGTGTGCAATTACCAAACTGACGGAATCAATCACAGGTGTGAAGTGTTTTTAAATCATTTTAAAGTACATGACATATATATTGTGATTTCACGGCAGCATGGTAAGATGCAATTGAGCACGCCATCTGTTGCTGTTTGGTGCTGCGTGGCTGTGTGTGTGTGTGTGTGTGTGTGTGTGTGTGTGAGCCATCACGGGCACCAGAATGCACACATTTCACGTGTGCGCATCAAAGAACCCAATTAGTTGAGTGAGACCCAACAGCGGCAGACACTGCATGCTAATGGCAAGTTAACCAAAGTAATTTGAAGAAGTGGAAATTGACAGAAGAAGGAGGGATTGATTTCTGTTTCCTTTCCACCTGACAGGGCACTGGCTCTCAATCAGGCTGGATTCAGTTCAGCTCCTAACAACACAGGAATGTTTGGGACGAGACACTCGGATGCCTTAAGCGCTTGCCTGTCTGCCTGCTGAGTGTAAGGGTACAGAGGCAGTGACCAGAAGAACAGGGTAAGAGGCTGGCTGAAGTTGGAAATAAAAGGCTGCCACAGCAGATGAGCTCACCTTGACATGCAGGGACTGGCGCGTCCCAGGCGTAGAAGCCATAGACGCTCTTCTTGCACACAGCTGTGCCCTTTCCAATCAGCTTGTACCCCCTGTCGCAAGCCCAGCGCACCATGCTGTTAAGATGACCTCCGGTCTGGCTCACTACAAAGCCATGCTGTGGGGAGTCAGGGGTACTGCAGTACAGGGCTACAAGAGATGGACGAATTAACGAACAGGGGAGAGGATGGGAGAGTGGCACGGCGGAGGAGAGGAGAGAGAAACATGAGAGAAGGTGAGAATGAAGCCATGGAAGGAGGATAGAAGATATTTATAGGAAAAAGAGACAAAGAGAAAAGAGAAGAGAGGTCCTCTCGAATAAGATTCAGGTGAACATGTAGTCACAGTAAGCCTCCATGTTGAATGAGGGAAGATAATGAGGGAAACGCCTGAGGAGTGTCACAAATATTTTACACATTCACTTAGTGATACTGGTGCAAAGGTTTCTAAGGATGATAGTATCAGTCATGCTGAGGCCAGCATCCTCTCTCACAAACCATCTTTGACAAGTACTGACAGCGGTGTGTAGAGAGCACTGAGACTAACATACAAGTTTAATTTAGGAGTCTCATCAAGTTAATCTTTTACTGTGTTTTCAACCAACCACATTTATCATTTTAACCTGCAATAACTTTGCTCCATACCAGGTAAAACTTAGTAAACCTGTAACCCCCGCCCGATGCCATCATCCATCACACTATTTCCCCGTACACGTGGCCATATGTCTAGTTCTGTAGATGTCCCCCAACCCCAAGTGCTGCATCTTCCTGCTACTTGTTCCATAGCGTTCTCGTCCCTCATCTTACAGTCTGTCAAACACAAAAAAGGTCATTCTGATTTCTAAAGCTTGAGCAGCAAATAGCCAATGGGACTGAGGATCCAGGAAAACACAGTGCGCTTCAGAAATGCTGTCAAACATTCTTCCAAATCAGCATGTCTGCGAGGCAGCGTGGATTTAAGATGAAAAGATGCACACTGGAGTTTAAGTCAGTTCCTGTTCAAGTCAATCAAGTCAACGAGGAGACCTCTACAAAATTCATTGTGCCGACATGCTCTCACTCCAACATACCCGTGTGTATTAGATATAACGGAGAGTCACAACATGAAATATGAATGCCTTTTGTGCCTTTTTCATTATTATTGATGTATTGCAAATGGAAGACGATCCCCTGTGCTACTCTTGCTTAGCACCACTTGCTTTATTAAACAGCCAATTAAGAATTTAAAACCTTTGAAATTAAGCAGCACAAAAGAGCAACCAAGCTTTTTAGTGACCTTCTTCCTTCATGGTTTTTGTGTGTGAAAACATCTTTTGTGAGCCTTTATCATTTCTGTGGACATACTGTAGTTGCTGTTCTCATCTTTTGGCTGAAACTGGATGAGGGGTCGAAACTGTGGATCGCCATCTGCCTATTTTAATTTTGCAGACATTTTTAAAGCTGGATGCTGTTCCTGACACAACCTGTGTTTGGGGGAACCAGGAATCAAACCGTCAACCCAGCCATGCCCCTCCCCCACCTGTGGAGTATTTCTGTAAATTCACTGAAATTAAAAACTCAATACATATCCAGAAATAATCACAGCACACTGTGATAAAAACCACAGGTCATGTTCTGGGCACAGAAATATTCAATAGTTGCAGCAGAGATGATATAATATTTGCCCCCATGCAGGGTTACCACTTATTCAATTGAAGTGTGTATACAGAGCAAGAAATGTAACTGACCGAATTGTGAACCCATGACTTTTATCACTTTTATGCAATTTGAAGAAAAATATATTCAAATAGCACTAATAGAAAGAGAATATGATTATAAGCTGGATACATACTTTGATACTCACCCACGTATCTGATGTGGAAGCCGCGTCGATTGGTGCCATGGTCAGAGGACCAGCGCAGAAGGAGCTGGTGGCCTGAGGTGGTCAGGCTGAAGGGTGTTTCAACGTCACCACTCAGTGAGGCCAGGTTTTGGCTGTAGATGTTGGGACCTGAACCCAGAGGTTCACACGTACACAGGCATAATGTAAAGAAAATGGACAGGCATCGTGAATGGTTTCACAACAAATAATTACATTTATGCAAGTGAGAAGACCACATCAAATGTGACAGATATTTCTAAAAGGCATCTAATAATGGTATCAAATACAAACCACAGGTACTTTTACTGAACACATTAGTTGAACCAAATATTCTAGGTCTAAGATAAAACATTCAGAACATGAAAAACACTGACATATCTGTACAAATATATACAAATCTCTATTTTGAACACATCTAGTAAACCGTTCAATTAATCATCGTCACACTTTGCATGTGTATTATTAATGGTCAGAGAAGTACAGTGCCGAGTTTGTTGCGATCTGGACACATGATAAAATATTTATTAAATGTAAATAAACATGTGTGACCTGTGACATGTGACCAATACAAATACTGACCAGGTAGGTTGAACACAAGGTTTTCTAAATTCTAATTTCTAGGACTCACTAATGACAATAAATAATTCTGAAGTAGCTCCGGAGCCTTAACCCTGGCCAAGCAAAGAGCCAATTCTAAACAGGCAGGTTGAGAACAGACACTGCACTAGTGTTTTGGACCGAAAATCAAAGATTTCACTTGGTTTTCATCTTGCTGACTACTTCTTGTTCAATAAGACTCAAATCCTCAGCAGAACTCACCATCAAATATTTCCAAGATGTCGAACTCCTTCTCTGTCTGGAAGAGTTCAAAGTGCAGAGTGATGTTGTAACCCTTCTCCACGTTAATCAGCCAGGAGCACATCTGGAGATTGGGGTAGTTGTCAGGGTAGCCTGGACTCAGGATCACGCCGGTGGAGTCAAATCGCACTTCGTGAGCTGGACATTGTACTGGAAGAAGAGGGGGGAAAAAAGAGCGAGGTCGGGTTAGAAGAAAACAAAGTGACAGAGGAGGAATTTCAGAAAAAGCAAGAAAAGAGGAAGGGACAGAGGCTGGAAGAGTATTCAGGTTAAGGAGGGAGGGTAAAGTCGAGCAGAAGCAGAGAAGGCAACATGAGAGGAGGAAATAAGCAATGCTCTACTGTGACAGCAGAAATTACAGTGAAAAAAGAACTAGTCTTGAAACAATTAAATTTCAGCCAGATTGATATTGCACCTGAAGGCTTAACTGGTGAAACTGCTGTTGTCACCAAGCTTCCCCGATATCAATCTATCAAAGATAATATTCAGTGGGTGAGAGAGTGAATTTCTATACAGAAATATTGTGTGTGCATGTGTGTGTGTAAGTTCTTGTGTATCAGCTCTAAGCACTCCCTTCATTTCCTGTAAGCAGGCATGTCTTAAATAATGACAGTCCTGTTTTATTTCTTTTCCTTTGTGCTGGTAACAGACGTTTCTCTTCTGGGCCACTAGTGAAGAAACATGACGCATATAAAAGGTTAACGCGAACAACTGTTCCAGATAAAAAGGTCACTGGAAACAATCGGACGTATATCACGAAAAAAGGCCAGGAGGAAAGAATTGTAACACATAGCAGCATGAATATTTCATCTGGCAAGTCACTGCAAAAGTTTCAACTGGCTGAACCAGAACAGCCTCTGGCTCAAAGATAACAGACAGATATGATCTTCAGAATGTCAAAGTCTGTGATTTTCGAAATAACAATGTAGTTCTTAAACCACACAATACACGAAAAGCTCTCCGTGTGGACAGAGCTCCAGAAAAATATCTTTACATTATCTACAAATATTAATATGTAAATAATAAAAAATAAAAAA
Organism: Paralichthys olivaceus; assembly: GCF_024713975.1. Lineage (NCBI taxonomy): Eukaryota > Metazoa > Chordata > Actinopteri > Pleuronectiformes > Paralichthyidae > Paralichthys > Paralichthys olivaceus. The sequence continues at coordinate 16,648,487 of NC_091105.1, forward strand.
AACTAGTAGGATTTGAACACAGCAGAATCCATATTTATAGAAGCACTGTACTGCATTCATTGGTGTGGCAACAAATTTAAATTCAGATCTATTAAAATAAATGAAGAGACGAGATATGAAATAGTATTTACTTGATTTCCTAACAGTTTGAGATAAATGAGCAATATTCTCCTGTATGTATATTTTTCTTGTAAGGTTGTGTAAGATTTTCAGATGTTTTTGCATTATCTGAAAAATCACAGTGCATTCTTATTGTTTCTGTTGTCCCCTGCAATTAACATATATACCAAAATGCTACTCGTAAGTAACTGTAAAACTGCAAACTATGAGCTTGTGCTTTTCACATTGTGAAGGCTAATGTCACATAGGGTCACCATGCACTGTGGAACTGTGCACTGCTTTCTGAAGCCCACACACTCCTAAAGAGAAAATAAAAGGTGTCTGAGTGTTTCTATGCAGTTCAGTTACTTGAATTTGCATTTCATATGAAAAACAGAGTCTGTGCCACACAATTTTTATGACTCATTGGCAATATGATGGAGATCAAAATGGGGCTTCAGTTGCTGCATTTGCAGGAGTTCACATGGCTGCTTCCTCAGTTCTGACACCAGGAGGAGCATCTGCTTTACTGGCATCAGTGGGAATATTTGTTGAACACAGAACTTCTGCTTAATTTATAAATAACTGCTATTAGCAATTACTGATTTCACTCCTGCACCGACCCCAAATCCCTTGAAACACTGTACACATCCACATTCCTTACAGGAGATCATGATATAATGGGCTTTTAAGATTCTATACATTATATTACAATCTTTTGATATATACATATATAGATATTACAAAGATGTCACATGCTGTACATAGAAGGATCTATTTGGGTGACTTTGTTATTGAAATAAATAAGCCCCCGGTACTTGTTTAATAAGCTAACGTTGCCAGGCAACAAACCTTTTCCAATGAGCAGAGTTGTGGCTCAAACTGCTTTGCCTCAGACTTTGGTGCAGCGTTTGAAAAAAATAAATTATGAGAGGCTTAAAACTGTTTCAGACACATCGATACTGCTACTTTGTGGGATGAGTTTTTAGAGAAACCTTGATAAGGAGAGAATGCTACCCCGAGAGCAGACCGAAGCTTACAATGTGTTTATATGATAGCTAGACTACAAATCTAGACCTCTGTACCTTAGTACCTTAGTGTATTTCTAATTTCATTTTATCTTGTAAAGAGAGGACACGTCGTATCTCAAGGGAATAAGCATTAAACTGTGAATTAGTATATTGACCAACCATCCTTAGCCACTGAATTACATCCAGGTAAATACTCAATGCTGATATCATCTGCTGCGCCTTATATATAGTACTGACTGTGATAAAACTGAATATATTAAAACATGATTTGCTTCAATGTAAAATGTATTTGTGTTTGTTAAAACTGACACGTCTTGGTATTACCTTGTATAAACCACCATTTCTTTTTTTTTCTGTTTTGCCCTGTCATTGGCTACAAAGACAAATATGGTGAATTTATTTTATTGTTCGTGTTTCTATCCTTGATCAAAGCTTTTGGGTAACCTTCCTCGTAGGCTTTCAGCGAGTCAGAGCCTGGGGAAATATCTTACAAACCAGGGGCATTTAGGGGTGAAATTGCATAGCCATGCAAGGACATTTCAGTGTTATCTTGTAAGCCTAAAATGACAATTAACAGAAGGGTTGACAGCAAACAAAAGCAGAATCAGGGAACACAGGAGAATTCCTTTTCCTGCCCTGTCGGCAAGCTGCCAACAGGAAATGGCCCCATTACAGGCTTATTGTAGCAGTCTCTGCGATGTGAATAGCAGGTCAACTCAAATTAAGTTCAACTCTACATGTCCCAAGGAGAGCAATTAGTTTCTTGCTACAGGTGGCACAAGGACATAACATACCCAATATTAGAAAATGCAATGAGTTCTTCACTACAATAATGAGGTGATCCATGGAAATGTCAGACAACGAATTACTAATCCACGTGTCCCAAAATAGTCCAGACTATTCCTCAAGGCAGGTTTAATGGAGCAGTTCGATCAGGGGAAATATGAGGGCTCATCATCTGCCCATTTTGATTAACACTTTAACCCATTAAGACCGGGTGCAACTATTGTGTGGTTCACAGGTTTTCCCTTTGGAGATGAGATGTGCGTGAGATTGTGATTTACTTATATACTGGCAAAAAAAGAAACATGCATTATGGGAAATGTAAGTTATTTGTTGGCGCTCTTAGCCCGTTGAAAAGTTTTCAAAGTAGCGTTTCAGACAATCACAGATGATCTAAATGAGGGGAAAATATTTCAGCAGCTTACAGAAGTGTTTCCTCAACGCTCTTCAGAAAAGAAGTATGTTTTTGTTTGGGTTACGCACATAGTATTACATACAATACTCGTTGAAATCGATGAGCAAAACTCATTATGTTTTCGAACATTTCACATCAATGAAGCATGACTTCATGTAGAGCACCCCAAGCTTTACTAGTAACACAATTGATGTAACGCAACACAACTTACTGTGATACAACAGACTTTTCGATGTCCAACTTCAAAAATGTTTCAAATATCACAAATGCTGATTTATGACATCTAGCCTTCTTCGATGAAATCAAATGAAAAACAATGTTGTCTAGTCCCACCTGGATTATTCACCCATCGTGATTTGGAAGGTTAATTTAGCCATTTATATTGAAGCTTATGAAATAATTTCAATAACAGTACGAGGGTTTTCACTCAGAGCAGCTGGTTGGTGTTGGCAGAGCTTTGTGTAGTCAGTAACACATGAGCAGGTGAGAGCTGGCAAACCCTACATAACAAGAGAGGTTGAAATGTCTTCCACTATTCTCAAGTGACTGACTGACTGACTGACTGACTGCCCTCGCTTGGCACAAAAGGAACATATCACATTATTCCAAACTGCTCCTGCTTGTTGCTGATCTGCTAATTGGTCACTTTAAAAAGAGCAATGGAATTGAACATTGGAAAGCATTTTACTACAAATCCATTCATTCAGAATAATGTGATTTGTATGCCAGAACATTATAATGCAGGATGCGATGAAGCTCCATTGTCTTCTATCTCTCTCCCTCTCTTTGTAATGTCAAGCAAAAATAATGTCAAGCAAAAAAACAATGTAGCAAGATTTCAGATCCCTTTTGTATTTATACATTTTTAATTTAGAAAAATGTTAGGTAGGACCTTTGCAGCAGAGGGGAAGGTAAGCCTTGTTTTCAGGACACCGACATCAATGCACATTTTATCAAACTGCCATCCTTTAGCCCTGTTTGACCTTTGTGCATACGCTAACAGAGACATTCACTAGCAGTCCAGCTTGTGGCCTTCATAAATACAGTACAAAAATATGAACGGCTTCCAGAATCCTGGATCACTGATGAGGTCACTTGACTTAATCTTTTACCGTTACTAAGGCCCAATCCCATTTCAACACTTGTCCCTTCCCCTTAGCCCTTCTCCTCTGTTTTGTGCATTCTCGTATAGGGGTTGTGTGTGCAGATACTTGTTGGGATGAAGGGGGAGGGCCAAGAGTTAGGGCTGTACAGCCCTCGAAATAGAGATTTTTCAGATCCACACTTCAAACCGAGGGCTATGAGAATTTCCCAGAATGCCTCACAAATCACTAGCAAGATGGGAGAGAGACCCACAAATGTAGTATTTTCTCAATAAGATAGGATAATGATTTTAATATTTCAGTTCAATGTATCATGGTACATTTTTTCACAACAACCTTAAAAAAATGGTTATGCTAGCGATTTCTTTTTGCATGATAATCCCATATTTTTACAATAACTCATGTTGCATCCCTGCTCTTTGAAGATACATGAAGCATTTGATTTAAGCAGCGTATAGCAGTGATGTTACTGAACTTAACTGCTCCTCTAATAACAATGCAGGGTTTTCAACAGACCACTGCTAGCAAGCTGTGTGCTTTTGATGTATATGTGAAAGAATGCTGAGCATCCCAGCTTTTCAATTTCCATTGGATAAAAGTAAAATGTCATTGTGCTTTACAATTATTGTCATAGTACGGAGGGAAAGCAGGAAAACACTTCAACTCTGACAACAAACCTCAAGAGCAAGATAACCCTCGAAAACAAGGGGTAGGGGTAGAGGTAGGGAGAAGGGGAGAAATGGGATTGGGCCTAAGTGTTGCTTTGCTTGGGACACTTTTCAAATACTAACATGAAATTACCTAGTTTGGAAATTGTAAAAGCAAAACAATGTCAGCTGCAGAATCGCTCTAGGGGGAGAAACAAGTTATCAAGTCACATCAAATAATAAGAGGCAGGGAAGAGCAAATACTTTCCAAATCACTAGTCCTATTCTAAGAGGCTTTTTGAACACAGGCTATGGGTTTGTTGAGTATCTGTCATTCCTTGATCACAAGTCCAATACGATTTCTCATAGTTTCAAGAAACACAAAGACAGAAATGCTCATCAGCTCAAGACTTGCAGAGAAAGGACTTCAGGGCTCATCAAAAGATGTCTAACCATAGGGAATAGGGGTTTTCAGAGAGCTCTGTTGTCTGCAGCGAAGATGTATTGGCACGACAGGCTGGCGGATGGCATTTGTTTTTTTTGGTCTAAACAAAGTCTCTGATGCAGACAACACAGACATTTCTTTCCCTTTGTTTCTTGTTTGAAAAATCATCTTCTGTAAAAACATGGGAGGGAGACTTTTTATATCAATCAAACCCATGGGGCCATTTGAGCTGGATTAAGGGGTAAAAAATAAGCTCTCTCTTTCTACAGAGAAAGAAACAAATCAGCTATGGTTGCCCACCCTTGATATACTACAAAAAGACACATGTCTATGAAACCTGCTGATGTGTAATTTGTTTCCCACTGATCCTTCACAGTCCAGTGTTGATTCTAAGGGAGCACAGGTCTATGATCTTAGGTCAGTAGCATTCTGACTCTGTGAGGGTTGATTAATTAGAGAGGAGATGCTGTTTGTCACCAGGAACCTGCTAGAAGGGGCCCTGCTGGCAGTCCGTTAAGTGATGCATCAACAGTAGGTGTTGCTGACTGCAAGCAACCTTGGCAGAGTAGCATAAAGTGCACACACACACAGACACACATAACGGAACATCAATACAAAAACAAATGTATGTGTTGAGTGTATGTGCAGAAATCAACCTTTAAACACAACACACACAGAACAATATTAAGACAAGTAAACACAGTAAGAGTTATAAAACCACACAAATTCATGACATATTAATAGACTCATAAACCCACGCTGAATTAAACCAACCTTGACAGACTGGTGGGGGTCCATCCATCTGTAGCCTCTCTCCAAGACGACAGGTCAGAATCTCACTGCCCACCAAGGTGAAGCCTGGCAAGCACGAGTACCGAATAATGTCCCCTGCGAGGTCATTTTCACCCGCAGTCATACAAACCCACACAGATAGACAGACAGACAGACAGACAGACAGACAGACAGACACACAGACACACCCACACACACACACACACACACACACACACACAAAACACACATCCCCACAAAACCATGTCAGTAAAAAGTTTCCTCAGTACCAGCACTTGAAACAGCAATCGACAACACATTTCCTAATGAAGAGTGACATGCCCTAGCTGTACTGGAGGCACTTCATTACATTACAGAGCGGCAAACTTGAAAGCACACACACACGCACACACATTTGAAATCAAAATTACACTCAATTTCAAAGACTGAAAATAAGGCAGCCAGTAGCCACATGGGTTCCACTTCAGTTTGCTAATCACTTCTGAACACTGAAAATACAAACAGCTTATATGGAGAGTTAATTAGCCCTGCCCTCAAACTAATACTTTATTGTACGAAGCACAAACACATGGCAAACACTCAATAGGAAGGAAAGAAATACAGGATGGAATAGCAAAGAGCAAAAAAGAAAGAGACAAAGAGCACAATGCAGGAGGATTGAGATATCAAAATTTATAAGTAAACCCATGAGAATGGATTGATGGGTTAATACATTCACAAAGGCAAATAAAAATGGTTTCAATAAACAAAAAATAAAATCAAGTGAGTAATTAATTATAGTTCAAAATCATTTTTTCGATATGTCTAGTCTTATTTTTCCACTCTGTCCAGGGCTTTCCATGCCAATTACATTGTGTCTGGTGCAAATTTATTGTATCATGTATTCCCCTGGCCAGTAAACAAGAGAAATAAAATAAGACAAACCTATTTCAAACTCGTCATCATCGGTTAGGATAGTGGCGTTGGCGACAGGAGGGGGTGGCTGACATGTTCTCAGCTGGTATGCTGTTGGGGAGAGGACACATACTGAAATCTGTGCACTCAAGTAAGACAGGAAGATACAGTGTTTGTGTGTGTGTGTGTGTATTTTCTATTGAACCGCAACATATTCTTTACTCTCATACTGAAACTTAAATGGATCATAAACTGCCACCTATCACTGTTTATGATCATCAAAAACCAATCACTAATTTACCTGAGCTGGGGGACATTTTATTACTAATAAACTTCTTTCAAAGGGGCGTTTTAATAATGCAGCAGAAAAAGAGGAGGCATAGTAGGACATTTATCATTACACAGAGCTGGAAGCAGCAGCAACATGAGAAAGGCCTGATAAAGACCCCTGGAAAAGAAAGAAAGGTGTTCCAATATTGAAACACAGGAACACTCTCTCAGTTTTTTACTGATCTTCACTATTGTAGCAGGCTCCCTGCAGTGTGGAGAGCTGGAGATCAAATGAACAAGGGTCATTAGAGCCGTGTGGGACAAGATTTTTACTTAGCCACTATCAAAAGGGAGGTTACCGTAATAATGCAGCACAAAGAAGCCGCTGGTGCTGAAGTCGCTGTGGAACTTGATGAGGATCTGATTGGCGGTGGTGGACACGCCCTCCTGTACCGAGCTGCCGCTGAACTGACCGATCTGAGGCGAGGCCTGGTCAGGTCCATCCCTGACAGAATCAGAAGTAGCAGGGGATGTGAGGAAGATAGATTGAAAGAGTAAAAGGAATGAGAGTGGGAGGAGGAGAGAGAGGGAGAAGGAGAGAGCAAATGATTTATGAATAAATAGCAGTAATAACTTGCTGGGATCAAAGAGCAGGTCTAGTTATCCTCAAGCAGTCTTGTGGACCTAATAGTCATTCTGCCAATGTGAGAAAAGTTTCTCATTAATCAACAGTGTCAAAGTTGTGTATATAAGTTAGGAGGCGGTGAAGAGTTGAAACTTTTGCCCCAGAGTTAAATATTGATGAGGAAGTTTGGGCCAAAAGAAAATGTAAAAATATGCAAAACAGCTTTTGTGACTTTTTTATTCATATAAAGCAATCTGGGTGGCAAGGTTGTTAGCAATGTCACCTCAACATGTTTGTATGTTCTCCCTGTGTGTGTGTTTCTCCATTCAAACATGCAGGATGACTGGAGATTAGTGAATGTGAATGTGAATGCTTGTTTCTTTCTGTATGTTGACCCTGGGATATATTGGTGACCTGTCCTGGTTGAACCCGGCCATTTGCCTGATGTGAGCTGGGATTGGCTCCAGCTACCACTGCTGCCCTCAAAGGATTATCGGTATAGATAATGGATGGATGGATAAAACAATCTGTGAAATTTAGCTGAGACTGTTAACATTCTGCACATGTATGTATAGAATAAAGGTGTATGGTTATCACAAAGCTTTAGAACCTGCGACCTGGAAGGATAAAAGCATGTGTTACAGCAAATTCATGGTTGAGCAGCCTGCTAAAGCATTTATCTGAATTCTGCAAAGTAGAAGAAACTGTAACCTTCTCTTTGGAAAATCTAAATTAAATTTTGTATTAAATCGATTACATAGATTTTCATACGTACACATGGCAGCTTACTGTATCTCTAGTCCGATAATCAAACCTGATTTACAGTAAATGGCACGGCACAGACGAAACGTGGCAACTATGTGTCAATGTTGATATATTTCAAGTGATGAAAACTAGTCTACCAAGTCCTCCAGGCACCTTCAAATTACACAGCACATTTGAAGATAAGAGGTTAGGGGAGTAACTGTCAATGGAATAGTTACCGACCTCAAACCAGCAGTGGATGAGATTCACCCTGAGATGCTAAAGGCCATGAATGTTGTCGGCCTGTCATGTTTGACACATCTCTTGGACAGCATCTATCTTTGGCAGCTGGAGCAGTGGCCCCAAGTGAAAGACTTTTTTAAGTATCTGTGGGCCTTGTTCCTGAATGAGGTTACAATGAAGTGTGAAATTGACAAGTGGCAGAGTACTAAAATGTCATGTTGAAAACGGAGCTGAGCCTGAAGGTGAAGTTCTCGATTTATGGACACAGAGAGTTGAAATGAGCTGCCTCTGCAGGTTGTGGGTCGCTGAGTGACGAGTCAGATATTCGGGAGAACTCAGACCAGACCTGCTGAGGAGAGACAGCAGACATAGCGCAGCCGTCTAATTAGGATGACTGGCACGCTTCCCTGTGGAGCAAGAGTGACTGGGAGGAGACCCCAGGAGCAGACCCAGCACTTGCTTATATATTTCAGGTGGTCCAGGTGGACCTGAGGATCCCAGAGGCGGAGCTGGAGGGAGGTGAGTAGAAATGGATGGGCAGTTGGGATTTTTTACACCATCACTACTGAGGTTTCTAGCCCCATTATTATCTTTGGCTTGGTTAGGTGATTGAGAGCAATGGGTGCAATTCAGTGAGTAGGATTAATTCATGGCAGAATTGCATTTTTTAGACTTTTAAAATATGTATGTGAATCTATGTGATGAGGCACCTTAATTTGTTAGGTATCTAATTCACTGGTTGTGGCAAAACACGCACATTCCCACCGGGTTATTATACATCATTTCTATATTGATCTTCTTTTTCAGGATATTTACATTACAAAATATCCCCCGTCCCAAGATGGATGGGTGGCTTTGGGGTGATAATAGCATTTGTCATTAGTGTTGAAGTCATTTATGAGGCGCGCTTTATCTGCCAACTGAAAAATCACAGAAGCACCTCTGCTAATGAGGAGGAGAAAACCCTGGTGAGCACATCGCCACGATCTGTATCAGAAATAAGTTGCCTAAACAAGATGGATAACAATCTTTGTGTGTGAAATGGTACTTTTCTCTAAATATAAAAAGAAACATTACTGTTAGAAACACTTTCTTTGCACCAGAGAACAGTCCTGACACTTTCAGGTAGCGTTCACCTGAATGATGTACACTAAATGCTGTTTTGCATGTGTGTTTTTGCCTTCATATTTTATGTGTTAAAAAGTCTTTGACATTTCAGGGTGATCAGCAAAATGGGAGACATGTATTGTTGCCATCAGGGGAAAGATCATTTATGCACTTTTTCATTTGAAAACAGTGATGCCAGTAGCTCCCTCCTCCTGTACTTTGAATCATAGCCCTAGATGCTGCAAGGCATTTCCCTCCTTAACCCCCATGAGGGCAGCTCCATGACTGCCTGAGGCCAACTATAGTATAGAGAGGATGCAGACAGGTAGAGGGAGGGGGGGAGCTGCAAGAGTGATAGGAAGCAGGTATTATAGTTAACTGCTCTGAAGAGATAAAGTTTCTCTTGTTTCTACATAACTAACTAACAGGTATTTTTATTTGATGCACTGGAGACGTGGAGTTAAACATCTACTTTAATTTTGGTGAAGAGGAGAAGAGGGACACAGTGACTCAGCCTTGGACTTGGTTTCTTTCATTTCATCACGCACAGCAATCTTTTTCTGTTTTAGCAAAGAGTCGTAAGGAAAGAAGTTGTCAGGGGGAAAATAAATCTACAAAAGTCCAGACAAAGGTCAACATATCTGGACGGTTCTTGGCTCGTCCATTATAGGTGTCACATCAGGAGCTGTAAGCAACATTTGTCCAACAGGCCTGCAGCCTTAACGTTTTGTCAACTTTTAAATTCAATGCATTCCATTTTTTTTCCCTTTGCAGCAAGGGAAATATGCACTCAACAGAAAATCTTCTATAGTCTCCACAAAGAACCCTTCACTTATCAAACCTTTTGGGATCTGCTCTATTAGCATAGCACTGTATTAAAGAACACATCTATATTCTTTAATAAGGATATCGACTCATTCTTTGGCTCACTATTACTTAATTATTTTTTTTTAAATCACTGGTTTGTAAATCTAGTTTGTGTTGGGTGTGTAACATAAGCTGATGCTTGATGACAAACATAATGAGAAATAAATTAATACTTACCACACGGTGATGTAGTCGTAGATTGGTTCTGTATTTATAACAGAGAAGTTGATGGAGATGCCGTAACCGGGAGGCACTCTGACAGTCCACATACAATCCTGGAAGTGTGGGTACTCGGCTGGGTGTCCGGGAGAGTAAATTGTGCCGTTCATGGATGTTATGTTGCCACCACAGAGAGCTGGAGGGAGGGGCGAAAGTCAGAGAGGCTGGATAAAAATTGACTCTGATTAAATTTAAGTCCTAACTGGTGAGAAAACAAACCATAACTGCACGTTATTTGGTTATCACTGAGAAAATGGGAGGGGGTGCACCTGTAAGATATACTATAACTGCAGGGGATTTTTACTGGTTGCCTAGAACTTGATGACATTGAGGGGTTCTGACACTAAAACTCCCCCGTCATACCTCTTCAGAGGGGATGTGCTAAAATTTGACTTTGAACTCAGAGTCAAAGCCAAAAGCGCTGTCCCCGGGATTAAAAAGAACTGTAAACTTGACAGTGACAATGCAGTGTCTACGGAGCATAACAAATCAATTTTTTCTCAAACAAATACCAAAGTTTGTGCTTGTGAAACGCATGTCACTGCTTTACTTAACTGATAAGAGGAAAGATGTTATTCATCATACCTGAGAAACATCTGAGAAGTCTCCTTGAAATTTACAACAGAGGCTGGCATAATCAGCTTTGTAATAAAGACTTGCAAATGCTCCATATATCATTGTAATGAGCTGTATCAGTTTATAGTTCAGAGAAGTGGTGGTAAACGTGAGTCAGATGCTTTAATGTGCCAGAATAAAGGACAGGACTACAAACAGACGTAAAAAAATGTATATTCTTATATTCAAAATAACTTCAAGGGTCTTATTTTTAATGGGTAGGAAAAAGCACCTCCTTCTTTAGTCTAGTCAGCTTCTCAGAAAGAAGCATGCATGACTTTCTCAAGGATTTGTTAGTGCACTTTTTTTTTAATATTACCAAACGAGTTTGGGGAAACTACGACTGATTTTGTACCCACATATGACCAACACTGTTGAAAAACACCTGTTGTGATTTTATCAGACAGAAGACAATCACCTTCACAGCGAGGTATGGGGTGATTCCAGTTTCTGCTGACTCCGTGCAGACAAGTGAGAGATGGCTCTCCGAGCAGAGTGTAACCCGACAGGCACTCAAAAGAAATAGTCATCCCCACACTGTAGTCCTGACCGATCACGATGCCGTTACGAAATGGTCGTGGGTCTGGACACCTCTGTAGCTCATATGCTGGGAAAAAATAAATACATGAAAAAATCCTTTCCTAACTATTAAAAAATGTAAGCCTGGTTATTTTTCTATCAACCTTTTGAAAGCACAAGGTTTTGTGCAAAAACTCAAGTTATGTCATGTTATCTTGTGCTATCTATAACTAATATTTATTTCTACATTTACTTTTACACATACAGTACTTCACTGACATATCCACCCCTATATCTATTCAATGATATGTGCTATTAAGTGTCTCAACAGAAGTCCGTATTGATTTCTTTACTCTTACCCTTTTGTAATCTTACAACCTCAGTAGAAGTGTCTGCTTTGCAGGACTAATCGCTGTCCCTGATCTGTCTCTGACCTGACTGATGGTCTTCTAAGAGTTCTATTAGCAAACTTTTCAATCTTCCGCTTTTTCAGCTGCCGCTATGATAACACCCGATTTTTACTTTGCCATGGGGACTAATCTTAGCTCCTCACCCTGGTAGACAATGTGGAAGCCAGGTTTGTTCTGGGAGTAGTCGCTGTGGAAGAACAGTGTGGTCTCGTGTGTGGTGCTAAAGAGGGAGTTGGGCACCATGGGACCACTGAACCGATCAATCACTGTTCCCGTCTCCAGACTTCCACTGCGGACCTCCAGATAGTCATGAACAGGCTCTGTTGAGAAGTTCAGAAACTGCAGATGGATCCCTAAAATGCAAAAGGAATGGGTTAATATATGTGAACATTTCATGAATATATGAATAAAGTGAAGGTGAGTGAATGTGTATCTTCCTTTTAAGTACTGTATTTCAAATTCAAAGTTTAAAGCATACATAAAAGAAGTGGGTTCTTTTATAACAGAATGAGGAGAGGAGAAACGAATAACAGTGCAATGTAGAAGAAAGCAGCACAGAAGTCATGAGAACTAGCAGAACATTAAAGAAAAAGAAAGAGGAGAAGAAAGGAGAAGACAGAGGGTGGGATGACAGACCGAAGCCAATGGGGAGCTGAACTCTCCAGCTGCAGTCCAGGCTGCTCTGATAATTCCCTGGAAAGCCTGGGCTGAGGATGACGCCGCTGAAGTCTGTCATAGACCCGCCACACTGAGCTGAGGGAGACAGACCAAGGAAAAAGAAAATGTCACTTATCAAGATTAAAGCTCAATGGGAAAAATTAAGAAAAACAACAAGTGAGGTGGTAAATATCCAGGGGGGGCAAGAGCCTTGTGTCTCTGATTACAGTAAATGCATGATTTATGGGTATATGTAGCAAAAGGAAAGAATACTGGGGCTGATTATGCATTCACCACATGCTTTCACAAACATATGTTCTATGAGGGCAGCTTTGTGGGCGAGAGACAAAATGAAGTGTTTGCATGTATCAGTGTTTGAGCGTGTCTGTGACTTGTGCTTGTACATCTCTGCTTGACTGTGTGGATTACGCTCCATAAGGGCATTTGTGAAAAGATAACAGACTGAGGCACATTCCTTGTTTGGTGGTGCTTTAAATTAAAATAAATGAGGGAGTCAATATTCAGTACAGCACCCCAGTGCTCAGCGGTGGCAGTGATTACTTCACCCTCCCCCTGCAACAGCCCACCTCTTCTCTTTGACTGTGTGTTAGAGAACACTTCGGCTCGCAGTGAAGGTTACTCTCAATCCCCCCCGTTCTCCTCCTGTGGCACATGCCCTACTCTTACATAAACACCCAGGTGTGATACAATGACAGCCACCAGAGGCATCAATGTAAAACCTGTAGCTGGATCATTCCCCTTTTTTTTACCATCTTAACCTCAACAGGCTCGAAACATAACGGTTACTGCTGCCATTTCTTTGGGGACTATCACAAAAAGCCAGAATTAGGCAAAAACTATCCTGGGATGTAAGTGGGGGAAACCTGCTTTACCTGCTTGTGTATAAAGAGAAAACGAAGAGGCACTTATGAGGATGTTTTACTGTCGAGCACAAGGGCATGCAACCACTTTGATGTAAGTTTATCAGCAACAAAGTGACTACAGATCCTCGGGTGTTGGGATCAGCTTATGCACTGCAGACGAGCGAGGAGTTGGGCTAACGAGCGAGCACACGCATACAAGAAAAGGCCTGTCAACTGCAAAGCTGGGATTTATGTCTGCATTGAACTGTGAAAACCACAGGGACAGATCATTTACATGAAGAGCACAGCAAGTGTGTGTTTGTGTGGGAAAGAGTGCATTTTTTGCCTGTGTTCATATGCAGGGGGGTGTAACAGTGTTTACACTGACACGTATGCACATTTTTCTACATGTGTAAGTGGGGGGGGGGGGGGTCGAAACACAAAGTGGAGCACTTCCTTAGTAATCTCTGGAATCTGTCACTGTGGCAATCAACTTCAGAAGACGTGTTGAGGGAGACCAGAGACTCATCAGGGGGATCAAAAACATCAAGTAACACACTGACATGGTGCAAAGCCTTATTTGTTTCCAACTCAAAGGGAAAGTATAAAATTCATAAACCCCTCCCCCAAGCCACCCACTCCCACCCATCATCCCCTTCCCCGATCTGAAAATAAAATTGTTGCTTTCCCTAATACAATAACAAGTCCTCTGTGAGGCCACTGATCTATTGTGTGGTTGTGTAAGAGTAAGGTATTAGAATGGGAGAAATATAATAAAAAGAGAAGTAGAAAATAGATAAACAACAAAAAAGCGAATGAGAAAAGGTAAATGGAAAAAGACAAAAGTGAGAGTGAGTCTGTTTGATGCAACAAATATGCTTTTGTCATCTATAATATCACCTCATTGAAACCCTGTATGCTGACGATATCAGACAGAATAAAATAATATATTACCTAAACACAGAGGTACGGGGTAATTCCATCTTCTGACGGGGCCAGGCATGCAGGTAATATATGTATTACCCTGTTCAGAGAAGAAACAAACAAACAGTACATTCACTTCCTCCAAAATATTTAGCAGTTGGTGCTTGCATCAGATTTTCTGTTTTTGGATTTCTGAAAATCCTTTCAAGGTCTTGTGTGTAAATATTTGATGTTATCAGGAGCAGGAGACCTCTCTCAGCCGCTAGCTGGGCAAGGGTACCACCTTCTACATAGAGATGAGCTGCATCCTGCTTCTACACTTGGTTTATGATTAAATTATGAGTGAAGGATAATACAAGTTAATCCTTTTTAAAATATTCAGAGCATTAATGATGTTTTGATCCATTAAAATCATACTTTTAAAATGCATACGTACAAGTAAGTTCTTTAAAACACCCTGAACCCAAACCTTGAAACAGTCATCAGGTGTGAATGTACTATCACACACACACACATGCAGTTCAAAAGACCCAGCCATACATGTGCCTTTGTTTCCACAATGGTCTGTAGTCTATTTGTGGTGTTCAGACACTCAGCCTGAAGATGTGTGTAAGAAGTTGCTGGTTGGTCCGGAGAGAATGTAAAAAGAAGCGAATACCCGAGCCGGGGAATAAAAATCAGCGTGGGATTAGTGAGGATACTGTTAACACAATCCATTGCCCGTGGCCTTGGAAAGTTCTACGGCTCAAAACGCCACAGCTGCAGTATCTACTCATGGAGGATTGGAAGAACTTAAAGCTGCTTTTGTGGTGGCACACACTCACACGAACATCGGCGCACACACACTTAACAAATAACGATACAAGCATTAATACATGGAAAGTAGCCCCACTTGAGCATTCAGACATTTCTCTTGCTTACTGTTCCGCTCAGACACACAAATGTCATATTTAATGTACTTAGTGATGCATCTTTGACAAACTCATCCTTTGGGGTATTTCCTTGAAACTGTCACTTCAGGCAGGTAGATATGATTCACAAATCATAAATGTTTGAACGCTGGATATCTGTGTTACCGGCACTGTGCGCTTTCACCTACCTGCAACGAAAAGCCTTGATCACACTGGAAGGACACCATGTCACCCACAGTGTAGCGGTCGCCAACTCTTAGGCCGTTACTGGGAGGCAGCGGCTCTGGGCACGAATCCAAACCTATTGCTTAGGACAGAGTCACAACACACAAGTGTGGACAGCAATCATTCTTCTGCACAAAGTGGGTTTAAGACCTGTAACTTTCATTCATTGCATATATTTATCGGTATCATTTATATTTAATCACCCAATACCTGTGGAGGAAAAGGGAATAATTAAATTAACACCAAACATTTTAACATGTAATTACACACAGCCTCATTTTAATATGCTTGTAATTGTATAATAATTGAGTAAGTCATTTTTTTTTCTTGCCCTTCATGATAACGTTTAGAAACTGGGACAAGTCACAAAGAGGTTCTTCTGGTGGCTGTAATCGCAAAATCCTTCCGACTGTGATCTGAAGCAATCACTGTGAAATTACAATGCAATCCCTGAAGTATTACTCGACAGAACCACGGAGCTCCATTGGAACAAAGTGATTACAAAGCCATTTGCCAGGTATAGACAGTCCTTGTTTTGTGTTTTAAGAGCTTCAAAGCAACATGATCCAAGCTTTGGACAAATGTTAATGGCAGATGTTTGTGGTAAATTTAAGCTACATTCATTTTTATGAGAAAAAAGACATAAATATGAGTTGCATGTGTCCTTGGGTAAATAGATAAACAAATTAAATACATAAAAAATAAATAGAAATTTTGATTTGATTCATTGAGACATCCATGAAGCATTGACGCGATGAACGATAGCATTGGAAAAAAGTTAATTTTGTCTTTTAACCGACTGAACTGATTGAATCCAACAACCACATTAAAATATGCTGCTGCACTGCTCCGGCTGTAATAAAAGATAGATGATGGAAAGGGGACCTTTGTAATAACACTGAGAAGCACATATACATTCATGCAGACATTTTCTCTTTGATACATTATTAGAAAGCAGGTCATGGTGTGAGTAGTAGTGTGAAGGGGAATATACAAACACAGCAACAGAAAAGAAAACAAAGTCTTGCACCTATTTGTGGGCACAGATAACACTTAAATGAAAAATAAGCCTCACACACACGCACACACACGCACACACGCACACACACACACACACACACACACACACACACACACACACACACACACACACACACACACTCAAGCCCACTCCATGAGTTAACAGGGCAGTATGCGGGTGGATGAATGTAAACATGGCAGCAGGGATGACCACACAAAACTCAGAACAATTTTTAGGCAGCTCTTCAGAGAACTGAGTAACAGGAGTGGCCTCCCCGCTCAGCATCTAGTGAGTGGATAGTGAGAGCGGATATTTGAGTGGGAGGAGACAGGAAGCAACAAGAGCAGCCACAGAAACAACTGAAGAAGAACCACAACACAAGAGGAGTGGGAGGATTCTTCAACATGTGATGTTTTCGAGGGATCTTCACTCAACACGTGACACTTCTAAAACAATTATTTTTGACAACTTTTCTTGAAACCATTTTGAATTTTGTTATTTCAAAAAGATTCGGGGACAGGATTCATGAGGGCAATGTTTGCAGTGCAAGGCTGTGATAAAATAAGCTTGATATCCAAGTGAAATGCAGCTATAAATTAAACAGTTTCATGAATTTTTGATATGTCCTAACTGTGGAGAGCAATCAGCCTCCCCTCTGCAGCATTCTGTGAGATGACTGAAATGTTTCATAACGCAGTGCATTCACATTTACTTGAATTAAAAGAATGAAAATATGCATCGATGACTCAAAGATTGAAAAAAATAAGGATGGTCATGTAATGTGCATGAAACCAGTTAGAAACTACTTTTGCTTTATGGCATGGAGGAGCAACATCATGCTGTAAAAATTAGAAGAGGGTCAATTGTGAACACAACAGTCAATAACAATCCTCAGATGCATTCTGGTTTTTCAAAGAATGGTTGATTGGGATTAAGGGTGTCTGCCCGGTAACAAGCGAACTTTCCCCAAACCATTACATCACCACCACCACATGCCTGGACTGTTGAAACAAGGCAGGTCGGTCCATGGATTCATGCTGTTGATGATAATTTCTGCAGCCACAGCAGAAATCCAGATTCATCAGATCACACCACGCTTTTCAGTCTTCAGCTGTTTTGGTTAGCCTGTGCCTACTGCAGCCTTGGATTTCTGTTCTTGGCCGACAGACTCAAGGTTCAACGTGTTGTTCATTCTGATGCTTTTTTCACAACACTTCTGAAGAGTGAAATATTTAAAACCAGCCCATCTGGTGCCAACAATCAGGTCGAGGTCAAATTCACTGAGATTACTTTTTTTTTGCCCCATTCTGTTGTTTGATGTAAACATGAATCGAACCCCTGACCTCTATAGAGTCATGATTTAGAGATTGTATTGCTGCCACGTGAGTGTTTTGGATGATTGCATAAATAATAGCTGGTGTAAATATGATACAAAAAGACCACAGTATAGTTTTACATGAAATTGCAGTGTGCAGGTACGTTTCTGACATTATAGGAGTACAAACTAAACTACTACCTATACATATATGAGTTTGCCTGAAAAGTGTGTTTTCAAGCAGATCTGTCTGTCTGACATCTGAGGATGAATTTCTTTTCAATTTGTCTGAAATTGATTCAATTTGCTGTTACAATCCCTCCATGTAATTCAAATGGAAATAATATAGGTCTCTAGAGCATGTTGTGATTGAAGCCCAGTGTGGGATGTTACTTGGGATGCAAATCGCCATATTGCTTGTGAAAAAGTGCCAATTTTGTTTTCAACTATAGCACGCTGTCTGCCCAAGGAGAGCAGGCAAGCTAAGAAAATATGAATAGAAACAGAAAGAGAAATAGAGACGACCAGACCCTGAGGTCTACACAGAGAATCAGCAAATGCACTTTACAAGGGCAGCAGTGGCAAAGTGTAAGACAGTCATGAAGGAGAGAGCTGAAGCGGAGACATGGCACTGAAGTGATTCTCAGCAGTAGGTAGTGACGGTGGGGGAGGGGGGTTAGCGCAGAAAGGAAGGAGCCCACTGAGAGACATGGCTGTGGAGTGGATCCAAGCAAGAGGAGGGTGTTGTGGAAACGAAACACTGACTGCGAGAGACATGGCTGTGAAATCGTTCTCAACAGTGGTATGATGCTCGCGGACTGACACTGCTGACAGCGAGGACAGATCTTGTGACAGAAATGTTTTTCATGCTTCTTTTGTTTTGCAACACATTTGTGGGAGCGGATTTTACTTAAAAACGTGTGCTTCTTTTGTTGCGTTGTGAATGGAATGTCAGGGTTGGACCTGCTGGCTGAGCTATGCAATCCACATTCAAACACTTTATCTGAATGTTGTGAAGTTCATCTTTTCCACTCGTACTCTCCCAATGGCTGCACTGTTACACTGCTCATAGGAGCCTCACAGGAAATGTGTGACAAAGGAGTCGCCCATAGCTGCACGTGTCTGTAGATTTCTTTAAATGTGTCGGTGAAGGGTACGCAGAAAGACAAAGGTGAGGAGGAAACAGAGAAAGCGTAAGCTTAGAATCCATCCAACTTTGGAGAGACAAAATAAAACCTTAGGGAAATTACCGTGACATGAAAAGAGACAAAGGGAAATTGGTCTCGAAGGACAGTATTATTTAATAAGTGCAACGAGCTCCATGCACCACCAGCAGATGCATCATCCCTACTTTCATTTATATAGTTTTTGAATTGAAGGACTCTGTAAATAATTCGCTCCACTGGGGCCAGCTACACGCCTTAAAATGTTTGGCATGCTCATCAGTAAATAAACCCCTATGTGAATAGTCTGTTAAGAGATGAGCAAATTTACTCACTAAATGGAAACGGATGAAGGTCCAGTAAGTTAAAATTTATGGGAGGATTTAAACATGACACCATCTGGAATTACCAAGAGTGCAAGAGAAGCAGATACAAAGACTGAAAATTAGTGGACATACAGAGGAAGTTTAAAAAAAAAAAAATGCCCACATATTCACTCCCTCAAACTCTGTCTGCCCAACTGTGCCACCCAAACCAGCTGTCCCTCTAACGTCGCATAACCCTCTGCAGCTGCTGGAAGTCAGCAGCAGATGGACACATAGATACAGACAGCAGACAAAGTGACAGGCAGCCAGACGAGCCGTCTCTCCTCATACCTGTGTACTCCAAGTGGAAGCCGGCGGCGGACACGCTAATGTCAGACTGGAAGGTCAGGTACAGGTTGTTGGATGTGCTG
Organism: Paralichthys olivaceus; assembly: GCF_024713975.1. Taxonomy (NCBI): domain Eukaryota; kingdom Metazoa; phylum Chordata; class Actinopteri; order Pleuronectiformes; family Paralichthyidae; genus Paralichthys; species Paralichthys olivaceus. Next base: position 16,668,130 of record NC_091105.1, read on the forward strand.
TTCAGCAGCTGGGGAATTGTTGTACCTGTACATTATAGAGAAGACATATTCTAAATTTAGAAATGTGAAAATGTATAACACGTGAACATATACTGGCAGCAGCCTTTTCACTTTGCTTAATGAGTTACAGAGTACATCAGCAGGTACAAATAAAATCATGGTGCAAAAATAAAAGTGCTTCATATATATGATAGGAAACCCTAAAATAAAATAAATAGGTAAATACATTCATACACCATATAATATAGTATTATATAATATATAATAATAGGTGTCAAAAAATAGAGTATGACTTTTAAATATAATTGGAATCACCTTAATAATTGATTTCCAGCCATTTCAACTGTTTTACCCTTTTAATAACGCCATGACTATTACTATTACATATGAAAAGGCTTTGGTTGAAAAATTTGATATCCATCATATGAGAAATCTACTGTAGTCTCATAACACTGATAGCCAGTATAGAGGTAGAGTCATTATCCTACACCAGTCCATCTTACAATAGGATTCAGCATCTAAAATTATGTGCTGGCGTATTTCTAGTAGGTTACCATGTGGCAAGAGCACCATGTTCATTAGCGTGAGCCTTGAGGCAACAGTAGTGCACTTGGAAAATGCCAGACTGAAAAGGAGACTACATTATAAAGAACTCTACGACAGATAAGAACATTGTGTGAGAGAAGAAGTGTATTTTTGTTCGACTTCTTTAACTGCTTTTTAGACAGCCTTCTCAAAGGACATGCCAAATGCAATCAGTTCCATCAACACATCAGTCTGCTGCCGGGGCCCCGTGACGTCCATGACTGAAATTCAAGAGGGAGCTGACAAGTGAAATTCAGTTGTATCAGATTTACCTGAGTAGCTACCAAGCCTCCGAGCATTGCCATCAACCCCATCAAAAAAATCCAGCGAGTCCCAGTTGTGTTCTGTGGCGAAGGTCACAACTTGAATCTGAAAAAGAAAGACGCTTTAATAGGAACATTAAAGAGCATGGAAAATACAGGAATTACAAAAGAGGAAAACACAAGTTAAAATGGTGCAGATACATAGTTTAATACATAGTTCAATCCACCCATCCAATCTTTATCTCTTTTCAAACATGATAATACTAAGGCCTGTATTTGTGTCCTCTCACTTGGATGCCGGCTCCCTCAGGAACGGAGATTTTCCAGGCGCAGTTCAGATAGTTGGCGTACGGCTCTGGGTATCCAGGAGAGAGGATAGTGCCTCTACGGTCAGTTAATACTCCACCACAGGGAACTGGAGAAAGAAGGAAGAGAGAGAGAGAGAAAGAGAGTCACGACGAGGCTGAGAGATGTGATGTCTAAAGCACCTGTAGAGCCAGGAGTGAGTGGGGTTCATGATGGGTCAAGCATTAAGGTTAAGATATGAGAGACTTTTCATCTCGAAGGAAATTATTTTGCCAGCTTGCTCCAAGATCACAGTCACACAATATACAATAGAGTACATTAGAATAAAACAATTGAGTATAAGGTCTAAGAAATATAAGTGAAAACACAATTGTCAAGTTTATATGGAGTAAATGCAGAACCAGTGCCTAATAGAAATGATAGATATCAAAATAAAATAAAATATATAACGTGAGACACTAAACTAATTAGCAAGTAATTGCACGTTGTTGAACATAATATGATGAAACACATAATAATGTTGCATGTTAATAGCAATATTGCACATTAAAAAACAGAGTAATATTAAGTATCGTGTGGATTTTAAATGACTTAAATAACTACGTTTCATGATGAAGCCAGAATGTCCACTTTCAGAATGTCATGTAAATTAACTTTTCTAGAATATGGCTCCTTGTCCACATGATACCATTGCATTGTGATATTCAGAGCGCTGCAATGCAGCACACACTTGTCGCTCCCTTGGAAGCAAATAGTTCAACCCTGATGTGTAATTTTATCTTGCGGAGGCGACACAAATCACATATTTTCAATTGTGAATGTTATTCCTGCATGTACGCACCTTGTTTCTTCCAGTGCCACAAGTAACATATTTATTGACCCTCTCAGCTCTCAGATTTATGGTGAATTGGAGTCAGTGGCTGGGTCATGGTGACACTGTCAGGCACTGAGATGTATTTGAGCATGGGTAAAAAAAAAATGAGGAAAGGGCAATAACAGCTTCAATTTCTTTATTGCTTTTCAGATGGATGCCAGTTGGCTTTGTATCTGGCCAGCTATGTTGTACATAGCGTTTGGCTTCACTCTTTGTCCATTAAGGATTGTGGTAACCCAGCCTTGCAGACCACAATCATTTGGTTTATTACACTCAACAAAACACAGAACTGAATTCCCTTCCATTAGAAATACAGACAGACTCCAAAAATCCACCCTCTGGACCCATGGAATGAGCCCTTGTGGACTTCAGTTGGACGTACAATGACATTTTCACCATCGTCACATCAATTCTAAATGGGCACCTCGCTGCTCATGTCATCGTTTTTTCGACTATTTTTCTTATTCTACCAATGTGTCATAACATTGCACAGCTTTACAGGTTAACCTCACCTAAAGACTAGAATGATAAAAAGCATTTAGATGTTTCTATAGCCTGTAGTTCAAGATATTTCTGTATCAGGTCGTGGTTTAATAATATTTCTGGCTTACTACACTTTGAGTAAAATCATAATAAAGTCAATGTTTTACACATTAATAATAAGTTCTTTCAGTGTCTTTACTTGGTAATTGGAAAAAACCTTTTCAGAAGTCACGTTGAAATGAATTGTAGGTAGTTCAATCAGTGAGCTGTGGTAAAGTCTACAACCCAGGCATATTCTCCAGAAGTCTGCAGTAAGTCCACTTGAGGTTTCTTGTGAACTAGATGAATTGTGGGTTGGCACAGCCTTCATCACTCAGAAGCTCCAAGGAAACATTCCCATAGTCTGTAATTTTGCAAATCTTTCTCCACATGTTTGAAATCTTTCTATTGCTTGTTATTACCATCATTATCAGGCTGTTATGACTTTGTCATTAGAGCCAGCAAAATCATTTATCATTACAGTAAGGATGATTGCAGAAGTGTACTTGCTTTTTTTTCCATTGTTGCTTTGCTCTGTTGCGAGCCATTGCTCCGCTGACAGATTCTGTGGTGTGAAAGTCTAAAGCCAGTTACTAAAACGTACCATCTCCTCTTTTTTCTTTTTCCCCCTTTACACCTCATACAGAAACAAGTGTTCCTTAGACTTTCTAAAGATATAACTGCAGGATAGGGAAACAACAGACCCTCTGTCTTCTTTTACATCCACCCCAGTAACTGCAGCATCAGCCCTCTGATATCCATGGTTAATGTTCGTATTGAACAGTTCCCTTACAGTGAGGGAACATGAGGATAGCTGTCACTGTGAGCGGAGAAAGCCCTTCAGCAGAGTAGTACAATGTGTTCTCAAAATGAAGAACCAGATGCTATTTGTCAAGGACGAGGTTTTACCCTGTACAGGTCAATGATAATTACTGTTTTGGAAGAAGCCACTGGAGGCTTCCATGTGAAAGGCAAGAGACATGGGAAGCAGCAGAGAAATAAAACACGCTATAGCTAGAAACTATAAAAACACACATGCAGGCTATGGGCTTGGCACAATATGAAGCTTATCAATATTTTACAGGTGATATCTGCCCTCATACACATGCTCGAGGAACTCGGCCAAAGTGACTTTCTTTGTTCTTTTCACTCCGTGTGGCAAATTAGAGGAAATGACTTCTATACTGTTCCTCACAGCAATGACACAGTGCAGCAATCACACTTCCACATAATGACTGCAACAGCAATGTCATCTTCAGCTAACGCATGTCACACGTAGAGGATTCAGCACCGAAATCGATTAACTCCTACATCACAACTGAAGGAGAGCAGCTTGTGTAATTGTTTGGAATTCTGCTCAGCAAGTGAAAGATGAAGGTCAGCGCCTATTAAAATTTAGTGAACTGACCTGCAGAGATATGTTAAAGGCTCTTTGATGGTTTGATGTGTTCATGCATTAAAAAACATGTGATGAGTAATCAGATGATTTAAGTAGGTTCGTTTTCCTGTTTTATCTTTTCCTGCCGCGTTTCCAAAATTAAATGAAAAGAATAGAGGTACACAGTATGAAAATTATTATGTTTTTCATTATGGTTATGAGTTCTAATCCTCACATCTGAAATAAAGTCTAGGGAAAAGATTAAAACCATTTTAAAGAATAACAAACTTAAATTCTTGATCCTGATAACAAGCAGTGGACTCGTTCCAGGGAAAGACCCAGTAATTCAGTATAATTTAACGGCTCCTTTGGCTCCCCTGAGCTGTCAGTTAATGTAATTGGTGGAGCAAGATTAAAAATCATGACACTCATAAAACACTCCCCCGCCCCTCTCAATCTGCACCAGGCTCATATGTCAGATACCACAGGTAGACAAGCCTGGGGACCACATACACATTGAGACACTTTTCAGTACCATCTGATATGCAGGGAATTTTAATTAAAAGTATTGTAATCGAGAAATCAAAAATCTCAATGGATTAAATGTGTGTAGTGTAATACAAATGTGTTTAAATGCGACAATTCAATTATGTATTCCTGAATGGCTTGTCATATATGTTTCAGGATAAATCTTACAAATGTCATTCTAGATTAAATTTATACACAGATTGCACAATAAATAACTACCAATTGTCAATTCACTAATACATATTTATATAAGTCATCCAGAATGTGACAACATTGCAAACTTCATACAACAATCATATTTAATGTCTCTGCTACAGCATCATGTCCTCTCTCTTTAACAAGAAGGGTGCAACGTTCCTCGAATTAAAACGAAAACATAGAAGCTGACAACCCTGTGATTTTATGAAGGTTAGTTTGTTTCATGAAAGAGTGTGAAGACAACTATTGAAAACTCAACACTCCCAAAATTATGTCAGGCATTTTAATTGGAAATTAAATGTGGAGAAAAAGCTTTTGCTCCCAGATTCAGGACAAATAGTGTTTTCGGAGGCTAAAAGAAATGGTCCATATTAGCCAGAGGGTCAAAGTTATTATGTAAAATAAAGTGAGCAAAACAAAACAACGTCACAGCCTGATGACTAGAAACTATTTATGAAACAGACATTTGCTCTCTGTATGCAGTGGGTGGTGAATGTTCTTTTATGTTGTACTTGAATTTGTGACGCTTACATTCTTGATTAAAAAAAAAAGTACTAATACTGTGTTAGTCAAACAGGCAATAATTTCCACTTTCATTACAGGAATTAAAAGGTACAGTGTGTAGAATTTTGTGATATCTAGTGTTGAAATTGCATGTTGCAGCTGAACACCCCTCACCTCACCCTCTCCTTCCAAACATGAAAAAGAAACTGTGGTAGCCTTCAGTTGTCATAAAAACTCAAAAGGTGTTTAGTTTGTCCAGTCTGGACTAATGTAAAAAACATGGCGGCCTCCGTAGAGAGGACCCCCTTGATGTAAATATAAAGTATTTAAATATAAAGGGTCTTTTCTGGGGTAAAGAAAACTATAATTCATACAATTTAGATGAAACGAACTAGTGAAAACATCATGAGGATTATTCTACATTAAATTTCTGCCAATAGATCCCTTTCATCTAAATCTTACACACTGGACCTTTAAGTAAAATACTAAAAGTAGCAAAGTGTTTCTCTCCCTGCTCCAGACCGGTATGAGACACAAAGTGGTTGTGAAAAGTTGTTCTAAAACAGGGATCCACTGTTAGAAAACAAGCTCAACATGACACCATTTACTTGTTAACACCTTCAGAAAAGTGAGTTTGAGCCAACATTGAATTCCACAGTGTGGGCATACTAGCTATGAATCATTGCAATCTGTGAGCTTATGTAAGACTGGGAGAGTCATGATTTTCTATAATCAGAGATGATTTACTATCTGTGAAATTCAGCTGCCTTTCTATTTAATGTGCAGGGAACAAAACAACAGAAAACCAGCACAAGACGCTTGTTAATTTACACTGAAGGTATTCCATAATTTACATGACACTGAAAAATTCAGGTCAGCTGCATTACTTTAATGTTAATCGGCTGACTGCAAAGTCAAACTCCACCTGGTACCAACAAAAACATCTATTTAGTCAAGTCAACCATTCTCCATAAACTCCATACACAGAGGTCAGCCAAAAACGATGCATCCATTCAGGTGAGGATAATTAAATCACAATAAAATGTTGTGTGAGCACAACTCAACACCAAAGCATTTATTCAGCAGCTTTGTGTTTGTGAACTGGAAAGCACAAGTGTAGCATGACGTGCCGGGTCAATCAGAGCTGGACAAGGAGCTGGATATCTATCTTTTAAAACACAGGTACTTCACAGGATAGCAGTGTCTGATACTGTCATATCTCATAAAGTGGGCTTGAGTAATTGAGCATAGTGTTTTTGCTGAAGCTTCCATAAAACTATATCCATTATTCTGGACGAGCACACTGCCGCTGGGGGAGATGCCGCAGCCAGATACAATCTCCAGATAAAAATCACTATGTTTAAAATGGAACTGCACGTGCCACCACTATTCGCTCACCACTTGGCAGGAACTCGGATGAACCCTGGCTTGAAATCTCCTGCACTCACCAGCTGGAACTATTTGCTGTCTGGCACAAGGCCTGACTTCAATAGATTTCTGCCTACTTCATCTGTGGCTCTTTATCTTCCCAAGGTAGACAGGTGGGTGTCACATGTGTATATACGTCTGGCAGTGGTGTGTGCAGACAAGGCATGCCAATCTGCTCATGCTATGCATCTGTATTTATGTGGGTACAGTTTTATGACAAAGGTTATAGCCCAAAGAACATGCAGAGAGAGATATTGTTCCCTTCAGTGGATGATCCACACTTTGCATACAGGCCATTAAATGTGGCTGTAAAATCTATGGCTCCTGCATAAACACCGGTTCCTTGTATTTTCTGGCAATATCAAAATAAATCAAATTTCTGATCTACCCGTCATTTTGATTTATAAATCTTTTGAATAAAAATGACATCACATGATATGTTATCCGATGACTACTTTTGCAGAGTTGGCTGTCTTGAATATTGAATGTTGTTGTGTTGATGATAATCTCTAAAGCGGTATTTGTAGCATTCACATTCTGTGATTTACTTTTTCTCCCCCCCGTGATACCAAAACTTCCAAATTTAAAAGCCTGATAACACTTAGCAAATGAGAGATCTGATGGGGAAGCATGACAATTTTTTGTACTTGTACAACTCAACTCCAGCTCAAGCTTTTCTTTGTATTTCTCTCCAAAACAGACATTGGTCTCCTCCATGTTTTTTTTCTTCTGAACGTTTAATCGCACAAGTTAGTAATGCGCCTAAAAGTTGTTTTTCCAACCATCATTAAATTACTGAAGAAGAAAAAGAGAAGAATCTCGTGAGTTTCTGTGATATTTCAAGTCTCTGGAATCACCACTGGGATATGTGGCTGGTTTTACATTCTGCTCAAATAATCGTGTGTGTGTTCTGAAGATTATAAGAGTGTGGTCCCCCATGTGTAAAAAAAAAAAAGAGTTGTAAATCCTCGAGTGTGCAGCAGCCTTAAGTGCTGCACTGTGTTCACCAGCTACTGTAGTTGCTAACTGTGTCTGTCTGTTTGGTTCTGAGCAGGTAGAGTTCACTGAGACTTCTCACTGTAATCTGCAGCTGCCTTTTTCACCGAAAACATAGAGAACAGCGAGAGTGAACCAAAACAGTGGAGTTAAGGCTGGATAGGTAAGTAATGAGCTGAAACATGATATAAAGTTTCAGCTCATTACTTCCCATTGTCACATTGTTGTCACATCGTAATATCATGCATGTTATTATTAATGTATCAAAGACGTGGTGTGACAAAGCCAACGCTTTGTTGCAGGCTACTGTGCATAAAAGTCTAGACTGTACTTGGTGCACATGATTAATTGCATTATAATGTTTCATCACATTCATAAATCACTTTTTTGTTTCTAATGTTTTTACACCTCATGCATTAAAGTGTAATAAATACACATTATTATGCATGTCTTTTGTATCGACTTACATCTCTAAAAAAAACCTGTAGTATATATAATGCATGTGGGCTACAAAGAAAAAGTTAACCAAAGATCTCAAGTTGAAGTGTGTGTTGCTGCTGTTAGATTCACTTTACACTGCTATTTGTTTTCTCATTAATCTGGAAAGACACAAACTGAAATCCCTTGTCCCCGGGTATAAAATTTATGTGACACTTTGTTATGTTTGTCCTTGCCTCTTTCTTCCTGTCTGAACTATCAAGACCTGAGATAGGTGGATGCTTTGTAATGGGTGACAGACATTAGGATAAGTAATGACTAGGCAAAGCAGACACCAAACATTTTTTTGCACCTGCTCTTTGGATTTCTGTGTGTGTGTGTGTGTGTGTGTGTGTGTGTGTGTGTGTGTGTGTGTGTGTGAGGCAGAGTAAGACAGTGTCCATGCAGGGGATGAAGCGAGGGTATAGGAGGATAAGGGCACTTACCAACACATGTGGGCACAGTGCCGTTCCACTGGGCTAGGGCACTGGGCACGGCCTCACACCTGATGGCGTTAGAGCCGTGCAGCGTGTAACCTGGATTGCACTCAAACAGTACGGCCATACCGATGCCAAAGTCGTTCCCAATCCGCTTCCCAAACCGGGGCTCGGGAACTGAGCTGCACTGACTGGCACTCGTCCGAGGAACAGCTAGGGGATAAGAGGGGATGAAGCGAGCATGAGAGGCAGAAGTACAAAGACAAAGAGTGGTGGATGGGTGTGGTAGGCAGGCAGACAACCAGGAGAAGAGAGATGGCAAGACAAAAGGAGGCAGAGAGAAATGGCGAAGCCCTTGTGAATCTCCTCGCACATCATTAGTCGCTCTTGTCTGCTCTGCCACGATAGACTCTTTCACTCCACATCATCCTGCTCTGCTCAACCATGTCCAGCCACGGCCAATGGCACTCTGGCTGAACAGCACTCTACGTGATGAGAGCAAAGCTGAAGTATCTTTTTTCAAAAGGAGGCAAACACACTCAATCGCAACAAATACGTTTCCACATCAGAATTCTAGAAACGCATCAGAAAAAGCAGTCTTACCTTGGTAAACAAAATGAAATCCTTTTGCCGTTTCTGTCCCATTTGTGGAAAACTTGAGTGTTATCTTGTTTCCGGAACTCAAAGGAAGTGTCTCGCCTACAAAATGAAATCAAACATCAACAGGACTGTTTTAGATAAAATGGTTAAATGTCCGGAGAAAAACAAATAAGTGACAGCTATGAACATAAAACATTAAAATGCTAAATGTAAATGAAAAAAAGAAAAAAAGTCCATTGGTTGCTTGTGTCTCATGTCCGATCTAATCCACAGAGTATCCTCAGAATATTGAATATTTATGCAGCTGAAACAGCAGATTAGATTAATTTGAATTTTACATTGTTTCAGTCTAATCAAGTGGTGTGAGACAACAATATAAGACAGCTACTTTGCTTTTGTTGTTTTAAGTGAGATCTCAGGGGTCTATTCATTTGCAAATGAAATGTATTCTGTATCATGTATCGTACTGTGTTTTGTTGTAGAGAAATGTAAGAAGGGAAAATAAATCTTTTAATTCTCGGCAACATAAGGCTGCTTTAATTTTAACTTATCAGTTTTTACATCAGCCAAGGAGGGTATGTATTAATTGCCATTAGGGTTTCTTTTATTTAGCAGGATTACGAAAAAACTACTCAACCATTTATATTGACACAGGGGATCGAGGGGTGCGGCATGACCCAGGGAAGAACCTATTCAATTTTGAATGGGTCTGAACAAACAGACAAGAGCAGGACTTTATTTTTTTCCTTTTCTTTTTTAACGTGGGGAGATAGGGTGTTAGCCTTGGCAGAGGTATGCGTTCTCCAAGCACCCTTCTAGCTTGATTTGAATTGAGTTGAGAGATGGTTGTGTGCTCTCTCGCCTGCAGTGCAAAATGCTGTGCTTGATCGAACTAGTACTCACACCTATGATCAAGTAGCATAAATAGAATAAGACACTAGGCTTAAAGGTACAGTGTGTAGACTTTTGTGATATCCAGTGTTGAAATTGCATGTGAACACCCCTCACCTCACCCTGTCCTTCCAAACATGAAAAAGAAACTGTGGTAGCCTTTAATTGTCGTAAAAACTCAAAAGGTGTTTGATGTAAATACAAAGAATTTAAATATAAAGGGAGAAAGAAAAAGAAAGAAAAGAAAAGAAAACTACAGTTCATACAATTAAGATGAAAAGAACTAGTGAAAACATCATGAGGATTATTCTACATTAAATTTCAGCCAATAGTTCCCTTTCCTAAATCTTACACACTGGACCTTTAAGGGATGCATAGTTATGTTTTCTTTTTACCTGAGTGTGATCCATATATGGAGGAGAGCAGGGCTGAATCTGTGGAGGATCCATCGTAGATCTCCACCACATCACTGGTCAAAGTTTGGAAAACCACAAACTGACCGAACAAGACTGCAAAAAAAGAAGTACAGAGGAAACAGAGGTGAATCAAAAGGTAATGGTGGACTCTGTGGCAATCAGATTTTTATATTCTTATATGACGGCATCAAGCCCATTCACGTGGGGGCTTCTTATCGTCCCTGGATGGTAATTATCAGGTAAGCTGGGCATAATTAAAATTATAATATATTTTTTTATCTTTCAATCTTTCTGACTGACACTTTGAACCTAATCTAATGCAGTTTTGCCTGGAATACACTGTTTGCCCGAAGGGTCAGGTCTGCAATCTAATTTGCATGTGTCTCTCCTCAGGAGAGAAGGGCACCCTGGACAAACCTCTACCAGACCAGTGGGTCAAAACACTCAGGCTTTAAATAAAATATGATTGGCAGAATTTATTTAGTAAATCTCTCTTTTCTAGAGTAAATTCGACTTGTTCACAGAGACGATGGGTGAAGAGTGTGTGAGGATGTAGTGTAGAGCTGCAGTCTGTCCTGACTGTAATGAACCAATTCAATTCACATGCAGAGCAGAGGATTATTTTACATTATGACACAATAATTTGGACTTGATGGGTTCCACTGTAGCTATCCTTCCACTAAACACACAATCAATCGTGCGGTACCTATGTGGTACCACCTGGGGCCAGACTAAACAGCAGTCTGTTCAAGATTAGTGTATTACAGTTGCAAAATTATGCACAGAGGCACATTTAACAAATGTGTTTTATTTCATTAGATAAAATGATGTAAGAATGATGACAAACCAAACAAACACAAATTATACTCTGTGTGTGTGTGTGTGTTCCTGTTCCATTTTAAGCATAGACCCTACAGAATGAAAACAGTTCAGGAACATTTTGGCTGGTCCTCACTTCTTCAAAGGGCTGTTTGAGGGTTAATATTGGTTCAGGGTTAGAATTAGGGTTAGGGTAAGACATTTAGTTTGGCTGGTTACAGTTAGGGTAAGGGGCTATGTCCTCAAAATATAAATGCGTTTCATTCCAGTGTACAGAACCAATACAAAGATGTAGCAAAGCATTAACAACTGCTGGAAAAAAATGGTGACTTTTAGTTCAATAGCACCTTTTTTATAGGTCACTATCCCTCAAGGAAAGTAATATCTGCCATCCTACTGTAAACCCTTGTGACATTTTCCTAACAACCAATAATTAGGTATTCTTTTGTATTTTTGGTGGCATGGCATTTAGCATAACAGAATAATAACCTTCACTACATTACTTCATTACAAGGTGTGACACTTAAAGTCACAGTAAAATCATAAGTCATCCCTTTATGCAGTCTGAAATATTGTTACTTTTATTTCAAAGTTATTCTTGTTTTTAGCGTTAAAAGGAAGAAAAGTCTTTGGGAAAATACCAGAAGTCTTTCTCTATCAGCTGTGGGAGGGGGAGTGTCGCTGTCTGTGTTGGATTGGCAGCAGCTGGCAGACTAAACTGGTACCAAACAAGAACGGGTAAACATTCTTATTGAGTAGGTTACGAGCCAAGGGCAGACTGCAAGCAGTGGTAATGAAGAGTAAGGACCACGCCGGCATCTAAACTGACCAAAGTGACATTTGCAGGTATGATTACGTGCTGTTTAATGTTCTGCAGATGACCATATAATTAGCTGTCTAGCCTGCAAACTGACATCATCAGCGCACTTTTCCTCAGAGAATGCTCGCTGGGTCACTCGTTCAACAAGCGAAGTTGCAGGACGAGACCCAGTTCATGTTTTTTAAGTTAGATTAGGAGGAAACTGGAAGCTGATCTCAGTCTGAGTGGCCATCTGCCGGTGAAAGAACGGAGTCATTACTGCTACAAGGAAAACATGGGAAAGGTGATTCACAGCGCAGACAGTGTGAACGCTGTAGCAGACACAACTAACACACAGATAAATGATTGGTCTCTGCCAGTAACACTCCTGAACTAAAGGCCATGTGACATGTTCATAATTATATTACAAACAAATGCTACCTAATTTCCCTTTTACCTAATTTCCCTTTGGGGATGAATAAAGTTACTGCTACTTATCTAGATGACTTGTAAAAAATAAATTAATAAATCCTATAACAAATAAATACATAAATAAAATAAAGACTACTCTGCATGTCTTGATTTAATACCATATTCCTGTTACATCACGTTTTGTAAAACCTCATGGCGATGGTATCTGGACAATGTCCCTTTAGTCTGACCTTAAATTCAAATAATTAGCTTTTATCTAATGTCAGAAAAGATCATTATTGTTCATCACAAATATAATCATAAACCTTTCCTTGGTAAATAGCAGTGGGTGAATCTTCTCAGAGCCTATGATAATGAACAGATTTTAAATAATCTTCTGAATGAATATTTGCAATTAAGCATTTCTAATTAGATCAATGTGTACACGCCCTTGAAAATAATCAGATCTTTCTCCAACCAAATGATTACAGGTAAGACACTGGATCATACTGGTAAGATTACAGATTCAGTCTCTCGTGCACAGGCATGTTTCCACAAACATGAATTTCCAACCACCTCAACAACCTGTTTTAATGATCCAGTGAGTTGGGAGGTTTCAAGAATTTGTTATATTAAAATACTAAAAAATAAAATAAAATAATAATAGTAGTGCATGGTGAATATACTGATAAGAAATACTATTCCAGTATTTGTTTTTGATGATTGGAATTCTAACCAGAAGGTCGTTTGATCCCTGTCTCCCTCATTTCACATGCCAAAGTGTGTTTGGGCATTATACTGAACCCCAGCAGAGTGTGAGTGATGTGTGATACAGAAAGTGCTGTGAATGGGTGAATGGCAAAACTATAGACTAGAAATGCGATAAATTCATACAGACTATTTTGTAAACGGACAGAAAATAAACCAAGTCTGTTAGAGCCAGCAGATTTTTCACATTTTGTGTGCATCAGCGCTTTCAGCAAAATTGTGAATAATTAACCAACATGAAGAAGTTGTAATTAACACTAATACATATGTTATGAAATAAAGCAACAAGTTTTCAAACTTTTGAAATTGGCTGATCTAACTGGTACACAGACATGCAGGTTAACTATAATTAGGCCATGTTGTACGAGCAGACTTCAAATGGCTGAAACTGCCAAATGAGTAAAGCAAGTAACGGCTGTTTTCGCCCCGCAACAGCTTTCACCAATGGGTTAGCTACATCCACATGCCTTTAGGCAAAACACACACAAGACCCACCTGAAAAACACTGGTAATAGAGGCAATTGCTAAAAAGAAAAGGCAGCATATGTTTGCCCTCCTGGATATTAATTATGGAGCAGCTTCTTATCTTCTTCACTTTGTAGCAGTATGGATCTCCTCTGGCATGTAGCCTCACAGTGCAGTGCATTGTAAAATCGTTACACCCACCAAGAAAGAGGAGAGTGAGGGAATGAGTGGCATAGTAAGAAACACAACTGAGAGACTAAATGCACCCTAACAGCTCCTGCAGGCAGTGCTGCACCTTGTGTCCCAAGAGACGGCGGCTTGGACTGACTGCAGAGCCACCAGACGAATCACAGCAGTGAGGATGTGAAGCGAGCAGGAAGTAGCAAAAGTGGGGATGGATGTCACAATTTCTATGTTTTTATAATAAGGGTGCCTTACTTCTTACTGTGTGACATGAAACAGATTGAACACACACAGCAGCCAGAGACAAATGGCAGCCAAAGAACTCTGACAAAGCAAAAATAACAAAAATTCAAATGTGGACACACACGCACACACAAATTGTGTACTCACACAGAGAAGAACAGCCAGACCTGTTTCTTTATCTGTTGAGTAGTGAGAATGCCTATGGCTGAACCAGAGCCTGAATAAGAGATGATTTTACCCGTAGGGACAGCTCACTGCTGTGGTATTAGCATACTAACACCGTGCTATGTGGAATACACTGCACTCCCCCTTTGCGAACTCACGCAAACACACACGCACACACGAACACAAACTCAAACACATTTACACATACTCTCACAAGCACAGTGTCGCTCATTTATGCCTCTAATCCAAAGGCAGCCATGCATGACTCCAATCTGCTCCTTTGCTGTAATCACGTTCAGATATTAAGTCAATAAATCATTGTAAACTCGTTACCCTAATTTATGCAGGACTATGATGAATCTTTTGTCCTCTGGGCCCAGTCATGGTACTATAATGCAATGCACTTGGACGATGGACAACATTCTCCTGCCTGCATCTTCACCTTGAATTATCCCAAAGCTGTGAAATCGCTGTAATCACGTACCTCTTTGAGTATTAGATTGTGATATTAGCACATCTCTGTATTTCATGTCACTTTGCCAGTTGGGCAATGAGAACAAAAATACACAATTGCTGGTTGATCCTACTTTCAGAAGGTGGTGATCTAATTTTCACTTTCCTACTTTTCAAATCAGTCACTTTGAAAAATGTGGAGTGAGGCTGGGATGTTTTCTACTAACCTTGGTGGTTTCTGCCAGATATTAATGAAGCCAAGGGACTGTTTGAATTAATCATTTGATTAAAGCAATCAAGTGTGAGTGGTCATAGATTAGAGTCATTTACAGAAATGAATGGATTGTAAAAAGAGCAGACTCATATGCCACTTTAAGACTTTCTTTAAAAGAAACACTATACACAGTTGAGGTTACATAAGAGACATTTGCTTCAAAACACCAGAAACTCTTCTAAGAAAATGTTTAAAAAGTTGATAGTCCACTTCTCGGTTTATTCTGACTGGGTATACATAGTTCCTGCAGATATTTACCAGGACATTCACACAGAGAAAATCCATTGCCAACACTCGAAGGCGCTCTATTGGGCTGGGACCTGGAGAAAGTGCAGGGTAGTGAAGTAAATTAAAATCACTGTCATGTTCCTGGAACCATTTTAGGATGACGAGTGCTTTGTGACAAGGCTTGGTATCCTCCTGGAAGTACCCATTTGAAAAAGAGTAGACTGCAGCGATGGATTGATGCACCTGGTCAGTAACAATGTCTAAGTGTGCTGTGGTGTCTGAATGGTGCTCAGATGGCATTAAGGGTCGTAATGTTTGTCAAGAAAACGTCTGCACACCAATGCCACAACAAACCACCTGTACTGTGTACGTGGCAAGATTAAATTCTCCAGTTTTTTTTGCCCGACCTTGTCTTTTAATTCCTAAATATCTTGTATTGTCTTTATACAATGGATACATACTAACTTTTAACATTTTGCATATTTATTCATGTAAAATGTTTATTATAAACTAGTCTTGTACTACCAGACCAAGTGCAGTTTCTGTCTCTATTTGTACTTTTTCTTTTTTGAACTATTGGTATCTTCTAAGCCTGTTTTAGTCTGGGCACATAATGTGCATGACACAATAATATAAATCAACCAATCAATCAACATTCGTGAAGCAGTCCTTTGTTCATTTTACCATGCAGTTTGTTTTTCACCCTCTCCATAGTAGATTCAACAGACCTCTCCACATCAGTGGTCGCCAACATGGTTGTTAATGAAAAGACTTCAACAGCACTCCCATTGGGTCCTCCTCTTCCAGTCATCATATCAAACCCTCCCCATTTGAGATAAATGATTGTGACTGGCCCGACCAGTTTCAGGACAGATGGTAATCGGTCTGAAGGAGACACGGGCCAGACCCATCTGTGAGCGTGAATAAATATGAGCTGCTTAACTGGTGCAGCAGCAAAGTTTGGACCGGCAGCACAGAAACGTGTGGTGTAGGTTTGCTGTTATTGACCGATTTGTCCACATGAAATGTATTCATCTCTAACTGTAAAGGTTTTATGGCAATGTAGAAAAGTAATGGCTTTGACTGCATATTGCATATAGTCATCTGATAAGAATGATTGACTGGATCTCATTTTGGATAAACAAGCAGAATTTCTGAGCTAAGAAATATCAGATGATGTGTGGAAGATTTGGCAATCAAAGAGAAAACTGAATTCTACTCTATAACGAGAACACAACTGGAGAACTGAGGCTGGAAAATATACAACATATCTGATTGGCGTAATACTACAGCCTCTCCACCGTAAACTTTGGCTGCACTTTTCATTTGGCTTCTTTATCATCTCTGCTTTTTGGGATGGAGTGCTTTCCCTGTCAAAAAACCAGGGGCCTGTACTGCAGATAGGATCATTACAATACAGCAGGGAAGAGAAATGTCATAATCTCAGAAAGGCTCTTTCATTCCCTCTCTCCTTCCTCTGCTGTTTGATCTTTCAGAATGAATGTGCATGGTCCCCTGGATCACTTGAGTGTAGTGTGTGGTTGATGCGTTATCACGATACTGCATGTATGCCAGCCAGGAGAGAACTTTCAAAATAAAACAATGAGACCCCTGGTATATATTATCTCGCTCATACACACATACAGGTTGCAAGAGCGAAGTACTGATAAGTTATTTCTCTTTAAATTAGGTGTTATTAAGGAGATGCCGAGTCTCTGCTCAATAAATGTTGATGCTCATTGTGTTTAAATGCTCATGAATTTATGTCTCTCTAAACATCTGTGCTGCTTCTTAGAGAGGCATGAGTAATCGTTGGGGGTCCTTTTGAACTGCACATCTCTGTATTGTCTGCAGTGATGATCTGACTTTTTTTTGTTACTATTTAAGCTAAACAAAGCAATCTGAACCAGAAATGCCTTTGGGTAATGTTTATGCGTAGTTTTGCCTCTATTCACAGAACTAAGACTCAGAGATGATTCATAAGAAGGATTAATACAGTCAACAGACATGTCTGAATGATTTTAGACAACACAATCAACATAATACACTATCAAAGTACCAGGCTATTAATATATATTATGGCAGCAGGGGTTATTGAGCATGAACACCTTCTCCACTGTCTACTGCTTTAAAAACAAATATGCCTCAAATGTAAATATTGATAATTTCACCCCACCCATGCTAGATGCTTGTTATCTATAATTCATCAGTAAATACAATTATCAAATGAGCACTACCTTTGCTCTTTCACAATGAAAATTAAACTTGAATATTTAAGCATGATTTATAGTTTAATCCCACAAACACATTGAGCGAAAAACAGACAGAGCCTATTGTCAGATTACACAACAAACCCATCCGACAGACTCGCGCTGCATCTGGTTTGCCATTGCCCAGTAATATTTGATTCACAAGTCACCAACAAACAGCAGCAGCAATTTATCCCCTGGTTCCCTCCCTTGGTGTCATAAGTCAGTCTTGCACAATTTGTTCCAAAACAATTTGGCTTATGACTTCTCAGCGTTGCTCTTTTTTACGAGACAGAACAACATCCTGAACCTCCTTAAACTTTGTTGCCCAAACAAGGACAGAGCAGTTTATCTACAACATTTCCATGTGACAAGATTAAAGGAAAGTATTTAAGTGACACCACCGTGCTGCAATGTGTTACGTATGATTAGAAGTTCAAATTTACATTAAGCGGTTACACAGAGAAGTTGCAGCATTTCCACTGTATCACAATTTATTCAGCTATGGCTAAAACTCAACAAAACCCTGCCGGCACAGCAAGTCTCTGTGGTGACAAAGCAGTTTTGGAGTATTTATCTAAAATGGAGCATGGAGTCGGATAACAGGCTCCAGTTCTCAGGTATCATGTGGAAGCTAATCAGTGAACCTTGACTTCCTCCCCAGGGTCTCAATCCCCCTCTGCCCTTGTCTCTGTCTCTGTCTGAAAGGTCTTACAAAGATTTTATTTGACAGTCAAGCAGCATTTTCAAGTAACAAATTCCATCACAATATTTTGCCAACTTAACCATCTCAGGTAAGATGTAACGTAGATGCCAGTATCGTCTGGAATGTCATCTCTTTCCGTTAATAATTGCCGTACCCTCCAGCTAACCCTGATGAGCATCCATTTCTACTTGTCTTCTGATAAGTTGCTTACTCTAGTGATCAGCAACATCAGTAGAAAATTTACAGCTCAGCTTTGCTGCCTTTGTTTTCAAGAAAGTTGTTATGAAGATTTGTCTGTTGCTGTTGAAAAATATATATATTATATATCATATATATAGGCTGATAATCTGGTTGAGTTATCCTTCCATCCATCCTTGCATCCATCCATACATCCATCCGTTTATCCATCCATCCATCCTCTTTGCCCCTCATCCTTTGGGGGTCTCGAGGGAGTGAAGCCAATCCAAGCTGATGCTGTGCGAGAGGCGGGGTACACCCTGGACAGAGCCAACATATAGAGGCAAATGACTACCCATGCTCACATTCACACCCACGGTAATGTTAGAGTCTCTAATTAACCTAAACCCAATCCCCCAAGAACAGCAGCGCAAACACCCACACAAAATATTTTTGATCATTCTGGATACACGGCATAAACATGCTGATGGGTATTAATATACATGGTAAACATTGGTTTCTACTGGTGCACAGCAGCTCAGGTAAGCCATCATTGAGCCATGCTTTGAAAAGCAGAACACCACTCAGAAAGTGCAATGCAATGCTAGCCTATTTTTGCCCACAGCCACTGCATTAGATAGAGTACATGTGCCTTCAGGCAAAATATGCACAAAGCCCAGATAAGGTGTTAAAGGAACTCGCAGCTCCAGCCATAGCAAAAAGGTAAGAAAAATGGCAGCATATGTTTGTCCTTCTGGCTATGAATAATGGAAAAGCTACCTGTCGTCTCTGCTTTGTGGCAGCACCGGCCTTCTGTGATTCTGGGCTGTGACAGCATACACAAGCCTCATTTACAGAAACCAGAAGGATTCTATGACTGCACAGTCACATATATTTTTAATGACACATTATCCCAGTGAAATAGAATCAGCCCTTTTGGCGAGCAGTGTGTGGCTGCACCCTTGGCAGAGGCTGCCTCCAGTCCATTTGGTTTCTATCTGGGGTTAAAAAAAAAAAAACCTACGTCACTTCAGGAGAGAGGAAGAGACAAGCATATTTGACCTGCTTTTTGTACCTTTAGTTTTAGCAGGACTCTATTTAGATTTTTTTTCTGCTGAGTCTTTCGTATAGTTTTTCCATGTTGACTCAGTGTACAGTATTCTCAGTACTCATCAGGCTGACAGCTATCCCACTACGATGGGTACCCAGAACATATTCAACCCAAACCAAACACATTATCATATAAAGTCATCGCAATCATTCAAGTAAGTGCTCCCCCCACAAAAATTTGACAAAGGCAAGACTCCGATTAAACATCCACACTGAATGCAGCTGTAGAACAAAACACCCCCGCAGTGGGGCCAGATTGAGTTCATATTGTACATTCGGTTAATCATATGGAGGGTAGCGTATATACTGTACGCTGACGCAGAATGACAATGTAATGTTTTTTTTGTGGGATGAAGTTAGTCGTGTACTAGCATGGCCCCCGGCATAATCTTACTCTCCAGCAAACATCACTGATGAGTCAACAATCAGCCCCCAGGGTCAACGTTATTATGATCGCATTCAGCAGCACTCTGTTTCGCTCTCCCTCTTTTTCTCATTCCGTCTCGCTCATTAGAACTCTCTCACTCATTATCACACTCCCCATCTAACTTGTTCTCTATGAGACTTTCACATTCAGCTAAGACCTAACCGCCCCCCCCCCCGTAGTTAAGAATCACTCCCTTATCCTCTCGCAGTCACTCTCTCTTTCTCTCTTATTTTCTGTCCATCTTGTAACAGTGGATATTTATTACTGCAATCTGTCAGTGCTCCTGTCTCGCCTCCTGACACATTCCGTGGTGACCATTATGCATATGTTGGTGTTATTATCATACAGACATATACAGTGGAACTATAAAACGCCCCAGGCAGAAAAACAGGGGTGACTTGAAAATCAAATGAAATCAAATTCACCAATTACTCATTATAAGCGTCTTGCGAGACATTTAACTTTTATAAAGTTAACCGCACTGAAAACTGTGTTGAAATATATTCAGTCTGCTTTAAATGCCTGTAATAAAACCTTGACAAAATTGGATCACAAGTTACAGGCAGTTAAGGTGGTATTAGTGCAAAGTCTTGCAAGAAAACCATTAAGACTGAGATTTGATTTTTGACTTTGGATGTGTAAATGGATTCTGACAATTCTCTCAACTTTAAGAGATTTCAGTTCCATGCCTGAGTTTCAAAGGTTATCTACAAAGTTAATGATCCATGGAGTGAAAGGTGACACTTAGCACTAAGAATATTTCAGGCACGGCACAGCACCATCCAGTTCAAAGCAAAAAAGTCACATTTCAAAAGAAAAATATATATATTTACACAAGAAATATCATGGAAGATTGTACTGATAAGCAGAATATGGCTCACCTCTGAAGCCATCACACATTCACAAAGGAGGCAGCACAAAACAAATTCCATATTCAAGACTGAATTACCATTGATACAAAGTTATTATGTAAGAAAATCGAATAAACTGAGAAAGCTTTGTCTTTCTGTCTGACCAACTGCTTATACAATCAATTTCAAACTTTGCTGCTGAGGACAATGGAAAGTGAAGTGTTGACTAAATGTTTTTTGGTCACTGATGATCTCGCACATCACATTATTACTTTGATAATAGGCTATTTATTTGTAACAATGCCGCACAGAGACATTTCAAACAGGCTGAAAACATTAAAGAGCAATTTGGCATCAAATTAACAAATAAAACCTAACATACATAGGATATTGAAAATAAAATCCTTTGTCAGATAAATGTGCTTAGCCTACATGTTTTTCCTATTTTTTCCCTTGTACTAATGTACAGTTTCAGTTTAAATATCTGAACCATCCGTTTTTATGTTAGAATATATCGTGTCCTACTGGAAGTACAGGACAATAAAGTTCAACACTCGCACTGAACTTGTAACTTGGTGTAAACAAGAGTGAATTCCTCTGGGGCACTGTAAGTCTGTATGTTTATAAGCAGTGCCCAAGGCAAAGGTTGAGTGCCATGAATAATTCATCTGTTGCAAAAGAAGCTCAGTTATTGTTTGAAATATGACTACAACCATTATTTCTGACAGAATAATTAAACATTAAAGGGCAAGACAAATGCACATTGTACCTTGATGACATGTGAATGCTGCAAAGGAAAACAAGTCGCTGAGGTCCCAAAGATGATGTAGAGCCACTGTTTTACAGACTATGCACACAATGTCACTTTTATGATCCTCCAGTGCTACACAGTACATAAATGTCGATATTAGCATGTACTGTATGTGCTTGGATAAGAGTAGACACCAGTTATGCGAACTGTAAATCTGAGTCAAGTGAGAGCAGCAAGTCCTTTGCAAAAATGTATGTGTGATGGAGCTGATGTCTCAGGGCAGAATTTCTCAATTACAATGCAGCACATTATGATGTTATGGATGGATGTTTATTATCCATACCATACAATAAACTGTATAATATGTGCATACTGTATAATTTGTGAGTATATTAAATTCTAATTGTGGCATGGCAAAATGCATTCCAAAGGAAAACAGACACATGGAAGTATGCACCTTTTCACGAGATTCATTGACAATAATATGACATGACATTCTATAAGTACTGTAAATCTACTATAACCTGTACTATAATAGCACTGAACAAAATACTTGTCAGCACATGTAACATAAAAAACACTTGTAGCACTTTCAGCCGTCACAATCCTCTGCACTGACAACCTGTCAGAGAATCTTAAAAAAGAGGCTAAGCCTGTGCTTTTATAAAAACCCGGAGAAGTTGAAAAAAATAAATAAAATGTAGCACGATATTTCATTAGCAGCAGCCCTGTGTGTGTACACGCAAAAGTATTGTAATCAGAAACAAGTGAGAGAAGTTAATGGTTTACACTGCAGGGCTCAACTGTTACAGCTGCAACAACAACTACAACAAATAAAGAAAGTAAATTCCTCACTTTTGTGCAGAAAGAAAATGAGAGTGATGATGTCGTGTTTATGTTCATTTGTACACAGTGTTATTTTTACACGTGGTTGTCTTGCTTTTTAAGTAAAGGGCTGAACTAACTGGGTTACTGAAAAAACTGAAATTAAAGGGAGATTTTTCACAACCTGTGATAATCTTATCATCTGTGAAATAAGTCCCACGATCTAAGCACATGACAACATAGCACAGTGTAATACAAAATCAGGTTATCCTTTTATTATTTCATGAAATATGAAGAACAATTGTCAGCCATGCCCTGCTGCAAATCCACATCAAGCCAAGTTAGGATGTGACTGATAAGTGCAGATCTAATCAGGATTAGAGCAGAAAATGATTTTCCCTTCTTGTATTTACCTCACTATACTTGAGGGTACTCTGTAAAAAAGCAATTAAAAACATCTGTTTATCACTGTTAATTTTAGTTTTTTAATTATTATTTACACTAAGCCACTTTCAGTGAAATCCATTTTTATAATGATCAGCAATTAAGACAAACCATTCACTCAGGCAAGCAACAGCTAATCACTGGTTGCCTCCTCAGCAACCATAAGTCAAACATAAATGTCAGGCACGGCTCTGACTGTAACTTGATGAAATGCTCTAAAACTAATCATCGAGAGCACATTGCTTACTTAATTTTAAATATACTGTTTCCCACTCTGAGTTTTTCCCTAATAAACTCAGTGTGTTTGCAACATTCAAATACAGAGGGACATTTAAATACATATTACAAGGTCTGTCCGAATACTTGTATCTACAACTTGAACACAAAACACATAAGGACATACTGTACGTACACACATTTCTATTTTCCACCGAGGTGTGAAAACCTCAGGTCACTGGGACAGAGTCATGAACTTATATTTTCAACTGACGTTTTCCTGCTGGTTCAACCGGGCTGACACCATGTCTCAAAGGCTTATGGTACACTATCAGTCATATGAGGGACAGACTAAGACACACATTTGAAACTCTACCCAACGGGCTTACAAATTTCAATTACCTGTATACTAGACACTGAAATGTGATTTCTGCTATCAAGCTGCGTATAGGCAACACTCAGCTGCTACACAGAAAGTCCTCTGCATACCAGAGATTATAGGCTAAAATGTTGGATTCCTAATACAGTGCCTGTTCACAGCTCAGCTGAATGTAATTTATCTCACATGAATACGTAAAATAAATGTATAAATTTACATTTGCATGCTGGATTATATAACAAGCCAGTGGTCAATTATGATCTCAGGTCCGTTGAGTGTCATCACAGCAAAAACTGATCATAATATAATGAAATAAGAGGCAAATGGTTTAGATAATTTTCAACTTATTGGGAGATCAAAGCTATACATGTGGACCCACCATTTTTAATTTGCTCTATACCCAAGATGTGATTCCCAATTGCTCTGCTAGTGTGCTTCTTATTACATATTTCCCTCAAGCCACCTATGCCACAGCAGTCTTCAGTGGGCTGCTGTGTCTCCAGTCCCTGGAATAAATTTGAAAGCCCAGGTGGGAATGTTGCTTGGCGACTTCTACGCTCCATTAAGCTTCTGCAGGCAGTTTAAGAAAAGGCTACATTTGCATGCAATATTTATTTAAAAAAACAACCTGTGGGTTCCTGGCCTCGATGAGCGGTGGGAGACGGCAATAGAGGATGTAAAATGTCATGTTGGATCATCACTCTGGGGATTAATCAGTGTTTCATGAGATTGGGGCTTAACACTGTAAAACCCCTGCCTACGATTTCAGCAGCTCTTTATGACTAACATGGGATATTGAGCAGAGGCATAACAAGGTCTTCTTGAGATCTTTGCTGAATTATGTATATACACAGGCCCTTGGATAAACCGAGGACCTGCGCATTTGCTCCATTCGTCTATTCCCCACAGCCCTCCACCGCTTGACCTTCTCTCCATTACCTACAGCACAGAGCATTTTTCATGTCAACACAATCAATTTTTGTTTGCCTTGATCCTATTCTGCTTTCACACCTCTTTCTAGAGCCCAGACACTGCCATTCTCCAGGTAGTATTTCAACACATGAGAGTGGGAAACGGTCCCAACAGGATGTTGATGTAGAAGTCTAACATTTTGTATTGATTAATGAGAATCCATTAGACACACACCACTGGGAGCAATAACAGTGACCATCACTGACCTTTGTCTATTCCTTGTGTAACCATTGACTTGATATTATGTCAATTCAGTTGTCACACATGAAGAAGGTAGAGTACTGAGGAATTGAAAACTAATCAAGCAGCACACGATGGCAGTGACCATCAAAAACACCAATCCACTGTAATGAATGACACACAGACCAAGTGCTACTGGGAAATGATTTAAACAGGATTAAATATTTTTGGTCACTATGACCAGCTTTGAGAATACACCTCCAGTCTATTATTATTCACTTACACACACACAATCAATCATCTCTCTTAGGCTCCTCCTCTCACACCATGTTTTAAGTGTATGTTTGCTAGACACTTTTAAAATGCCGTAGATGGGCAGTGGCAGTTGAACAGACTGAAGGTGACAATTTTCTGCAACTCTGTGAAAATGCTTGAAATGCTTACCAAAGTCCCCGGGGACGAAGATGTCATAGACACAGCTCTGGCCCCTGGTGTAATTATGTGGATAGTTTGGGGACAGCACGGTCCCCTCTGAACCTGTGAAGTGACCTCCGCAGGGAGCTGCATGAGCAGGAAGGGAAGCAAAAGAGAAGCACGGTTAACAAATGTGAAACAACCACCTCATAATACCTGGGGAAATAAGGCGATAAAATACATTCAGCAAATCTATTCTAACTGCCCAGGTAAGCAGTTCATATAACAGAATGAGATGAAAAGTCACCTATGAACTTCAGTTGCTGACAAATGGAATTTTGGCCAGCATACCAAAATAATATGACATTTGAGAAACACTTTGGGGAAAAAGGAAAGTGAGCTGTAAACAGACTGGGAAAAAAAGCTGGAGTTGTGTTTACAGGGTTAAAACCCAACAGGGGAAACAACCAACAAGAAAAAGTACTTCCAAATACAGGAAAAAAACCATCAATCAACGAAACACACATAATCACAAAAGTTCCACATGCCTGTGACTTCAATCAGACTGTGTTGCCCAGCGGCATGTTTTCAGAAACTTTAGATTCCACTCTTCGGCCAAAACACGCTTTCTGTCAGCACACTGAGCACATCGAAAATCCAGATGGAAGATAATTATTTCTAATTATCATATTAATTGATTAGTACGTCAGAATATACCATCCATTTAAGTTAGAATGCACTAACACAGTTTGTGCAGCCAAAGCCACAGTAAAGACAAATTCTTGCACCACATGTCTGCAGATATTCAATTTGGGACTATGTTCATTAATAGAAGCTATGGTCTGTCCTGCACCTACGTCACATTGCAGTGCAATCTTAAGCTGTTGATAATGAACCTAATTTGCCAAGAGACCCTCTAACACACTTGCCTCGGACCGAGCCATCGGATGAGGGAGCCTCGACTGTAAACAAACACACACTCATTTGTTGGAGGGACACTGTCACCAGCTGCTCTGAACCCCCCTGTGGCCCACACAAATATGTCACTGCTGTTCCACTGGTCTGCACAGAAGAAGATGAACAACAGCAAGCAGAGGTGCCAATGTAGAAAAACGGATAAGCGATCTATCTGTTTGGTTGTTGAGAGGCAGGTAATGTGATGCTGGCACATTGGACTAATTCAAGCAGAATGGTATGTCGCCCTTTTAAAAATGTGAGGATGCAGTGTTTCAGAGACATTAAGGGGTTTCACTTTTTTTTTCATTTTTAAATACTGAAAGGATAGATGTTGATGGACACTTTAGTAAAGCACATAACTCACACAGATGCCCACTGTAAAAGAAACAGCTCCCCGGTGTGAGCGTGGGGGCCCCCGTTCTTCACTGCTGAGAATGAGAGCTGAATTCTAATTCAACCTTGGCTGATGTGCATCTAAATAGTATTAAAAATGGTGTTATGCCTCTCAAGAAATGAGAAGCACTGGATTCGCATCTGGAAACTCCTCACATCTTCTCTCACCTGTATCCTTCACACTGATGCTGCAAAGCTCTATAAGCCCACACATTTGATTTGTGAATAATAAATAATACTCCCTGGTATATTATAATCTCAAAATACTTTGAATCTATTAAACAGCCTAGTTTTCAACTGCTTTACAGTCAACACTTCAACACTTGTCTAAACGACAGTTAGTTTCAACACGCTATTTCTACAGATCAGCTGGAGTCTATTTCGCACCCAAACATCGTGGCTTTTATAATTAAGTTAGTTAGTTTCTATCAGTGCATATCATGAATGTTTTCATCAGTCTTTTGTTCCCTCTGCCAAGGAGGTTATGCTTAGTCTGATTTGTTTGTTAGTCTGCAGGATTATGCAAAAACTACAGGACAAATTTCTATGAAATTTGGAATAATAGCACTGCACAGGGCTATACAATGCAGCAATGCAGCAACACACCAAGTTAGATCTCGCTAATGTCATTATGAGAATTGTAAAAATTTAATTTTGGTTAATGAACTGCAGCAGAACAGATAAGCCATAATCTAGATGAGTATTATTTGACAGAGTCAGATAGGGTATGAGCCTTGGCAGAGGTTATGCACTCTCAGAGTGCCCTGCTTGTTTCATTCCATTATTGCTTAGATTAACTGGAACTGCAGGTTTGATGTTTATGTTCAGTATATTTCTGGAGTTCTGTGTTGGTCAATTGAAAATTTGATGTGCACATGAAGATCCTATCTATCTTTTGATTAATGATTTGGTCAGACTATAATCATGGGGTTCTGCTGTTGGGTTCTGCGATGAGTTAAGTGTTTATATCTACAACACACCGTTCTCTCCTTTGGTTTACTTTTCCTGCATCAGGCAAAAGAAGTGTGCAACCCACATAAACTTTAACACAGCACCCTTCTGGTATCACACAGTAACAAATATTGACCAAATAGCTGGAGTGCAGTTATCTCCCACTCAGGTGTTCTGTTATTGTCAGCATGTTGCCTTCTTACCTTGACAGCTTGGTTTGGCTCTGTCCCACTCTGGTCTCTTGCTGTTGCCCATGACACATGTCAGAGTGGAGTAGCCCTGCAGCAGATATCCAGCTTCGCAATGAAATGTCACCATAGATCCCAGCTTGTAGTCAGTACCCATTCTTGTGCCATTCATCACATTCCCGGGATCAAAACACGCCTCCCGCAGTTTTGCTGCCAATCAAAAGAATAAAGTCTAAAATGAGTGAGGGAATCTAATAGAGCACAAATAAGAATAAAAAAATATAGTTTTAAAGCTGCAGCAGTCTGTTTGATTCAACCTCACTTTTTAAAAAATTTAACTTGGTCTACATTGTGGAAATATTAGGTTGAATCAGAGGCCATTCTCACAGCTGGCATCAATATTAGATAACATAAGTGTGTACAGTAGCACACTTCAAAGACCTCATTTTATAATTCATTTATGTATGTATCGAACAAAACCCCCCGCTGTTATGCGTAAACACATTCTTTGAAAATGCATGTAGACTCCCACTTGCACGGGCCTTCAGAGTACCTTTGTATTCCAAATGAAAGCCGGTGTAGCTCACAGAGCCGTCACTGCGAAATGCCAAGTACATGAAGTTGGAAGTGCTCTCAATCTTCTCAGGAAGTTTACTGTCTTGGAAACTGCCAATCAGATGAGCGCTGCTGTCTGGACCGTCATAGATATACAGGAAGTCATAGTTGGGCTCAATACTGAAGCTGTGACAAGTAAAAGAAAACAGACAATTAAGAGATAAAACAGTAATAATTTCATCCAGATTGTAGGAATGTTTGAGAGATTTACATTGCTTTAAGGTTTCAAAATTTGAGTGTGTACCGCAGTGCTAGAAGTGAGTCATGCCAAGCGATTTGTTTTGCATCTCCAGACAAAGAGATACAAAAAGATATCTCCCCGAAGAGGTGAGAAGAGATTAAATTGTTGTGACACTGCGGTGGCACAAAATCTTCCCAGACGGCAGTGGCAATGCAGTGTGAAAAGATCGCTTCATATTGTGGCGCTGTGTATCAAATCGCATGCAGCAGTGAGAGAGCGGAGCATTTGTTTTCAAAATAATGAGCCTGGTTTATGACAAAAATGTAAATAGCTTGGAGATAATTGCATTTGAGTTGGATCAAGGCAACTCCAATTTAAAATCATAACTCCATCCTTTCGTTTGGCATTCCCACGGGAGAAGGCAGCATTGTGCTAACTCCATTAGATGTTTGTTTTGAAGGACAAAGTTGAAGAAAAAAAAAAACACAGTGAGTTTCTTCTCTTTGCCTAAAGGAGAAGGATTGTAGGTGGGAGTGCAGAGAAAGCCAGTGTACCTGCGCCTCTTCTCTCACCCTCCGACTATGGAAATAACACTGAGAAGTCAAAAGAAGACTGCCCATGAAATGTGCCCTCAGGCCTTTCAGTGAGTTTTCTCGTGGCTGTTACATGCTTAGATTATAATTAATAATGTAAAGCTTGTTGTCTGAGTTTCTTACAGCGTAGGAAATGAGCTGCACTCAGAACACAGCTCTGTGCAGTATATGCAGCATTCAGCCAGAAATCTTCTTTCACCCCATTCCAGCAAAGTGGCAGGAATACCTGCCTTCTGGGTGTTTGGTAGAGGCACTGCTGCTCCTGCCCCTATCTCCCAACCCACCTGGGCTCCAAACTCAGGTTCTCTGCTTAACACACATGGCCAACTTTGCTCAATACCATGATGTTATACCTGGTTCCGCTGCAGAAAACAAGCAATTCCACTGCACAGCCTGAGCTGCTGTGCATCCACTGAGAACAGACTCCATTCTGTTGCAGGCAGGTTACAAACATAGCACAGGTTTAGGGAGAGCTCCATCTTGTAAGTCACTGGACCATGTATTTAAAGGACAACATATTTTTTTAACAGCCCTCCAGCATTTTCTATCTGATCCACTACCCATACTCTACCTTGAAGTCCTGGATTTGCTTTATTAATATTTTTTTAAAGCCCTGTGCTTTGAAATAAATAAATATATATTGCTACTATGAAAAATTTAGCCTAGTTTTTTTTTAATTTTTCAAATTTGCTTTATTTTTCACTCATATTACCTGATAAAAGCCAAGGAGATGACATAGTCTGAGTGCACAGCAATAAGCCAGTCGCAGTCTTTGCTGTGTGGGTAGGGGTTGGGGTAGTTGGGAGAGAGGATGAATCCTGAAGATCCAGTCACATTCCCACCACAGGGTGCTTGAAAGATAAAACAGGAAGAAGAGGTGGATGAGAGAGATTTATATATGAGATATGTTTCTGACCCCTTTCTTATGGAGGCGCTTAATATTTCTGCTACATTTCCTAAATCAAGTCTGTTGTATCCTATAAAGTGTTCTGCTCAGTGTTCAACAGGGTTAGGATCAACGCACACATACACAAAAAGAGCTTTGATTTTTTGGTTGAACTTGATAAACATGTAGGATAAATATACATCTGACCACAAATATGAAAAACTAACTTCTGAAATATGAATTATTCAAACAACAAAATGCATCTCTGCTCTTCCAAAAAAGTGGGTTTTAAAAGTTATTAACCCTTTTTTTTAACTCTGCAGTGATGAACAGACTCTGTAAGATACAAATGAAGCCAGCAAGACATCAATTTAAACACCAATTAATTTGTATTATATATCAATGCTAACATTAAACCCTTTACTGTGTATATCAGGTTTATGTAATTTTTTTATAACTGCATTTTCGGTGTCTGAGCACACAGATGACTAAGTTGCTCTTATTTAGAGAGATTTATATAAGAATGAATATAAGAACAGCTGACAATTACATCAAGTTCTGCCTGAAACAAACTTGCTCCTGATGGCATTAAATTATGCTCAGTTGTGTGATCTTGTAATCGCATTTCAACAATTCCTAGCAGTTCCCAGGCCGGAAAAAAGAAATGCCTTACTTGGACCAGTTGGCAGCAACTCAAGAGCATCTAAGTTTTTTTGGACCTACTTAGTGTAATTATTTCTAATTGCATTGTTAAGTAATTAGTTGTTAAGCTCTAATATGGCAATGTGTTGGGAGACTATAGAGTACTCAGCCTTTAACCGAAGTGGATTTGTCCACATAAACGTTGGCAAAAACTCAAACACAGCTGAACAGTCTTGTTTATCCTCCACATATTTTCAAGACATCAGTGAGAGAGAATTATAGTCTATGCTGCAGCCAGTTAATAGAAAAACTCCCTTGCTCCCTCTTCCTCTCACCATCCCTCTTTCACTCTGATCCTCTACACTTCCTTCTTTCCCTCTCTCCTTCAATCCATATTCCTCAATCTCCTCTGCACATTCCCCCTTCCCCCCCCCCCCCCCTCTCTCTCACTCTCTCTCTCTCTCTCTCACCGATGCAGCTTGGAGGGCTTGGTTGCCAGTAGTATCTATTTTCCACTTGGATGCAGGTGATTCTGCTCTCTCCCTGCAATTCATATCCCGGATCACAGGAGAAGGTCACAGAGTCACCCGGCTCACGTCCTTCACCGTTGCGACTGCCATTCATGGGAATACCTGGATCTCTGCAGGCTGTGGCTAGCGAACCTGAAGGGCAAACACACGCACACACACACGTGACACACATAAACACGCATGTGCATACAATGTACAGGGAATCAATGAACACAAGAGAGAGCACACACAGTTTTATATCATATGCTAGACAGCTGTCAAACTGAAACTGTGGCTCAAACAGTGTTACAGCACAAAGCAGATTACAAACTGATATCAGCCGAAATCCTGCCATGTTTTCCTAATCTGTTTTCCTAAACCACAGCTGTGCAGCAGCCCAGCAGCGAGAGTGTTCTGGTGAAATCTGATAGATTCTTCAGATTTTCCCATCTTCACAGACTTTATTGAGAGATTTAACAAAGTTACGCATACTGGAGCCTTATGATGTTGCTTTTTTTTTTATAAAATACAAAATACATTGTGCAAAAAGAAATCAAAGAAGAAAGAAATACAATACAAATGTGAATTAAGACATGATCAGGTTGCATATGATGTGATTAATGGATGACACACTCAGAACAATAGATTTGATTATGTGACTTCAAGACGTAGGTGTAAAATAATCAGTGGGTGTGATTTAATATCTATGAAACAAGGGATCATAACGATCCAAATTTTAATGAAGAGACACTTAACCTCTATTCTGCATGGATGGTAATTACAGATGTAACTCCATACCACAATTCAATGGCTACCATCACAAAACACAGTCCCTCATTGAAGACGGTTTGCAGAGGTTTCAACCAACACAACCGGATTCATATTTGGCCCCTGTGTTTTGCAGTAGTTAAACTAACAATATGAATATATTTCATGTTTTTTAGGAAAACGATTGGGGCCAGTCCTGTAAGTCTACTGCTCCCATCATGCTTTCGTTGCTGAAAACCACTTGCCTGAGGCAAAAGGGTATTTAAGTACAGTGTGCATCTCCAGAATCGATTTCAGCCTCAAACGCATGCAGTGAATCCTACGTCATTGATTTTTACATTAAGCTGCCATGTCTATGTACTAAAGAGAATGAAAACTTGAACATCGTTTCATCAGATATGGAATACATAAGTGGCTCTGAAACTTCTACCCTTTAGATTTCTCAGTGTTGAAGCTACTCATCAGCAGAACATTAGTATTACGAAAGCAATCGTTCGTGAGAAATGTGAACTATTTGGGTCTTCACTGCTCATCCAGGCACAAATGAAGATCACATAAAATACTAAGACATGAAAGATGACAACATGTAAACCCACTATCATTCACTATGGTTAACTTAATATCATTTGGGAACATTCTCATTAGAAGCCAACAAAGTGTGAAGCTTCAATGTGCTCCTTATACCATGTAAGAACATGCTTAATGTGCACTGTGCTGACAACATTAATGTGGTGGTAATCCGTAAACATGTTCAGTGCCATTAAAAACATTCAATATGTCTAATTGTTGACTATTTAAATGTGGAATATTTTAGATATAGTTGCTGACTATTTGTACATTCACATTCAAACCAGGAAATAAACCTGATGTTTCAGTTTTTAGAATGAGTCTCACAAAGAGCAAAAGAGATTACAATCCTACACTACCTCAGCTACTCAGAAGAAAATACTCACTGGAGAAGTCAATGGCAAAACCAGACTTTGTGATGTAAAAGTCAGTCTCAAACTGAATGGTGACGATGTTGAGAGTGGAGTGGATTCCCTCAGGTAGCAGCGAGCCGCTGACTTCCTTCAGAGACATCTCGTTCTCGGGAGGCCCGTCCCACACCTTCAGGATGTCGTGGGATGCCTCCGTGTCAAATGCAAGAAACTGCAGACTGGGAGACAGGAACGCAGGAGAGTGTTACTCTGACTTTAATTCTGTCAGTTTAAGTTAAGTCAGGTCATTACGTTAACATACAGCATGATGAATGAGGTAGAGATGCATTCAGCTTAGGTGACAGTTTATTCACTCATGTTTAATTGAATAAAGGCAACAAATACAAATCTTGCCAAGAAGGCAGGCGTTATGTGAGCTGACGTCAAAAGAGAGATCTATCTTGAAATAGTGTCGCCATGCTTTTGGGAATTTTAGTTGAGATTTTCTATCATTAATCAAACTCTGTCAAAGTAAGAAATACAAGTGCAAAGAATTATCTGCAGTCTCACAAAGAGATGGCCTGAAGCAGCTTCTGTCTTTAAGGAATCATAGAATGTTTACTTCGACATCTATTTCAAATCAGGTTTTATTTCACAGTAATCCTAGATGCTCTCAAGCAAAAGAAATGTTTCCATGTCCTGCAAATATCACCCTGGGTGTTGTCAGTGTCTACAGAGTCCCTCTCCCAGTCATTGTTGATGTAGCTGCTGCAGGCTGTTTCTCTCGATGACATCCAGCTTTAGAGGAGGCAGCTTCATGTTTAAAATCCTAACTGAACTTGACTTGAGTGAAAACATTTTTTGTTTTTTCACTTTGAGTCTTTTGTAGTCAGGTCAAGTAAGCGTGACCTCAGTCAATTTAGAGTGAATTGAATCAACATCCTTCAGTTGAATTTCAATCAAATTCCTTTTGATTTAACCACAAAAAAAACACAGAGGGCCCTTCTGTTGATTCCTAATATACACATTCAAATATATAAAAAATGGAGACCACTCCAAATTTGTTTTAAATCTGCAGAACTGTATGTATGACGGCCACTTCATTCCAGTATCTGTTGAAGGATAGATCTAAAGTGTTAAAATCATTTTAAACACAGTAAAATCAGAGAAGCTGATAATCCTGCATTGGCACATTTTTTTCCAAAGCTGTATTTGTTTCTTTTGAAGACTTATATAATTTAAAGCCCTACTTTATGTTATTAAAAGCCTCTGTAGTTTTTTTTCCTCCTCATCACCATATTTTGTGATTTATGATGCTCAATGCAATTTGCTTTTTAATTTATTACATGTTTTAATTAAAATATTTTACATTATCAAGTCAGTTATACAAAGAAAATGGCATACATATTCAGAAAATTGAGTTACCTGACAATGTTGCCAGAGTTGACCTCAATTGTCCACGTGCACCTCAGGTTGTTGTCGTAGGGGAAGGGATATCCGGGAGAGAGGATGCGCCCTGTGGACTGGCCCTTGAAACTGCCACCACACTCCGCTGCATTGACGTACACACAAATTAGTACAAAGAAGCAAAGTAACAAAACAGGAAATGCAGTCACATGCATTTAGAAGCAAATGTCCATGTGATGAAACCAAAAACAAAAAAATACTGTCAGAGTCCACAATGATGACTAATGAGCAACAGTTCTAGGCTCTGCTTAAAATGAACAATTTTCTTTCCTGCTAACAGGTAATAGGACTGCAACAATGACTTCCTGCCTGACTAGAGAAACTCACAGATGCAAAACTTGTTTTGTTTCTAAGTATGCCTCCTAATGATGCCATTAATTAACTTTAAAAAGACTGTGTCCAGAGAATATATAGGCTGGGCCTCGGACTGCAGGGAGGACCACTGCTACAAATGTTAATGACTGGAGGAAAATCTTATCCAATCTGTGCCGTCTCTCCCCTGGTTATCATCTCGCTATCTATATTACAGAACAAACGGCACTTAATTAATAGGAAAATTGCATTAGATTGCCACAGTGGTTTGCTATAATCAGCATCATAACACTGAGCAAATGTGAAAGTCCTTGACAGGAGCCAGGATGTGGCCCAGGAGGAATGGCTAGAAATCCCATTTCACATTCAGCTCACAGATACATGGCTCACTATTAATATTGACAATTCAGTGATCCAGCACTGTTAAACAGTTAATCAATAGACTGATTACCTTTCCTTTTTTTTTTTTTTTTTTTTTGATTGTATTGAACATGCCACAATGCAAGACTGAAGCACTTTCACTGAAAAAGGAACAAGTACATGTTTCATTGAAAAAGGCCTGGGGAAACAGTGGCATTTAAAGTGCAATTCTGCACACGTCCGGAATTTGAAAATCATATTTTACCCTAATCCATCACTGCTAGACATTAAGAAACAGACAATGCTTCACAACACCTTCCAGACTCGAGCAACGTGCAGGTAATAGCTTTATCATTTGTCTGTCTCAGCATGTTCTGAATATGAAAGTACAGCCAAGATTGTGCATTTTTGTCTGTGAGTCAATCTGATACGAGCACTCTGATAATTACATCTATGCTTCTAGAAGAAAACATGCAGATCAATTGCTTGTGGGTTAAATTTCTAAATTACATAGCCTACAAATGAAACAGACACAGAAAAACACAGCAAAAGCTCAATAGAGTTTCAAATTGCTTCAACATTGTGTTCTTAATAGCTCTGCACACCTAGTTTTTCATCAAGAACACAAAGAGATCAATGATTCACAATAAAACATCGGAGGCAAATTCATATTCTCCGATAAGATTACAAGCAGCATATTTTCTTTCTACCATGTTAAATAAATTAGAACTCATGTTGATATATGAATCCTTGGGATTAACAGCTAGCAGCAATGTTAACAGTTAACCTGACCTCAATAATAAAAAGTAACTGCAGAAGACAAAGCAAGAGATTTCAGACCTGTTAGTATGGACGGGGATTAAAACTTATATTGGATCAAAATGCTTGTGTGGAAAGAGTTCACCATTGAGATCAACATACATTAGTTGTATAGATGTGGCCAACGACGGAATATAAACATATTTGGAGAGATTTACCTATACATGACGGGAGGTGATTGTCCCATGCTCTTCTCTCCCCAGTCATGCACTTGAGGATACCACTGCCATGCAGGGTGTAACCTTGATCACAGCCAAAAGTAATGGCACTCCCAGCAAAATGACCCTGGTCACTGACTTTGAAGCCGAACTGCGGCACACCTGGATCATCACAGTGCGAAAGCTCAAAACCTGGACGAGTGAGATTAGGAAAAGGCAGAAATGAGTTGAAGAATTACTTCACATGAATCCTGGGGACATAACCTTTTAAATGTTAGTCAGCATTTAGAGCCACATACAATAGAGACAGCCATTCTGTAAACATTCTTTAGCACCATATTTCCATTGATCTGTATTGTAAAGAGGTATTGATTGAGCTTCGAGAATTAATTCCCAGTTGAGCACAAAGGAGAGCTCGGTTACGTTGCCATTATATTACTTGGCAGTAAAAGATTCCTTTTGGACCGACAGCCCAATTAGACATTCACAATTAAATGTTCAATTGACTGTGGACGTTTACCACGACTGAGAAACAGCCCATCCACTCGTAACACTTTGGGGTATTACAAGAGAAATAAAATAAACAAGCCACAAACAAGAAAATGTTGCAATAACTCCTCAGCTCGCCATGTTTGAACTTGACCGTGGCCTTTATGTGTGTTGCTCTCTTTCAGGTACTAAATGTAAGTGTTCTGCTATGCAGCAACAGTGACTGCACATAAAACCAGCAGTCCTGATTTATCATCTCTTCGCACAACGAGGTCCGTGCCCATGCCAGATGTTACGCTGGTGTAACAAGTGTCATGCCCAGTGTAAATCTCCAGCAGATACTTCACACATTTGGAAAATAATCTCAGCACTTCAGGTGGAGGTGTCGTGAAAACATGATCAGATTTCATGTTCTGACAAGTTTTAAGCTGCCTGTACACCACCTTCTCTTTGCCCTCTTGCTGTTCACACATCAGTCAATCCTCTCCAAGTTGAAAAGAGTATTCATTCTGCTTGAAAAGACTGAGTTAAAAACTGCACTTTGAGATGGATAATGGGTGCGAGCATATATTCTGCTATTTACCTTGTGCACAACACTGGAAAAGTCATAAATTAAATCCAATTATGTGATACTTAATTATGGGTAATTTTGTAACTCAAAGGCAGCTAATAATTAAACTTAATTTCCCTTGAATTAATTGTGGTTGCATTTAGATTCTGCTGGCAATTTATTTAGTTAATGTAAATGAGTATATATTATTTGAAAACTTCATGTGTAATAACATTATCCCATAAAACTTATTTTATGAGAACTTTTTTATAGTGGTTTTTTCCGGCACATTTGCTGTAGAAATTATAATTTCTAGCGTCAACCTAGTAACAAAAACCTTTTGCTTTCATACTGTTTGAGTGAAAAGAGTTCTTGGCCTGATGCCATTCATACTAACTATATTGAATTCTACCTTAGAAAACCCACTGGTAGATAAAAGGAATTCAGAGATTGCAGGTGAAACACAAAAAACACTTTAAATTGGACCGCAAAGTGCAGTGTCACCAAAGCATTCTCTCGTCACAGTAATAAATTAGAAACGGTTAGCAACAATACACAGTCAGCAAGCCAATTAAGGCAAGAAACAAAACCCATCTATTACTGGCCCACTTACTGCAATGACCCAAACTTTCAATACACACACGCTCATGCATATGTAGAAGCACACACTGTCTGCTGTGCATGCACATACACATTAGCAAACAATGATTTCAAACAAAACCAACTATAATTCACCTGTTTTAACAAGGAACAGTTAGGCAGACAATTGCTGATGTGGGGAGCAAAGGAAAAGAAGGAGCGGGGGATGGCAGAGCGAGAGAGGAAGCAGAGAAAAAGGGAAATTTTCCTGCAGGAGTGGAGCGGAAACAGCATGCTGTGTTTAATGGATACCCTGACAGTGAAAGACACAGTGAAGCAGGGTGAGGGTCAATTAAAATTTTCTTTTAAATTCAGCTACTTGAACCGCCTGGCTCCTGAAGTGAGGCTAAATTCAGTCATTTGGAAAAGCTCTAAGTCCCCCCTCCTCCGGGGAAATGAAATGTGACTTACTGTGGTATATGAGGCGGAACCCCGCTGCCGTCACCTCCTGGTCGGAGTAGAATTCCAGCCACAGATAGTTGGAAGTGCTGGTGAGGGACAGACCTTGCATCGACGTGCCTGTGTAGGTGCCAAGGAGTGGGGCTGCACCATCCTTGCCATCATAAACCTGAGCAGAGACAGAAAGCGAATTTTTATAGACGTGTGCTACCTACAATTAAGAATTAAATGTTAATACCGAAGAAAGAAAGCGACAGTTAAAAAGAAGCTATGAGTTCTGTATATCAAGTTTTATATGGCACCTCTACTGCAAATCCAATGTCCTAAATGAGATGTGAAAATTAGATTGGAGTGACCATAATTCCTCCTACTGATTTGATACAGTGCCTCTTAGAGTTGAATTAACAAGATGGTGCTGGGTTACATGATGCCAAAAAAAAGGACAATTTTGGAGGTGTGGTGGAATAATCATTTTTACTTTATAAGATTGGCTTTTTAATCAAACGGTTTGAGTGACTTTGTTGAGCAAATATTAAAATGTTCTTCAATATTGAAAAGCTAAAATCCAACACGAGATTGAAATCACTACAAGCAAAGAGTAAGGCACTTTTCTGTTATCTGGATTTATGCCAAATAGATGTTTTAATCTTTGTTTGTTTATCTCTTTCAGCCCAGCAAGGTGTTGAACCGATGCATCCAATGTAAATTATTTGTCAAAGAAATATCCCTCTTTATGGATTTCCAGCATTATACATAACCTTTCCTGATTGACTGTGAAATAAATCTGGGCACTTCCTATGAAATACTCCTGAGGCATTCTTTGTTTTGTTTTCTGTTTTGTTTTTTTCTTTAAGGCAATTTAGCTCTACGATGTTGTCTGCCCACATTTCAGATACTCACAAGATGACTAAGTACAAGAGATGACTGTCTACACAACTCCACTACTAAAAAAATAGATAGAAGCCGACAATGCTGTTAATTGAAGCATAAGATAAGACATCTGCATCCCAAAAAGAGTGCATTCCAGCTGTGAAGAGAGGACTACATAGTCATTTGCATCACATCTGTGGTGCTTACAAAAAGCTGTTAAAATGCCCTTGAGAAACGAAATGAATCCTTTCCTTCCCAGAGAGATGCTGCTGCTGTTGTTGTTTGACCTTTGATCTGACTACCAATACAAAACAGTTGAGTATTCTGCCTGGTGTTTTCCACAAAATCCTCCTTTTACTGGTTTCTTATGTTGTACATAATAAAAAGCACCAGTAGCTGACTCATATACTATTGGTATTTGTTGATTATCTATATATATTGTTAAGCCTTGCTTATAAATATGTTCTTTGTGTTTCAAATGTGAATTTGTGTGTGTATTGTTGAGCCCTGTCAAAAGGAGAATTTCTGTCACCTTGGCAAAGACAATGCAGTTTATCTATCTATCTATGTTCCATCACCATCATGGAGCGTCTGTGTTGTGTTGTGTGTCTTTACCTTGATGATGTCACCTTGTGCGAGTTGAAAAGTGCTGGCAGTGATGTTGATGCCTTTGCCGGTTGTAACCTGGATGCTGTACACACACTCGTGGCTGTTGTCATAGTTCATTGGGTAGTTTGGGGACAAAAGAACTCCCTCATTGTTGGACACTGTTGATCCACACTCAGCTGCAAGAAAAACCAAGACCAGAAACATAATCAGTTTAATAACAACAGAAGCTGCAAAGCCTCACCAAAAAAATCTCTAATCTCTAAAACTAAAATTGGAATAAAAAATGCACGAGAGATAACAGACTTAATACAATCGATCTATTATTAATAAAAAGATACGGCTATAATTCAAATGTGGTGATAACTGATCCATCCAAGCTTCCATCCTTTTCATTACATTAGTAATACAGTAATCATTATCAGCTGACACTGATGCATAGTGAAATGCCGATTATTATTAAATGCTCAGTGTATGAACGTCATCATGCCAAGTCATAACAGTGGAGACTCTCCAAAATTAACTGTTCTGAATCAACAAACGTAAATCCATGCGAGCCTTTTCTCTGCATGACTAGTAGAAACCTCCTTTAAGCAAAGCAATTCAAAATGTACTCCTAATTAACCCAATATGTTTTGAAGGGATTAGTTCAGATGACAGCATCATGTCTCTGCTATGAAATGGCTTAAACTCTGGAGCCAGCCCTTAAAATGTGCAAGAAATGTAAATGAATATCTTTGAAGAGAAAACAATTACAGTCTTTGCAATAATATTGTTCCTGAACTAGCAGCTCACATCATTGGTAATCACAGATCTGCAGGTTACAGGTTTCTATCTGCACTTGATATTGATATGTTTAAAATCCAACACTGGCTAACAGGGTAAATTCTGCAATAAACATATTGTACAATAGAAGAAATCAGAATAAAAGCAGATGACCACGTACCCACACACCTTGGAAGAGGGGCACTCCACATACGACGGCCACCTCCCAAGCACACAATCTCCTTCGTCCCCTGTAGACGATACCCTGTATTGCAGGTGAACGCCAGCGAGTCCCCGATTCCAAATCTGGAACCCGTGTGCCAGCCGAACTGAGGTGTTCCAGGATCCTGACAGGGTTCCAGATCATACTCTGGAAACATGACAGCCAAATAACAAATCAGTTCTAACTAATAGAATGGCTGTCTTGGCAGCAAAAATAATATCATTATGCTATCATAATGATTTATTACTTACTGAATACTTCATTTTGATCAAAATAACAATTTGGAAAATACACCAGTTCTCTTTTCAAAGAAACTCTTTGAGAACCCATTTGGCCCAGGAAAACAATATCGGAGTTTATAGGGATTATCTGCCTGGCTCAAGGACACTTCATCAGACTGGGATACAAGCCAAAAACTTCAGCCCAGCATGTCTAGATGAAGAATCGGACCTCTAAAAACAGGCCACCCTGTAGTATTAGATATATACATATATATATATATATATATAGGCTGTTGGTGGCCTTATGATTTGAGATGTAGATGCAACTGAGGCTGCGTAGGAAGAAGAAGTTCTTTCCCCCGGCATCATTCCTCTCACGGTCTGTATCTGGCAGAGTGAAGAGCTATTGTACCAAGGCCTATTGATTTCAGCACAGCAACACGTTACAGCGAAACCCCAGTGTAGAATGTGGCCTGACAGCATTGGCAAAATTTCATCAAAGGTCATAAAAGGTTACAAAATGAATTCTAATCAGAAAATCTATAGATGCTAATGATAGGGCTTGCAAGGACACACAGACAGACAGACAGACAGACACACACACACACACACACACACACACACACACAAAAACTACATTTCATGAATATTCATGGCTGCATAAGTTATGCTTCACTTCAGCGAACAGCAGGCAAACATTTAGCCAGGACGCTCATGGAGCAGACTCTCTCTCTCTCTCTCTCTCCTTTTTCGACTTTACCATGTCCCTCTCCCTCACTCTCTCTTTCTCTCTCCCCGCCCTCTCCATCAACCCTGCTCACTCAGCTTCACCATCTGTCTCATCTCCTCTCCCTCTCTCCATCTCCCTCCCTAAGCTTTGTATCTCCACCTATTGCTACATTCCTTGCTCTCTACATGGGGCCCCTATTATTTCTGAAAACCCCCCTCTTTCCCTCCCATCTCCTCAGTCATGAGGACACTGACCCACATGCCATGCTTTGATGATCATTCCTATCACGGTCGGACACCTTCTACCTGTGTAACCTCACTGTCTCTTAATTATCCTCCTCTGATCAGCACAGCCTGGGGCACTGTCTACCTTCAGCCTGCTCCCATTCTCATGGGCAAATCACTCCTCGGGTAACTTGATACACACTTTACAAAAGCTTACCACTTTTGATCTCATCAGTTGTCTTTGTCTGTCAGTCACCATCACGTTCTACCTCACAAATACAGCCAGAACATGTCCATACTTCTTTCTTCTTCCTCTACAAAATACATCCACAACTTCTTCCCTCTTCACACCTCCTCCCGACCTTCCCATTTGGACTATACACCTACTTATGCATCCCCCTTCTTTCCTCCAACACATAGAAACCTTAATATGTCTTCATACCCGAGAAGGAGATGTTGAATCCCTGAAGTGATATGGAGAAGTCGGAAATGAAACGTAGCTGGGCCTTAAAGTTCCCATACAGGCCGGCGTTAACTGGTGCAGGCCTCTCTGAGCCGGTGAGTCGAGCCAGAGGCTGAGCAAAGCTTCCGTTTTCTGTTATCAGAAGGTAGTCATGGTGATCCTCCAGGTGGAAGGAGTGAAAAGTGAATTGAACACCTTGGAGGAGAAAATAAGAAAGCCCATTGAGGAGAGTTTTCAAGAAATTGTGAAGAGTCACTCCTAAAGATACAGACAGAGCTTTGAATGAAATATAATATATGGACAAATTTGACTATATCCTCCATAAAGTTGCATTGTATAGAATATTATTGCACTACTCATGATTAAATCACCTCAAGCTGAATGTGACTATTCAATTTAAATGTAAGTCATAATTTCATAATCGTATTCATGATTAAAGATTAGCTATTAATTTGGGTTTAGCTTGACAAAAAATATAAATTCAGTCCACATGTTTGTCATTCACTAAATAATAAATGCTTTGATTTACAGCAGGACAAAGAATAGGCATAATAAAAACGAATCCTAACAAAATTCTAATACTGAAATGAAAAGTGACGGCCACATTTAAAAAAGCACAAACAAGATTGAAAGCAATTTGTGTGAAAGTGGAAAGTGAATTTAAAAATCTATTGTGATTTTGATTTTTTATTTAACTTCCATCTTCGTTCACTATGTAATTCAAGACGCAGAGGCAGGTTTGCCATGTGCCAACTTTTTAAAACTTTGTACAACTTAAAAACGTTTTTAATTGTATTTTCAAAAATACACACATCTGTATCAGATTACTGATTTGTGTGAGAAGGGAGAATATAATTAAAATATTAGAAAATCTATAACTACAAAAAAAACTTCACAGCGGCAAAGAAAACCTATACATTACTGTGGCAAGTCATGATGGTCTGCACAACTGGCTTCTATTTCTCCATAGTATCTCAGACCCCATGATAAGATCATCTCATTATGACAGCCAGTTGGTTAATTATCAGTACAATAAGCTCTTCCTTCTATATTGCATTGGTTGAATCTCTTTAAATATGACTTTACTACGTGTTTCACTGGATATTAATGTAATAATTCATGGTAATTTATACAAATGAATTAAAAATGGGGGAAAAGATGTTTCCATCTCTGACTTTGAACCAATTATGTAGAATGGCCGCACGATGTTTGGCTCACTTGATAAATAAAGACCCAAATAGCCATAAAATAAATCACAAATGAAATGATTGATCGTGCTCTGTAAACAGCAAATTACAGAATAGAGAGTAAAGGCAAATGATCAATTAATCAAGAGCCATCCATAAGAAGGGACATTCTAATATTTTGATAGATTAGGTATGTTGCTAATTCAAGTGGAAAAGCTGTGTGGATGAATGTCCTCCAGTAAGTAACCACAGCATAAATATACATTCCTATATTTTTTAATGCAGTGGAGACACCCACTGACAGGAAGAATGAGCTGTGAGTGTAGATCTGAATCCGTTAATATGTTGAATTAATTAACGAATTAACTAACGATTTCTTCGAAGAGTTAGAAGTTTTGCTGCTGTCAGTTTTTCATTTGTGGGTGAAATTGAGTTTCATGTTTCAGTTATTGTTGAAAAAGGTTACGGTGAAGGCAAATGTAAATACCTGTATATGTATGAATATGTATTGGTGTCATGGTCAAACTTTCATCTAGGTTACAATTATGAACAAAGGCAATCAATCAGCCCTAATAACACACAGATTAACATTCTGTTCATATTGAATACATCATTCAACTGTTTATAATGAAGTTTGAAAAATGTATGCATTCTGACATTAACAAAAGCTCCTTAGATTAGCATTAACCTACAGTAACCTGTAGTCCAATCAATGAACGTGGACTAGATGTGTGGTTGTGCTGCTGGTCTCACACAACGTTCTCATACCCTCCTGTTTTTGGCCTGTACACATTGAAACTGTTGAGTTTTGAAGAAGAATTGGAAAATCGAACAAACAGTTCAGTTCGCATGTGTCCTTCAATGGTTTTTTTATTGTTTTCTCAGCGGAGACTTAGCCATTCTAATGAAATTGATCACCTCACCATATGCGACTGTAGCACTGAAACAAGATCGTGCCCGACACTATTTTGCAGGTATATTTCACTGCATCCTGGGCTTGGCAC
This sequence comes from Paralichthys olivaceus, assembly GCF_024713975.1. NCBI lineage: Eukaryota > Metazoa > Chordata > Actinopteri > Pleuronectiformes > Paralichthyidae > Paralichthys > Paralichthys olivaceus. The sequence goes on from NC_091105.1 coordinate 16,712,128, forward strand.
CAGCCAAAATATTTGTGATTGGTTAAAATGAGTACACAGCATTTTCACCATGTAACATAATGATAATTCTCCAGCAGTGACAGCGCTGTGGCAAGAGGCCTGACTATGCAAGACCACTTACAGGGTAATGTCAGCTCAAGTTTGGTTATGAAAGTTACACTAAAATTGGGTGATGGAGCATAATAAAGACCCACATTTGAGTGAATTTACTACAGAATTCCTTACAACTAAGAAAATCCACTTTTAGATGCCCGGTCAGAGCTCAGAGGGCCAAACAAACATCCTGAAAATAAATTCCATCTGAGTGCTCCAGCTTGTTTGAAGATATTGCTGCCAGAGACCAGTTATTAAACCCAAGGGTTCATTTAACTTTTCCAGCAGAAATGTGAATGTAACAATTGAAGATGTGAAATATGATTGTGTTATTAGATGAGGAGCATTGTTTACTTTGGATAAAGATCTTATCACATTTTATGACAAAATTACAAATAACTCTTTAAAAAAAAGAAAAAAATGACAAAAAGTCATACACAAATTGAATACCCAAAGCTTTGTTTTGTTTTTATGGTGTCAAATAATTCAGTGGATTTTGATACATTTTTAAAAGAGTACAACATGGCATTTCAATATTCTCTTGAAAGAGAATAACAAGTAGGTATGGTAAAATACAGGAATAATGCAGTGGTAGGGCACAGAGATAAGCTTTGTGTGCTTTTCAAATGATAATGAAGACGAACTTCTGAGAGAAATGGTAACTTATCAAGTAACTGTCAAGAGAGTGCTGTGATAAGAGAGTTAAACTAATAAAATAAAGAATCATCTGTGAATAAAAGTGAGATAGCAGAATTATTTTACCAAGTGAACCACCGAAATGTCAAAACAGTTCATTAAATGAGGTAGTTGAAAAAATTCATGAAATGCAATATTCTCCTAATGGTGTAAAATAATATCTAAATGAGGAATGTGTAAAGCTGACTATTATACAACACCATATTAAAACATGCTTTTAAAAACAGGGGGAGATATATTTCAATATGTAAAGAGCTCAGAGTGTAATGTTCAACTGACGCAGTCTGGCCAGTTGCCCATGATGTAAAACAGTCAGTGCATTTAAATGATCTTTGTTCAAGTAATATATACACTTTATAACCCTCACTCTATAACAATAAAACCCAGAGGGTTTTGATCTGTTGAGGGGGTGTTGCTTTAATGTAAAGTTTTATCATTTGGCCTTTTTCAAGAAAATATTGTGTCAAGTGTGTTGTATATAAATAGACATACTGTTGCTGATGAGTACTCACACATAGGTCCTTATAGGGAGATGTAACTCTTAAGACCAACATTTTAAAATGCATATTTACGTCTGTATTGAAGGTGTATTTAATATATACCTAATGAATCATTTAAAAATCTGGGCAGTTTCTTACCTTTTCCATGGCTGACCTCTACAGTCCACGTACAGTTTAGAGAGTTGGGATACAGCTCCGGGTAACCAGGTGATAAAATGATCCCCCCAGGTCCCCTGATATCACCACCGCACGATGCTGAATAGAAGGTAAGATAGTGAACGATAACTGTTGCTGAAAAAAAAATGAAATAAATCCTTCTCCTGAAGACAGAGGACGATTTAAATGAATAATACATTCCAGTCATATCACATCCTGTCCAGCTATTTTTATGAATACCGGTAATTCTGCCAACACAATGTATTTTTCTTCTCTCCCTTTCGCCAAACCAGCCCTACTGCCTAACAGGACAATAAATTATTCATTGATTCTGTTATCCATCCATATTTTCTTCTACTATGGTATCTTAAACTAAGAGTCATTGTCAGAAAATGTGATAATCCATTACATTTACTGACAAGCATTTTCAGCAGATTAGAGCATCTGGCTTCATTTTGATAGAGATTTGAAAGTGATTTGGATTTTTCTCCAAATAGAAACAAACATCCCAGCACATTATCCAGCTACTCTTTACGTTGAGGATAATCCAGTAGCAGCCCGCTGTGCTGAGTAGTTACAGATGAGGCGATAGGAATGTTGTGTCCTCTCAGTTATGTGACTCTCATACATGTTGACTATTGACATATAATTTAAAGCTCCATATCTCATAAAGGGAAGTTAATGAGATAAAGGTCTACCCTTGTTAGTTGCTGGGCACTTGATCCGTCTGAAGGTTAACTGGTCTAAGTGAATATTGTTCAAACCTCAAACCATTCTCTTATCCTGTCATTGGGTTTCAGCTAAAATGCCACTGCACATAAAGGGCATTGCTTAAAAAAAAAAAAAAAAGCATGGATGAAGTTTGACAAGCTTTTTCCCATCTTTCTTTAAGTCTGTGTGTGTGCGTGTTAGTTTGTTCTTGGCCTGAGTGCCAGGTGGCATTGCAGCCAAGAGCCTGGATGCTAAACATCAAGCGCTGACAAATATTAGCAGTAGAACTCTTGTGCATGTATATTTTCAAAGTAATGAATGTCAGATGATGTTTTGGAGGATCACTGAGATGCCTGCGGCTCCACAGCTGCACACTTCCAGCCTCCTCTTCTCCTCACTCCTTCCACCCTTGGGCCCTCCAGCGTGCACAACACATCAAGGCTTGAATCCTTACCCACCAACAAAATTATTTCAAATATTTTATTAATGAACCGAAATTACATAAAGTCATTAAAAGTGGATGAGTATACTTGGCAAAGGATCTACTTCAGATGCTCCGTAGGCAAAGAGCCAAAGCACTGGGCACCAGTCTGGCACACACCTAGTCAGGAAAACGCTCCAAGATTTAAAATGAATTTTTCAAGGCCAATCATTGGGCTGAAGCTACATGAAACGGCACTGTAACATATGCATGCTACGGAGCGTCTTGCCAACTCTTGCATGTATTTTATTCATTATATTCTTTCAAGTGAGTGATCCGTGAGTAAGGGGAATCATTTACGGGATGTACACTGCAACAATAATCCCCTCAACTGTCCTTCATTGTGCTTCTGAATCACATAAAAGCTCAAAGTGTACAAACACAACCTCGTGAGAGATATTATGCAAGATATAAGAACTATCAGGAACATGCTGACCTTCATGCTTTGAAGTTGAGTATGCTCTGTCTTCAGTTTTAAATGATTCATAACACCCCAGGTAAGTTGTCACACACGGACTGAGTCTATTTGCTGAACAAAAAGTACTTTGACGATCATCTGTCTGGTCAGTCCGACCCGCTGTGGGAAACTCACTCGCTTGTGTAATTTGGTTATGTATAAAATTCAATCAGGACTTCAGATGATAGTCATGTCCATTATTCTACAAACTTTCAAAGACTTAACATTTATGAAATATTTCAAGGACAAGAAGGATGGTCTTTTGGGGTCATTTAGCTCTGAACCATTCAAAAGGACTATATCTTGTCATCCAGTGTCATTTCAAGAGCATTAAAAAAAATCCATTAAAAATTGATTGATTTACATTCACTGAAAAGAAACTTGCGGTGTTATGAATTCATGGATGTGACTGATCTGTGTGTTGGAATGTGCTACACAAAATTGAACACTTCTGTATACGAACCATCACAAGAGGGCAGTGGGTGGCTCCAGAAGTGGTTCTTCTCACAAACCAGTGGCTCCTCGTGGCTCAGCCTGTATCCTGGGTCACATTGGAAGGAAACGGTGGAGCCGATCGACAGATCATGGGCCAACCTCACACCGTTCACCGGAATACCAGGATCCATGCAGGAGAACGTGTCCAATGTAACCACTGGAGAAATTGACATCAAACCATTAATTCTTGAAAGTATCTTTAAACAACTGTACAACGTCGCCTTTGCAATTTAATCTAACTGCATTATTAAATACCAAACCACATGTTTTAAATGTGTACATGTATTAAGTACAGTATTATTTTGCATGGCTTTGGGCCCTCCCCTCAACCCTAGAAATAAGGGCTGGATGGATTATTTTGTTTGACCCCTCTGAGACACAGTATGTCAGATTCTGTTAAGTATTTATACACAGGTTTGCTCTAGCAAATAAAACATGACTGTTGAGCTACAGAGGTAAATCATACAAGATTTAGGAAACATGAAATGCCAATTCTATTTTTGCAATCAGTGAAGACTTTAGGCTACATTTACATAACTAGAGTTACCATCTCCCAGTAGTATGCCTCCACCAACCAAAATTGCAGTTTAGACAGACCGATGGACGGAATGCCTCCAGTCAATAATAATAATAGTAATAACTTTATTTGTATAGCACTTATATAAACAAGGTTACAAAGTGCTTCACAACAAAATTCATCGGAAAAAAAACAATGAATTATAATAAAAGGTATTCGGTTCAGTCTAAGGCCAGAACAGAAATATGAAAGAGTGCAAACAGAATCTTTAGTAACAATCATCAAAGCAAAAAGCATGTGTCAGTGCACATTTATTTAAGAAACTTTTCTAAAATAAGATATTTACTTTGACTTTTATTTTGCACTTCAGACAATAGCAAAATCTATTTTATACACAACACAGTCGAGATGGAAGAAAAATGGACAAATGCATTGATGCATTAGTGATGTTTGACAGTTTCTCTCTGAATAACTTTGAAACAGCTCTTTTAGTGTTGAAGAAAACAAGATTTCATCTTCATGCAATCCCTTTGTGGAAAAATGTAAGCACGTTTAGCACTGTGAGAAGTTCAAAAGCAGATGGCCAAGGTGATGAGACGGAGTACAAGCATAGAGAGAGAGCAGGAGGTACGGACTTGGTGAAACTGACAAATAAACTTTTCCCCCATACTGCATGTGTTTACATGAAAATATTTTGTCACTAGTTTTGATGAAAGGGGTTCTAGATGTCTGAGAGTGTCAAAGTGTCAGAGGTTTCAGGTGACCCTGTCAAAGAACTAAGACAAGCCAGCAAATAATATCCTTTTCAGTGTGTGGTGTATGTATTTATTTCTGTAAAATTACACCCACAGCACAATCAAATCCCATCTGATAAACACACTCATACAAATATTGTAAGATCTTATAGGGTTCAACACCCCAATGTAATAAACAGTCCAGTGAGACACATTTTGTTTTGCTGATTTTTGCCATGTGGCATTGACTAGAAATTATAGTGTTAGCAGGGTAATAAAATGACACTGCGTTATATACTAGATGTGTTTGAGCTATGGATTAATGTTATCAACGTTAACAATCTATAACAGCCTAACCTGACAGATTATTGTTAGACAACAGGGTTCCTCTTCTGTTTTGCTAGAGGCTTCTGTACAATACTTGTCTTGCTCTTCTTGATATTTTTAACAAAGAAAATGCATGAAGTTTGAACTTATTAGTGAAATAGAGCATTCAAAGATCACTGCTGCTACTGGTCTCTAGGGTGCAGGAATTACGATTATCTTTATTTCTATATCTACAAATCACAACCAAGAAGGAAACTTAAAAATATTGTGCAATACATATGATGTGATAACACTTTGTAGTACTTTTTTGTTAGTGATAACATATAATATCCATTACACATATAAGGAATGATGCAGTGTCTCTGTGCCTCAGTTTATGTACAGCATAATTCACTACATCCCTTTTTTGTTAGACCAATTTCACAAATGAAGTAGGCTGGGTTTCCCTGAAGCATTTCGGCAATAACATATGTCTTCAATTGCAATGGAAAAAGCTAATGTGATCTTACTGTTATTGCTTTCCAATAGCCTCGTTAACAAAAGAGAAATACACTTGAGAGTGAAACATAATAAGACAAAGACACTTATGTTCTGCTTTCAGTCAATAATATAGACATAATGACAAAGTCTGTCTATAAAACACATCTGAGTGACAGGAGAAATTGTGTTTCTGTGAGTAACCGTAAGTATAAGTTACATTTTGTCAGGAGTATTTTTGTATTTGATTTTTCAAAGACTACCCCTCCACATACAGTGGTGTGAAAAGAAAGAAAAGGCTTTCAACCCAAACTCCCTCAACTAGAAAGAAGATTTTACCAGGAAATTAAGCCCTGGACTTATCCTCTTTTGAGGAGAGGTTTGGCTGTAATTGGCCATAGAGCATTATGCTGGGACACAGGACACTTTCTACCAAATTAGCTCTGGTTCTCAATCACATTCCATTTAAGATTCTAGGAACCTTTGTGCTATCTAGTGGACCAGCCGGCCTTTCCACCAGTTTTCATCCATCATAGGCATACTACCATCTGGGATCACAACTGCAGACAAATATATTTTAACTAAACCATCTTGTATGCACACTTTTAGTCACATTACTGCTACTGTCTTTTAGCATTTTTTACAATTACAACACAGGGTGTATTTAATGAGCTACAGTGATTTAACCTCTCACACTACAGACCCTATTAACATGCAAAGAGTGGGGTTTTTAAACTTCTGCTCAGCCTGAAATAATGGTGTGAAGAGTCATCAGTTTATGGGACAACATAATATTCACAATTGCAGCATTGACCTTGGTCCCCCCCTAAAAACAAAAAGCAGTCTTCAATATTTTGCAGTCTCACTCATCAATTTTTATTTCTGAACCCTAGCTGAATAAAATAATTTCATCCTGAGAGCCACAGCTCATTGAGCCAAGTTGTTATGATAACACTCGTGTGCTTGTATTGCTCCAAAAATGTTATTCATAACTCCTGCACCCACAGCATTCCACTCTTACCTTCGTAGAAGATCTTGAAGCCACTGTTTGATCGACTGTTATCGGTGGTGAAAAGCATGTACAGGAAGTTACTGCTACCAAACAGGAACTGAGGGACCTGGGTTCCATTAAATGAGCCAATCAGAGGTGAGAGCAGGTTGGGACCATCATGCACTTCCAGGAAGTCGTAGCTCAGTTCAGTTTGAAACCTTCAAAGTAAAAGGCAAAGAGAGAGAAGCAGAGGATACCATTATTTGTATTCTGGATATCACTTCTTGTTTGACGGATTGCACCATTTAAAAAACAATTAGTCTGTTCTGTCGACTGAGGACATATTCTGATTTTGACAAGATAGATGAGGAGACAAAGCCTAAACAGAAAGTTCCGATTATGCAATAGTATAAGATCAATAAGATCTTGGAGCTCTGATATGGTATGGATCTGTGGTCACCCTCGGGTCCATAATCATCAGACAGGTGACATCAACACAGAGTTCTAATATCCACATTATATTGTGGAAAAATACTTTCAGACATTTTCATAAAGAGACTCGAATTACTGCCTAATGGTTGTATGTCTTCACCTACCAGTGAACTTATGGTTATATAATGGCCTGTCTTAGACATTTTGTGCCAAATAAAAAAAAAAAATCCCTCTAGGCATTTTTGACACATCACATTCACGAGAATGAGACAGATGGACAAAGACAGACTGAAAACATAATGTCTCTAACTATGGCCCTTGTTGGCACAGAGGCCTAAAAATCCAAGCCTCTCTTTGCTATTAAAGCAAAGACTATGGAAAAAAAGAAACGTACTACTTCCTGTATAAAATTAATATAAACTGCATTAATGAGGCGCAAGAACACTAGCTCATTTCAAGCAAGAGAGGGACAAAAAATTTGGCTCATTTCAAGCAATGGCTATAAAATATGAAGATTTTATGGTTTGGGTTTTTTAATTTACGAAAAAAAGATTTTAGAGTAGGACTTTTTTCTTTTTATTGCTGCAATCTGGAAGTGAGCAGCAGCCAGTAAGTAAATTAAAAAGTTATTTAAGGCTTCAGACATTTTTGGAAACTGATTACAGGTCTGCGTTCCACCTCCTGTAACTGTCTGTTTCTACCGCAGATTAAAGGTACCGCCTCTAGTTCTTACATGCAGTACAGTATGTGAAGAAGTATATGAGGGATTTTGGGCTTTCAGTTCTTTGCCTGTGTCTTTGACTGAGTGTGTGTATCTTTGTTCCCACGGCAGAGTTGCTGCAGCACTGTCATACAAACCTGTCAAAGCTGATCTTGATGGAACGGCCAGGTTCAGCCTCAATGACCCACTCACAACTAAGCGAGTCTTTGTAGTAGCCTGGCCACCCCGGGGACAGGATGACACCAGATGGACCAGAGTAGTGACCACCACAAGGAGCTGGAGGAGCAGAGATGTGGAAAAATGGTGGGGAGGGTGGGGAGGTTAAGTTTATGTGGGTGTGGCAGAAAGAGCAAACATGGGTGGGGGATGGATGGAGACGTAAAGTAGAGGTTTTAAAGATGCTAACACTCAGTAATCTTTTTCAAGCAAAATAAATAACACTGAAAGAAAATATAGGATGAGTCACCAAAGGACTGGAGTTACACAAGCACCTGAAAAGAAGATAAATGTAGCCTAGTATGGGCGGACACTGAGCTGTGTGTTCCACATAACCCACTCACTTTTTCATCAAAATTCCCTCTGTTGTGTTTTCTCTCTTCCTTACTCAATAGTTGGTCTATCTGTCTAACAACCACACAAAACTATTGGCCATTCCATTTCAGTACCTTCACATTTGGGAATGAGTCCACTCCACATCACTTTGCTTTCCTCCAGATGGCATGTGATGGTGTCAGCCCCCTGCGTTTTGATGAAGCCCTCTTCACAAACCACGGAGATGGAGCTCCCTAGTTGGAAGCTGTCCCCAAAGCGTCTGGCATTCAACGGTATGCCAGGGTCAGGGCACTCATTACGCCCAAAAGCTTGTAATGAGAAGAAAGAGAACAAGATCTAGTGACAAACATTGTTGTGTGAATGAGGAATGGGGTCTGTGAGGAGTAGGTAGATAAGGGAAATGGATGTAGCTGTCCGTGGGAGAGAAAAAACAGAAGACTACTTTGCGAACGTCAGGGTGACAATAGCCTGCATCTTTAGAACTTGTAGTACCTCACCAGGAGAAAATAACTACAGTGGTGCTGCATTAGATAATGAGTTTCACACAAAGAGAAATGCCCTAAATGCTGTTGTTTCTTAAGGCACTTTGGGTCCCTATGGAGAATAGCTTTTGCTAAAAGCAATCATTAAAAAAACTCACAAAAGAACTAGAGTATTGATGGTAAATGGAACATTCACAAAAATATAAGCGCTGTTGAACTTAATTAAATATAACTAGTCAGACATTAATTGCATAAAAATTGAATTGCTACTGCTTTAGAAAATATTTTATTCATTCTTAAATTGTGTATATATTCAACAGATCAGTCCTGGGTCTCATGACACTGATCCCTAGAGCCTCATTTATGCTTAACATTAGATAAGTAAACGGATGGAGCCTTCTGTCCGTACCCTACATTCATTTTGTCTGTTGTTCTGGACATTTTCTGAAAGCTAAATAGTTAAAATGCATGAAATACATTTCAACAATGGTGGTACTTTTTGAGCAGTAAGAAACTGCAGGCATCTTTACCCAAGCAAAGGGAAAAACTGCCTCTTTCTTAAGAGGTACATCAAAGTAATCTTCTCAACTGTTGTCAGAATCTCTAGACTATAAGCTACACTCTAGTGGATTTGTTGCTGAACAACCAAGCAAATGTAAAGGACCCATATAAGTATATGGGCAGGGAAGGTTACATTATTTGACAAAGACATACGTAAAAGCAGTAGAAATGATCTCTAACCTCAAATAGAAAAAGGCAGGTGCTTGTATTCACTTATAATGCTGATACAAATTGCTATGATTGTTGAAATTAAACTGATCAAACAGTCACTTACTGCTATAGGTGATATTGAAGCCCCGTCCAGACATAGAGTGATCAGCCTGAAACTCTAGCTGCAGTACGTTGCTGTTGGACGTCAGGTGGGAAGGAACTTCAGCCCCTGAGAAGCGTCCGAGTATTGTGGCCCCTAACTGGTCCCCATCTTTGATAGTGAGGAAGTCATAGGGGGGCTCCAGGTCAAAGTCATTAAAGGCCAGGTGGATTCTGGAGCCCGGCTCAGAGATAATCAGCCACACACAGTTGAGGTTGTTCCCATAGCCTTCTGGGTAGTCAGGAGACAACACCGTCCCCATGGGGGCAGTGAAGTTGGAGAAACAGGGGACTGTGTAATGGAGAGTGAAAAATATATAAGCAGCAATTAAAAAACACATGACCATCTACACTGTGGATTCTGCCATGATAGGATCATGCACATAGAGCAGTATAGAACAATGTCAGAACTGTTTAACCACCCCAGCAATCAGGGGACAGCACAGATCCCATGGGTGCTGAGTAGTTGGAGAAACAGGAAACTGTAACGGGTTTGAACATAGAATACACAAAAATACAGACATAGAGCAATATAGGTGCCCATGATTACTATACACTTTCCCTATGGACCCAGATAACTCAACACAAGAGAAGACATTTTTGTTGTGGGTTTGGTATATTTGGTATTTTCTTATTTCAAGAAAAGACTATTTACAGAATAATGTAGGTTTCACTTCTCCAGAGTATTTGTACAGAGTATTTGTACATTACAACAGTGTGTTACCTATGTACAAATCAACTTCAAATAACGAGGCAAGCATATGCTATCAATTTCCTATTTTACATTATGTATATTGCTGTTTACACATAATGCACTGCATGGTCATTTAACAACTATGCAATTAATCCTTCACTAGTTTAATGTCATTGTGAACTTTCCAAGAGCATAAGTAATTGCTTCATTAGCTGTCATGACAACAAGTCAGCGCTGGACTCACATATGCAGATGGGGATATTAGCCGACCACTGATTGTTGTTCTGGCAGGTTATCATCCTCTCCCCTATGAGCTCGAATCCAAACTGGCATTCAAAGCGCAGAACATCACCATTTAAAAAGCCACTACCATCTTGGTAGCCGTACAGAGGTGTACCAGGGTCACCGCAACTCTCTTTGTCAATTTCTGTGGATGAGAGGAGAGGAAGAGAGGGGAGGGATGGAAATGGGAGGGGAGGGGGGGTTGAAGATAAAGTCAAGCAATACTTGCACTTTTAAATACAATGCATCTTTTTCCTCTTTATCATCTATAAAAGTCCAGGTAAAAGGCTGGAAACCTGTTTTTGAAGAAGATATAGAAGAAAGTGGGAGACAGGGAGGCAGATAGAATGACCGAAAGGCAGAAAGGAAAACAGAAAGTGACACAGACATGAGTACAGACAATCAGAGATGATATCAGCACCAAATTCTCTCTACCTTTATAGTTGATCTTGAAGCCAATCGAGCCCACACTCTCATCAGACTGGAGATGAAGCCACATCTGATGGGACATGCTGACAATCAAGTCTGGGACAAAGCTCCCAGTCAGCCTGCAGGGCAGCAAAGAAGACACATCAAACACATAAAAACATATCACTAACCAGGTCTGCAACATGTAACTGTAATTGTATGGTACAATAATATATTCAATGAGGTATTTCAACAGTACTTACACTTGTATTATTGTTTTGGAGTCACCTACTTCCCCTCCATCTCCTATGGTTAGTGAATCATACCCAATTTCAAGGTCAAACTCTTCAAAGTTGATCTGAATAACCTTTTGTGGAACACAAAATTTAAAGTTTGCTTAGTTAACATGCAAAGAGGCAAAACTCACATGCAGTGCAGAACGTGTGTGTACATGCAGTGACATGTTAAATATGTCTTTGCCAATAAATAGAATTATTAAACCTTTACATGAACTTAGGAATACATTGAGGTAAAGACCTCATTTAAAATAAAGCAGAGTACAGAGAATCAACAACATTCCAAAACCCCTGGAAAACACAAATTTGAAACAGCAGAATTTGCTAAAACTAAAAGTCTTTCGAATAAATACATTCAATCTTATTCATGGTAGTCATGTATATAAACCAAACGCTCTCAATTAGATGAGAGTAAAATAAGGGTTGTTTTCACACAAACCATTTCTGTATTTCAAAAAATTAATTATAAATCTACAAACTTAAATTTGACAGTTAATTTTGTTTTACAAATCTGCACATTCAAATACATGAATGCATTCCCCCCCTGCATATGCTGTGGCATGGATTTCATGATCAATATGTCTGTTTGTGCATCCGCAGCACGAATGGAAAACTTTGTTATTATGTTAATTGGGTTGTGAAGTTTTGCTTGTGGATATTTTTAGGGTTGCCCGGGGAATATGATATCTTCTGATGACTCTTGTTATACATGCACACAAAACTTTATTACACATTCAAATTTGAATTTGTAAGACTTTTTTGTGTTTTACAAATTCACACACTTAGAATTAACATTTAGAAAGCATTTTTCATATGCACATAAAAGGTGATAGACATCTGCAGGCCGTGAAATTATTTGTGAACATCACTTCACCAGCTCAGAATATTAATGTTTTACCCTATACTCATTTCCATGTCTTTGGAGAATCTGATTATGGAGACAACTAAACGTTGAAAGACAAGCCTGTTAAAAGAGAGTCTGTGTAATGCCATACACATTTTTACAAGCAGACAGCAAACAATGCTTTAAAAAACCAAGACATTCTTTTTCCACCTCGTACTTCAGATTGCTGCATAATATGCAAATTGCTCTAGTATTTGTATAAAATATGCAGAAACTACCACTAAAAATGGAAGACAAACAAAAAGACTTAACTTTCATGAGATTTTTGAGGGTTTACAAAATAAGGCTTTGACAAAGACTTCACATCCATGCCATACATCATAAACATCCATCAAAGTTCTATAGAAACTAACAGCACTGTTTCTGCAAACTGTCAAATCAAATAATAAGAGCCATTAATAACGAGGTAATTCAATAGTCCCACATTGTCCACTGCATGTCCACACTAATCCTGTGGAGTCAGCTGTCAATGGTACATCTTTTATTTCCTTAACACATGTATACAATGTCACAAAAGATGATATTTTCACAAATCAAACTGGCAACATCTGCCTAGACTAATACTAACCATTAATCTACTGCAGAGACATTACACAATAAAACCACATTACCTCAGCCTTCACTTTGCCTGTATGGATTAGTGATGAAAAGAAGATGTACTGTACTGACATGAATATTGATGGTGAGTGCTCATCCTTAGCGTTATCTTTTCTGGTCATGGCAGGAAAATGTCTGCCCAACATCCACGTGTAACATCTTCAACACAATGCACTCATACACATGATTACCATAATATCACTAATGGACCAAGTTTCGGTGCCAAGAAAATGGCTTGTTTGACTTGGAGAGGGTGACTTCTAAATGAGCACTAGTTGGTTATTGTTTATAAACAGGATAGTACTTAGATGACACCCCTGTGTATATGACTCACTGGACAGAATACCAATAGAGACAAATTTGATGCAGAAGAGCAGTAATGACCATTAGGAAAACAGCTTTGACCTCTTCACTTTGGGGAAAAGCTGGTCTCATTTAATCATTATTTCTCTCCATTTCTGTTTACCCAGATGAATGAAGTGAATCGCTCAATTACCACCAGCCACGGATACACTGGTGGCGTAGTGAGAACCGAAAATGGGATCCCGGTGCAGCTAATATATTAATGAGTGACACTCACGATGAGCTTAAGTCAAAACACATGCATTTTCTATGTAACCTTTTCCCACCATGGGAAGCCGTTGGAAAATAAATGCACTTATAATACAGATACAGAAAGGGAGTGCCTGGACAAATACTGCATGTTCTAATGTAAAAGGTGAAGGTTCACTCATGGTGCAACAGAAGATTGCCTATTTGTATTGACTCTACAACTAATGGGGAACTGTTACACTTGTTAAGCAAAAATACAAGTGGGACCACTTATTTTAACTCTTCTTTGAGCTCTCTGGGATTTCTTCGATAAATGGATCTTGTAAAGTGATTATTTCATCTTTATTTAGAGTGCAACTGCTTTAATTATGCTGTGAAGCAGATATGAATGTGTGACTCAAACCATCAGAGGAGAGAAACAAGTCAGGTTGTAATATTGTTGGGATACCTTGTTTGGATCACTGGCTGTGATGATCCACACACACTGGGAATTACTCTCATACTGGATAGGGAAGTTAGGGGATGTGAAGGTCCCTGATGGTCCCTGTAGATTTGACCCACACGTTTTCACTGCAGCCATATAAAGATAAACATGGAGACACAGACAATGCATATAAGAAAGATTCAAAATAACGTTGAACACAAATATATACATTAATAATATATCAATGTTCAGTATGCATAGTGTAAATAATCTACAATATCTACAAGTCAGAAATAGGACTTCTAAATTTACAATAAATATTGATGGAAAGCCAGAGTAATAATTCCTGCATTGTAACACGATAGAAGGGTAATTTATTGTTTATAGAAGGTCTATGAGCTGCATTTCCATTAATCAAGTCCTAAAAGGTGCTCAAGTTATTACGAAACATAGAAAAACAGGCAGAGCATTTTGGAAATGAAAACGTAGAGTGCTGCAGCAGAGGCTTTCATACATAATTAAGAAATAAACTGTCCTCTATCCGCATTGAGCCTGTATCCAGAGGCACTGCCTTAATCAAACTGTTTTATTATTAGCTCTTCAGTAGCCTTGCTCACCCTTGCAGACGGGTCTGTGGTCGCTCCAAGCAGCGAAGACTTCGGCTACACGCTGGCAGGTAATCGTTTTGGAACCCTGCAGCACATGGTCTTCATCACAGGTAAATTGAGCAGTTGCTCCGATGCTGAGAAGATAACAAACACTGTTAGTGCCTGGAAAAGCAATCAATGCCTCAAATATGACTCCTGATCAAATATGAGATGCATTATTTTTCATGTCATTCATTACAGGTTCATATGGGACAGTGGATCAATACATTCCATTCAGTAGATAAATTGGCAAATTGAACCACCCTTATTTTCCATACTTACATACAGCCCACTATGTCTAGACTGTGAGTCCACTGGGTCAGGAGACACTTAGGCTCGGAGCGTATATAATTTTATATTTTTTATGGACAGAGAAACATAAACTCACCTGTGGCACAAGTAACTAAATCTCTGGTGCAACAGGCTCATTAAGAGATGGTTTCTAAAACTGTACTATTAGTATTCTGTTCGACTCACAAGACAATCAAAGATGTATACAACGTTTGTTTAATGCCAAAGTAAATAGTCTTAAAATTGATATTTGTGTTCTCCCCTGAAATACAATATAGTATGTGGATATTGTGATTTTTTTTAAGAGATAGATTATATTCACAAGAGGATTCTCCATGGCTGATGTAAATTGTAAATACATCTACTATGGCAGTAATATAACAAAGTAACTGGATGTTATAACTTGGTTGGAGAGCCTGTTTTTCTAAATCCAAGCTCCTTCACTTCAGCTGCAGAGGCGCCAAATCACCTGAAGTCAGAGCCAATCCGTTTGCCATTCTCCGGCTCCCCCGGGTCAGGGCAGTAATTAGACACCTGTTTGATTCCTCCTTCATTCACTGAGTGAGAAAGACAAGGACCAAGAACACTGTGAGAAAGACACTTTCAATTTCCAAGCGTCATACTTTCAGAAAAAAACACCCACTGCAGTGGAAAGCACTCGGAGGATAGATAAATCTGACTTTGAATGTTTGTTATGTTTGGTAACAGAATTTGCTTCCAGGAAATCACGCATGTAGTTGGACAAACCAACCTCATCTCTCAATGTCAGGGAGTATCAACTGCCAGTTATTTGGCAGCACTGTTATAAACACACATTTGTGAGTACCAAGGGTTTTACCCTTGTAAAAGCAAATCTCTTACCTGTACTAGACAATATAAAGGGAAATGTATCTGGACGTGGCAGGGGATAAGAGGATAAAATGACCTTTAACTATCAATTGCTAGAAAAAGTCTTGCAGATATGGTTTCATAACCTTTACCATTGTAGGAATGTAAGGTGCAAGTTTTGAATCAAGCCATCTCTCTATGTTCTGATCTGTAAATCAAACACCTGATGCACTAGAAATGAAATTCATGAAATATGTAGTATCACAATTTTCCTTAAGGTTCGCTGTAATATTTGCGATAAACATCAACCCACACAGAGACCCATCTGTTTTAATATTACTATGGTACTACCAGCAAGCGGTTTCTCCTTTGACTTCTTTCAGGAAGTTCATTAGCTTTGAAGTTAATTGTTGTGGGTTATAATGCAGTTATGAGTTCAATTATATGCAATGAATCCACAAGGCAAATGAAGCATCTCTTCAGTCTTTTAAATGATATACAGTATTGTCTCTTAAAAAAGATTACAGCCCTTTGCATTATTCATGTCTCCATGCAATGCAGAATCAATGACACATAAGGTAATAAAGATTACAACCTGTTATCACTGGAATGTTTAGCACACTGTGGAGTTAAAGGGAATTGTGTTTCTGATTTATGTTAATGACAGAGCTCCGCAAGCAATTAAAATGCGTTCAATTCAGTCTGAGTGTACACAAATCATCTGCGTGAGAGGTCACTCAACCTTGACTACCGCTGTGTGTGTATAGATCACATAGTGAATGAACATAAGTCAGCCTGATGCATTGCTTCAATAGTGCAAAATAAGACACAGGAAGTTTTGGGTATTTGTAGCTGATCAAATTTAGCATTTTGCTGCAAGATAAATTATTAATCCCGATCCAACTGAATTCAGTTCTATCAGGACAGGAAGTCCGGGACTGCAGGGGATACGGAGTACCAGAAAGAAAAAGAGACTGCACTTCTGCATAATCTAGTACTGTATCTTAATTCCGTCACCAAATGATGCAGCAAAAAAAAAGAGACAAGAAAGAAAGCAAGTCCTACATAAACAAAAAATCCAAACAATGAAACAGTTGCATAAGAAAAATAAAAGACTTACTCAAAGACAGTTTGTTAGTGTTGTCCTTTCCTGGTAATAATTTTACCCCTCTGGATTTAAGCTCTCCAGAGCTTTTCACTGGTTGAGAGCAACAGAAAGAGTTCATTAGATAACAGAAGTTACAGTATTAGATGTGAGAAGATACAGTACAAGTGTTTCTTTCTCTGGATAATATTCAGCCCTTTGAAGAACATCAACATGTAATTGCTACTGGTGTGGATCTTTTCTCTGAAGATATGAATTCAATGGCCCTGATGCTTTCCTAAGGGATACCTTGGCAATTCTACAAACTCTAAATTAGTTTTTCATGTTTGTCTGTTCATATAAATCAGATATATTAAACAGAGGATTGAAATTGATTGGTCAGAGCAGATTTAACGGTTATAGCGTGTGGGGGTGAAATATCACGCAGAATCAAAGGGGAGAACAAGACCGGCAATTCTACAAAACTTAACATCGTCTTATTAAACACAGCGGGCGCTGGATTGCACACAAATGCCAGGTAATGCAAGTAGCTGTCATAATTATGATCTATCAACAGAATATCCAAAAGCAATTAATGATGCATCAAGCAAGACATGCTATTGCATTGGGTCAAATGCCTTTACCGACCACATGAGGACTATTCAACTGCACACTGCACTCAGCTCTTCTCTTCACTTGAAAGTATCTCCTATTTGTATTAAAAATAAACTCATATAAAAGCTCAACCACTGCACAACAAGACACTGCAAAAGATGAGAAATGTGATTTTTCATGCAATTGATTTTATGTCTTCCATTTACTGTATTGCCACACATGCACTTTATTGAAAGTTTTTACAGAGCTGGTTATGGTAAAGTTTCAGGTTTATTATCTGGCTTGGGGCCAAGCTTTAAGCCTCTGTGTTATAGCATATGAGGCACAGACGCTAACTTTAAAGCCAAGCCAGAGAACAATGTGAGGGCAATGGATTACTGAGCTCCTGGAGCTGACTTTTATCAGAGGAAGTAGTAGAGTATATACAGAATTTATCTCTCAAATATTTGATTAACTTAGTCCTTTGAAGTCAATGGTTTGAAGCTGAAAAGGCATCAGTGCCCTCTGCAGAGGGGCATTAATCAAACTGTTTAATATTCAGTTAACAAAGATCAAAAAATGTTTTGTAATTACACCGTGTTTCTCCAGGAGAAGGGGACCTTCTATTACCATGTGCAAATTAAGTAATCGTGTCTTACCTTGATACTGAGCCCTGAAGCCTTTGTGGCGGTGGTTGCTCTCTGTCACAAAATGGAGCCGTAGCCAGTTTTTGTTGCTGATGATGGGAGCTGGAATGTTCATCCCAGTCATCCTGAGTGGAAAGAGTCACAAATAAAAGAAAACTTGTGTTAATTGTATTAACTTTATTTCAAACAGGTAGCTTTCCGGTCATTGAAATCCGTGTGTGTGTGTATTTTTAAAGTGGTAAGACAAATAGGCTGTGTCTGTATTCAGGGGCTGTATTCAGGGGCTGCATTCTTTGGCGGCTATATTTGAAGACTAATTGCATCACAAGGCTGCTTCAAATGCGTCATTCCATTTCCGAGAAACAAAGGCTCCAGTGGGTGGATTCTTCCCCCAGCAAGTGATGAGATGCCCATTGCTTAAGTATCATGCTTTAACTCAACCAAACAGACTGTACACATGTTAGGAGAAAGGTCTGTATAGAAAGGTCTGTATGCTTTACCTACTGTATATGTGCATGCATGTATCATCATATATGAGGCTGTCTCTGTGTGTCTTTCTTAATATTGACTTCAGCGCTTTAAAGCACAAGTTGTATTCAGCGTGTGGCCATACCATCAGACACACTCAATAATCATAGAGATTGAAAGCTGCCAGGGGCCTTCTCGATTGTCTGGCTAACCAGCTCACTTTTTTTTCAATTGCCTTTCTGTTCCTGCACCGTACCCTGTCGTACCACAGTTAATAACGTACAATGCCACTGTAGCTTTTAAACAGAGACTTGGGACAGGCTGAAAGAAACATAAAATGCATCTATCAGACAGATTAAATGTTGTCACATGTTGAATTTTAATTGATTAGCAAACTGCATGTGATTTTTTGAAATACTTATATAGTGTTTTTATTTCAATTTATCCATCGTCAGGGGAGATGACCGCAGCTATCATGGGGGAATTAAAAGTTAATTGATTTTCAAACAAAAGCTGACCTTTTCTTACATTGCATCATTGATAAAATGCTAATGAACCGTCTGTATGGGGCAGAATGAAAAAGAACAGCCTTCAAGTGGCTGAACTATGCAGAGGAAACTGCCTACAAGTTTCCTGCAGTGGAAGCTGCAAATTATCACAAAATTTCTGCCTGAAGTCTTAAAGAAAATGGATAGTGACAATAAAGCTATACCCATCAGGAAAGAGCTCGGACACTCCAGGCAGCACAGGAGTGATGTTACGAATTTGGGACCAGCAGAGGTGAATATATAGCTGTCATAATGGCACAGAATGGCAGGGCAAGTGAAACATGATGTGTCCTCAACTGTAAATAAAGCCTTGATGACAGAGGACTTTCTCCAATGGTTATTATTTGTATTTATAGAAAGCAAACTACTGATTTATCCAATACAACCCTGCATGCATAATTCCCCCTGTTACGTTCAAGTACAAAGTGAAGAAATATATTTTTGATGCCTGGTTTCCAAAGCGGGAATAGACTCACCACTCCCTTCAGCAACTGTTCTCCCAAATGAACACAAATGTGCACATAGGCTGGAAGCCATCAAAGAAAGAAGACTTACAGCATCAGATGTGACCTGAGAAATTGATGACTTGTGTGCCTGAATGTGCTCATGACTGCATAGGTCAAGATATTAAATGCTGCGTCATGTCAGTGAAAACGTTCCGTGACCGATCACTGACATCACACCATTTTGTTTCTCAAGTTGTCTTTGTATGTCCAGTTTGTGATTAAACTTCAACAGCACCTGAATGGTTGCACAAAATAATTCACACAACCTCACGAAATATTGATGCACATCACTGCTACTTGTCATTGTTAGTGTCATGGAAACAAATGCATTACTTGTGGAAAATGGGCAGCCCAGTCTCTTTAAAATAGATAAGAACAAGTGAGTGCTGTCTACTGTTTTCTTATTGTATCTCCTCCAGTGCATACCCAGCGATAAAAGATGAGAAAGTCCAATTGGGAAAAAATGGATTCCTCACATAATGCGTCATCCTATCTCTGAGGGCTCACTTAGGCTGTATATTTGGTCCATCATAGATATGCAATATGGTTTTTGGGAGATTACTTCTTGGCATGAGTGCAGTTTTTTATGTGCTTGGTTTCATCAAAGTTTTAAAACGCTTCATATCATTGGGGCTGCACCAGGACTAATGGTAAATTCGAATGTCAGTTTGTGAAGCACATTGAGGAGTTTTCATAAAGTTGGAGTATAACGTGGCTAATTTGGTAGAATGAGGGGTTGAAGGGAGCATGGCAATCTCATGAAAAATACCAACATAAGGACTCCCAATGATCAGGTACGGTGGCCAAATGTGGCCTTGAGGCCAGAGTGATAATCTGAAATCCTGAGTGCGTCGACTCTGCTTCACAGAGGCAGCGTATACGTAGGTGCACCTCAGATAATGAGCGATCAATTCAAATTTGTCAAAAAAGATAAGGCCTGGTGATTTTGGCTTTTACTCCCACACACATTCTATAAAATCTGACAACAGGGAGTATTTGTAAGAATATTTTATGTGCTCTCTATCCTTCATCAAATTACTCCCTCTTCAGAGGCTGTTCAGGAGATGTGCTTATACAGCTTGGTGCCTGTCAGCCAGCAGATTGGCTTCTGAAAACAGTGAGCCATGCAGTCACTGTATACCCAGTAGCCTCTTACATTAATTGCCCTGGTGAAATACCTGGGTCGACTGTCAATTCACATACTTTCGATTAAAGATTGCCTTCCTCAGACTCTGATCGGAGAAGAGCACGTCTTGGAGGCATTTTGATACTTTGCCTCGGAAGATCAATAATAAATCCCAGAAAGAAGAAATTGAATCTAATACATATGGTAATTTCAACCTGCTTTGAATATTGTAATCTTCCTCTGAGAAGCATTTAGCCAGTGTTCATATTCAGTGAACCAACCAAGACGTTTCCAGATTGCTCAGTGAACAAACAGTCTTTCCTGGACTCTCAGCTTTTTTTAAGCAGGTTTACAACATGCAGAATCAATGCTAATCAGGAAAATATGAAGAGACACTGGATGATATAAAAAGTAGAACATTTTTGGATTGACTTCCACAATGTGTAGGTAAAACACCGTATCTCATATCCACAAAGCCTTCCAGGTTTTATGCCTCGTGTCCACATCTGATATAATGAGTGACATGTAATCCACAGCTTGTTGTTTTTGCCCTTTGTGAACAAGGCTGGACAATCATATAAAAGGTCAGATGAATAGAAAAGAACTGTTTTTCTTGGTTGAGAAAGACTCCTATGTTGGCTTTTGTAAAAAGGAAACAGATTTATTTTTTTTGTCTATTCCCACTGTGATTGATGTGAAGCCTCACATCAACCTTCCTCAGCGTGACAGCGATGGAATCAATAAACTAATTTGCAGAGATCTGATAGAAATCTTCAATGGATGAAAAGGATAAAAGCTGCTAAGATATGTCAGCAAAATATATTTTCATGCCCCAAGGACCTGGATTTTGTGGACTTTCAACTATCAGATGTTGTTTTTTTAGAATTAGCAATCATCTATCATCTACTTTAAGAAAACTGGTTGGCAACATTGGACTGTTCAAATGTTACTATGTTTTCCATTTTATACTATACATAACTTTAAATTTATAATCAAAATATATTATTTTACTTCAAGCAAGAGTCCTACCAGGTCGGGTACCACTTAAAATAACAAATTCTCAGGTACAGACACAGGTAAAAACGTCAGGCAGCCGGTGAGAACTTAAGTAATTAAGTAATTAGCTTTTGATAGCCTGGACGAGGTACATTGGCAAACTGGAGGACAAGAGGGCCAAAAACGTATTTGATGTAAGTGACTGTGTATGTATGTGTGTGTGTTTAATCACAGGTGACGGGTCGGGTATGGTACGGAGCTTTGTTGGTGCCCGTTTGCTAAAAATGGACCCATCCAGGAATCTGGTAAGAGCTGTCTAACACATAATTCCAATGGTTGAGCGCTGCAGACTGTTAAGACTATTAGTGATTGAAGCATTCAAACAAACTGCCTTCAAAGTGTTCATTTGGGACATAGAGAAATATCACTGCCACCGTCTCCCAAAGCTCCTCCATAACTTTCCCATAAACATTTCAAACTGACATATTTACAAAGCTAACGTATCCCAACTTGCCCTACTCCTAAACCATTCAGTGTTCCCTGCATGGAGGAATCTGCATTTAATGTGACTGCACTTATTTATTCTACTTTTTTTCTTTTAATCTCTTTGTGGAATATATTTGTTGATCCAATTGTTAATCATGTTCAGAATAATTACTGTGAAGTGGACTTATTACCCAACACAAAATTAATTATTTTGTCAGGGATGAAAGTTTCTTAATGTGCAAAGTCATTTTTGCCATCCATTTTTTTTTTTACTTGTGTTTAATACTTGATAACCATCTGCATTAGCACAGGTTACGGGAGGATAACAAGTGAAATTGGGTCAGGCTTTACAGCTATTTGCCTAAAAAAGGCTAAGAGGAGATAAATCTCTCTGACTTGGAGCTTCCTGGCTGTCAGTCGTCGTTAAGCACTTCTAAAGCTCAAGGGTAAATTGACAGTTTGCTTGTCTCCGAGCGCAGCTGGTGCTATATGTTAGGACGCTTGAAAGTTTAGCTGTCCAATGGCCTTGTACACAGTCATAGACACACATAAAAAGAGGGGGAGCAAGAGCAATGAATTTTATGTGCATGACAGAATTGCTCGCTTTGAATCGTGTTTGTTTGCTTGTCTGTTTGTTTACCTGGCCGAGTCGAAGCCATCTCTCTAAAATTACGGCCCCACTGCACTTCAGCTCACTGGATTGCAGGGGCTTAAAAAAAACTCTGCCTGACATCTTTTGACATTTGGTGACATGGAAAAACATCATTTTGGAGTTTCAAAGAATTCAAGTGATGACTGGTGGCTGCTCATCGCATTCACAAGTGAAACGCCAACAAAAAAATGTGCTGCTTGTTTAACCTGATAAATAAATAAACACTGTGTAGTTGTTCTCCTCTTTAGACACTACACTGGAACAGAAACTGAAATTAATATTTTTAATCACACAGAATTGTACGAGTTTAACAGCAGGACATGATGATGGGAAATCTAAGATACAAATGTAACCATATATTAAACTCTATATTTTATTTATTAACTAGAAGAACCGCACTGTGGTTGTATGCCTCCACCAACTGATGCAGTTTCCGTGAATATATTTTTACTTATTTTTTTCCAGATTCATATAAAGTCACCATGACCTTTACCCTTGACCACTGAAACATAATTACTTTATATTTGAGTCCTAGTGACAACTTATTGAAAAATGAAGAAAAGACCTCAAGACGGTTTTATATATCACATTCAAGAGGCCCAAAACATGTTTTTGAGGCCACCATGACCTCGCCAATATGTTAACATGAGGAGTCGAGGACAGAAGTCGGTCTTTTCTGATCAGAAAACAAAAACGGAACATAAACAGAAATGAAATATAATTAAAAATGTAACCACATAGAACCATTTTCTTTAATTCTGTATACAGCAGTAGACACAAGAGTTCATTTTAAAACTGTTATACTTCAGGGCGGGTTACCTGATGGTCTGTCAAAACACATCAGTGTCATCTCACTGTCACACTCTCTTTAGCTGTGTCAACAATATAATACTTAGTAGTTATTGGCACACTCTGAGCACCGCTCCTGTTCACTCTCTCTATCTTTCTCTCGCTCACTGACACAGTGTCTGCCTTCCTCTCCAACTCCAGATGACAACTCTCAGGGACAACAAAGCTTGAAGCTCAGTGACTGATTAGAGCTTCTTTCAGACAATTATAATGAATGCCCGACAGGATCACTTAAACCTGGTGGATGCTCCCATTTGCACAGGACGCAGAGGAGACGGATAACCTTATCTCCAAGGTTGGGGGTCAAACCCATTTCATATTTCCTTGTTTCAGTTGAGAGTGACTTCTAAATTAAGCCTACAAGAAAGCCATAAATGAAAGTGTCTGAAAGCTGCTTTTTAAACCAAATCAGAATTATGCAACAGAGAATCTCGTACCTTCTCTGTGACTTGACTTAAATTAATTCATTTAGAACCACATGGAATATTCAAATTGTTGTGTGCATGCAAATATCAGAGAAAAGTCATTAAAAGGTGGCTAGCTTCCCTATGCTGTAGCTTCCAATGCATGCAGCTGACTTTAAAGACCTGATCCTATAAAAAAATTACATGGTCACAATCAACCATACATACTGAACCTTTGTTCCTTTACATGCTTTGAAATCTTAGCAGGCAGACCTCCTCGTTATCCAAAGAACTAAGACAGAAGCCTTAGGCAATACAGCCTTGAACCCCCCCCCCCCCTGCTTTGGAATTAACTCAGAGCTGCCAACTCTCCTACAATCAGTAAATCTAAAGACCAAAAGTATTTGTTCTCTCTCTGAGTGCCCATTAACTTCTGTTTTTATGATTACACATCGTCCCACACATAAATTACTCGCTAGGTAGATTATATTACTGACCAAACATAATTTTATTACTGGATTTTAACCCTACAGCTATGCTTTATTACACCAACTATTACAACTTCCTGTTTACTTTTTGCGATTGCTGTTTTCCCATCCTGCAGCTCTTTGCATTCCCAGCCATTAAAATGATAAAGATTCTGTCTTTGCATCTCATCCTTTTTTCTTATATGCAAAGCTTTGAACGTTTGGTCTGGGTGTGGAATTGCAGCTGTGGGCCTGTAAAGCCTGTGGAAACACTATGTGATATTGTGCAACATAAATACACTTTAATTACTTTTCTTCACTGAAACCTACTCTAGTGAAAGTACAAAACTGACTTCATAATAATATTTGAGTAACTTCAATAATTTTGTGATAAAAGTCCTAAAATCTCAGGATTTTTTAACTATAGAATATAGGTCATGATTTCACAGCTTTACTACAGTAAAGTACTAGAAATATTTTACTTCATGATATGTAGTCTCCACCTGACATTAAGGTAAAGAAAACTGTAATAAAATGCAGCCTCCTCACACTATAAACATTCAAACATACCAACGTGCAGTTACACTAAAACTATTTATGTACATCAACTGAAATACAAACACTGCCCTCGATCCTTCTCACAGCTCAACTCACCATATGGTTGGCGGTTCAGATCCCTCCACTTCCAGATAATCGGACTTTTCCTCCATCTGAAATTCAGTGAACACCAGGGAGATGGTATCCCCGGGATCTGCCAGGATGGTCCACTTACACTCCCCACTGCTCCCAAGACCTCCAGCACCTCCACCTCCACCAGTGCCCAGGGAGTCGCTGCTGGGGAAATCGAAGCTGGAGATGAGCCCGCTGGAGCCCCTCAGGGTGCCACCGCACGTGTCCTCCGCTGTCAGTCACAAAGAGGAAAGCCGGGTGCAGAGAGTGCAAAGAGAAAAAGACACAGACTCTGGCTTATTTCAGAGCTATTATTCAGAGTTCAACATGGGGAAAAAGTGGCTGTAGGCATAAAACATCTGTACCTGTCCCTTCAGATAAAAGCAAACCAGAGACAAATAAATGTGAAGTCTGATGTACGAGCTGCAGAGGTCATTTAAACATGAAGCCACACAAGTCATTTAAACATGAAGCTACACAGGTAATTTAAACATGAAGCCACACAAGTCATTTAAACATGAAACTGCACAGGTCATTTAAACATCAAGCCACACAGGTCATTTAAACATGAAACTGCACAGGTCTTCTAAACATGAAGCTGCACAGGTAATTTAAACATGAAGCTGCACAGGTCATCTAAACATGAAGCTGCACAGGTCATTTAAACATGAAGCTGCACAGGTTATTTTCCATTTTCTCTAATGCATGAGTTAGGTGAGAGACTAATCAATGGGCCATCAATTAATCAACTAAATCTATAGCACAATTATGAAATTGATAATGGTATGAAATGTTGAATAAAAGGTTCATTTTGTTTTCTACACAATGGCAGGAAATAAAGCATTCATAAGTGACAATCAGTGGAACTATTTACCAATTAATTGTGCACTAATTCTGTCACAGTTTTGTTGAGCAGTTTCAATGTGAGAGGAAAAGTCCCAACTCTTGCTTTTGTGCCCCCCCCCATCTATTCTCCCTCCATCCAAGAGTCAGTAATTCATCATTATGTCCGCGGAGCCCCTCATGTTTCAGGAAACAAACAAATGGTGATAAACAGGGCTTATAATGCTGTGAAATTGTATATTTTTTCAGTGTGGGGAGCAAAGCACGTCAGCTGAATGTTAATGCACTCCACCATAACAGTGGCTTGCTCTCTTTCCCTCCACATCCCTTTTCTCCTTCTCTCACCCACCCCTTCAAATATCTCTCCATCTCTCTCTCCATTCCACTCTTCCGAACCTTCTCAGATCTTTTATACTATTACTCGCCAGCCTCCCTTCTATCTCTGCATTCGGTTTTTTTCTCCCTTAAGAATTGTAATGATGGCAGGGCTTTCACAGTTTTCACATCATTTAAGACTAATATGTGACACTCAGCTGTGCCAGATGAAACCTTTGATGGCTCAGCGCTCCACTCAGGGCTGTCAAAGCTGCCAGCCTTGGAACATTCCTGTATGCTGCATTACACGATTGGTCAAGGAACAAGGAAGCAGATGTATGAAATTCAAAATAAGATGAAGAAAAAGAGGGAGAAGATTGGAGAGCAGGAGCTGCTAGTTAGCTTGATTCATGTCCTTTGACACAGTAGAAGCATAGCAATTGATTAAAGCCTTTTTCGGAAGGCAGAGATGGCAAAATGATACAGTGTGAGACATGATGTCCTCACATACGATTCATATTAGGGAGAATCCTTTTTACACCATGGGCAGGCCATAATTTGTTGAATGCCTACAGCCTATTAACTACAAAAACAAAAGGACTCATGATTTGCTTCTCGTGTAAATAGTAATTTACTAAAACACTTGTGCTGACTGAGAAATTGTATATCCTATTTATGCATTTAAGGCCACATTTCAAAGAGTGCCTAGCATATTGATGTGTTACAGAGGAGCGATATTACTTTTAACCTCACGACAGGCAGGCAGCATTAAGTGTCCCTATGGCCCTTGTGGCAAAGAGAGCAAGAAAGAAATAGTGAGGAAGTGTTGAGAGATGGGAGGAGATGTGAGTGTAGGACAGTAGACAGAAAAAGACAAAAAAGTGTCAGGGAAAAAGACAAGTGCACACCAAATCAAGAGTGAGAGAAAAAAAAGACAATGTGATACATAAAAGAATGAGGGGTAGGCAGGAATTCTAAAATGAAAAAGGCAGGAAAGAGATGAAAAGGGCTGAGAGGCAAAATAGAGTAAAATTTAATAAAAGGTAAATCGCCAATGAACAACATTCAACTCAGGTGGCAGCAGGAAGCCGTGTGCAAACTTGGAAGTGACAGGCACAACAGAACTTTGAATAAATAAAGCAGACGAGGCAGTGGTTACTGTCCCGTCTGCAAATAAAGTAACTTAAGAGAGGCTTTTTAGTAAAACTAGCTCAAAGTAATTTTTGGGGGTTTATGTGCTTTGGATTAATCACTAATATTTCAGCACAGGGCTTCCTCGAGGGTATGAGACAGATTTCCACAACCACATTTAATGATAATAACCTCACTTATAACTCATTAATGTGTCTACAATTGTAGCCAATTAAATTGCACATGCAAATTAAATTGATGCTAGGGAGAAATCCATTATAGTACTGAAGCACTGAGACAGATTTCTTCGCAGTTTCTTTGAGAAGCATTCATGCATGGTACTGTAAATCATGCACAAGCAAACTGCTGTCTGATGCTTAAAAACGATTTGCAGCTTGAGAAATTCAAATGGCTTCAGCTGCATAATGCCTTACAGGTCCTATACATTCACATGCAGTGTGTCACTGATATGCATGGCAGCACATAAGGTAAGGTCTGACAACAAGGTTTAGTTGCATAATAGGAAGGAACTGAATGCTGGGCAATGTGTTCCCTAACAAATCATTAAAGCGTGTTCTGGGTTTGAAGACGAAGAAGTATCTGTCTCCTTTAAAAATGGTGGCTGTATTAGAAAAAAAAGATGGGTGTGAGGATTAGGACTGCTTTAGCTGAGCTCATTTACATCCCCAGCATCAGCAATCTAATGCTACTTGAGGAGGGATTAAGCCTCTCTCCCCTTGACTTTGATCAGATATACAACACTTGTCTTTCTACTTAGAAATATTCACCCCCAAGGATAGAGGAAAGGAAGGGACTCTAGTATAATTTTCTGCAATACCTCAGGTTTTTTTCTTTGTAATAATCCCTGTGTTAATGCAAAGGCAATGACTACGTCTACAGTAAGTATCTCATTTCAAGTCCAGTTAAACATTGATAGGGTTGAGGAACAGCAGGGAGATCTGTAATGGGTGCAGAGATGTAATTCATTTGATATCATACATATTTTGGGATTGATTCATGACCATGTCTCTGTAATTTCAGTTTTTAGAAGATTATCGTGGTTCACTTATAACAAAACGCTACCCCCGCATGCTGCAAAATATTAAAGCACTTGGTCATTTGGGCTTCCATTCATTATCTATGCAGCTTATCCTTTAGGGGTCGCAGGAGGAGGTACAGTCAATCCCAGCTGACTTTGGGCAGGAGGCAGGGTACACACTGGACAGGTCGCCAGCCAATCACAGGGCCAACATACACAGACCAATCACATCACATTCAAAAATATGGTTTATTTAGAGTTTCCAATTAAAGTTACCCCAACAAAACCCACACAGACATAAATAGTACATTGATAATCCACGAAGAAACTAAGATTTGAACATTTAACCTTCTAGCTGTTAACCACTGCACCACCATGTTTTATAAAATATGTGATGACTCTCATCAACATCTCCTAGTTCTGAAATCAATGAATATTGAATATGGAGGTTCACATTTGTAATTTAGTTCTCATTACAAATGTAATTAATATATTTGCCCATTTCGCGCCTGATAGCTATAACTCAGTGAAAATACTGAGCTCTTTTCATATCAGCTCTACATGAGAAGAACGATTCAGCAGTCACTTGGACTAAAAAGAATTTGCCATGGGCAATTGGGAACGTCAAATGCTCTGACTTTAATTCTCAATTTGTGTAGTAGAGTGCTGAGGAAGCACTGTGTGTTTAAACCAGTCAGACTCCCAGACATGGAAATGGTTTGAATGGTCTATGCAGCCTAATTTTCTTATTCTGTTGGACAGAAGCTGGCAACAAGAATAACAGTGTGTCAATAGACCATATTCTCATGTTACCACACTGTCCCTGTTTGCTCTCTCACTGCCTTTTAATGAATGTCCACAGACAATTCAGATGGAGGGAATCGAAATGGGCCCCTGCGAGGAGCAGCAGCAGCAGCATCTTACAATTAGAATAGGCATTAATTCTCCATCTCACTGCCTTTCTGCTTAGAGTTGATCCTGTCTGGTTCATTATGTCAGTTTTTCAGTCTCTTTGACACTACACTTACAACACCCCTGCACTTACACTCTACTTACTGCTGTCAGTTGTCCTTCAACCATTCATGTTTTCTTTAAAAGAGACAGTGAATCAGGATAAACACACTTTTAAGGCTGATCTAAATGGGATATCATATGGCATTGGGTTAGCCTTACAAAAACTACAGGGAAAATAGTGTTTTGTTGTGTAGTGGGGGAAATACGAAAAAGAAATGCTAACTTAAACCAGTTTAGTCATACTGACTTCAATGCGTGGCCTCCAGGCTAAGCACAGCAGAGACCACTTTAAATTAAATGAAATATGGCTGCTCTGTCCAGTAAATAAATGGATATCTGATAATTCCACGGTATAGTAATGACATTCAATATTGGTCAAGCTTGGGCTGTATACAACTTCATGATCAAACAGCAGTTTGTATGGGAAGTTGCTATTGTATGTCTCCCTGCACTTGTGTTTTTCCTTGCCTATAGCTCGGTCTGTCAGTCAAACACACAGTTGACTTTGGATTGTGGGAAGGGTGGAGAAGAGAACTGGAAAAAAGATAAAGGAGAGAAAAATACTAACAAAAGGAGGAGAATGGCTGAGAGACTAAGGTGTTGGGAGATAGTGGGGGGTGGACGGTGGATTGGGGAGAGATTTTGTGTGTGTGTTTAGTGTGTGAACAATTGGTGACGAGCAGAAAGGGCAGGATCTCTGTGGAAATAAGATCAAAGCACCATCTGCCCACATACAGGATCCAGGTCGGATTTAGACGAGAGAGCGAGAGTGGCTCAATGAGAGCCATGTCCGGAAAAAAGTCATGATTCTGGCCCGTGGCAAAAGGCTAACACCATCCTCAAATGAAAGGAACCCTCCATCTGCAGCTTTTTGTTTCCCTCCAAGCTTGCTGTATCTCAAACATATGCTCAACCATATTCTTTCTGTTGTGCTTTGCATTGTAGAGTAAGTTAGCATGAACAAATATGATGTGCTGGCTTTGAGATTTCTTGGGATCGTATATAAAGATGGGAGGTGGAGAACTTTGACTCCTTTTTCATATTTCCTCTTATTTTTTTTAACGCTGGGGGACCACTTGCATTAAAATTCAGAAACTTAGGTAATGCTCCATCCACATTCCTGCAGGGTTTGTTTGAAAATGCATCAACTCTGCTCCAAATATGCCTGGTGTCCACACAACTCCAGAGTTTTAGAGTCGCTCAATCAGAGAACTTTGGAAACACGGCTAGCTCAGTTTTAGTTTTAAACTCTGGAGCTGCATTGTAGTCTAGACGGGCAGAAACTGAGATGTTTGGAAACAGTGACATAGACTCTCACAACCTCTTGCTGATTTGGTCTTTTTTGTCAAGAAGTAAACTTTGCTGATTCGTCAGGCTCCAATCACTTGACCCTCTTTCGGAGGTATTATCCGTCATTTGCCTCGGCTACCAGTGTAGAATGCAACATGGATCAATTACAAGCATCACTGAGTCTGTTGGCTTTGCTTGTTGTGCAGTTCAACTCTGAATTTTACAATGATAAAACTTCTTACATGCTTAGAAAACAAGCTATTATTTTGAGCAATTTCTGTGTACACAGGCACACACAATTCCTGAATACATAGGCACACACAATTTCTGTTTACAATGACACGTTCATGCCCAGTGTACGTGAGTGTTCCTGTGATATGTGTTTTCTGTCATGTTACTATAACAAACATTAAGTCTGTTACAGTTGGAAGAGTATTCTGGTAGATAGGAAGGAAATGATGAGTATATAAGAATGACTTTCAAACCTTCTCTTTAAGAGCTTTTACCTAATAGTAGTTTATTTGTCCTTGCGGACATTGTATGATCGGGTGGCTGTCTCTAAAAATAACAGCAGCACTTACTGGGAGGTGATTTGGGGGAAAGCGAGGCTGACACAGCAAATGCAAAGGAAAAGGTGTTGCCTGCTGGGAGTATGTGCATCACAAGTTTGATGTTCAGCCAAACTGCAATAAATACCTACATCTCTTTACCTAAACAGTTCTCTTGAGTAAAACAAATTTACAAAAATATCCACAAGGAGATTTAGACAAGCTTGTAGCACTGATTAAACCAAAATTGTCTATGCTTAGCTGCTCCAAGTGATTACAGCTAAAGAATTGTTGTTAAATTATACGCTATACACTGCTTATGTTTGTGCACGTCATCACAAAATGCAGGAAATCACTCTCATTTGCACAATGCCTCTACATATTCAAGTGCGGATTATTTGCATTACTGTGACATGGTTTCATTTAATCACAGCATGGGATAAACAGCATGGTATCAGGAGCACATCAGTCATTCATAAACCAGATACCAGCAAAACCTTTAGTATGTTATAGCATGTGCTTCACTCTCTTGCGTTCCTGACGGTCAAGCGAAGGAGCTTTTTGGAACAATTTGCACAGCTTCTTTAAGAGTTCCAGTCATAGGTAACACAGTAAACTGATCCTGGCAGTAGCTGTACATTCAAATAAGTTTTTGGAATATTTTAGTATTCAAGTGCATGTTAAATGAGGCAAATACTCATTCAAAATGTGGTTTTGCAGTAGAGCTTTCATATATTGGATGTTTAGGTTTTGTGCATTATTATCCAAAACTCCAAGATATGAAACCAGGCACTTTAAATGATCAGACTTGTAATATCCTCCATCCCCTATTTACAGACAGTTTTCACTGAAGAATATATAATAGGTTAAAATTAATTACATTCACAAGCAACAAGGTTAACAGCCCATATGATCCATTTTATTTTGATTTCATTTGTCCTGAGGTAGACAAAAAATTTACAATCAAAACGTTTCCGCAACATAACCCTGCCATACTCATTTGCTAGCAGTCACAGTATTTTCAATCTGCCAGGCAGGATAAAAAGTAACAGTAAATACTGCAGTTGCATGAGTTGGTATGACAGAATAATGTGGCATTTTCATTTCAAACCCCCTGTTCTTCTCCCTTCTGTGTCTGTATGTTCAGTCTGTAACTGTTCCATCTCGTGTTTTGAGAGATGGTGGGTAACCACAATAAACTAAAAGTGAGGCTGGGTTCATTTCTCACTGTCCAACATTTCTAGATAGTAATAACGGACTATGTGCCTTTATTCTCGTAGCTCAAGTAACCTGGTGTTACTACCCATTCAGTCTGAGAGAAGAGGTGACCGAGACCTCAGTAAGACAGCAGTTGTCCTGCCTTCTTACAGGTCATCGAACCCACCACTCTTCGTTAAGATCAGATTTGCTAGACCTGTAAGTGTTCCAAAGAAAAGGCACAGAAGTGTTCAGTGGAGTCACAGCACAGCATAAACACTGCAACGATAGATGTATGACTCCTGCTAACAGCAATAATGTATTAAGCTACCTCCTCCACAGGAATAAATATTTTATTAACCTTTCCAGACTCCGAGGCTCTAATCAACTACTTCACTGTGATTAAAATCATTCCAACCTTTTGCAAAATTATTTATCTAATGAGGACTTGTGCCACTTTTGCTATATCTGTGGTGCAGAACAATCATCCAGTCACCCAAACTGTGAGTAATTAACTTGAGGAAATAAATGGAATCAAAAGACAAAACAAATCTATCATCTTGTCATTCAAAATTTGGGGGGCAACCCAAAAATATGTAGATAACATCATGTTCTTCATGACACCATTTTATCATATTGCACAGCTGGGAGAAAAAGTTATGCAGTTAAAATAATGAGTAACTCATTTTCAGTGATAAAACATCCTTACCTCTGCAGATTGGCACAGGAAAGTCCCACACTGACACCCCGGCTGCATTGGTGACACAGGTGAGTTGTGAATGTCCGTCTAGGACATAGCCTGTGACACACCGGTAGCGAATCTTGTCACCTACGTTGAACTGAGTTCCATTCAGTATTCCTTTGGATGGAACACCAGGGTTTCCACATGAGCTGCTTCTTAGCTCTGAGAAATGAAAAGAGAAGACAAAGTTGTTCTGAATAACTATGTTTTGCTATACATGATATATACCAGTTTTTCCTTTATTTTATCTTTAGTCATAACTGCAAAGCCATTTCACCATTTTGGCTGCTTGAAAGATTTCAACATATGTCTTAGTAGTTTTAACTTTATTAATCAAGTCTTATTAGCTACTAAAGTTTGCATTTTAAGTCATTGCTACTCAAATGCCCAATTATATTTGGGGAGCTTAAATGAATATGAGACTATGATAACATGTAAGGTCCAAGGAGCACTGTGCCGTTCTGGTGTCTTACCAATCTTCTTAAGAGTTCACTAAAATAACAAATCTATAACTGGGAGCAGCAATGAAATCCAGGGAAAACAAGTAAATTAGCACAACATAC
This sequence comes from Paralichthys olivaceus, assembly GCF_024713975.1. Taxonomy (NCBI): domain Eukaryota; kingdom Metazoa; phylum Chordata; class Actinopteri; order Pleuronectiformes; family Paralichthyidae; genus Paralichthys; species Paralichthys olivaceus. The sequence continues at coordinate 16,745,921 of NC_091105.1, forward strand.
AAATAAATAAAGCTAAAGATGGTAGGAGGAGCTAAAACGCAAATGCAAATGAGACCTGATTACTTGAATTTGTCGGTCAAGTCTGCAATTTAAGAGTTGTTATCCATCTTGAACTATCTGAACTAACCTAACTTTTAACACATTAAGTATAATAATGATCGTCAAATATACAGCTTGACTTAACTGTAAGTAAAATAATGAGTTTTGTGCCTGTCATGTGTTCCAGTATTAATTGTGAAATCAAATATTTTGTTTTGAGAGAGCTGAACAGACTGCACCTGAAGTGGTGCCATCGGATGTCACAGTTCCATCATTCTGTATCGCAATATGAGACTGTGGAATCATTACACCTCCTCTGCAGACTATAATCAAGTAGAATTCTGAGTGGCCACTCTGCCTAATAATTGGGGAGGAGCAAGTAATTTCAATGTTGAAAAAAATCCTCATCACAAAAATATAACGGCAGTAAATATGCACCAGATTTTTGAATGTTAAAAATGACCTATTGTCAGTGACACATGTCAAATGGCCTCTGTTAACGTGGATCTCTTATATTGGTATAAATAATATCTTTCATTTGCATCTCCAGTCATTCATTTTTCTGATGCACTTTTTCTGTAACTCACGGTAACAGCAGAAATATGGGTAAATCTGCAGCAGGCATGTATTTTACTTGAATGACATGGCTATTTTTCCAGTTAATATTTTCTCCATTACTTTTCTGCAACCTCTATTCTTTCTTTCCTTATTTCTCTACCTTGTGTATCACCATGCTTATCATGGCACAGATGTAACAGGAAAGGTACTGCATGTCACAAAACAGCAGTACCAATGAAAAATAATAATAAAATGGCAATAATATTCCAAATCTTTAGCATGACCCATTTTTAAAGATGTCATATTCCAGTGTAAATATTCCACAAGAAAACACTGTCTTATTGTGCTCATGCTGACAGAGCCAAAGTATTTAAAATCAATGTATTCATTGGTAAACTACTGACAGATATTTTGATAAACATCTACCAGAGGCTGTGATTAACAAGCCTAGAGAGGTTTATTACTCTATTCTTTTGGTTGAACACAATCTTCCAGTACATCCCTCTCCTCTTAAACCTCCATAATTCTGTCTCCACTGATACATTTTGTGCAGACTGGACATTTGCAGGGTATTTTGGCAAAGCTTCTATTTCAATCTGCGGTCCAGGACAATAACACATCAATGTCTTCTTTTGCCTCAGGAGTAGTGCCAACCAATAAATTGTACAAATATGTGCAATAAACACATAACATAAGACCATATGAAACGTAACACATAGATTCAAAAATAGTTTATCTACGCATGCAACGCATTCACAGAGGGTTTTCAAAACCTTTATGAGACTTAGTGTTAAAACCTGAACCACATGTACTGGAAAAACTGACTCTAATCCATTTTGGCTTCATTTGTGGTCAGACCATAGCCTTTCCTTCTGACTACTAGGTGTAAAGCACTGTAAATATAGATATAAGTTTTGTGATTACAGAGCAAGTAAGAGCCCTTAAATCACACAACCTTTTCACCAAGCTTTAAATATGTAGAGGAGAGAAATGTTCAACTGCTCCTACCACCACAGTATGGGTCAATAACAACCATTTACCTAAAATTGGGCGGTTTGATATCAGTGACTGTAGTGCCAATTAGTTGTGCAGCTACACAACCAAGATGGCTGTCACTGATCATAGACTTTAAGGTGGATGACAAGTTTCCACTTCCTGCCATTATACAAAAATAAAGCCAAAATATATCCAATACAAGAGCTGACATCGTGCCGTCATTTAGAGTCGAAAGTCTGCAGTAGTCATCAGGGCTGTTGGAAGCAATTGGCTTCACTCTTTGAGAGCTGTCATGCCATTTCTACAAAAGAGCAAACAACTGCAGACTTTTTTTACTTTACTCAATTTCTCATGACAAATTTGGAAATGCAAAGGTAACTGAATGGATTCTGTATGTTTAAAAAAACCCACATTTCTTTAAAAACCACAAATAAAACAGCAAAAAAACTCTAAATGTCATTGTGATCATAGACTGTGTATTTGTAAGATATATTTAACTAACCCAAAACTGATGCATTTTCTGGATTTTTGATCAATAAACCCCAGTTAGTCTGATCAGATCCAGTCCTCATGATAACAGAAAAGGTACTTCCACCCTGCAGCTTCTGAATGACAATTATTTTTAATATGCATCATCTGTTTGCTGCGAATTGTTCCAATGGTCAAGTCAGAATACAGTAAGCCATTTTTACACCAACAAAAACTCCATGAATAGATAGATGGACATATGGATAGATAGACAGAGAGAGATAGTAAGGAATACATAAGATCCTGATCTTTGTACAGTCCGTGTTTATTATTATCTCACGGTTATGTCCAGCCTCCGCAGGGCTCTGGCAGGCCTCCCTTCAAGCAAAGTGAAACCCTTACAGATTGTCCAGAATGCAGCGGCATGTCTGGTCTTCCATCAACCTAAAAGGGCATGCATCACTCCACTGGTCAACAGAATCGAATTCAGGTGACTCATGGCTGCCAACAGAGAAACTTCTGGGATCTTCAGGGATACAGGCTTATGCTCCTTCTCAGCCATCGCATTACTCTACGAGATGTCAGGCATTGTCATCCCTACACACAAGGCAATCATGGTCTAGACTGTTCTCATCTGTGGTTCCCCAATGGCGGAACAAGCTATTTAATGCTTTCAGAGCACAAACCTCCCTCTATCTTCAAAAACCTCTTGAAGACTCATCTCTTCTGAGAGCACCTGCTGTCCCTCACACCTCTTACAACATAACATGCCTTACTAGCATTTACTTTGCACTTTTGTCCCACTTACTCTACACATTGTCTTATTGAGCAGATTTAGCCCTTAGCACTTACTCCAAGGGTCTGCTGTACTGGAGCTTTAGTGCTGTCCATCAATTCTACATCGTTTTGGATAAAATCGTCCGCAAAATGTGTAAATGAATGAAATTGATTTCACTGATGGACATCTGTGAAGTCGCAATTTCCAGGAATTCTAATTTCTAATCAATTTTGCAAGGCAGATGCTCATATACACATCCTATATACATATGGAATATAATGAGTGTAATATAAAACCTCAGCATCAACTGACAGCTGTTTATATTCATGAACACGGCAAAGGGAATAAGGTAGGAAAGCTGGTTTGGGACAATCAAAGTCTGTAAGATTAAATCACTGATAAATGAATGAAAGTTCAATTAGGAGAATGCCATCCCTGACAGTGACATTTGATTTGTTAAAACTAACAAAACTCCATTTTTCCAGCGGTGTTACATTCTTGCAATTTTATTTTTTCACCACCAAAACAATGCTGGACTTGGTCACCGCCCCCAAATGCCCTTATATGTGTTTGGGAAAGAATCTTTCCAACCTTTCTTTTTTCTGAGCTCAGCCTGTATCTTTAAGGAGAGGAGCTGCAACATGATCAGGCTGAAGTTGACAAGACACAGCAGAGTGCAGAAACAGAAGGATCTGGTTTTGATCTTTGTTATATAAGGGTGTTTCCATAGTATTTTCTTCAGGCTTATGTGCTGTCCTCTGCTACATCAAGTTGTTTGCTTGGTGCAAATATCTGAAAGCTGCTGACCCAAACCCACGGTGTGTCTGAGAGAGTGACTTATGACAAAATTGTCTTGGGCTATTGTTTGTTATCTTGTGTCAGCAAAACTTGTCTTATTTACTATATTACCGGAACGTGGTATTCACCCTAACTGATGTGGGGGTGAGAAGTGAAAAACAAAGTTAAGATTCCATGCAGGTATCTGCATGACATCTGACCAGCGCAGAGGTCAGCGGCGAGGAGGGACAGTCAGACTACTAAATATTACATTCATATGAAGCTGCAGTACTTTGCAGTAGCAGACGAGTAAACATGACAGACTGCTTTCTGTGACATGCCTGAGGTTAACTGACAAAGGTTCAGTTCAAAGAAGCCATGGTGCTGTGCACAAAGTCTATGTGCCATGCATTTACCATATTGTACAATTTTGTATGGTCAGAAAAATTTAATACAAAATCTAAATAGATTTGGTTCATATAAACCCTGAGGGAAAGACTTCAATATTCAGATTGTTAACCAATCCCTAAACAAATAAATACAATAATGTAATGTACTGATCTGTTGTTTTATTTTGCAGCACTTCTTCACTGTTATCAAATCTAGCTTTGTAATACAGGCTGCAATGAATATGCTTCCCTACATGGCACAGCATGATCCTTGGCAACAAATAGCAAATCTGTCTCCATGGGAGTAACAGGGAACCTGTGAAATTGAATTTTATTTATTTGAAATACCAGATTAGTGTAGTGAAAAAGCATATCACAGGCAATCCAAATATGTAAAAACTCACCACAACAAGCCCTTACAGTTTGGTGCAGACAACGTGAATTTAAAATTCAGCACACTGCAGAGATGAAAACATTTGCATTAAAAAAAAGAAATCTACTGGTGAGCGCCTGGTGCTGTGTGCAACTACATTTATTCAGAACGCCCACAAATAATCTGCAATTGGACATTTACCAAACAAGGATGGTAACAGTCACAGGAGAGTACCAAAGGCATACAGTGCTCGAGCTATTTAACACTCAAAGGCCAAAAAAAAAAAAACTAAACCATGTTGGCAAGCTCCTCTTGGACACCTTGTTGGTGAAGAACTGTGCCAATGATGTCGAGAGGAAAATGAGGTCAGGTACTGTAGAACCAATATATCACACACTGCACTGTAAATGTCAGGAATGATCTTATCATTAAATTGGATTGAATGTACTGTAGCTGATCTACTATTCTCAATCTCTATCGTGAGCACATACTCAGTGTCAGTATTCATCAATTCTAATGCTGGCCTTCAGAAAGCTGTATTCTGCAGCAAAAAGAAAACCGGCAGATGCTCAAGCTTAAATGGCTTGGTTTGGGATTAGAGAAAAATGCATTAAGACATCACCCAGACATGCATACTGGATATACTTTACTTGAAGCAGAATTGTTTAATACTTTGGGCAAATCACTGGGCTTAAAGCAACACTATGCAACTTTTGCTGAGTGACAGCAGCCTCTGCAGCCACAAGTGGTAATTAATTCTGTTGGGCTCTGAGTCAGAGCAGTTAAGTGGTTTTCATGTACAGAAAACAAAGCCTATCAATCGCTTGACCGGAGCTCTGTCTGCACTCACTGAGCTGAAATATGGTTGAACAGTCGGTACCCCCAAACTTCCTTGCGGTAACAAACACAACAAACTCAATTTTGAATCAAGTTTCCTTGCTGATAATTTTAAACAGATGCTTGTTTTTAATAACTTCTAGAGCTATTTAAGTGCTCTACAGATCAGCATTATGCTTGAAGTTCCTGGGCATTAGACTATGATTCAGCTAGGCATCTCTCCTGGGAGATCTCACAAAATTACATAGTGCAAGAGCAGGCATTTGGGGTGCACAGTGGGAATAAAGGAGGCACCGTTCTCCCTTTTACAAGTCATGGTACTATCAAAATGATTTTTTAAGCTGTTATTTTAAGGAAAAATAGATAATAATAATGACTGGATGAAAACAATGCAATAGCACTTTGATTTTCCTTTTTCTATTCTCTGGTTCTGAGGTAAAAGACAGGGGGCTTCATGCTGTTAGACCATCCAGCAAGCATTTCTATTGGAGTATACAGTCATCTTAACACATCAGTTGGGTTGAGATCTGATAAATGTAAAAGCCAGAGCAAATTATTCAAATTATTACTAAATACTAAACCCATTCACACCCCTTCCATCGTGTCCTGCATAGAAACATCTGCATTAAATAATGGCAGATTTAAGCCTTTGAAAATTAATGTGGATCCATATATTGCAAGCTTTCCTCTGAGGTAGAACATCTAAATCTTCCTTCTTTCTCAGAAGGAGGTTGAAAACTGTAATTCATTATCATCAGGTGCTGTCGGGGGGGCAGTGCTTCCTTGGTCGACAGAGGTTGAGCAGCTGTACCGGTAAAGATCCCTCCGCAGGTTCAACTACAGAAACCTTGTTACGACTTTTACTTCCTCTAGATAGTCAAGTTTGATCATCTTCTCGGTGCTCCACCAAGGCCATGACGGACCGTGTGTACAAAGGGCAGGGACTTAATCAAAGCCAGCACATTCCCCATCTATTTATTCCCTGTAAAGAATTATCCAGGTGCTCATGCAGGACCTTGGTTCGGGTTCAGTCTTTATTATTCTGTCTGAAATTTGGCAGCAGTGATGTCTTCTCTCTGTACCAGCTCTGTGCAGTTTGTTAACAAAAGAGTAAAATTATCCTATTTTGTTTTCCTACAACTTTTTTCATTTTGCAAAGAGGCATTGTGTATCATTGAAGGTAGAAATTAGTTTTTACTTTTATTTTGTAAATGTTCTTAAGTACATTTCAGAGCCTGTACTTTCTTACTTTTACTTGAGTAAAGGAGTTGAATCAGTACTTTTACCAGAGTTATTTTTTTGTATCTCTACTTTTACTTAAAGGTCCACTGTGTAAGATTTAGGTCAAAGGGAACTATTGTCAGAAATTTAATGTAGAATAATCCTCATGATGTTTTCACTAGTTCCTTTCATCTAAATTGTATGAATTATAGTTTTCTTTACCCCAGAAAAGGCTCTTTATATTTAAATACTTTATATTTACATCAAGGGGACCCCCTCTACGGAGGCTGCCATGTTTTCACATTAGTCCAGACTGGACAAACTAAACACCTTTTGAGTTTTTATGACAATTAAAGGCTACCACAGTTTCTTTTTAATGTTTGGAAGGAGAGGGTGAGGTGAGGGGTGTTCAGCTGCAACATGAAGCTTCAACACTACATATCACAAAATTCTACACACTGTACCTTTAAGTAAAGGATGTGAGTACTATTCCCACCTCTGCATATAACTAGCATCTTTGCATAGTCTCCCTAATTCAGAAGAGTATTCAAATCCTTTCCTTACATACAAAGTTCTGAATGACCAAAGCTCTTTCAATTATTAAAGAACTTACAGCACCTTATTATCCCAATAGGACGCCCCATTCTTTCTAAATGCAGGCTTACATGTGATTTCTAGAGTCTCCATGAGAGGAACAGGAGACAGCGCTTACAGCTGTTAGGTGCCTCTCCTGTGAAACCAGCCCCCAATGTGGGGCAGATGCTCTCTACATTTTAGGTTTTACTTAAAACTTTCCTCTTATATGGTGTGTGGTGCTCAGATTAGTTCTGAACCTGCTGCTATAGACCCAGACTACTGTGGAACTCCATTATTTTTAATGCGTACTGTTATCATTAGTACCGTTATTAATAGCATTATCACATCTATAATTATCACTATTATCATTATCATCATAACAACCTGTCTGACGGTGATTAAATACAACAGTTACACAAGTGTTCCCACTCTCTACCCTCTCTATCCCACTCCCCCACCGCCTACCTCTCCTGTTTTCGGGAACATGAGTTCTTTGCAATATACGTGGAGATAAAATGTTGAGATAACCACTTGCTACAGTAGTTAATACCACAGGGAAATGCTGAGAGTAGAGTTGTTAAATATGTGACCATGTATCTCATGTGACTACATGAGAGAGCACTCTATTTACCAGGATTACCGCCCTTTGCCTCCACTACCACCGCCCAAATGGGATGGAGGCCTGTCAGGACCAAGTTGGGAAATGGAAAAAATGCAAAACTAACAGAGGAAAGAACCCATTAGAGACTTTGATGTAAACTATTGGTACCATCTCCTCTAGTGAATATTCAGAGTGTGTAAAAATATGTCCTTTGAATAGTAATAATATTTTTCTTTTTTTTCTAACCTGATTTGCTGTGACTAAGAGTAAAATGGAAAAGTCAGAACTTCATGCACTGTGTGCCTGTTACTGGTGAACCATAGCTTTCCCATTAACACAAGTCCAAATTCAGCTGCCAGATGTCCCAGGGACATCGGGCAGATTCTACTCTGCCCAAAGAAATTTTGATTTTTCCAGGATGATTTTATGTGATACCAAGAAAATTAACTATCTAAGGTATGGTGCAGTAAAGGCTGACATTAAAAAAACTAAAAGTGTGGTGCTAATTGCAAAGCTTTTTTGTGAATGGTCATATGCATGCAACTCTGATTTATGGAATAACTAATTTGACCCCACTTGACAACATGACTGACAACTGACTAGTAGTAATTATCATCATGGCAATAATCATGAGTCTGTGGCTGTTGTTCTTGAGAAAACTACATAGAAGAAAAAAACTAAATAATCACTTGCAATTAACTGTTTTGAGAAACTCACCCCAGGTCCCTAATTAAAAAGTAACAGATGCATCCCATCTGTAATTATAGCAGCACTGACTCATTGCCCTTTGGTGTATGGAAAGTCATAACTAATGTCTCAGACAGACATGGTCCTAGAATTAATTCACAGCAAAACATCTGAGTTACATTAATCACATTTAATAGTTTCAGCTATTTGAAGCAGTTGCTTCAGATAAGGCCTCTTGTTTGATGCAAACTAAAATACTGTACTTCAATTGGAACTGCAGTAGCTGCAAATGTGTGAAAAAAGTAGTGCTTTGAACAACAGTCTACACCTCCCATTGAGTTTTACTTTTATTAGGCTTTGAAGAAGCCCCTAAAGAAATCAAGTGTTTTAGACACAGTGTTAGCCCTGAGCTAACAAGTGTTGCTGTCTGGAGGACCCTAAATAAAGTGTTGATAAAACCGAACCTTGGGAAAACAGCTGCTCCTAAACACCAGGGGCTGGGCTGAAGCTAAATCGAATGAAATCCTGTACAAACTTCACCTCGGGGTGGGTAAAGAGATGCAAACAACAGTGAATACAGTGGAGTACTTAATCTCACAAAGAATCACCTCATCTTCAAAATAAAGCTGGGTTGAAAACAACACATATGGTGCTTATCAAAATACACAATAATATTTTGAACGGCAAAGAAAACTCAGTAAAAACAACATCATTTTGTTGCTAGTTGTTTAATGCGGTGAAACACTGAGTAGAAATCAGCTATGTGAACTGAATGCTAATAGGGCATCAATACAGCCAGCAAGGCTGTCATCTGCATTTTTCACCTTAAGTTGCATTCAGACAGGAGAAGAGAGACTGTCTTGCATTATCCCTCACAACCGTGGTAACGAGTGAGTTTTATGAACTAGTAAATGAGGTAGTTGGGTGCAAGATTTCTCTGGGGCTGAGCTATTTATTTCGCCTGTATATCTAATGACTCTGTAGCCCTTTGAAGAAGATGGAAGTTTTGACGGAGTGGCAGTGTTTGTGAGCACACAAGCAGTACACTTTCCCCACAGGAGCCTCCTGCCTGGCTGGCTTCTTAGCGGGCTGCTTGAGTGGCTGCTGAGCTGGATTTTTTCATGCAGGCATAAAAATAAATAAATAAAAAGAGTGACTACACTCATGTTGCATCACAGGGCACAGCATCTGGTAAACAACATGTCAATGCTAACACGCAAGCACACATGTAAGAATAAGAACTTTTCCAGCTCGGAGGACCATCCGCATCGCCACAGAGGGACAAATAAAATGATTTGTTGAGAAGGGACGGAATAATTTTTTCAGGTCAGCTGTCTTTTAAGACTCTTCCAAAGAAAGGCAGGTTGAAATGGCATTGTGACAGGTTTTAGAAAGGCACAGAAATGTGTTTGTAGCAAATACACAACCTTCAACAAAGGGCAAGCAGATAGCGGTACCCTGAGCTCGAAATAAGTACAGGGCAGCTGCAGCCTATCTCGATCCCTTGCCACTCTTAGCTATTGTTTGGCTGTGTTGTAGAAAAGCCCTCATATCTCAGCTCCTTAATAAATACAGCACAGACCTTTCAGGCCATGCTTAAGGTTGCAAGATCACGCTGACTGCGTCGTGACAGTGCAGGAAAGTCAGCGCTAATCAGGAATAAAATTCAGAAAAGTTGGCGCTGGATTTCTTTCTAACATACTTAACAAAAGACTGACAGGCTGACAACAAATTAGAATCCATCTGGATGTGTCCTTCACTGTGTCCTTAGTATGTATGCAGATTCAAATCCACTTAATTCTAGTCCTGACTCAATCATCTCTGAGAGACTACAAGAATCACACATTTTCAGTCATGAGTAAAATGTAACTAACGGCATCCGCATAACAAGGACGAAAAATATAGAGCGATGGCAGTGAGTTACAAGGGTTTGCAAATGAGTACATTTTGGAAAGCAACGATGAATGTGTTGCAATTCCTATGTGTCTGTCATAAGGGTTTGTCAATGAAAACAATGGAAATTTATGATGATTGTCAAGCTGGTCGGCCGAGCTGGGAGCTTTTCTTTTAAATAAAGTTCAATACAGATTGCAGAGTACTTTGGATTACTTCCACATTGTTTTCCATTATTAGTCTATGTATCAATGACTGAATGTGTCATTCACACAATAGACCCAGGAATCACTCTGATGAGTGCGTGTGATTTTGAATACAGGAAACAACTGAAAACGTGACCTTATTGTAAGATTAATCAGATTGTTTTCCTTGACCTTTTATTTTCATAAGAATCATGATAGAGTGAAAACCAGTAAACAAGATAAAAATAAAACTGAATTGACAGTTCCATGGAACATTTTGTTTTCACTTTGCTGTCTTGCAGCTAATCCTCTTAAAATTAAAATAGCACCAGAAACAGCAGTTTTTATCATCTCTGTTTTCCCACAGTCTCAAATGTGTGAAAAGGATATAAATAACAATAGAGAATAGGAAAAAATAATCCTTTTATGTAATATTGATTTGAGGAATGTACATGATTTCTGATTAACCCTAACCCTTTTTAATATGCACCACTGTGCATGTACTTTAACTGCATAATTCCATTTGTCCATCACCAGCTAACACTGCCATTGTTTTTTTTCAATTTAGAGGACAATCATCTCACCTTTCTTAAATTGCACCTCACTTTCATTAAATGTAGTGTTTTATATGCATATCTTATAAAATGATATTATGCAACACACAATATGTTGGCAACACACTGTTTTAAAATTGATAGCACCATCATACCGAGACTTCTGGGGACACGCTATAGAGGTCTTAAGTAAGCAATACCATGACACTTATTTTTTAAATATTTATGCTGTGCACTGTGTACAGCGTAGTAACACCAGGGTATTAAAGAATGAGTTACAGTCATAACAAACTGAGCTGTATATGTTATGGTTTAGATATAACCATATCACTGCCTTGGCTACGATCCTTAATCCATACAGCTACCACACATTAAATGTGACAACACAGCAACAACCACATGGTCACTAAATTAAAAGTGTGATTGTACCTATTGTCCTTATTGGAAAACACTCTCCACTGTCGTCATTACTCCTCAGTACTGGGTAAAGGGAAATATTTGTCATGTGTAACAAAATGTGATCAAAATCTGAAATTCTGTCGATGATAAAACAGGCAAAAGATGGAGGCAGAAAAACAAGACCAAATTCAACTACAGGCACCCACTGGAGACTGAGAGAGGGAGAGGGAGAAGTGGAGAGAAGAGGGAGAGAAACAGAACACGAGAAAGAGAGAGAAAGAACACAGATGGGCAGATGGAGAGGGGAGAGGTCCTGGACTGGCCAGGTCTGGGGCAGGTGGGGAGATGAGGGGGGTAAAGGTGGGATGGAAAAGGACATCGTGCGAAGGGAGGAGCGAGCTTAGAGGATGGGGTCAGCCTGTTAGAGCTGGAGAAGGTTAGGGAACAGAAAGTAAAGAAATAATAGAGAAAGGTGCAGACAAGCAGCAAATGGATCAGAGGCAGGAGGAGGAGGAGGATGAAATGAGATAAAAGGAGAGCAGACACAAAACACAAACCATCATAAAAAAGGAAACAGAGAAAGACAGCTAGAGATTGGTTAGAGATGGAGTTCACATTTAGAAGTAGAGGGGAAAAGACTCAGGCTGAGCGAGATGGTCACAGAAGGATAGTTCGTATTTACATAGCTCCCCACTGCACCCAGCTCTGCTTCAATTCAGATAACTTGGTACATCTATTAGTTCAACTAATTCCCATCGCCATCTGCCATGCAATTTCAGATTCACCTCTGGAGTCACAGAAAAGGTTCAGGACTTTGGGGGGAGAGATGCTGATTTGGAAAATACGAGATTAATTTGCTTAATTGAGGTGCCTAATGTTTCCATAACTCAACACTGGAAGTCCTGCAGGAAATCAGGTGGAGTAAGTGTGATCACACATCCCTCTCTTAAGAATTAATGGTGTCTACTTCACCTCTTTAATGGATTTTTTTCCTAAATGAGGAGTTTATGAGGAGCTGTCCTGGTCATTTTCTCAAACCTAAATTCAAATGTTTTTTATATTTCCTATTATTTAATAATATTTAAAGGCAAAGAGGAGAAAATATTTTTTTCCTTACCTTCATAAGCTGCCTTAAATCCATGAGCGCTTACTGCAAAGTCACTGGTAAGCCTCAGTGAAAAAATGTTAGCAGAACTGGTAACAGGCGGAGGGATGGTAAATCCTGTTAACCTGGAGAAAAGAGAAACAGAAGTCAATGCTAAATGTATGATTTGATTTACATCACCACATCTATATCCAAATGAAATTGAAAAATATATTTTTGCAGTTGTAGAATTTTTTTTAATGAATTTAATATATATAATGACATTCCAATAACACCTCAGCTGAAAATTATAAAAACTATTACTGTGGTAAAACATTTGCATTTTTTAGCTTCCACAAGCAGAAATACACACATTTGATAGGATTTATCCTCCAGCAATGGATGTAATTGTTCCCTGTTGTGACAACATTTACCTTCATTTGGATTTTACCCCAAATAACAATGATTCCAATAAGATGACGCAGTTAAAAACTTGTGAGGCAGAAACCAACATATATTACCTGGGTCTGTTAAACGTCTGTCATTGCTGTACTTAAATCAGCCTCTCAAACTAAAAGTACCATGACCTCAAACCTCACACTACCATGCTGTAGCATTTTGTGCTTAATAAAAGAGAACTGCTCTGTGAATTCTGATGCAATTTGTCCACCAATAATATAGTGCGTACTATATAATCAAAACCCAAGCGAGAACCCTCTCTATTGTTGGATGGTGTTTGAGGGCTGGCAGCGGCATTGTAACAGACTGCTTCATTACTGCATTTCAAATTAGGTGCAGATCCAAACAAATCCATTTACTTTCACGACGTCGTAAACAAGATGTGTTGCTGACCGTTCCTCAGCGGCAGTTGCTGATGTTCTATCGACCTTGCACTGCTGTAAGCCAGGCAGTGCAGCATGAACTGAACTTGTGCATGAAACTAAATGTCTTCTTTTCTATTGCCATCTCATTTCCTCTTGTTATTTTTCATTGCTAGTTTTGGGGCCGTTTGTGTGACTCAGCCTCTACTTGACAATAAGCCCGGTGAATAATGTCTGTCGTAGGCCAAATGTGGAGAAGCAGAAATCCCCCCAGTGACAGCAAAGAAGAGGGTGCTGTATTTACAGCTTCAATAGAGTTTCCAATTACAGCTCTGTGAACTGTGCTGGTCTCTCGCAGTAAATAATTAGCCTTTATTGCAGGTACAGCACAGCATGCCAAGATGTAGCTAAAAGTCAACAGCTACATGAATGCATGTGATTTTGAATACAGGAAACAACTTAAAACGTGACCTTATTGTAAGATTAATCACATAAAAGAGCTTTGTACTGAATTTGCATGCCATCATGATTAATGAAAAATTAGGCCAAGCTTGTACATCAGAACAAAAAGTCTTTGTATTGTAAATACAATGCTGCTGCTCTACATTAAAAGTGCCCTGAGATTACTTCTATTATTATTTGATGCCATATAAATAGACTTGTCTTGTCGGAGAAGTAAACTCAGGGGACAGAGGTAGCACAGTAAGCACACTGAAACCATTTGTGCCACTTTTTTTTTAATCATTTCACTTGTGGCAAGTTTATATATTGTCTTTGCCTCTGGCCCACTGCTGTGACACGTAAAAAAAACAAGCCCTAAATCTCTCTTTCACAATACAAACATGTCTCATTGCCATTCCAACAGGAGAACAGGAGTTGGAAGGGTCCACAGCACCATTTTCATGTGGGAGAGACACATGTTCAATGAATCAGAGTGATGCTGTCCTGGTCCCTCTTTAGAATTCTCACCAAGTCTGGGGAGGGGTGGGTCCATGACGAAGCTAATTACTAGCTGACCAGAGCAGATCAGTCAAGTGGCTAGAGTACATGCTGTCAAAGACATCAATGGCACCCACTGGGTTGAGTGCAATAAAAAAAAATGTATTGAGCCAAATCTTCACTTTTAGCAGCCATGGCTATAGAAATAAGAGTGTACAGAGGAGAGGAAAAAAAAATGTTGCTATGGCAACATGGGACAATCAGACAGGAGACAACAAATGCAGTGATGTGGCAACATTTTAGAAGGATAATATTATGATTAAAGCCAGATGAGGATAGTATTGTCATTTACTAGCCTACAACTTCAGATATTTGAAATAAAATAAAAAAACAGCTAAATCAAAATCCTGTAAGAGAAAAAACAAAACCTCAGAGCCACGTTCCAGGGCTCAGAATAAATCCTTTCTTAGATTGCACGAAAAAGCAAGGAAATAAAGATGTCACAGGGTTAGTGTACATGAGGGGGAGACATCTTTTCTGAGGCTATCAGTGAAAAGGATTAGGAGGTGGCAGTCTAGGCGACAGAGCTGTTCACAGTTCTGCACTCAAAGACTTATGTCTGATTAAGAAAGGTTATGTCCCAAGTTGCACTCATCAGGATGATGCAGGATTCATTAAAACCTCAACAATCGACACCTCAAGCCCTCTGAAATAATATGGTACATTTTATGGCTTGTGTGCAGCAGATGAGTCTTTCTCAAGTGACTCTCTGAGACATCTTACTGTTTTTTTTTCATCTTGTTAAAACCAACAAAGTACATTCTGACCAAAGCATGTCTAAAAAAAAACAGACAAGAGACCCGCATTATCTGTTATTCACTGCTGCTTGTTGCTTTGGCAACAGGAGCATCAGGTGAATGGTTGGAAAATGTCATTAACAAATAAACACCATGGGGGCTGCCAGCTTCTCCGAAACAAGGAAACTGTGACATAGATATCAGATACAAGTCGATAAAGTAAATCGCTCTTCTATTTGATGTTTTATAAAAAATGACAAGTTAAATAAGGGATTATGCTCTAATCTAGCTTTGGGAGATAGACCAGACTCTCTGGGGTACTTTCATTTTCCTTTTAATGTCAGAAAGTAAAAATACAGCAGTTTAAGGCATCACAGCCAAGATGAAGAATAAAAGTTTGATACAAAGGACAGACACTGTGATTTTAGTTTGTGACTATAATCGTAGAAATCATGTTTTTTACCTCTCAATGACACTTGACTTTTAAAGCAGTATGACAAACACTTGAATTACAGTTTATTCATGCTCACTGCAAAAGTTTTGTTGGTTCACTGAAAAGTATTTCAATGAAGAACAATTACAGACCTGCTTCAAACAGTCCCCTTGACAACCATTGGGACTGTATCGCAAATTCCTTTGTCTTTGTCAGACACGTTTAAGATCAATAGATGGATATGAGACAAGAATCTCAATCTTCCACCATTTAAATGTAGATGTTGATATCCGACTACCTGATTATAGGTAAGCAAAAGTAAGGAAAGAGAATTTCATTGTATGTGTTGCTGTATAACCCTTGCTTGCAACAACTGGCCTGCAACTCACTGACGTCACTAAACTGTTGCATTCTTCACCTCTGATGCTTTTCCAACCTTTTTCCACAGCCTGATTCAGTTTTTTCCACAGGCTTTCTCCCTTTAGTCTCCACCTCAGCTGAAATTCATGCTCTGCTGGGATAAAGTCCTGTGATTGACTTGGCCAGTCCACCTTTTCCCACAGATGAAGTTCTTTTGTGGTATTGGCGATGTGTTTTGGGTCATTGTCTCGCTGCATGATGAAATCCCTCCAGGTTCATTTGGAACGTTTCTCGTTAAATTTGCAGACAAAATGTTTCTGTCGACTTCGAAGTTCATGTTGCTGCTAGCATCATGAGTCAATAAAGATTAATTATCCCATTCCATAAGCAGCCACGCAAGCCTAAGACACGACATGTCTCTTTCATGCTTCACAAAATGAGCTTGTAGCAGGTCCTCTCCTCTATCACATTAGAAGAGGTGATTCTTGGTCTCATTAGTCCAGAAATCTTTTCCAGAACTTTTTCGGCTAACTTTTTTTGCTTACTCTACTCTTGCCATCTGATTCAAAAGTCTTTGAACAGTGGAGGTTGTTAATGTACATACAACTGCCATTAGCAAGTATACGTCTCCTCACTCTTTAACCATGGATGTTATTCAAGTCACCTGGGGACCAAGTGTAAGTTTGCAATTTGGTCCAATTAAAGCACAAAACAAAAAAAAGACTGTTTTGTTTCATTTGTTTTGGTTGCTTGTAATTTGTTTGACCTATAGGAGAACAGGTGAACAGGACAGAGTGATAAGATATCAATCAGATCTTAATAAGGAAGCTAGAGACACATCAATACTCAGTATGAATTTAATCAGGTTAAAATTATATCTACATACAATCTGACAATCAATGAGACACTATTTGTAAAGTAGAGTATTACCTGGACAACTCACTCATCAGTCTCAAGTTTCAATATTTTTGGAAGATATATCTTCTCTATGTTGGGGTAAATATTAATTATTTTAAAAGTACGGGAAAGCGTTTGGAATAAAGGTCATCCAATAAAAAATAATGCATCACCACTCTTAGCCAGTCAGTAAAATGATTTACTTTGACCTGTGAAGGTGATGGAAGCTGGTGCATCACAGGAGGTCACAAAAAGACAAAATTACTCACGGGACAGTGATTTGATGGCTCCGATCAAGGCTGTTCAAACTAAAAAATTGTGAAGTCTTCACAGTGAAAGAGCATGCAGTAATTATGATTTCCTTCTGGCAAAAGTGTGAAGGGAACTTTTATAAATTTGATCAAAGCCTATTCAGTTCATTCATTTAGTCATAAATTGAACTTTGTGCAGCTCCACAAATAGAAATGCCAGTGCTACATGTTTGAGTCAGATACAAACCAGGTGTTCTGCATCTGTGCTGGACTCTACCAGGTCAACCAAAAATGTCAGCGGGGCTTTTGAGACACCTGATGTCTGAACAAATATGACGCCTCACATTTATGGATCAAAGCAACACCAGTGGCAACAGAATGACGATGTGTGCCTGGGCAAATAATGCCAATGATTGCATGGACAGATGTAGCCTTTCCTTCCACCTGAAAACACTACATCAGCCCTGAAGGTAGCTGTCAGACATCCCCGGCATCTGATTAGAGTGTAATGGTAGCAGTGTTCTGTAGAGAGACAGACAGGCAAACAGGAATAATGTCCTTCTTTCTGTCTGACTTACAGTCTCTCTACCTCGATCTGTCTTTCCCTATGTGTACCTCAGCTCTTTGTGCCACACTATGCCTTTCTGTGTATTGTTGCATGAGGTCGCTCCTATTCACTGTTACATTTCCTGTCTTGCTGGTTCACGGTCTGTGTCTTTGTTTGACTTTGCCTACCTCTGTGTTGCTGCACTGCTCTTAACCTCTTTGTGTGTCCTGTGAAAAAAGAACAAAAACAGAGAGCGGGGGAGAGAGACCTTAAGTGTCTGATCGTACCGAGTCACCAACAATCAAAGCGTACCACTCGCTTTTAGTTTATTGTTCAAAACAGAGCAAAAATAAGGGCCGGCTACTTCCATACGGTGAATTATACCCTGCTGGCCTTCTCTTTGAAACAAATTTAAAAATATCTACATGGGATAATTAATAGATGTGTTTTGCACTGACATGTCCTAACTCATTAAAGCTGCCCCAGACATTGACATTGCATTTTTATAATAAAGGTCAAAACATCCTATCAATTAATTAATTCTTGGTTTTTCTGTCTGAGATGAGTGAAGAATCAAAATAAATTAAATTTTCTTTATTGCAAAATGTATTATGGAGAAAGTCTGGTGAATTGTAGGAAAGTTAATTTCCTAATTCTGTATATAATGCACAACTCATCTTTAGCTGTGCCCCATGTCAAATTATCATCCTCTACAGTACAATGCGTCTGAAAGTAATGCTCCAGATAGGAACATAGACTGCATTTGAACATGGATGTAGAATCCAGGTCCAGAAAGTGAAGTCAATGCAGACGTGTTTAAAACATGTATTCTCTCAAAAGACCAGCAGAGAGCGTCTCCACTGGTTGCCAAAATAAGTCTGACTCCCTTTCTAACCTGAGTAAACATTTTTCTAAGGAATTCATGGTCTCATAGTTCAAATATTCTTCAATTCAGCATATTGTTCAATTTGAAAACTATGAACCCATTTACAGAAAAACAGATGATTGTCAGCTTGTACCATCCATTGGATGCAAGTCCATCTATTGTTACTTCTGGTTTTAAAATGGTTGGTCAAAATACCAAACTCTAGGTTTCAACACAGCAATTCACAAACCAATGGTTGACGTCCAGGTGGGTTGCCACATTTATGAGACTAAGCAGTGTGTCAAATTCAAATTGGCAATGAATATACAAAGCATAATTTCAGCTAAGAAAAACGGATTAGTTCATATCTATGCTGAAAAGAGGCATATTAATCGTGTATTTCTCCACCGTTGACACTGTGTGAAACGTATATTCGGGTGAAGAGGGGAAGACAGACTAGGACTAGATATGATTTAGGTCATCCAGGTTGGAGGAGACAAAGGCTGGAGCAGATAAATAAAGCACAGCACATCCATTAATATTGCTTTGATTTCACAATAACCTTGTGCTACTTTCACTTATTCAGAAAGGGATTTTTCTAAAGCAACGAGTCATGGCTCACAAGTTTCATTTATTTCCCTGCATGCAATCCTTTAGCATGTGCGGCATTACTGTTGCTCATCCTCTCACCATGACATTAGCCAACTCTGTTCACTATATGGCCACAAATGTGTTTCTTTAGTACATGAGATGACGGTAGCCAGCTGCATAATATGTCTGAACTGCACCATGTTCTCTACCTACGAAAAGACAATTTAGACCTAACCACTTGACTCTAGTGACTCCACTTCTCCCATGATTAGTACATTTCAGACTGCAGGATTCAGTTTCCCAGTGATCACCAAGACTTTGGCGGCTGTTTCACACTGAACCAAAACATTTTTTGACACTAACCCCTAATAACATTAAAGACCTTTAACACTGTTGCTTTTGTGTATGTGCAGTGCTCATCACCCTGCCCGAGAGGAAAGCTGGCACATCAGTGGCCAGGTGGACCATCAAAAGAAATCTATTTTGCCATCCTAGGCAGGCAAGCAAAACTCATAACACTCGTAGTTCATGCTTTAGTTACGCATGCTCCTGCAATGCAGTTCTCAACAGGCAAGCAGAAGTCACCATAAAACTGTCCTTCTTTGTAGCTGTCACGAAAGTGTGGTGCATGTGTGTTTACTCAACCCCCCCCCCTTGATCCCACATCAAATATAGTTAAAGGGCCATGAGCATCCTCTTTGTTTCTTACTGTTAAATGTGTGTAGTGTTGTCATTATGTTAACTTTTTGTGATGTTAAATGTATGTATTTCTGCTTCCTGTTTTAACTTTTGTTACATGTGATGTTGCAAATTGAGCTGCTATGTGATGCAAAACAAATATCAAATGCACTCTGACAATAATCATCATCAATGAACTGAGTTGTACCCCTGCCACATTTGTGTGAAATTTAGTCAGTGCTAGCATATTAACTTTTTAGTAATGCAAAAAAATGGTTTAAGAGATCACAGTGACCTTCACATGAGACAGGGAGAACACAAAGGATATTTAAGTATTGTATATGGGGAAATCATGGCAGAAATATGCTTTGCTGGGCAGAAGCTACAGAGACAAAGCCATCAAGCAACTTAACATTTTCCCTGAGCTACAACTCCAGGTGATGGATTTCATCCTTTAACTGTGAGTAAGCAAGTTGGCAGTCCCCACATGCAACCATGGTAATAGCTGGTTTTCAGTGCAACTTCTAAAAAAACATGATTGATGAAACAGTAAAATAGCTTAATAAACATAAACCAACAAATATCGGTTAAAAGCTTAAAAAGAGAACAAGAAAAATTAAACTGGCTCAACATTTACTAATTTACCATTTATCATAATTGGACCATGGTACATGCAGTTGAAGACAATAAAGGTGTAATGTGCAATTTTTACTAAATATAAAGCTTGCCCAACTTTAAATAGAATAACAATTTCGTGATTATGTGTTAAGTGGTACCTGTGAAATAAGCTTTCACTTCATTATTATTTCTGTCATCATGTAATGAGAGCTCAACAGGCAGGGGTGGCAGCACAGTGAGGTGAGATTGTAAACATTTAGGCCTAGTTTGGGATTTCAGAATCTTTACACCTCTTGTGTGAGTATTTATAAAGTACTTAGACCTACTTTACAATCAAAAATCTCACTTTCTACACAATGGGACCTTGAAGATTGCTGCTTCAATCAGGTTTATGGCTCAGCCTCAGTTTCAGTGGCCGTTGATTCTTCTATCATTATTATTTAGCCACAGTTATAAAAGTAATCGAAGAACTAATGTCACATTTTAAATCCACATATATACTGTACAGAGAAAACTGTCCAACAAGGGGTCAGTGGATGCGGTTCACTACTATACAACTATACTACTATACTATGTCTGTGTCTCATATTTTGAAAGTTCCTGTCCCAGGGTCTAAAATTCAAGCTCACCAAGCATCAAATGTGGGTAGACTTTTCTGTTTGGAGAGTAAATCTCCCACAGTGGCAGGTAAACATTTGGACCAAAACAGTCATGTAATTGTTCCTCAGTCTCGACTGCTTATTGATTGTGTGCCCCTGTGTGCAAGACAAAAACAGAAAAAAACTTGTCATCCTGAATAAAAAAAATAAAACTGGAGAAGATTTGTGACCATGAACACAACAAACATCACATTACTTGTGTGTCTATATCTCAGCTCATTCAAAGCTTCTCTTCTTACCCCTGAATTTCATTTCACAGCTTGAATTAATCACTGATCAATATCTTGGTTCATTTTGCTTCATGTTTTTGCTCTGGCCTCTTAAACTTCGTGTTGAACATAATACTTTATTATCACAATGAAATACT
This sequence comes from Paralichthys olivaceus, assembly GCF_024713975.1. Taxonomy (NCBI): domain Eukaryota; kingdom Metazoa; phylum Chordata; class Actinopteri; order Pleuronectiformes; family Paralichthyidae; genus Paralichthys; species Paralichthys olivaceus. The sequence goes on from NC_091105.1 coordinate 16,767,159, forward strand.
GATTCTGTGTAATGTATGACATTCAAGGGATACAACCTAACCCTTTATTTAAAAAGGGATTTTCGGACTTATCTGCCAACTGATAAGGCGAACATGTCAAGCAGGAGTTTAATAATCCATGTAATACAATGTACCTGAGTAAAATGTGAGGATGTTCTTGGTACTTATGTATCTGTAGTGTCAAGACCTATTCTCCATCTTTAAGTCACCTGACTCTGGTCTCTTTGATTATTGGAGAATTCTTACACATCTACATGCACATTTTCTGTGATGTATATATTGTAATATCAAAAATACATGAATTTCCCCAACATCATCCATTCAGTAACAGGAATAATTCCACAGAACTTTTTCTGTTTTTCTCTTGTTTCTCTGTCATTTTTCTTCATTTCATAAGCTGATTAAGAATGATTGTGATTGATTGCTCATTGTGCATGCAGACGCTGCATGTCAATCACCGGCATCAAACTCTGTAGCTAAAAACTCTGAACCCTTAAATCATAGTAAATGATGTTTCTTCAGATAGACTTCTCTTAGTTGATTAGTAATGGAAAAATGAGAACTGTGCCAGAATTCCTTTTGTATCATGCTGTAAAAAAAGTGCAGCATGACATCTGCCTCACTCGACTTTGCACATCCTGCGATATGGCTACTGAGCATCCTCACACCGTGGAGAAAATGATAAAACTGTATATTGTGCAGCCGCGGAGAAATGATCACTATCAAGATTCAAGTCAATATCATTCTTCCTCTTAACCATGTTGAACTCATTTGAAATATACTTATGATAAACAAGCACATATACTCTAGATGTAAGGTCCCATGATGCTTAGCATCCAGTAAAGCAACAGCTGTCATCATATTATTAATTATATAATGACAGCAGCAAAAAGACCACCATAATGAGGTCATTATTTGTGCAGGGCTACACTTGAATTAAAGGCTTTATTACCCTAACTCTCCACCTGTCCTTTACATCTTCAGCATATAATTTCAGCACAATAATGAGTGCTTCAACCAGTCACTCACAGGCACAAGGGATTGAATGTAATATAAGCGCAGCGTCGAGTGAGTGGAATGAGAAAAAACTTCATAGAGCAAAGAGAATACATAGATCAATAGGGAGACACACTTATCAGGTCCATCACGGGAGTCGCTTCTTTTTCATGTTAAAAATTAATTGTCGCTTTTGTCGTGCTCCCTTCTGAATTTCTGACTTAATTAATTAATAACATTAATAAATGAAAGGCCTCTTTAATCTTTATCAAGGTTGCTATTTATAATTACGATGGAAGAGGTAAGAAAAGGAGAGAAAAGTGTTGCCTGTCATTATGTTCACCTTCTTATTCATTCCAGAAGAAGTTACACCTCAGTGAAGGAAGGAAAGAACAACAACAAAAAACTGCAACAACTTCAGGTGTTGCCGTATGGATATGAGCATCTTTCACAACAACATGCTGGAAAACGTTTGTGCTGCATCTTTCTGAACAAAGTTAAACAAAAAGTAAGAAAGTACAAGATAAGAAACCTTGTTTTCCCTTCTTCTGAGCGATTTTAGTTTTAGAGTGAATTAATTGAGAAGCAGGCATTCTACCAGCACACACTTTGGGCCCTAGAGGCACAGCAAAGTTTCTGTCATGGAATTATTTTCTGGTGCAACAGAATACAGTCCCACACTGGGAGTAAATCCAAGACTTGGAAAAAACACAAATGTATGACAAAAACACCAAGAACAAGATTGCTATTTAGAGGTTTGGGATGGATCTGGTGAAACCCATCAAATCTGAGCCTTTTGCTTTTGTCTCAAGAATAAGTCATGCTTTTCCTCCTCTCTGAATGACAGGGTTAGTTCCATGTAAATGTAAAGTGTCTCAGAAAAATATAATCTCTTAAACCCTATACTTTTAGTAATATCCTAATCAGCCATGGCTTGACAAAAGAACTACACATTATTTTATATTAGTAAACATGATTCAAGTTGCAAAATCATTTGTCATTTCTATAGTCTAGCACTGTCTTGCATTGAGATTTAGATACCTAAGAAAATCACTGCTGCACACATCTTAACCCTAAAAAACACAATAGATGTACATCCAATTGTGTTTCATTTGAAAGTCTGTAGACTCGGCATACAAATTTCATGGTATTGCTCTCTGGTTGTTCAGAGGTAAAAGACAATAATCACGATCTAGTATGTATTTCTCTACAGTTTGACAAGATACTGTTACACAAGTAACCTGCACGCACACAATATATATTTGCACCACAACATCATCTCTGCACAGTCATAGCACAATGATAGAATCAACATCTCTGTGAATAATCTGCTCAACTGAAGAACCAAAAACACCGTAATCATATGAACAACAGGACAACAGGAGAAAAATAAGTCATGTATTGATTTAACTTGCAGATCAGAGTGTCCATAGACTTTATGTGGATGTAGTTTTGTGATGGACTTTGAGCAGGGCTGGGCAATTAGCTGAAAATTTGAAACCGACATTTAAAACCTCTATTGACTTAATCTTCCTCATGTCTAATTATACAGTTAATATTTAGACCAACACTAATCAGAAATTATTTGAACCAAAGCTTGCAATCGAGTATAAATGAATGTGTGTGTGTGTGTAGATTGTATGTGCAGCCTCTGTTTTTTTCTTTCAGTCATTGAGCTATAACTGATAACTGAAATCTCATAATTTTCCACTGTTCTTTTTTACAATGATAATAGCCTTTCCTTTTTATTTATAACTTAAAGGCTACGTAGCTGCTGTTTTTTGTATTTTCAAATATTTTTATAAAGGAGTATGTGTTGAGGTAAATGAGATTTATTGTTTCGTTTTGCTGTGGTATCGAATTGGATATCGAACATTATGGAAATTTCATGGTGTTGGTATTGACAACAAAATGTTTAGTATCATGACATCCCTCATTAGCTGAAATTGACTGTCATAATAAACCTGTTTTCTCCATTTGTCATAACGATTACACATAATAACTAAAGTAATTAGGAAGGGGTAAGAACTGTTCTCCCACAACCACATAATATACATGGATATAGTGCTGGGCAATAGCAATTGTATTGCCACATTACTGCCTATACTGTTATGGTCAACATTCAAAGTAATTACTTTGTTTAGTCATGCATATTGTAACAGTTCATTGCTATCAACACCAACTGGATCCTCACTTTTTTTCATGTTATTGAAGCATATTGGAAAAAAATTCCACTTAACGCCATAATAAGCATTTTAAACAAAAAACAACCAAAGCATGGTACCTTCGAATATTTGAATTAAATAATCTTAATTTTTGTTGTTGTTTGTTTTAAACATTCCTAAAGGATAGTATATAAAGTCCTTTCTATTAAAATCTGAATCGCTGCTGTAGTTTCACAAAAAAAGATTTGGGATTTAATTTAATTCATTCATTAATTAAATTTGATGTTCAATAAAAAATGTGAATAAAGTATTGGTATGCTTGTTTTAGCTGAATTTGCCGCTTTGACAGAGGATTCATTTTGCATAGTGCATAGTGAGGCTTATAGCTGCACATTTCTACTGCAGTTAAACCAGTTTAAAAGACTAAAACTGACCCTTTACTAAAACAAACCATCAAAGTGCAAACTGCTTCTTCTCAAACCTGTCAATCATCAATACACAAAAACAGGCCAAGATATGACACAGACATTCAAGCTTTTCTGTAATTCAACACAGTGGTGGAAATAATGACAAAGTGAAAACATGTTTGAATCCAGTTTGAAATTCACTATAAAGACTTCCCATACCTCCCTCTACCTGTGCCATACACCATCTGCAGATGGAGCCAGGGAACACCCTGCGGTGCTGCAATCATATCACAACAAAATTAAACTCAAATTAAGTTACTTCAAATGAAATAATTACACTCAGAACAAAAATCGCCAGGGAGTTAAAGCAAACCCAAAGGGAGACAGATTCACAAAGAAAATCAAATTCAGAAAGAAACTGAACAGCGTGTTGTTGTAATAGTTAATGAATGTCTGGGTTCAGTTACAACAGGTTTGAAAAGAAATGTTAATCAACTGGCAAAGACATGATGCTGACATATGTCAAAATGAGAATCTTAGAACTAAGACTTTATAAAATATACTTTTGTGTATGCTCAAAAAACTTTACAATGTATTTTAAAAATGGCTGTGCACAATCCAAGCTTTTGTACAATCTCAAATTAATGTTTTGTAGTTTGTGCCTCTAACAGTCAGGACCCAATCTGGAACAGAACATGCCGTCTTTTTCAAGGCCATGAGAAAAGAAACAAGACAAAAGAAGAATCACTTGTATGATGACATTAGACGAGGGAGTACGTCAACATGCCTGGCTGTTTATTTAAACTCATCTAAACCCAGGGTGACAATCAGAGACAAACTAAATCTACCTCTGACAGCACAGCTGCCTTTTTCTGACAGAACAACTGAGAAACCAGTGCAGCTGCAATTACCTTTATTCGCTTACACTGAAATCCATCTCTTTATATTTCAGTACATATTTCAGAACAGCTGTCACAGAATGGACCTGGAACTTTCAGCTGAACACTGAGTGGCCATTTAATTAACAGTGTACCGAGGCAGCTTTACGAAGAACGGTGACAACACTCTGGAGCTTAAACAGTGTCAGTACGACCAACCTGTCAAATACCAGGCGTCCCCATGATATCATTAAGGCCTTTGTAATTCCACAACAGCCGCATCTAGACATCAATCATCTTCAGTTTTGGTCGTTTTGGGCCTTGTCTACACAACAAAGGAAATTATTGAACGGATATTTCCAAAAATTTAAAATCTCTCGACTTGAACACAAAAACAACTCAAAACACATTCAAATAAGAATTCTGAACCAGTAGGTGGCGATAAAGTCTACATCAACCATCTTACAAATAAAGAAGAACGCTGTGGTTCAATGCTACATTTAGCTGTAGACTTGCAAATAGACCAAGCAGTTAGCAGTGCTAATGAAAGGTAGAGAAGTTTCTGGGGCATACTCATTATAAAAACAAGAGTGGGAATGCACATCATAAGCTTTGACATCATCATTTCCCAAACACGCCGCTTTACATGTTCACACGGATACACAGAAACCATTCATTTTAAAAATCTGCCCTTAAAAAGGCGAGGCAATAATCCAATATCAATTATTATTGCAATATAATTCTCTTCAATGACAATTCAACAAAGATTCAATATATAAATCAATTCATTATTTATGTGGTTATGTAAGTATGGTGAGGTGTTCATGATGTTCTTGATCAACCTCAGATCTGACAAATGTTTTGCTGTTTATCAAGTGTTTGTCATTCTCTGCTCAAAATTTAAAAGAAATAAAGTGACATTCATTGTGATAATTCGATTAATCCACTGATAGAACGTTTTTTTTTATCATTTTTGGTCTTATCATCCAGCCCCACATTCCAGCATCTAGCAATGTTTGTGTGCTTGTCCTATTTGTTAGCACACTCAAGCTGTTGAGTGTTACACAAACTTTAAAACACTTGAACCAATCAAGTGTAATTATAATTAAAACACACCTGATAGTCTCAATAACAACAGAACTTATTTTTAAATAAATAATATTATGACTATGTTCCATTTAGGTGTCAAAGAAAAGTAAGACATGACATTTTCCCCTGCAGAATGCAAAATACCAGGGCAAGGACATAAATGAATTGAAGGCACTATTAATGTCAAATGAAATTGTATTGTACGACTGTTTAAATGTGGGGAAACTGTGCAGCTTACTCACAGATTACCTGAAGTTTGCAGATGCAGGACGATGTTGATCCGTCTGCCATGTTGGGGCTCAGCTTTGTAGGATTGATTAGCTGCTAGCCAAACTTAGCTAGCTTTGACCTGGCTAAAGTTACAGCGTTTTAATGAGCTGACGTAGAAAAGTAAAGACAGACAGACTAGTAACTGATTCAGGTGAAGGCCCATGTCCTCCATGTGCTCCCTCACCCAGCCTCACTCCTCTCACTGAGGACACCACCATTAACTCAAGAGGAAGAGTGGTGCTGCTTTCACAAACATAGGAAATATGGCTTCTATTCTTCATTTCAACATGAGGACTTGAAAGGCCTTCACATGCCAGACACACAGGCAGACAGATGAAATGCTCTTAACAATGTACGCTCTGTGTCATGATTTTAAGAATGACAGCTTCTTTGATACGGTGCAGAGCCACTTCAGAATTATTTCCTGTCATTATATGAGTCCTCCTCTATGGAATAGTAGCTATTGCATTAACTTGAGAAGAACTAAATCTGCTGTTTGTATGAATCAACGACTTAATGATGTTGTAAATTCAGAAAACAGACAAATATCCACCACACATCCCAGATATGAAGTCGATTGGATGAACAGTTCTCAGGTTATCTACATAAAGACATACAAACAGACAGACAGATGTTTGTTGAACTATCCTTGTGGAATCTTTCTTTATGGAAGGGTTGTCTTTCCAATATCCATAATTAATAACTGTTGTTAACAATAATCACCCATTAATTCAGAGGTTTACACCCTGCATTTACACCAACTGTGAAAATGAGCTGTTTTATCAAAACTGCACTGGGACTTGATTGAATTTTAACGTGACTATTGGCAGTGAAGTACAGGTTCTGGCACAGTGACAACACTAGTTACTCTTAATAGCCAATATGTTCATCTCAGCATATGAGGCAACTGAAGAAGCATATGATGTCTGCCATTATTCCTTGTTGTGTCATTTCACTGGCATTAAAGTGAAATTACTTGTATTAAAATTTCTTTTTCATAACACACACATGGTTTGAGGCCAATGTTGTTGTGGTGAGGCTGGAAATTTTTGGTTTGGTTCAATGCAAGCAAGGCAATGAAGATTTCACTGGTGCAGCAGCAGAATAAGAGTCCGCCAATTCTTTACCCAAATGCAAGAGGGCACAGTGTGCTTAAAATTCACAGCAATGTCAGACATTTCTCTGTAATTGCTCAAAGACTTGAAAAGGTACATTATTTCCAGGCCTTTTTTTAAACACATTTATGACATGAGATGTGGGATCAATACGTGATGTGGAGTCAAACCAGCATGGTGACAAACCTTTCATAAGCCCGACCTTGAAAAAAGCATTATGTAACATAATCTTTTAAGTATCTAAAGTGATTCAGCCGCTAAAGTATCAACAATGATTCGGCTCTTGAATAATTCCCCTTCATTGCCACGCTTTGCTATACATCCCCCATGTGACCTCAGTCTACTTCCACTGAACTTCAGCCACGTATATGTCAGTACCTAATGTTGGAGCCCACTCTCACGAAGCACGCTCGTGAATACAAGTGGATTAGTCAGACTTTAAGATGTCTTTTAAAAATAAATTAAATCTAATTTTAAGGAAAAATGATGTGCGTTTCCTCACTCCTCAGTCAGCACAGACGAGAGATAATCTTGTCACGGTGAGCAGCACACTTATCTATGAAGAGTGGATTTATTGTTTGAGCTGTTTGGTTTGGCAAAGAAAAGGTGAAACTTGACATTTGTGGCTTTTGAAATCCAAACACAAGATAATTATTTGATGCAGGCTTCATTTGGAAAGAAGAAAATTGATCATCCAAAGAAAGCTGCTGTTCATATTCCCTCTGAACCTGACTAATATCATATCCTTTTATTTATTGCCAAACAAACATTTTTTCACATATTCAATTGTAGGCTATAACCTCCACGCTTCACTACTCCAGGAGGGTTTGAGGGTTTGATTGAGTTTATATTTGTGATACCATGTTTGATAATAAAAAGTATCTGCAAATCAAAAGTCAACATTGGTGTACCCTGGGAAAATGTTTTCATCAAACCTGAGCTGTCAGTATTTCTATCTCAGTATAAATGCATGCCTATGTGGCGAAGAGTCTTGTTTCCATCTATAATAATGTCTGACTGTTTCAGTACAAGCCTCCCCTGCGAAGATCATGTGACTGTCTTCTCAACCTTCTCTGTCTTGTTCATTAAATTCAATTATTGAACTGTGCTAATCTGTAAAGAATGATTTTAGAGTCAAAACCAAACCCAGGTTGAGTCTAATGGATATGTTAGACGCTGGCAATGAGGAGAGGGAGATGTAGAAATAAAAAGGCACACGGGAAAATGGTAGAGCAGCATTTCAATATCAGCCTTTGTGAGGATGCGAGGATTTATTTGATTGTTCAGTGACCAAAGCAAACAAGGGGAAATCTTTGTGTTTGATGTTTTCCTCTACCCCCGTGTCCTACAGTGGAGCATTTGAATAGAGGTCGGTTATTACCAAGCTGAACCACACATCACCGAAGCAAACATAGCATGCTGATTCAGAAATAAACGCCACTGATTCGGACTGATGGGTTTCTTTGCTTTTGGTATCTCGACCCACTTCTATATAATTTTGCTCATTAAAGAAGCTTTTGAAAATGTTTATAGTAACATATATGTGTGTGTATATGTGTATTTTTTCAACTCCCTGACAAGAAGATGAGCAGTCTTTGTCCTGTGTACATTAAAGATGAACTTTCCATCAAAAGTGATCACTGAAGGCTTTCCTTCCTCACATCCTTCCCTCCCTGCCTGCCAGCCTTCAAACGCAGCCTTCAAGATGTACGGCTTCAGGGCCGCTCGCTCTCTTACCTCGTCCTGAAGTTAGCCGGGTGTGGATGTCCATCATACAAAGATAAAAAGTCATATTCCTCCTCCACAGCGAAAGATTGAAAAACTATATGAATCCTGTTGCCCTCATCGGCAACGATCACCCAGGTACAGTTTGCTCCATTGGGATATCCATATGGAAAGCCGGGGCTTTCTATCGTCCCATTCCTCCCTTTTAAAGTGCCTCCGCAAGTGTGGATAAAACCTGGAATGAGAGAAAACAGTTATTATCAGAGGCTTTAAGGGAATGTGAAAAAACACTCACAGCTGTGGAGAAGCAAAAAAGAAGAGAAAATTGAAAAAAAAACCACATTGAAAAAAAAGTAAATAAAATTTTCTATTTACTTTTTTTTCAATGTGGTTTTTTTTCCTTACAGAAAATGTATTTAATTTTCCCTGGTTCAAACATCCATACAGCAATAAATTACGTGAATGGCTTTAAAACAGACTCTATTCAAGTAATGCTTTTATTGTAACAACTGCATGCACAGCTTTAAGTTCAGGTGCAGTATTTCTTGAGAACAAATTGTTTGGAAAATTCATATTGTTCTCTGCTGGCACAAGCTGTGAGGGGAATCTGCCAACCAGCTGAGCAGCAGATAAGTTTTGTTTTTCTATTTTTGTTTTCAGTTTCAGTCAAAGAAAAAAAAGGAGTCTGCAGCTCGAACCGTGGTAATAATGAAAAAGAAATGCACAATTGAGGACTTCAATTATGTTTTTTTTCAGGGTTACACTGAACAAAATGTTTGTGATGCATCATTACTGCCAACTTCTTTCTAGAGGGTCCGAAAGCCCCAGAGACAAGCAACGAGCGAGGTCTGCCAATTTGGTGCCACAAGCCCTTAACAATCTGTTTCACAGCCCACACAAGAAATATCTCCGGTACCTTGGTAAACTGACTCGCTAAAAAAAAATCAATACACTTGACATATTATGTTAACCTGTTAGAAGAAACCCACATTTTTGTGCAAAGGTCTTAAAATAACTTACCCCCCAAAAAATGCCACCATCAACCATTCAGCGACTGCAGCCATAACCCACGGCCAACAGATAAAGCACAACACTATCAAACTACACTAATGTGATTCCTTGGCTAACCTGAGGAGTGATAATGTAAATGAGCACTCGACGCTACACTGTTTTTTCCTCACACAATTACACCTATTCCTCTACACTTCCACTCCCAGTATAACTCCCAGACTCACACAGTGTATAAACATGTTGCCACACACACTGTTCCACGGTGCACAAAAAAGAAAACTACTTTATTTTAGTCTATCTTGGATGTTGTCTGATGAAAAGTAAACTTAATTAAGATGCATGGTTTACCCCCACAAGCCTTAGTGTAATTAGCTTTTCATACTCTGTAGGTAAAGGATGTTTCTTCTTGCATAGCGTTAGACACACACACACACACACACACACACACACACACAAACACACAAAGCAGCTCAGATGGTCTCTTAATGGACAGACAGCTGTAATTTTCCTCAGTATGTTCTCCTTCTTATAAACTGATGTGAGCATATAGTCAAAATATTAAACTGTGAGAAAAACAGAAAATTAATTTTCCTCTTATCAAGCTCTCTAATTTTAGTTTTGGACAAAGCCCAGCAGCTGTTATTTGTATTTCACACAGAAAACAACTCTGTTATCACAGATACAATTATCCACTGGGACAATTTACACAATCTCTACATCTTCCAACACCTTCAGGATATTATCCTCCTGCCCAGAGTCCCTGACATCACTGTATATCTCCACCTATTGTCAGATAACTGACTGCCCCTCCAGACCAATTCACTCCTCCCCCATGTGCTGATCAAGTGGCCTGACCTTGTTGCAGACACAGTTAGAGATACAGTATGCCTGTACAAGGTTTATGATGTTGTGTCTGGCGATGAGCTCTGAGGTAAAAGTGCTGCCAAGGTTCGTCTTATGTCTAAGTTGTAATTATTTCTGCCACCATCAAACAAACGGTGTAATCATGGCAGATTTACAGCATTAATGCACCACCTGCAGGGTCAACACTATCCAACCTTTGACATGGTACATTGTTGCTTCTATCAAGTGCTCTTGAAAATATCATAATTACCCAGATAACCCTCTTCAAGGATTCAAACCGTTGAGATTATGAGTAAAAAAGGTAAAGATTTCTACAGGTTGGGGATACTGCAATCTCACTTGTTTGACCAACAGCTGCTGTCATATTTGTTATTGCTTTGCGGCCTCTACATTGAGTGCTGAGCATGTTGTCACACATTCTTGAATTTAATGAACTGAAATGGTAGATGCCTGATTCACATTTTTGCAAATCTGCCACCAACATATTTTTCCCTGGTTGCTAAAATTAGTCTTAGTTTCCAACCTAAAGTAATAATGGACTGGACACATGTGCAATATTTAAAAAGACAAAAATTTCCACATTCACATTGGCAATTAAAAAATGTCCCTGAACAAGGAATGTGAAAAAGCCTTGTCCATTACTGAAGGGAGCCCACCTGCAGTTGGGCTGTTATTGTTATGGATTAGATGTAATTCACTTCAGTCAAAGCAGTGGGCCCTCACATAATTATGAGGCCGGAGATGAGTCACCACTTCTATGTTTATGAACATAATTATAAAAATACTTCTCTGATAAAATAAACCTTTTCTCTACAGGATGTTGGAATTGTACTGTGGAGTGGGAGTCACATAGATATCTAATATAACTCATTATATCCTAATCCAGGCCATGTTAAAGGCAACATGCAAATATTTAAGCTTTGTTTGATTGAAGGAGAACGTCACCATTTTTACTCATGAAGATCAGCTTGCTCAAGAATACAACCACTTCCACAAAAACAACTTGTATAGTAAGTTATATATGCTCTGCGGTTATGTGTGGAAGAAGTAATTTAGATTATGTGGTCAGGGCTATCTCAGCATAAACCTGGGAAAACATTAAACTGAAAGCCTATCGACTGGAGTTTGGTTTTTGAAATATGTGGGCACCAGGGGCCAGGGAAGGTTTAACCACAATATTTACCTTATTTAGGAGCTAGTATCAGATCAAGTCTCTAAATTTAGGAGAACAGTGATATTACATTGCTGACAAACCCTTTAACTGTTACAACAGAAGGATCACAGTTTATAATGAGAATGATGTCTTGGTTTGATGTCTGATGGAGTGAGAGTGTTCAAATATCCTTCCCCAATTTATCCATTATCTATACTGCTTATCCTTCAGTGTTGGAGGAAGGACTCCAACATTTGACAAAAGAAAAAGTAAATAAAATAAATGTAATAAAAATAAAACTATATACTCAAGCACAAGTAAAAGTACCACGATCCTACATCATTACAGCTGAGTCTAGTCTATGATCTAGGTGCGCCTGCTGCTGCTGCTGCTGCTGCTCCTGCTGCTGCTGCTGCTGGGGGCTGGGTCCAATTTTACTTGCCCACTCTGATTGAATTACTTCTCACTATTGATTACATTTCAAAAAATATATAAAAACAATATGAACATGTAACGAAATGCATTGTTAAAACATAAAGTGGGGTAGACAGTAGAGGTGTACGCTTAAATATGTAACGGAGCAAAAGTGAAAAGTACCTCAAAAATCTACTTAAATAAGTACAGTTACATGAAAAGTGCACAGTAAAATAAATTAAGAACATTGTACCATTGTTGTTATTATACTAAATATGAAACTAGAGATGTGCTCAGAAGGTAGAAAGAACCACGAGGTTGGATTCCCTCTTCCGTCAGTCTCCATTCTGAAGTGTCCTTAGGCAAGATACCTGGCCCCAGATCGCCCCTAATGACTGGAATGACATTGTATAAACAATATGTGATAGGAAAAGGGAAGCCTTGTGTGAATGTGTGTGTGAAAGGGTGAAAATTGCTGTATGGACACAGCCCATTTTCCATTTAACCATTGTTACACAGACATTATCACAAATTAAATGAACTAGATTTCAATTGTGGAAAATTGACCACTTTTGTAACGGTGTAACTGCGTCTGACATTATGGGAAAACAAACCTGAGGAAATCCTGGTCAAGGACAACAACAAGGTAAAGGAAAAGGAAACTTCTGTTAGGCTCAATCAATCACACAATCTTCAACCACAAAAAGTGGAGCATGGCTGCTTTTAACTGAGGCTGCCTGATACCACAGAACTCTATTAGTCCAAGGAATATATCAGTGTTTGTCGAGCATTACTAATGTTTCAACCTATTCAGAGTAACGCTTGTTTGTGTGAACTGCTTAGCAGTGTTTGCGTGGCTGATTGTTCTGATGTCCCGGGGATGACAGAACAGATGCTCATTGCCAAGATATCTATTTCCCCCTCTCTGCCTATCTCGCTTTTTTCCCTTCTTCTCAGATCTAAGAATTCCTTTCATCCTTCATTATCCCTGCAACTCTCTTTTACCATCTGCAGTTTTTGTCCCACTTTGTATCTCCCTCAACTTCACCCCCTCATCTCTCTCACCTATTTCATTCACTGCCTATTCAGCCAAATGTTCCCACGATCCGTCTTTATGTCTGTCTCTATCTCTCCCTCTCTGAAACTCTACCTATCATTTTCCCAACAACCCCCACCTCCTCCTCATCCCACTGTCCCCCCTCCCTCCCAGTTTTCTTTTTTCTCCCCATAAGCTATTCATTATGAATTAGAATCCTCCTTTTCAATGCTGTGATTCATACAAGCTTGTTATATGTTAAGCACTGTCATCTCCATAAAAGCTGTATCTATAAAAAGAACATTGTAAACCCCCATCTTGTTATTTCAAAGGAAAACATTGACAACATGTGCTTCCTTGTACACGGGGAGAGGATGTGCATTAAATCTATTTACCACTTAGACCTACAGTATGTCTTCTTTGAATTCCACTGTCACCGCTTAGTTGCCCGCACCGACCTCCATCATCATCTCAGCTGTAAAACACATTCCCCGGTAGGGATTTTTTTTTTCCCTCGACCCCACGTTAATACCATGCTGCAACACCGACCATAAATTGCGATGAGAAACCAAATTAACAACATGCTGTGATTGCACAGTGGGGAAAATACAGTTCACAACGATAAATCAGTATCATAATGCACGAGTCTGAAAGAAACAGGGGCCTCAGCAGGGGGCAGGGGCGGCTGACAGACAGCACAAGAGTGTGTCCCAGCTGTTCCTCAAATACTTACATTTACCCCTGGCCTTTTTGCACATTTTCACTCCGCTACACCTTTGTTCATAACACGCGCTAAGCAAAACACAGACAGGAAAATGGCAGTTGGTCTCTACCCTGATGGGATTTCTCAAAGTGTTTGTCAATCTGAATTGCATTTGTGTGTGTGAACATGCATATTTTTGTGTGTTGTTGGCCTTGTTGTACCGCTTCCCACTAATACAAACCGAAAACAAGACTAATGAATGTGATTCTCCGATCCCTTTCCCAGTGAATACAGAGATGTTGGGGAGAATGATCCAGTTAATAAACCCCAGTTCTGTGCCCTGTGTGGATCGAAAATAAGATTGATTTTTTTAAGCAAAATGCATTATGCATCATAGAGAGTATCCTATTATTTTCAAGGACTAAACAAATTTGTTTCAGGCTAAATTGGTTATTTAATGTTTACTATGAGCACAGATGAAAATTAGCGATGTTGACTTCCCAGTGCATGGACTGGTGTTTGAGGGGCATAACAGCCAATGTGTTGTTCTCTGGCATTAATGCAGATTTGTAGTGAAGCCATAAAGAGAAATGATTATGTGCAGCAGGGAAAAGAGGAAAAGGAGTCTTTTGCAGCCATTCAGATTATTATGAGTTACAAACAGACCATCAGGTAATGGATAATAATGTAATGGTTGTTTGGTGTGAGAAATTGGCCCGTCCCAATCGGTCTGAACAGACCACCATAAAAACAGGCTCGGAAAATAAACATTCACAGTGTGACCTGTTCCCTCATGTAGTTGCTTCAGGATCCTGCAGGGAAGAATTAACTGCTAGACAAAGTCTTCTCCTCCCAGGGCAGTGTTGAATTCTGATGAAGGACTGCGGCACTCCAGTCTGGCAAATGTATTCTGTTCCATTTGCTTTATTGTCCTTAAAGAGTATTGAATTTATCTGCTGTCTATCGTACTGTATTTGTCCTTTATCAACTGTCTACTATCCCTAGTTTGTGTGGTAGCCTGCGTGTCCAAAGTAATTTTTCCAAAGAGACAATAATGTTGATCTAATCGAACAAAGTCCTGTAGCTCAGAGCAAATGATGTAATATGGATATGAAAGTTTTTGGGCCCTGACTAATGGCATTAGAAGTACTGACAACTACTGAGATGTTGTAGCGCCCCCTTCGGTTCCAGATAGTGTAAAGTTTATTCACTGGTAGAACTGCACTGCACAATACCTCAAAGTGCCTCTTAGTTTGTCAAGTAAAGATTTCAAAAACACAGGCATTAAATAGAAAAGGATGCTGGTCTTGAGTTTTTTAGTAGGAACATGTCCAAACTTAATTCTGGTGTGTGGACAAACACCAGCTGAGCTCATGTAAGGACATTTGTCTAGGTTTATTGGACACTATGAAGTTACCATACTCTGGCAGAGGCTTTTGACCAAAGAAGCTGACATTTATTTTCACAGGCACACACATCCAGAACATTTGGGGTTTGTTGTTCCATTCATAGATACTTCAACGAGTAAGAAAAGCCTGGGAGCCACCACATGACAAATGAACAACATGCTCAACCACCTGAGCTACTGCCCAATCAGACTCCCATGAGGGTGTGTGTGTGTGTGTGTGTGTGTGTGTGTGTGTGTGTGTGTGTGTGTGTGTGTGTGTGTGCGTGTGTTTGTCAAGCCTTGAGCCAAGAGACCAAAGTTAGAGGTGAACTGCTTTCTTCCTTCTCCTTACTCTGACTTGTGATATGTTTCACGACTAATTATATTCAGTCTCTCTTAAAAAAGAAGAGCTTTTCACTGTTTTCCGAATGTGGTTTAATTCCTTAAAGGTACAGTGTGTAGAATTTTGTGATATCTATAGTGTTGAAGATGCATGTTGCAGCTGAATGCCCCTCACCTCACCCTCCCCTTCCAAAAGTGAATAAGAAACTGTGGTAGTCTTCAGTTGTCATAAAAACTCAATAGGTGATAAATAACTATAGGTTCACCTTTTTAAGGAGACGTCATTGAAAGAGAGATTGTCTTTCAGCAATATAACCCTTTCCTGGTGCACATATATTTCTAAAAGCTTTTTTAGTCTGGATTTCCACCACACCCCAGCACTGAGACTGCACTAGTTAAAGTTTCAGATGACATGTTTCTGAGCAGTGATGCATCAAAAATTTCAGTCTTGATGTTACTAGATCTCTGCTTTTCACACAGCTGACATTAAGATACTGCTGAACAGAGGTGGATGATATTTCCTGGCACTGTGCTAAACTGGCTTAAAAGAACATTGACAAATGACATTACTTTGTGTCAACTAGTATCTATGATTCTGAGCAAAAAAATGTTCATATGTGGAGTTCCTCAAGACTCCATTCTTGGGCCTCCTCTATTCAAGATCATCATGCATCCCTCTCTAAGACCATGAAATATGATTACATCTTAGAACACAATTGAATAAGTTAATTGAACAAATCAGTGAGTGATTGTTCCAGAAAAACATTACAGTTTTGATTTTGGGCCTCACTGAAGTCAGTGTTCAACCTTAAAAAAATGATACTAAAAACTGCAAATCAAGAAAGAAATCTTGACTCTGGGATAACTTCAACAGCCCCATTATAAATTATACATAGCAAGAATTATGTCTAAACATAATACAGAAACACATGTTCATATCTTTATTTTCAGTGGGTTAGACTATTGTGTTTGCAGAAAAAAAAACAGCCAGACAGATGCAACTCATCCAGATCGCTGCTGCCAGACTCCTCACTAACACCAAGACAGTGGAGCACATTACATCAGACTTTAAATCACCGACTGGCTTCTTATGAGTCAAAAAAGAGATTTAAAAACCCTATTACTTGTCTTTAAAGCACTAAAAGGTCTCAGGACAATATTTATTTCTGATTTCCTCGTTATGAAGCATGCAGGCCCCTCAGATCATCTGGGACAGGTCATCTCAGTGCTCTCACAATCAAAACCAAGCAAAGTGGGGCAGCTTTTAGTTTCTATGACCCCACCACCACCACCTGGGCAGGGAACCATTTAATGCACAAGTTATTTTTATTTGTGAACAATTTCTGGATCTGGATCTGCAACCATTTCTATAGCACATGGTGAATTTACTTGTTTTACCTTGTTTAAGCTTCACCTATAATTTTATTTGACTTTTTAAACTATAACATCTATTTAAATACTAAATAGAGCTGACAGAGTTTTTATGTTGAGTGGAGATATGAGCTGTGACTCAAAGTTCCCCAGAGTCTTTAAAGCTTACTTTGACTTTTTAAGAGTGATTTGTTCCAATCTCTGGCACAAACTGTGTTTGTTGTTGCGTGGTATACATAAAGCCCTGTACACCTGTTTCTCAGTCATATGGAGATATGGGCTATAATATACCGTTTATGGTAAAAGGGACTAAAAAGAGCACATCAAACCCCTACGTATGATTTTGTAAGGATGTAACGATCAGGTATCACCAATCTCAAATTGTACATAATTAAGTGCATGACTTAATCTTGCAGTGCAAATACACAAATTCTGCTGCGGTGCAAAAACATTCACAGCAGCTCGAGCCTCGCTTTGAACAACACTTGCAGCGTCAGTCGATCTATGCATGAACATCGTTTTGCCTTCATCCGCCATACATCACAGTATCTTTCTTCAAACAACTCCTCGCCCAATATCCAAAAGCCCACTGAGTGACATGTTTTCTCTCTCCTCTTTTTGACTGGTTTTAGGTATATATTATATTCTCACTCTCTGTGTGCTTGATATTCCATTTCCTCGTGATAGTCTGTAGTGTATGCTTCGTCAAGGACACCTCTTTCTCCGGATGGCATTTCATCATCGTTCATGATGAGGGCCTGTTACAAACTGAGAGGGAGGCCACAGCACCACTCCTAGCAATCAAAGTTAAATTACGAAAAAACCTGCATTGATTTCCACCTGACCTGAAAGGTTAGTCAGCCAATACAGAGATATCCATCAGCAAGGCCTGGTTACAGTGCACTGACTGGAAAGATAGAGCCCTTACCGAGCAAAACAAAGGTCAGCAAACACCCTGGCAGGCTTCATTTGCTGTAAAGTTCTGTCTCACTGCTGCAATGAAACACCACAAAGAGAAGCACATGGAATCTCCTGCATGTTGACTTTGTAAAGTCCAGTTTTTAGGATATGAATTAGTGCAGCTCTGGGTAATATATAATATTCAGTGTGAATTATAATGAAATCTGAAAGAATAAAAACTTTCACAAAACAGCAAAAAAAGTAATATTGAAATTATAGATTATATTTCCATTGATCAGCAGTAATGCAAAGAAAAACGGGAAAAATTAAGTTGCTCATCTGCTGTCACACTTTTGGGGTCTGCACCGTATCAAATCAGAGATGCTGCAGCACTCAGGAGTTATATTTAGACGTAATTTTGTTTTTAGAAATCCAAGCACTTTTCTCTCAGCGCTATGACAAGCTGCACTCCAATCCACAGACAGTAAAATGTGGAGGAAAGTGAAAATAATTTTTCATCAGCACAAGCAGGAATATAACAATGACAACTGCCAGGGCCCCGGCTGCAACCTTAGCAGACAGAAATCTTAAATTGACGTCCCCAAAGAGAAGGATTTTATCTGCATGGCTGTGCAGCACCCTCACAATTCATATTGATAGAATGTGCATAATCGTGGCCCCTCACTATGCTTGTCTGCATGGTTGATGAAAAGGAAATGGGCTCCGTACAGCACAAACAGAAAAGAGGCTTTCTACAGAATGACTATTACCTCATGAGTGTGTCATTGCAATTTGGGAAAGGGCTCTGAAATATTCCATTTGGTGGTTTTAAATTGCCAACCACTGAGGTGAAAAATACTAAAATCAAACACTCTGCAACAGTGAAACACAGCTGGCACGTGAACAAACGCACAGCCTGAGCACAGGCCATTGCACAAGGAAATAACAGGTTGAGGTTGCGTGTCTGCGTGGCCAAGTATAATAACTGCTTCCCGACGTCTGAATGCTGTTGCATCAGGTACCTCCGAGCAGATACAGTATTTTATGGCTAGACACCAATAACTCCTCAAAGTGCTACTGAGCCATATTGCACCTGATGCCAGGCCACCACTGTGAGGGCTGCTGTACAACACAAAGCTGTGAGCCAACAACACATCTAATAGGACGCCTGTCTCTCTCGCTTCCAATTTTCCAAACAAATAACATCAACACTTCACTTTCCCCCCCGAAAAAAGGAAAAGAGCACGGAATGAGAAAGCATCTTTTTGTTGAAGAGGAAAGGCTGAAACTATACTTGACTGTTTCTTCACTTTCCGAGCAAACATCCCATCCAGTTTTCGGCCTGTTCAAACAGGGACGATGTTTTTCTTGTAGACACAAAGCCCCTAATGTAGTTCACTTCAAACTCAATCACAAACTTACAAACCATCTCATTGACATTTGGCAGTTCTTACTTTCTCCAGAAACTCTTAGACACTCATGCTAACCTATGGTTACTCACAGGATAGAAATGTAAGAGCCGTTGCAATTTTAACACTTACCCCACCTGCAGACAATGAGCGTTACAGGCTTCAGAGAAATTTTGCATTTTACACCTGTTGCAGCCACAGATAAGACAAAACATGGCTGTTTCACACTATGCTTTGTAAGCTGATGTGAACGAGGGACAAGGTTTTGTTTTTTTGAAGTGTGGTTGAAGTTGTATTTAAGCAGGCCTTGGTTGCTTGCAGGTAAACAGCATAAGAGGCGGAACACATTGAATTCAATTCCGATTCCTTTATTTTGCGGCAGAGAGCTGCAGATAGCTGTTAAGGCTTTTCCTACAGGTTCAGTTTCTTTGTATCAGTGACATAGTCTCTCCTTGTTGATGCTCTCATGGTGAGAATTAGACCTGAATGGACAGAAGAATAAATGGACGAATGAAAAAGTGCTTTAATAAATACAGCTCCACAGGCCAGCACCAAAAGCCAATGTACACAGCATGGAACTGTAAATTCAGATAATTCGTCAATCAGCATACTCAACAGAGGCCTGAATTTGTTTCTTCCAACTCCCAAAAAAAAACCCTGTTACCCTGTATGAGACATCACATTTTTACTGCTTTATCATTCAGAGGATATCAGAGAACTTAACAACTATCAAGTCAATTGTTAAATTAACAGCAATGTAACATATACGCAGCTGATCTGAGAGCCTCTCAACAGCAATTGAGATTGTACTTTCTAAGTGCTCGGGTCTGTCTAGGTCTGTATTCTCTAGCTCGATGGAATATATGCAGCCCCCAGTGTTGCCTCCTTAAAACTGATAGCAAAGTGGTGCGGCTGAGAGTCTAAACAGGCGTCTGTTAAGCTATAACCATCTTTCATTTTAATTGCTGTAGAAATTGCTACAGAATCAAAGCAACTTGCACTAAACAGACTACCTCCTCAATTACCTTCACATCATCCTGCTTTGTTTCCCCGACCATGCCTTACCCCTGCCTGCTCCCCTGTCACATATCAAAAATCCAGTCGACAGCCACAGACACAAACAAGAACAGCAGTGGGCACTGCGGAGGAGGACTCGAGAAGGTACGTGGGTGTGCATGGTTCAGGTTTTAAAGTGAATAACTCTGGAAATAGACTCTGGATACAATTCTTGACAAGGTCAGACAAAAAATACCCAAATGTATGGATTCTTTTGTGTGATTCGATGAAAACTTAAGAAACGTACATGGGTTTTATATGCAGACAGGTTTGGTTACAGCTCATTAGAAGCTATATAATTGGGAAGTAAGATCTCACTTAAAATATCTGTCTTTTCAGCATTTATGTTATTTCTATATAACAGTTTTTACACAAAGTTTCTGCATAAAAACTAAATATCTCGACTACAATGTGATTGCAAATTTCTCACTTGTCAGGTGTTTCAGAATTTAACCTCAGCATGGATAAAGTCAAATAGATGCATACATTTTTATCAGCAAATATGCCTGCAGACAGTTAACTGAGTTTAATCCCCTCTGAAAATGGCACCTGAGGTGCAGACGGTCCACTTTGAATCTGTAGCCTTGACTCTGGAAGCAACGTCCCCTCAACCTATTACATTTAATCTTAACAAACGGTGAGCTATTTTTTTTTCCTGAAGACAAGATATTGCCAATCTCTCTCTCCCCCAAGAGTGCTGCTTATATTAAAACTGATACCTGAGAAGAACAGACTCACTCACAACCAACAAACTATATCCCGTCTATGCAGGAATCTGTCAGCGCCATCTGAGAGCCTGGCCCCGGCCTCAAGCCATGGGCATGAGGCCAGTGGGTGAGCTGAGTAGTACTTTGGTACACCACCAGGACTATACAGTGAAATGTCAGCAGTAAAAGAGGCATCAGGAATCCAGCAAGTAAAACTACTGTCATGTATCCTGGAAAACAGTATATTCTTTTTCCCGGTTACAGTTGTACCCAGGCGATTCATTGGGATACTGTCCCTTCTACTCCTCCTCTTCCATTGTGGAGATCAAGAAGCTGAGGGGGCAGTGGAATAATGCCCCACATTCCCCGTAGATAGTGTGTAATTACACAGACAAATTGTGATCCTGATTAGCCCTAGCAGCCTTTCCAGCCTGTTTACATAATCACATTGAGAGAAAGTCTTCATCGAGGGCTCAGTGGCCAGATTACTGTCTGTGCGGAGCCCACCTGATTACCAACAATTAGTGACCTAGGTCAAAAAGATAACTTTTACAAAATATAAAAGCTAGAAGGAAATTTTAGAAATGCAGTGTTCTCCAGCTTGTTTGGTGAACACTGCATTTGACACAAAAGATGGAGATTTTCTAACAATCTGTTCATTATCAATAGTTGTTTACTGTTAGCTGACGTATACATAAAGAGAAGGTTCCCTGTTCGAATCCGAATTCTGTGGGGTCTTTCTGTGCAGAGGTTACATGTTCTACCTGTGTCTGTGTGGGTTTTCTCTGTGACCTCCAGCTTCCTTCCACAATCCAAAGACTTGCAGATTCAGTATTAGGTTGACTGGAGACACTAAATTGACTATAGGTTTGAATGTGACTGTGAATGGTTGCTTGCTTGTTGGTCTATGATGGAGCTGTGATAGGCTGGCGGCCTGTGTACCCGCCTCTCGCCCAATGGCAGCTGGGATGGGCTCCAGCTCCTGCTCGACCCTCAAGAGGATCACCCTTCCTACTTTTCTCTATCAGGTCACTGTGAGGGCTGTCTGGTATAAAAAAAACTCCCAAAAGATAGAAACTGACGGTTTGAGTCAACTCTGATCTGCAAAGTACAACATTCATATGATAGTTTTAAAACCTTTGAGAATATAAAGGAGACACACAAGCTGTGGCCATGACTCCAATTTGTATCTTCTTCAATTCCATTTTAAGAACATCACCACCCTAAGAAAATATGATGCACTGCTTATAAAAGCTTTTAGTATGAATGGGGTGCTCTCAGTTTTGCGTCAGTGTAAAGAAATTCAATTTTTATCCGACCCAGGCCTTGTGCTCTGTTTAAAAAAACTGTGTTTGCAGTTTATCTTCCTATATTTGTGTCTGTGTCAAGCAGTTTTATAAGTTCCCCTGCGACACAGTTCCTGTGGATGTCCTCATTTGTTTGGTAGTGGACTGCGGCAATGATTTTTTTTTTCATACTATTCAATCACTGTGCTGTCCTATTAAATACAAGTTGCTGAATTCTACTAAACACCACTTCATGATATGTACCAAGAATCAAGCAGGTAAGTGAGAAAACTTTGTGCGCAGAGGATCAGAACTGAGCATCGCCCACACACAGGAACCTGGTTCAGAAATAATCCAATTTCTAGTCAATGAAAAGGCACCGAACGCTATAGCTAGGTAGTGTTGAACAAACTTTGCTAGATAAAGGGCTTATTCTTTTTTTATCACATCATTATCTTAGCAAGGGAAGTGACTCACAGGCTCGATCTAGTGGATATCTTTTTACTTCTGCAAACACTGTCAACTGTCAGAGCAGAGGAACAACAGCTGTGTGGGTCTTCCTCCTCGCCTTCCTCTGTGTCACTATTTCCTTCATTCTTTTCTAAGTGAAGACCGAGGCCTCCTCCTCCTCTTTTCCTCCCTCCCTCCCCAATTCTTGGCTGGCTGGCTCCCTAATAAGTAACAGAACTAGGAGGATTGGCAGTGGCCTCGAGGTTTGACATTGCCACAATGTGGGTGGTGATGAAACAGCAACTGTGACCGACTCTGCTCGACTCGACTTGGCTCAGTCTTGGTGGGCGCTGGTACTCTGCATGCTGCACATCTCATCCAGCCGCAAAAGACAGACACGAGAATTACTCACAGGGTGAACAATCTGCATGTAA
Source organism: Paralichthys olivaceus (assembly GCF_024713975.1). Classification (NCBI taxonomy): domain Eukaryota; kingdom Metazoa; phylum Chordata; class Actinopteri; order Pleuronectiformes; family Paralichthyidae; genus Paralichthys; species Paralichthys olivaceus. Next base: position 16,790,327 of record NC_091105.1, read on the forward strand.
ATTGATATCTGTGAGGGCCCATACTCAGTGACACATATATGCGCTGAGCAGACAAACAGCCACAGATGCACACACACACACACAGAGAGAATGTCCCTGTATTCATACACACATTGAGAAGAAAAACATTTTGTATTGGATTTGCATTTTTTTCCTTTAATTTCTTTTAGTTGGAAAGGAGGAATTTCACGCAGTAAATGTCACAATAATCATAGTGCACACACACAAACACACAAAGAAAGAAAAAAATACTTGAATTTGCAGGAAGCAAGCAATTTCATTCATTTTGTGGAAATGTTTGAATGTCAGTGGACAAAAGATGAGCTCATGGTCATTGCAGAGTGGCAAATGAGCAACAATTGCTTTGACTGATTTAAAGCTGCAAATAGCATGAATCAAATTACTCTTGTGAAGTAAGGGTGAGGAACAGTTGAGTGCGAAGTCTAGGAATGATGCACAAAAAAGAAATAACACAATCAGAAGTCAGAAAAGTGAAATTTTCATTGGCCAAAATAAATGTAGGTGCAACAAGGAGACAGTGGTTACCTCAGCAGCCACAGCGAGTATTCAAATGGGCAGAGCCAGCGAAAGAGCCGCTGGAATACTAACAAGCCCACCTTACACCTGTCTGCACTGGCAAGTCCGATAAACACCAGTGGACAAATTGATTCCACACCACTAATTGCCTCGACCCCCTCCCCTAAATGGTCGTTTCTGGTGCGTAATTGGCCCTGACGCAGATCCCACCTTAAATATGTGAAAACTCGACCCAGAAAAAAGAGAAGATCCTTTAGCCCTAAATAAATCACAATCTCCCAACATCCTGTAGGAAATCTGCAGTGCATGCACTTGCGCCTCAACAATCCACTAGTTAGCCTACTAAGCAAAGCAGCTCACGTAGGCTATTAGAAGAGGCTACCGCAAGAATATCTATTGAGCGCCTCAGTCAAAGCCTGCATTGAGCGCTGCGTCCCTCAAAAAGTCCCTCCAGTAAACCGTGGTAGCCTATTTTGCGCACGTCTGTAACGTTAAAGCAGCAACGCATGCACGCACGCACACACAGCAGGCGCATGAGAAGATGTGGAACATTGCTGCAGTGGCTCGTACCTTTCACACATGTGAACATCAGAGAGAAGACGAGGTTCCAAAAAACAAGTCCCGTCCTAATCCTCATCGTCCTGGCTTGCGCAAAGTCCCCTCGGCATTCACATTTTACGCATCTCCTGTTGAAGACGTCCCGTAGTTCAATAGATCCGTCGTAGTATCCGTCTCTGTAAATCCCCTTCATGTTCTCAACTAACGCATCTAACCTTTACGAGCCCCCTGTGTGTGTGTGTCTGTGTGTGAGTGTGTTTTCTCTTTGTGAAGTGTGGAGTCTTCCCTTCTAAGGAGCAGAGAGCCAGGCTGAGCCGCCCGACGCCACCACTGCCGCCGCCGCGCTATGTCAGCTGCCGGGAGAGAAGTGCGCGAGTCTGTGTTTGAGGAGAGAGAGACCACGGCAACCTGGACGAGGGCTCAACCATCTCTGCTGAGAGGGGCATCAAGTGTGAGCATCTCTGCTGGTGCACCCTCACATCTGCTGCTCAGCTTCTCCCCCTCTCCCTCTCTTTCTTTAAATCCCTACAAACAGGCTGGAGCACTGAGAGGAGTCTAGCCTATACAGTTTGAACGCTGCCTTCATCGATCGGCAATTGAACCATGGTAGAGTGAGAGAGAGAGTGAGATAGAGAGAGAGAGAGAGAGCTGAAAGGTGGTGGTGGGGAGGGAGTGCAGAGGAGGAAGGAGAGCGTCCTGTGTAAGTATGATGTGGCTGATGTGTGGGTAACAAATCATGAAGTGGCAACAGGGAGGTGTGGGTGGTGAGGAAGAGGAGGAGGAGGATGTCTTTATGGGGAAGAATGTAAATCCTGGGAAAGAAATGAACTCTGTTAATGACAGCTTGTGTGTGCGTGTGTCTGTGTGTGTGAGAGAGAGAGACCTAGAGAGGTGGGTGGAGGAGTGTGTGTGTCTATGGATATGTGTGTGTGTGCTTGGATGTGTGGGGGGGTATGTGTGTTTACGCTTGTGCATGTGTGTGTGTGTGTGTGTGTGTGTATGCATGTATGTGTGTGTGTGTGTGTGTTTGTGTGTCTGTGTGTGTGTGCTAGGTGAGACTCAGACAGGCAGCATCCCGTCCTGCAAGCTGATGAAAGACAACTCGCCTGGTAGGTATTCCCACCATAACTCTGATTTTCATTTTGGAGATCGAGCGCTGCCGTTATTGGGAGTGATGGGACTGGGCAATTTGCAATGCAAAGATGGGGTGATGACGGCTGCAGAGCGATTCTCAGCTGCAGTGGGGCTCTTCTGCCATCTAGCTTCGGAAAAGTCACCGTCTTCCCCTTTGAAAAGGCAGAGGGAAAGAGGGGAGGCAGTGAAGTGAGGGGCCGTGATTGCACATAGAGTGAACATCATTCGCTCTATAACACATTCAGATAGGGTTTTCTTCAAGAGCTGTTGGCTCTAATGTGCCTTGTTTCTCATTTCTCACAAATCCATAGTGTCTGGATTGTTGCAGATTTCAATAGCTGGACAAATAAACTTTATACTGTGTGAGATCAGCAGCTTTTGAACAGCCTGGGTATCTGGGTATCAATTATATGCATGCAGTGGCTCCGGGTTTGAATATCGCCCAATTAATAACTGTAGTTGCAATGACCTCCTTAGAAATCAATATCCTGCACCTTATTTGTTGGTGAGATTTATTAGCGAGAAGTCAGCAGGGTACGTTCATAAGGAAGTGTAATAAATTAAAGCTGAGTCTCTCTTTGTGCTGGAGAAACTAAAAGGGAAGCCTCGCAGTAGCACAGAATGAGAGCTGTCCATGGTGCTGAAACTCTCCATTAGAGGGACTATTGCAGCCATGCACTTTTGTGAAGTAACTGACGTATTATTCCATTATTTCCATCTCAAAAACCGTTTGTGCATCATGATCATATGTTATAATCATATAATACAGCAAATGGGTTGATAGGGTTAGAAAAACATTACCCTTCAACCTACAATTCAACTCTTATTGTCTTTTTAGATGATCATCTTTCTGTCATGTTTCCATTCTATATCCAAGGTTAGTGGACTAGACAGGGTAAACCTCCCACACATAGTCCTGCTCTCTCTTGGGAGGAGAAATGAGAGAAAACAGCTTGGTCCTGCTCTAATCACATCTAATTATAAGGCAGCAGAGGGCAATGGGATTGTTGTCCTTTGACCAAATAGTCAGAAAACATAATTTAACTCTGAAGGTCAAACAGTGAGGAATACATCATTCATAATTGTGATATTATGAGATTTGTTAGGGTTTTTATGCTGTAAATTGTTCATAGGCTTTGTGAATTAGGTTTTTAGTCTGTAATCACTGTGTCTTTGCCAACACAGTGAAATGTATTGTCGCGCTTTGTGGAAATCTCATTTTACATGTTTCTGTGGACAGCTAATCTATCTCGTTGTACCCATACAAACTAAAACGCCGCCACATGAGTGATAGATTTGTATCCTTGGCCCATTCCTCTGTAGAGTTGTTTGTATCAGTGGTTTATGCAGCAGAGGCAAACCACTGCGTATCTTTCAGTTTGAAGTCCCTTATTCCCTCTTGGCATCAGGATTCGTCAGGTGTCTATTGGCCCGGTGGAGGCTGCTGGGAATGGATTGAGGCACCGGGCAGCTTGTCTTTGCCACTGTAATCGACAGGTGGACCCAGGAGAGTGGGCTTCAGTGGTATTGATGCCTCTTGCCAGGTCTTGCTGGCTGCTTGATGAGCAATCAGACTGCCTCCTGCCTGATCCTCCTGTTGTTTTTGTGTGCGTATGTGTCCCATTCTATGTATTAACGGTTCACGCATGCAGAAATGGAGCATATACTGTATGCCCTTGCACATGCATATGTGTAAACTTGGTTGAGCATGAACACAGCTCCAGAGGAGGATATCAGAGGACATTTAGTGTCAAACATGGTGTAAATTACGTTGTTTGTTGGTCTCCATAGAGCAGGTTGTATTGTTCCAGCACAGTACACCAGAGTTACAGCGTGAAGTTAAAGGATGTCCAGGGAGCACTGTGGGGAAGACAGACATGTTATTCTCCCTGTTATAAGTTTCTGTACCATCAAAATGATTTTAAAACTGTTATTTTAAAGGCTCAGTTTGTAGAATTTAGTGACATCTAGTGGTGAACTCACCACTTAATCTAGTGGTGAACCACCTCACCCTCCCCTTCTAAACATAAAAGATAACCTGTGGAAGTCTTTGATTCTCATAAAAATTCAAAAGGTATTTGTCCAGTTTGGAAGATAAAACGATGGCTGCCTCTATAGAGAGGACCCACTCCTGATGTAAATATAAAGTATTTAAATATAAAGGGCTAATTCTAGGGTAAAGAAAACAGCAATTGTTACAATTTAGATGATCCTACACTTGTGAAAACATATTTAATTTCTGCCTTTTCACCTAAATCTTACACACTGGACCTTTAAGGTATAGAAAAATACCCAGTGTTGCTTTAATACAACAGATACAATACAAAGAGAACTGCACTGCAAAAATCCAATACAAAGCATCACAGCATTTGTGGTGTAAACTCATGTGTTGAATGCACTTTTATGCACTTGTCACTACACGAAGAAGAACAGAACCAGTCAACTAACCAGCCGGAAAATCAGCCAGCAGACTGAACAGCCGGTCAGACTGCTACAACTCTGCTTCTCCCTCTGGGCCTCACGCTGTTGTTCTAGTGAACCTGGGAGGTTTGTTCTGATTAGCATCAACCATGTATGACGACTGACACCTGGAAAGGTTTCTGTGTCACTCGAGGACCAAAGGTCTCCTGTCTTCCTGAAGGGGGCCTTGTGGGGGTTTCAGCCAGGTGTGTGTATTCTTTGAAATGTGTGTAGCATGCATGAGTTATGCGTGTGGGTGAATAAATGTGTCAGACTATTTGCGTGTACCTAGCACGTGTGCCCCTCAGGGATATATATACACTACAATGTGTATGAATGCCTGTTTGCTGCAAGCCTTGGCAAACATCTAAGTTGAAATCTTGATGCCCAGGTTATAGTTTCCTTGTGTGTGTGTGTGTGTGTGTGTGTGTGTGTGTGTGTGTGTGTGTGTGTGTGTGTGTGTGTCTGCTGACATAGAATGCAGCTGGTGGGGGGTTGATAGAGTAAACATTGGGGTCGGCTTAGCTGGCTTGACTTCCCCTGGGGAATGTGTCTGGATCTGGCCTCTCTCACACACTGCTGCTAATCCACTGCTGGGTTCTGCTGCTCCATTGCCCTGGATCTGCTACATACAGCACCAAAGGGGCACTGGTAAGATGTGGGCAGGTGAAAGGGGCAGAGGGGGGAAATCTGTGCACGTGACAAGAGCAGGTAGTAAGGGATAGAATCAGCTTTTGTGTATGTCAGATGGAGGCAAATAAATAAGATGATTCGAATAAAACTGTCAACTTGTGTCTAAACCAATTTCTAATTTCAACTGTGTATTTGTCAGCAACTATTTTACTGTGTCAAACTGTTCGTCAAAATCGCAGCCAAATAATTTCAATATTTTTTTATTTATTTCACCATATTGGACTAACACAGTTTACTAATTTGGCAAGTTGTCTACAAAGTAAAAGTAAATTCTTTTTTTGCTTCAATTTATGTGGAGCTGGGGCAGACCTCTGAAACAGCCAACATGCAATGTGATAAAAATAATGGCAGTTCAGTGAATAATTTAAACTTCAGATAAACCAGCTAGGGTGAATACTAAGTTCTCTAACTTCACTGTTTATAAAAGGCTCTGCACACAACATCCAGTACACAAACAATAAAAAGTGAAGGCATATTGTACAACTGTTTGAGAATGATTCACAAATGACAAGGAATTATTCTGAAGTAGCTTCAGAGAATTAATACAGGACAAGAGAACAGCCCATTCCAAAAAGGCAGGTTTAGAACAGGCACTGCACTACTGTAGTTAGGTTTAAATGAATTCAGCCACCAAAATGTGGATGATCTTTGGTCCATTCTCGTGCTGTGAGATGATATCTCATCAGTGAATAAAGACTAAAGTGGAAGAAGTCAGCGACAGAGGTCTAGAGGGAAATAAAGGTTGGATTTTTCCCTTTATGTAAAATCAAATGTGTGGTGTACTCTGACATGGACCTTGACACATCCTCCTGACCTGTAGCTGGTTACATGGTGTCCTGACAAAAACAAGCATTGACAGTATCACTGACACGCCTGGCAAGATCACTGCCAGCGCAATGCTAGCACTTTAGCTCAGGGCAACACTCTGAGCTATGAGTCATGCAAAATGGTTCAGTCTGAATGAATACAGATTAAAAACTGACATCAAAACCATTTTGATCCATTTTTAGACAAAGTAAAAAGCTTCACAAAATAGGAATCACACAATGTTCCGTCTCTCTCCGACACGACCTGTTGTTTACGCTTACACTCTGATTCATCTCACTACCTTCATGACTACATATGATTTCACCACGCTCGGCTGTCTTTCCCTCATTAGGGTTTCTATAGGCCTAGGTTTCACTCAGATCCCTGCTGGCTGAGACTGCCCATGTGCTTTGTTCACACATTTGACATTAAACATCCTTAAACCTTTCATCTTCCATGGAAAAGACTGAAATCGTGGAGACAGATGGGGGGCGGGGATGACAGAGAACACCGTTTCGAGAGAGAGCAAGGGTTAAAAGTATTGATTGAGCGATGGCTGCTAACACGAGGGGTGAGAGATGGAAAAACAGATGTGAGTTGACGAGAGCATGTGGGAAAAGACGGGTAAGGACAAACAAGCGAAAGGGCGGCAGAGTGAGGATGAATCGAGGCACTGAAAAGAGGACGAGAGACAGACGGAAGAGAGGAGCAAGGGTGAAGCATTATAATAAGTGAGTGAGAAAATAGATTTGAGGTGCACAGAAGCCAGAGTAACAGCTAATGAGTAGTGAATAGCTGGCAAACAAATAAATGTGTTTATGAAAGAGATAACAGGTTTTTTGGTGATGCACGCAAATAGCCAGTATGTGAGTGGAGAGACTTGGGAGTATCTTTACACAGTTCAGAAGAAAAAGATTTGATTGAATAGCCTTTACTATACACACATCAACCTGGACTGTTGATGTGTGTTTACACCTGAGGTCAAATGATTTCCATTGGATAATTAGTACGATGGAAAGTGTGTCCATCACAACAGCAACTGGTGAAACTATAGAGACGAGGAAGAAAATCAAACTGTTGTTCACCAAAGTGACTCCACTGCAGCATGGGCGACTTCAAAGATGGTCTCATCATATATTGAAATGTAGAATGAACAGTCTGGTGATACACAGACTTAATCATATGAATAAAAGATCAAAAGGAAAAATTGCTGATTGAGAGAGAGGAGGGGAGAATAAGCAAACGCCTGCTTTTTGATTCACTCCACAGCGGAGGGGGGAGGAGAGAGAGAAAAAAAAACAGAGTTTAACACCTTTTTTAAAAGAGGAAAATGGCATGTTTGATCGTATGTGTGGAGGAGAGACTTAGAAATGTGCTGGTGGTATTAAAAATGTGAAGGGGTTATTGAGTGAGAGGTTTTCTGACGGTCCACAACATAATCTGGATTTCATGACAGCCAAGGCTAATCACACTGTGAAAAAACGGATTTACCTACACTCACTAAAGTGTTGCACTGCTTAAATAACAGCTTTAAGCCTCTGCTGCACTCACAACCGTTTGAGGGAGTAAAGATATTTTAAAATGTTTGAAATTTATGCATTAACTGTGAACATTACTTTTAAAAATAAACCCATTTGTTCCTTGTTACCCATATTACCAAATTGTCCTCATTGTTGAGAATGATGCTCATTTGAATTACCTAAAAGGAATGTTTCTTCAGCACAACTGCATTCTGTTGCATAGTAGTTCTCTCAGCATGACTGGAATAGTTACATTATTTTTTTAAATGTCGACAGAGCCTCAAAGTCGAGTCACAAAAATCAATCAATACTTGACAATCTCTATATATGTAGAATTATATTTTTTAGCATTACTTTTTGCAGAGCATTGTGCAAAGCTGAGCCAGATCAAGCATCCTGCCCAGTAGATTAGAATGTCACATAGTAACATGTAGGGTTTCCCCCGAGGTGAAATGCATATATCTTTCACATTCCCTGTAGGTCAATGACTCACCTGAGGCTCGCTTCAAGCACTTCCTGTTCCAAGTGATGGTTCAAGGGCATCATGTTAGAGCTGTAGCTCTGCATGCCATCGACTCGCTATAATGCTCCTCTTTTCCATTCTTTACCTGTAATTGGCTCTTATTCTCCACTGACTCAGCTACTGTGAATTCTAAAGTAGGAATGAAACTAATCAATAGTTCATTCAAATTACACCATTTCTCTGCCTTCAGCAGGAAACATGGTCTGGTATCACGCCAGTGTATTATCAACATTAATAATGGCTTACAAGATGAAATAAAAAATGTACATATCCACGGGTAACACATTTATGTACCTTGAAAGAAGGGTGAAGTGTTCAAAGGAGGTTAATAAGCTTGTCAGGCAAGGCCTAGTTTTAATTGATAAAGGTCACAAAGACCAAAACATCAATGATTTCACAGTCTTTTTGTACAGTTTGACTTTGAAACTCGCTCATTCCAGAGCTATTCTACACACAGACAATGTCTGGCAGTGCAAACGCCTCCCTTGAACTGTAAACAAATAAGAAACTTCAATTTACAGTCAATGTTCATGTTGGAAAATATGAGTGGAAGGAATAACTGGTAAAATAATCCAAACAAGCCAGGCTGTGTCTGAAAATAAAATTCTTTCTCTACTGAAAATGACGCCTGCTTTGTTCAGAAGCGGCTGAGCTGCACAGAGCTGTAAGTGGGTAGGTTGAGCTGGTGGGTTAGATGACTCACCACTTATATCTACACAAGGATATTAATGTGATCACAAATTAAATTCATTTCCTGTGTCTGTGATAGAGGGGAACGCTCCAAGAATGCGGCAAAAAGAGTAAGATTACTGCAGGTCAGAGCGTTTAATTGTTGCACCATCATGTTATATCTATCGCTGTTTTGCATCTAAATGGAATTAGACACATCCAAGACGTTGGGATTATATACAATATGAATTCATTAACTAATTACGGCGCTAATTTGCTCCGTGATGCAGCTTCTAATGTCATGTAATTGTATCTTTATTTTAATGAAAGGAACTGAAGTGAAGACATGTTTGCTCAAGAGGGATTTTCAGATGTCACAGAGCAGATGAATAAAGATTTGATCAGAGGGAAGGATCATGTATTACATGTCTGGTGACTTTACTAGTTAAACTTTGGCAAAAGGTCCATATTAAATAACCCTTTGCAATAAAAGACAGTAGACCCTACAGTGGTGACATCTTTATTTTCCTACCAGTGCAGCAACTATTCTAAACCAGACTGTTTGGGATGGATTGTCTTCTTGACCTTTGTTAATGCTCTGGAGTCTACTTAGTACTACTACTTCTACTGAGTCCTCAAACAGCTCTTCAATATATGTAGTGTGTGTGTATTTACATGAGCGTTTTATAAACAGTCTGTGGTGCAGAGTGAAATTTGTATTCATCCTAATTGGTTTATCAGCAATTAAGATTTTAGTCCGTGCTTTTCATAAAACAAAACTGAATTAACTTTATTATGTTCACATGTGTGGCCTCTATATGAGTTTCAATGATTCACTGAACTACTAATGATACATTGCATGTCGGCTATTTCAGGGGCAGAAGCTCCCGACACCATCTTCAGACACAAGTTCACAACTTTCTAAAATAAAAGCTCTGTAATTCTGAAGCATTGCAGCAATGACCATTTTCTGTGCTGTTACATTGAAGACAACCTGCTGTGCTGCGTGTCTGTATCAGTCCAATATGGTGAAATAAAAAAGTTCTACCCACTTGTTCAATTTTAATTAAATAGTGAATGTATCACCGGCCAAAATCCCACCAAATTTGACCGTGTATTTCCCTGGGCCATTATCAATACTAAAGTCAAGTTGGAAGCTGATGAGTTGAGTGGTTCACAAGACATGCATTCCAAATACAGACAAACAGAATCAGTAGAATGTTTCTGTCCATCTTTATTTTGCTGACAGCTTTGATCCTCCTGGGTGTGGATGATACCAGTATTGCACAAATCTGTGGCGAGATTCTGTTCAGCTGCTCTTAGCTGGAGGGTTTTTGTTGCTTTACCGTCTGCTTGAAAACACTCTAAATGAGTTGTGTTGGATTCAAGTCAGGGAGGACACTTGGCCAGGTCAGAGTTTTAACTTGTTTCTTTTTCAAAACTCTGCTGTGATTTTTGTTGTGTGTTTGGGATCAATGTCATGTTGGTAGGAATTCTCTCCTGCCAAGCTTCTTGAGAACATGATTGATCAATCTATTCATTTCTTGGCTGGTACAAACTTGCTTTCAAAGTGCCCTCTGCACATGTCATCTCCCAACACCTTTTGCACTCATGCTGCCTCATATAAGCACTCTCCCACTTCCATGTTTCACAGCCAGAGCTCTGCTGTATTAGTCCAGGACACATTTTTTTATCTGACCAAAGAGTGTTCTGCTAATATTCAACAGCCTTCTCCTATCTTGTTCTTTGGCAAAGTTTAATGTAGTTTTGTGTAATTTTGTGAGCTATGGTTTTTCTCTTGAATGCTGTCCATAGTGGCTGACTTCATTAGACGCTCTTGACACTGTCTTATCAGTATAACTGAAATATCACATTTCCAAAGAAAAGCCTTGTGCCAAGTCAGACGCACTTACCCATCTGTTTTCATCGCCAGGTTGTGTAAACAGAGAATTGTGTGTGGTATAATTTCTCAAGGACAGCCCCTGTGCCTTCTGTTGGCACGACTCTTCATGTCCCTCTTATACCACTGCTACAACTGACTGATACTGTTGTGTCATCCTCCATCTTTGTTAAGTCTTCAATCTGGTTTCTTACTTATAAGACACTTAGACACAACCCAGGCCAAAACTGAGAGGGCTGCAGTGTTCACGGGTTATTTTTAGAGCAAAGATTTTGAATAATCAGTCGGAGACCCCTCAGTCAACTGGGATTCTTCAAGTCGTGCATTCCTTTTTATTTATTTTGGCAGTCAGTGTGCAGGCGTGAGCACCACTCACATTCACAGTGCTGAGTCTATACACAGTCTACACATGTCTAGTCTGTCCACTGTTGAGTAATGTCTGCAACATGCAGGAGAATTTCAATGGGAAGCACATGATACTAAACCACATGATTCTGAACCGTAACCCTCCTGTTATCCTCACATTTACCAACATTGTTTATTCTTGATCTTATTTTTATTACATCCTCTCTAAATTTGACATCCTATATTAATGGAAAAATTGTGCTCAAATAGGGATTTTATATCTTAGACGTGGCTGACAGCTTATCTATTGGGGACTGGAACTGTTTCAGTGACATTAGTAGCATTGTCTATGTTGCTCAAGTGGAAGATGGGACCATGATCACTTTCCTTTTTTTTAAGAACTGGTGGCTACCGGTGGTTGAGAGACAACAGGATGATCAGCGCTTAATTCTCCTCAATGGTCAATGCCTCATAATCAGCCTTCTTCTTAACAGTCTCCTCCGTCTCAGACATATTCTTGTCTATGTCACTTTCACTGTTAAACAGCTTTGACAAAACCTTTATCAGATGTTATTTTCAATTGAGGGTGAACAAGAAGAGTAAGAACACACATGCATACATAAAATGTAAACCATCTATTTAGAGATGTTTAACATTGAATGGGTCAAAATTGAGCAATAGAAGGGTTGAACTGTGATCAAAATGAAAGATGAAGTGCATTCTGTGCATACATATGATATTAAAGTAGTAAAGTCAAGTGCAAACCCCCACCACTGCCCCATACTCATCATACACACACATTTTGACTTTCTATTCTAAACAAACCTAACATTATAGCTGTTATTTTGACAGAGAGCTCTTGCTAAAGGTGTTCTTTCCAACCATGGTGCAGTCTCCTGTTCAAAGCTGATCACGGAATTAAAGACGACGTAAAATAGGTGTTGCTGTGGACTTACAAAGTCAGCTGTTCTCAGGGTCCCACTCTCAGCTCTGGGCGCTATAGGCAATTGCCTGCTTTCCTGAGAGCCAGGTTGAGTCTGAATGAGCAACATGATACAATAAAATCTCTGGTTTCTATTTGATATCTACAGTAGTGTTGTAAGCATATAGCATGTATTAGTTCAGAGGGATTATTTGGCTTGTTTACTACATAATGTGAGCATGGCTGTCACCCTGAACATCAGAAATTTACCAATTCATGCTTGAAAGTCATTATGAAATTTTATAATAATAAGAATTTTATGATGTACATTATGGTTTCTTTTTGAGACGTTGTAAACAAATTCAGGTCCCCGTAACATGAGTAATACCTGGAAAAAGCAAACACGGAGTGGGAGAGTGGCACATTTTACCATATTGCTTCATACTTACCCCTACCTCTGAGCAACTTGGTCCAAAAGTGGGTTACACTCTTAAAACTGCTTTAAATTCATGTTTTTGTGTTCTTTCCACGGATGCCCAGAAACCATAATTATACACAGCAATAATTGTCTGAGGTGAAAGCACATTTACTTTGCTGTACAAGCATAAATTGTGAATAGTGGACACAAAATCTGTTCCCAGCGTATGGTTTTGAACATAAACACCTGTTTGTGTACTGTATATCTGTTTAATGCACAGAAAATTGCAATTTAAAAGACATTTAAATTTTACATGTTAATTATTTAGATTATATTTGACCAAGCGTGACTTACAGTGAAAATATAACATTGTAATAAGCCTCAATTCCCATAGGAAAAAGCAACCGAAATTAAGGAGTGTAAAGGTTGGGCTCTTCTGATTCTAACAATACCCCTGTGACCATTTAATGATCCTGTTGGCTTCAAACAGGAGGAAAAGAAATTGAATGAGAATGGCACTCTGTAGCGCTCACCTCTGTCAAGGCCAAACAATAGCAGATTCAGCATTTTCTACCAACAGATCTGTACTATTATCTGGATCTTCACCAAACTATACAAACATAGATGCCAACTCCATGAATATTATTTAATGCGTCAAGATCCATATATTTTCTCATAAGACATTAACAAACACTTTGAATACAGAGCAAAGTGGTGAAAAACAAAAATCCCTTTCACTGGATCAAGACCAAAATATAATGGCTTCATCTCTGGCCCGTGCTGCGTCCCTCTCCCAGGTTTGGTGCAAGTCGGTTCAGTACTTTTTGTGTAATCCTGTTAAGACTAATCAGATAAACAGACATGGGTGAAAACACAACCTGGGTGCAGAACAGGGAGAAAGAAGGAATATTTTGAGGGAACACTTGGAGTCAGTGATGGAGAGAGGATGTGAGTCAGGGAGGAAGGTGATGTACTTCTTAAGACAAACCATCACTTGTCTCACCGTTTGTAAGAATCTAAGAGTATGCGCATTACACAGAATCACAATCAGTTCAGGTATGTAGCTAAGAGGGTTTATGGTTTTTAACACATCTGGTGCAGAGGATCTTCTTTCTTTGTGTATCTCCCTCAAGAATAGAGCAAGAATAGAAAAACAACATGTGTATAGGAAGATGTATGAAACATATGTATGAACATTTAAAAATATTAGGTTAACAAGCCAGTTTAAAAGAAATAGATAATATATTGAGAATATAAGTCTGAGGGAAAGTTTTGAATTTGTCTGAAAAAGAAGTGAGGAGAGCACTTACTATTGAGCCTGTTAGTATAAGTGAGCTTGTGAATCGATTATTCAAGCAAAAAATGAATTCCCTTAGCAGCTTTATAAAAGCATTACCACTGAACAGTTTCCCAGTGATACAACCTCTCATTGTAATCTGAATTGATCTTATCTAGTGTTTATGATCACTCTTGTTTGAATGTGCATCTTCCACTACAAAAAGGAGCATTGTCTTTTTTGTTTGTAGTTTGCTTTTGTTTTTTTTGCATTCAGCTGACTGCAGTTGTTATTTTGCATCACATCTCCATCTGTTTTTTCTCCTTACTATTGAATGTTTTGTCTATTGAGCATCTTCTATACTCAAATTCCTTTTCCTTCCTTTTGAGTATGTTCAAATAATTATTGTTTCATTAAGAAACTCCTACAAACAGGACGCAGCAGAAATGAAAAATAAGAACCGTGAGTGAAACGTTTTACAAATAATAAAGTCTTTATGTTTGCCATACCATCACAGCCATATGGAGGTCCTCTATATTTTGGATCCAGTACAATGGTGCATTTTATTTTTCTGTTTTATTCTCTGGCTTCACTTGAACTAATTCAGCCAGTAAATCCTGTCAGTTTAAAATGTATTTTAGTTGCAAAATCCCTTTGCATTTATACAATGAAGTTTTGTATCTGTAGCAAAACACCTGTGCATTTGTACAAAGCAATGTGTACATGTGTTACAATAATTCTAAAGCAATAGAAAATTACAGTGGGAGTTGCATTTTTCTTCATCACATGGAAGCGCCACTAAACACTTACACCTTATATCTCTTACCGCAGACTTTTAAATCCTAAGCTTTTAGATCTTGTGAAAATCGTACGCTGACATTTTACCTATAGCTGCTGCTGTACACACATATATATCGTTACAAATAATACCCAAAGTTGCAGTGTAGTGGAGTGAACATTATTTCAGGGCAGTGATGGAGGAGAATATTGTGCAATAAAAATGTCTGGCTGCCATTAGTCTCTCATCGAAAAGCTCCATTCAACACAATTTCTGTGCTGCTGTGAGCCGATAGCGGCCAAAACGGTTTATCAAGTTCATGAGTGGAGCAGCACATTGTAGCATTTTGGTGGGAAACAGCAGGGTTAGGGGATGGCTCTGTGTAGTCTGAGCAAGAGCTTTGATTGAGGTTAGATTTCTTGTGGATTTTCTAACTCGCGGCTGCTATTTTAAAGGCAGCGGGCACCTCTCCTGTCTGCAAAGATGAGTTGATGCATGTGGAGATGAAGTGAGACAAGATGGGTGCACAGGATTTAAAGAGAGGTGTAGGTACTGGGCTGAGGGAGCAAATGGTGCATTTAGAATTAGGTATGACTCCTTGGGGAGCTGAGCTGTGACCTCAGCTGGGGGTGGAAGCGGTGGTGGATCCAGCCGCTGGGACATCCATTTATAGCTGGTACATTTCTGATAGTGAAATATTACAATATATAATGCATGGCCAGCAGGGTTAATCAGAGTTGATTACTACATAAATAACTTAAATTGAGCTAATACCTTTATTTGTATAGCGCCAAATCCTTTTATTATCTCAAGGCACTTAAAGATCTTAAAAAATATTTTTATTCAATTAAGCTGCACTGAATTGTACACATTGTTTCATGAGGATCTATGTATCATATCCTGGGAAATATGTGAAAATGTCCAAGCACTAACTCAAAAGTAAAACATTTTTTTTTAAATGGCTCTGCTCCTTTGTTGAGATTTGCATCAACATTTACTGTGTTCTAGCTCAAGTCCTTTCCTTCCAACCTTGTCAAAGAAATCCATTCAGTAGTAACCCTGATGACAAAATAACAACAAAACGAACAAAAGGATGAAATGATAACCACCTTCACAGAGGTAAGATATTTTTTGCTTTTATATAAACACAAACCCCTACTTACTAATTCCACAAATGTCATCTTATCAGATCCACACTTGGCATGTGTGTTACTGATGTCCCAGGGAAGTGTAGCGTCAAATTTGATGTGACTTGAACATGCGATCCATAATACAAATTGGATGAACAGGAGACCAGCACCTCGCAGTCAGTGGGGGCGGGCAGGTCTACGTCTTCACACAGCAGTGGTCCGCAACTGATGGACAAAACTAGTCCACCAGTAAATCATTCTTTTTGTCTATTTGTATGGACTGACAGATTTTTACAGGTGTCATGGTTGGTGGTCACCATCATGGCATAACAATACATAGAATCACTTCCTGTTTGGCAATTTGTCTTCAAAGTGAAATCACCACTTTCATTTTGTTGCTGCAATGCTTCATATTGACCTGAATCACAGAGCTTTTCTTTTGAAAAGTTGTGAGCTTGAGTCTGAGGATTGTGTCAGTTGCTTAACAAACCTTTTACCTAGTCGACAATGCAAACTTATATTTAAGCTACACATGTTAACAGTAATAAAGCAAATTCATTTTCACTTTATGAAAAACATTGACGATAAAATCGGTACAAAAATATCTGGTTGATCATGGACGCACAATAGTTTCATTGCAAATAAACCTGGGAGGTTGAAGGTAAAGTTTTCTAACTTTACTGTGCAACAGAAATTGTTCATAAAACGCTCTGCACACAACAGCAGAACGAACAATAAAAGCAAACAATAAAAAGTGACAGTATATTGTAGAACTGTTGGAGGAGGACTCACTAATGAGGAATAATTCTGATGTAGCTCTGGAGCATCAACACAACTCAAGAGAATGTGCACTGCACTAGTGACATTAGTTTGTAGCTTGTATGAAGATATACCACAATCACATTCATTTACATATACCACTATCATACTTTGACTTTAGTTTCCCTGAGACAATACAGACACCCCCCCATCTAATTCTGCCTTTTACTCAGCAAAACATTTTGACATGTCATGGCAGGAAAAATGGGGGTTCTAATAACATTAAGGTTTTATTCAAGTCTCCCAGTAAGACATGACAGGGTGACAGTGAGCCAGCTTGCACAATTCCAGGACCAGGCAGCTAGATGCAGTTCAGCCCGTCACTCATTTTGATATTTACACCTACGCCTTCCCCGTGTGGCATGTCAAAATGTCTCCTGTGGAAAATGGAAATACAGATCTGCTTTTACTGATTAGTCGGTTATGATCTGACAACATCTGAAATGGCTATAATTGTCTTGCAACTAAAAATTCACACAAGGCTTTCGTTAAAGGGGACCTGTTATGCTTTCCCCTATTTTCTGTGATATAATGAGATAGTTTTCACATCCAGAGAAAAGTGAGGACCACAATGCAGACGCCACATGGAAAGAACGGTATAATGCATATTTAATAAGGCAGGCAGGCAAACAAGCAACCTAAAGTCCGAAACTCACAAGCGTCTGCAGCAGCAAAATTGAGGCATAAAGAAATGCAGGGAAATAACAAACCAGAGGCACGAGGAAAGTGAAACATGAGGAAAATCCAGATGCACTTACAAACTGACAGAGAAGACTGGGAAGCAATGGGGAGACTATAATCACCATAAAGTCCTCTATATAAGATTATATATCAATATAAAGTGTAAGATAAACATTTAAATTCAATCTAAATTGGATTTTCCATCTCCTGTAGTTGTTTTTGTACTACGTCATAATCCTGCGACAATGACGTAATTACAGTCGCAGAGAAAATGTCCAGAGTTGTGTCCAAAAGCATTTTTTTTATTTTAACGATGAGCTCACTACATAGTGCTCTATATAGAAGTCACTATATAGTAAAGTAGGTGTTCTTGAATGATTAGGTGATGTCTGACAAAGACAAGAACTAAAGTAGGAGACAGATACAATGAAATAAGTTTCAAAGGAAAACAGGAAAATGAATTCAAAATGCAAAGATAAATCAAAAGTCCATGCAACAGAAATGTGACCGGGCCGAGGTCAGACTCCACATTCAGCTCAGGTCTGAAAGACACTACAAGCCCACCAAGACCCACATATACGAAAAAAGGATGCATGTGAAAAAACTGGCAGAGGAAAATACCCTCAAGAGCACAAATACATTCAAATATTAACATAGAAATACAAACAATAAATAGTTTCTTTAGGAAAGAGGACACAACCAGACACTGGAAATAAGAAGTGGATGCTACAGGTAAAATATATGGGCTAATATTTAGCTTTGTTGTCTGTAGTGGAGGGACTACTCACCACACACACGTGCCCACACTTCTAAGAAAGAAAACGTGCAAATGGTGGAAAGTGCAAAAAATAAAAATAATAATTTTGTGAACTGGTTCTTTAAATGCTGCAAAATGTCTTTTCCAGTGCTTTTGTGACATTGAACTAGATTTAATATGTTTTTTCAAACACCTGTGTTACTGAACATGAATATCTATAATTAAAGAGCCTTCATCTCCTTAATGGCACTGAGAATATTTAACTAAAAAATAAACCCATGTTGTTTATTGATCACTTGAGCACAAAAACAGCAAAACAGGACTTTAATGGCGCAGCAACATTGGAATACTAGATATTTTTTATAACTGTAGAGATCTGTTAAGCTTTCTTTGATCAAAATCAGTCATGCAGTGGAATGAGTGAACAGCATTGAAGGCAGCAGAGTAGGCGGACTAATGCTCCTGGAAATATGTGTTGGATACGCACAGACTCTCTGCACACACACACGCAACCATTTTGCTCACTCTATCTTTCTTTTTCTTTTTCCCTTCTTTCCTCCTTGTCTCCTCCAGAGCTCGACAACAGAGGGCGGCTTATTGAACAAAGCTTTGGGGCGGCAACACATTCCATCATTTCAAAATGAAACAAGTCTCATTTTTCTCTTTCCTCTCACATCACCTCTCTCTTTCTTTCTCAGTCTCCATTACACTCCTGCTGTTGAGTTGCTAACTGTTCCTTTCTATATGTTCTCCTCCGTTTCATCTCTGCCACGCTTATATCATATTCCCCCTGTCTATACTCGATCTATCTTCCTCGCTAGCTGTCTCCTCTGTCTTTGGACCAGGTAATTCCATCTGCATCCTCCTCTGGGCAAACGAGATGACCCACTGCTTCCTAATTACCTCTGCACTCTCCTATTCTCTCACCATTATTCTATTAGTATCTACTACATAATAATCATCAGGGTGGAAATTGGATGTAATAGCTTAGAGCAGAATGTGGTATGAACAAGGATGCAAGAGACAATTAAATCGCTTTTTTCCCCCCTCAAGTAATTCAGTCAAGTTTGTGTTAAATAGTTGGACACAAATGGAAGAATTATTCATGTTATTCACATCAAGTGTAAGTAATTTTCTTAACTCTAATTCTAAATCATCTCCTGCTTATAGAGTGAATGATGTTCTCCTGATCCAGCGTGTTTCTACCGTCATCTCCCGGGACTTGGCTTCTACTTACTGTCCATCAGATGTCCTCAGACCCTCCCTCCATCATCATCACTTGACTGCCCCCCCCCCAATCAGCCCTGCACTATTTCTACCTGTTTGTACCCTTTTGATTCTTGCCAGAAAGTTGTTTGTTGCCTCGTTCTTCAGTTCCCGGCTGCCTCTCCCTGCCGTCCCTGTGTTTTGACCTTTTGTCTGTTATGTGGACTTCTTGGATTCCTGCCTATTCCTTATTGGATGTTTTTTTCCTGTTTGGACTACCTTCACTGTTTTTGACCGCTGCCCACCTCACCTACTCACCTACTCCACCCACTGATAATTTAGAAAAAAAGCTAAAAACTGGGCAATGGACTGAGGGGACAAGGGAGGCGGGGCTGGATGTGAGAGTGACAGTGCACATTTTCAGGCCATAAAAACTGGAGAGCTGCACCTCTGCCACAGAGGACTGTTTAGAAGTGAGGGACTTTCTTTCTCCAGAATCCATTGAAGTGGGCATCAGTGTGGTGGAGACCCTGAGGTCGCCTGAGTGACATCAGGTCGAGCTGTTGGCGCCAGCTCTATTACGCTCGAAGACTGAGCTCTCGTAGATGAGGCAGAACGAGAGAGGGTGGAGGGGCATTTGGATAAGTTGTAAAGCTAAGTGGTTATCGTTACACAAAATGTACAATAAATCAAGAGCAACGCAGTGCCACCCCAATGACGTCCTCTACTCAAGTGTCTGTGCAGAAACTATAGTCTCCTCTACAGAATGTGTGTTGTAGGGACGTGCCAAAGGTCATCCTATTTCCTACATATCGTAAGAAATGTAATAATAAAACCATTAATGTGTTATATTATTCTGTTTGCAGCTCAAAAACACATGTAAGTGTGTAGTATCTCTTTATGTCTGCCTCTGGTCAGTTTCATCTTTGAGATCCTGGACAGCATACACTACTGAACTGAAATACATTTACAGCAATAGTCAATATTAATATAATTAATGAAATAGTCTTAATAAGACACGTGGAGCAATACGATCTTAGTTCAATTATATAGACATGTAGTTGTCTTTATTGCATCCTGTCAGATTTTTTGCTTCATTTGACATTGAAGTGTATGAGTTATAATCAGACTATGCTCTGCAATATGTAAACAGGAATATGACCGATATATTCTATTAGCAACTCATGTAAACAGCACGATCAAAACAATCATTGGTGAAAATTGGTGTCCATCTAAACGTATTCATACTCTCATAATTGTCTGAATGTAGTTCAGTAGGTATTTAAGAAAGCATTAAGACTTATAATTGTCCTCTATTAAGAAATAAAGTATTATTGAAATGGATTTTCATTATAAAGTTAAACTTTTGCTCTCTGCGAGTGAGGCTCGATGAGATTTGTCGTGAAATTTGTTGGCTGGAGAGAAGTTTTAAACAACAAAGATAGAAAGCTAACAAATTCTAAAGTCTTTTTTGTATTCAGAGACACAGGAATATGAAAAAGGAGAAAGCCCCACAGAAAACAGCCCCTCCTTCCTGCATTGACGTCTGCACTCACAGTCCTCACAGCACTGACTGCAGTATATGGTTCAAAGATATAGATTTATGTTAAGGTCTGCCATGTTGCTGCTCCCAACGGCACATGCTGTCAGACCCTCACAAATCACTCTAGCATGACCTGAGAATATGGAACTTCTGTCACAACAGGTGGTGGTATATTGGGGAAGAGCGTGACCCGTGTCTCTGTTCAAAGATGGTCTCTAGTGTTAGATATCAGTGGCCTCCCTCAGCTCTCTCCAGCTGTCCATAACTCTGACACCTTCCCAGTCAATGCTGTGGCTGCCAGCTGATACTGTTTGCTTTCAGTGAATAGCTGTTACTCATTTGCTTTCTTATCCATTTCAATAGGTGGACCTCAGGCTAAGATTTCTTTGGTTAAACTATAATTTAAATCTCTTCTATGTATAAACTAAATAAAACAGAGCATTAAACTAAATGTCTCTCATTGATATATTGTTTTATTAGGTGTCCATGGCCCATGTAAATAATTGTCTCTGTAATGCTCCTGCAGGGCTGAGGCTGTGTGTTCCATGATTCTCAGTTCTATGAAGTCCTTCAGCCAATTATTCATATAAAAGCAATTAGTTCATAATGTTGATTCTTTTTACAGATAGGAATGCCAACATTATCAGACGTTGTGTTTCATGCGGATTATAATCCATCCATTTTATTTCCAAGCAAACTTCTGAGGATGCGGATACATCTTCATTTATGATTTATTTATTTTTAACTCCTTCCCAGAATCGTTATATATAGTTTATATAAACCCTGTACGCAGAACAAAGACGCACTTTAATGAAGGGCTGATTGATGCGGTGAACTCCAAACATGTAGCTATCTTCATTTTATTATAGTGTGTATATTATGCCTGTAACCTCTTGTGTACTGTCTTAGTGCTTGTAGTTGTGTTGTTTGTATCTGTTCTTTATTTTCTCTTTTTGTGAACAAAAAATGCTGATAAAAAAAACTACAATTTAAAAGCTTGATACTGCACCATTGAACTGAAGTTGTACTATTAATTAATCATATGTCTTTATAATAATCACCTTTTTAACCGCATTGCAACAGTTGCATGGAGGCACATGCCAAAATAAAAGTTGATGATTTATTGTTACTGAGCCACCACCTACAGAGTCCTCTGGTATATACTATTTAATTGGGTGTTTTGTTTTTATATCAAATGTACTGTAGCTTGCTAGAGGTCTAACTATGTATAGCCTATCAGTATATATACATTCAACTTATTACTTTTTTAGGAACTATTGCTGAACAGTTGCTTTTTAGGCAATCGAGTTCATCATAATCAGATGTCATTGACCCTGATGATGTCTCTGTGTTTTCTTATTGCTGCACTGAGTAATAAACATTTCATCTTTGCCTGTTTTCTGCAACTCCCTAAAAGGAGGCCCCACTTTTTTAAGGTCCGAACTTTTCTTCCTGATTAGATCTTTCCATGTTTTCATTGGATGCTCAAGGTTTAATTTTCATATTCTGCTGTTTTTATTGTTTTGTAATGAAAAGGCTGAAAAACAATACAACCCAACTTGATTTAAAAAACAGATTTGTGTTTGCTGACACCCCCTCCCACGTGCAGCCAAGCACATCACTACATTCACTGTCTGAGGGAGGATTTTCTGCTGCTCTTTGCCGAGTGTTTGAATATTTCATAGTTGGATTGGAGCTTGGAGAAACAGTTATTATGCCAAATTCAAGTTAATGTCCAGCACCTTTGTCATGAATAAACCAGAACATAAGTGTTGACTTGTGATGTGGTCACAGAAATAAACAGTTCATCAGCTAGCTCATTATTTCACTGACATACATGAAAACACAGGTAAAAGAAAATGAGCATATAACATCTGGTCATGAAGTCAAGCTCAGCCACAATCCAGTACGTCAGCTGATCCCCTCCTATGCATTCAATTGACAAAACTCATATTGTGCACTCTATAAATCTACTGTAGCTGTCCACTCTTCCTACCACCACTGCAAGCCACTTCACATCCCTCCTCCTCTCCAGCACCTCCTTTTCATACTGAATCTGACATAATCAGTGTCACGTGTTTTCATTGATGCCTGCTCTGTTCTGTGTCAGGGTCTTTTAGCTGCTGCTCTCCCTGCCTCACTTTCCATAAAGGCTTATGAAAGTGCAACGAGGTGTGCTCTTCATACCTTATTCTTTCCATGTATGCATGTGGAAGGGCATGGAGGGCCCAGAATAGAGCCATACAACCAAATGCAAGTTTTGCAATTACTGAGATAACATTTATTTCAACAAAATTTCAATATCTCCTTATACTAATGCACAAATACCTACAAAGGTACATTTCTCTTATGTAGTTATGTAGTGAAGGGTGTATATTATACGCATATTCTCTGTATTTTCTCATATATTTCATTTCATTTCTTCCTTTTCTCCTCATTCTGAACGCCTGCCGCTGTAACAAGTGAATTTTCTCGGCGCTGCATCAATAAAGTTTTATCTTATCTTATCTGCTGATGTCAAAATGTTCACAGGTCACTGTCAAAGTCAAAGAGTTTTCAAAGATGCTAAACTACTAAAAGTACCAGCCGTCGTAACGGTGTCTCTTCACAGTCTGAGCTTTGATAGTTTCCTATGGTGTTTGCTGCACGAGCACCATTAAATCAAATGTGCTCAGGTCTGTGTGCATGTGAACACAGTCACTGCTGTTACTGTTTATGTCATATTTGTTTCTCGGTGGCTTTCCACCATAACAACCACCATAACAACCATAGAGGTATAATAAAGCTTTTGAATCCTTAATTAGCAGTGGTGCTACACACTCTAAAATCAATATAACAATAAACAAGCGTCACACATGTGGCTGCTACCTTGTTGCCGACTGTTGTAGGTGCAACTCGGAGCACATCATCATTTTCATTAGCATTACAAAGAAAAACATGCACAGAGGTGTCCTCCTGCTGCATCTCATATAAGTTACAGCAAACGGCACAGTTACTCTGCAGGCTGCGGCGCCGTGTGATGCAATAAAAGTTAAAAGAAATTAAAAGATAGCAGCTGTAGCATTGAAATATAAAGCATGGCAAGGTTTTAACACATTATGTGAGTTGAATGGTACCATCTTGAATGCTTAAATGCAATGCTAAGAGCACATTTGAAAATCAGTCAAATATCCACAGAACACCAATTAATATATATTTTGAAGTAAAGTAAGAAACCAGTAAAGCATCATGTTTTGCTGCTGCACTTCCATTTTTGGATGTGATCTGTGACACTAACTGGACGACAAATGGAAAACATAGAAGATGAACCTAAATGCAATTGTCCAATTTCTTCCAACAGTGTTGCTCCCCCAGTGTATACAACTTTGTCCAGCTTTTACACACACTTTCTGAAATTGCCTATAATGCAAGTGAACTCATTTAATCAGTGCAGACCATCTGCCTGCAAACAAAACATCTTGATAAGGATCTGAAATAAATATTACAGTGCAACTCTCAATCTCTTAATTTAAATTTGAGCTAAAACCATTAAACTAATTATGTCTGGGGTCTTTAAAAGAAGCATATGCTCATATCCAGGTTCATAATTTGAATTTGGGTTATTTCTTACAAAGCTCTACAAGCTTTATGTTCAGAAAACACATCGCTTTCCTCATATTGTCCATTGCTACAGCTCCTCTTTTCAGCCTCTGTCTGAAATGCTTTGATTTCAGCTTCTGTCTCTTTAAGACCCTTTTTTCTTAAGCCCAGTCCACTCTGTTGTGATTGGTCAACAGCTTCAGGCGCATATAGGAAATGTTAACTTTGCCTGGATTTGTAAGGAGGTGTGCCAGACTAATCCCGAGGTGTGCATTATGCAAATGTGTCATATGACACCACTATGGTTCAGAAATATTGGCTGAACTACAGTGGAGGCATTTGAGCAGCTTCGGGAGCAATGGTTTCTGTTTCCCTTTAACACAGAATTTGGGCTTTTTACTTTGTAGACCTTTTACATAAACAAAACATGAGAGGAAAAGGAGAAGCTGAAAAAAGGATGTGTCTCCTTTAATAGGTACCTGCATTTTAATAGTCATATTAAGTCAAATTATATTGTAACTCTGTTACTTCACAGGTTTCACAATGAATATTTAATAGCCTACTGGGAGAATGGCCCATTGAATGATAGGAATCAGATATTGATACTGATTATTCTACAGTGGCCAGGCTGGAGAAGGTTGCTAAAATAAATCTGATGGAGACTTCCAGGTTTCAAGTTCATCTTGTTGATGGAACATGTTATTTTAACTGCATACATGCAGGGGGAATTTGTCCAGAAACAGACCATTTTCTGTCTTTCTGAATCTGCCACATGGAGAGAGTTTCAGGACAGATGCCATAAACACAAACCTAGATTCAAGTAAAGTAAACACTCACCATGACGCCAACACACACACACACAAGACAAGCAAACACACTCACTGCATGTGTCATTCACACTGAATATTTTATTTCTGAAAAAACATATATCATCCTGACCGTCATTACAAGTAGGAAACCTTAAACCAAAATGTTTAGTTTTTTTTGCAGTGTCCTGAATATGGATGTTAAATTACAGAATTAATTTACATTTTGATATTTTACCCAGTGGATTATTGGCATGGCAGAGATTTAATGGGCTCAATCAAAACACAATTATGTAAAATATTTGCATATAATGCAAAACAGTGTAATACTGGAAGCATATGTTGAAGTTTGATAGGATTTTTAAAGAACACTAAGTAGCACACTACAAGGACTCTTGCCTCATACTAAGCAAAAGCCCCAGCTACCACCGAGGTAACAGAGGCCTTGTCTGGACTGATGACCTCAGGATTAGGTCCTGGCTGTAGGCATGATACCAGAATGCTCCCTAAAGCTGATACACAAAAGAGAAGCAGAATTTCTAAATATGCAGGTCTCGTAAAAATGTCTCCGACGCAATGAATAACAGTCACCACTGTGAACGTGAATCAAAAATACAAGGTGTCATACTGTATGTTGTAGAGTGGTGGTCCCTTTATTCTAGTGTTTTTGTATGCTCTTATCTGCATGTGTCTTTACAAGAGCACTTTGATATTAATTGGTTTTACAGGACACATATGCGACTGCACCTGTACAGAGGGAGATGAAGAGGAGGGGAGGGGAGATGAAGTTGAAAGAGGTGTTATAAAGAACTGGGGATGAGAGTGAGACACAGACGGACAGAGTGGGAATGTGCACAGGAGAGGAAGGGGAAAAACGAGAGAAAGACGGGCAGAGGGAGTGATAGAAGGAGGGGGGGTGAGAGAACGCCTGTGGGAGAAGATCACCAGCAGAATTTCAAGTCGTGCTCATAGCATCACTCTCACACCTTGACCTCTATTGTTCCTGCCTGGGAATCTCTCAAGGCCTGCCAGACAGCGCTCAGGGCTGCTGTAATTCACTTTGTAGCTGCGAGATAAAAAGCAAAGACAGATCCATTGGAAAATTCCACTCGTAGCTCTTTTATTTTATTTGTAGTCGCAGCGGAGCAGATGAAAACTCTGTTGTGTCCGCTGTTGATAGAAAACGGACAAAAGTTTCCTCCTGTGGTATTTTTTACTGCCGCATTGCATTGACAAGACAGTGGGAGGGATGCAGAGAAATTTCCCTCCCGCTTCAACTCATTGAAGGAGCATTAGACACATCTAGCAGCATACAGAGGACACTCAGTGGACTATTAACAGACTTTTTTTTCTTCTTTGTGTTGGGGGGGTAGCATATATTCAGTGAGCTGCTGTCTGAAACAGCCCCTCTCTACCTGAGCTGGCAGGAGCAGATGCTTCATTGTACACAGAGAATCAGTGAAATAAATCTCTTCTGTAAATAGCTCACAGACTGTGGAAGACAGATTATTGCTCAGATCAAAAGAGGACCGTCTTCCCAGCGAAACAACAGCACCTCAAATACGCTCGTTAGTCTCAGGCAGTTAAGCCAACCATACCTTTTTGCTCGGTATAGTTTAAGGCTCAGATAATAGATAAAGACTTTGCATAGCCCCCCCTGAACAAACAGAACACGGCAGCATTTTGATGGGGAAAAGTAACAAAGCAGGCTGTGCTTGATGTAAATGTTTTCTGCTGTTGTTAAGCTGTGGTTAAGCTTTGAAGTATCACGGCTGACAAACATGTCACCGCAACTGTGCAATAACTCAGAGGCAATTTCAAAAGAGCATCTAACACCTGCTGTGGTTTACTAATGGATCACTTGGATTTGAGTAAGCATCAACAAATCAAGTCTTCTCTGAATTACTGCTGCAATCATTTTGGTTCTGGCGATTTTGTTTTTAATATACAGTATCTCTGCAAGGTGCTCACTCAGCAAACTAGTCCGACAACACACAGCGCACCTTAAGTTTTTGTCACACACACAAACAAGCTAATAAGCTGAACCCGCTGACTATTACTGAGCCCCGTTGGAGGCTACTAACAATATTCTGATGAGTTCTTCTCTCTTATTGCACCTATTTTTGTACGAAGACAAATATGCCGAAGTTGTAAAGTAATGAATCTCTGCACTGTCTGCAACCCAAGAGAAAAGGTAAACAACCATGTTCACTGACTTAATAATACAGGCTACAGTTTATATGCAAAAATAAATCATTTGTAATTTTTAAAAAACACATTATGGAGCTCATCTGACAGACTAATTAGAATAATGCAGCCAAATGTCTTTTCATTGCTGTAATGGCTCTCATTTACATTGTAACGAGATTCTGGATTCCACTGCCGTCTGCCTCCACAGCCCCAAACTGACGAAGCCAAACACTGGAGGATTTTGGCAGTCAACCACCCCGTTCTTTCTCAGCTGTAAGTGCTGCTTCGGGGTATAGAAGACTTAGATCTTAGAAAGCACTGTAGTAGTTGAAGATTTGCATAAGCAAACACAATAACACCATGAAAGAATGGAGCTGGGATTATGAGAAGAGGAGTCATGTTGTTATTAATGTGATCTCTCATGTAACCAGGCTCGGCATATGTAAATGTTGAGGGGAGCAAAAAAAATAAAGAAAAAGTTGCAGGAAGATGAGCAAATGATGCCGCACCACTCGGCTGTGGCTCTTGAAATGACAGAGAGTCGGGGGGGGGCGGTTTGGCATAATGATGACCTCCGAGTGAGCGCTTGTTAAGAATAATTGGAGTGAAGTGGACAGAGAAGCGTTGCAAAAATCTGGGTGCCATCTAATGAATCATCTCCATGAGAGGATGCAGCAGAGCTTGTACCTGCTCACACACAACTCAGCGAGACAAATTTCCACCAGCTCTTTATACATGTGCAAGTGGCTTGTTTTTAGTGCAGGCTGCTTTCAGGCCTCATTATTAACCTGGTGTTACACAAATACATATTAATGGTGTTCCATTCTAATCTAGATAGCTGTATAGATATAAGCCAAAATGTATTGGACCTGAAACACATACAAAAAGTATGGCTGTTGTGTGGAGAAAATGTTCAACAGAGGATAAAAGAAACTATGGGACTGGGGACTGTAAACAGTCAACAGTTTACGGTGAACAGAAGACATGAGCTGTGTCTCAAATCAGGGGCCGCATCCTTTGTCGGCTGCATTCGTAGACCGATGTGTCACAGCAGCGCGACCAGACTGTCCACATTTGAAGGCCTGACAAATGTGTCTTTCCAGCCCTGGCCAATGGAAGCTCCACTGGGTTCCCAGCCCAACATGTCCCATGATTCATTGTGCTTCAGTGACAAACTGTTTTTCAGAGAGGTAATGGTGGCAAAAACATCACAGAATTTATTTTTCAATGGAAGTATTCAACCGAACAGCACCTTTTCACATTTTCCAAGGAACATCTTTGTGCTTAGCTTTGTTGCTATGTGATGGCTGCAGGACAAGCTGGCGATGCAATAGGAAGACCAGACTGTTGACGCAGTGCACGCAGGCATTGGAGGATACAGCCTACGTCGGCTGCGTAGACCGGGTCCTCTGCAGGATGCAGCCGCTGAATTGAGACAGTGAGAGTCTTGGCCCGAATATCTGCTGCTGAGGCTAATTCATCATCAGACCATAGCCAATGGGCTCTGACACTTAGGTGGATTTGATCTACTAATCAGAGGCTTGTTCAAGTCACTCAACTTGTAGCCAGTGTTCACTTGTTTACAGATCTTGGCTTACTAAGGTTTATTGTGATAGTGAAACAATTGCACCAGAAGTGAAAGTGTCAGAAGTCAAATTCTGTTTCCAGGAAAAAACACACTTTCTCAGCATCAAATCGTGACTAAAGTTTTTTAAGGAGCAGAGTGTATAACTCTAAACTGCTTCGCATTAACTGGATAGAACGGTCGTGCAAACCAAATGTGACCACAGCATCAGAGATTGATCTATCTTCATTCCCTGAGAAATAGGAAAGTAACTTCAAACAGAGATTATTTGCAACACAAAGAACAAGACTCCAATCAGCAAGAAACTGTCAAAGGGGAGTGTCTTGTCGTGGTCTCAGGAAGACAAGCAGCAGTTGTTAAATCACTTCTCATGAAAGGAAATAAGGCAAAACGCTTTTGGGCCGGATAAAAAATAACCATTTTTCACTGTGGGTGGCTAAAAAAAGTCTGTGAAAATGGCAGCAACAAAGGGGTGTATTTAAGAAGACGAACAGGAGAGATAATGATACACAGTGTATCAAACTGACAGTAAAGCACGGTGATGGAATATTTAGGTTTGGAAGAAGTTGGAACACCTGCAGTGAACTGACTACACCCTGACCAAGGAGAAGTAGCTCTCCATTCCTCAGACTGCAGCAGAATAATGACAACACACCTCAGAGCTTTGTAAGGAATACTTGAAGACCAAATGAGACCAATGAGTCCTGACTGTAACAGACTTTCCTCCACGGTCCCCCTGACCTCAACCTTACTGAACATTTATAAGTGCACTTGAAAACTGAGAGAGCCAAGTATTCTGTGACATCACAAGGGGCTCTCTAGAACATGGCTCATCAGATTTTTGCACAAACTATGTGGTGTCCATATGTACATGCTTTTATTGTGAAAAATTTTTACATTTTTAAAATGACTTTCACTCAATAAAAAATGTGTAGTATATATGACTGGTCTCAGACTTTTGGACAGTATAATAAAAGTTGGATTTTAGGAAATAATAACCTCTTTCAAAACAATTTCACAGACACCTTGACACAGAGGTCTCGCAGCCATGTTGTTCTCCACAGTACCTCTGTGTCGACACTGAAACTGCAAACAGGGGAAGCAGCAAAAGACATTACTTACACCACATCCAGTTAACCAACTCTTTTTCTCATAACAAGAGCAGGAGAAGCTCTGAGTGTAAGCTCATCCTCATCACTTTCCGTGAAAGTAAATCATGTCGGTCTGGACCAAGCTCCCTTTTTTTCTTCAAGTGAACGACTTGTGACAGGGTGTTGTTGTCAAGAAATTACTGGATTTTCCGCTGTTCCACCTGAAGTCATCATATCTTTGCTGGTCAGCTCACAGCGGAAGTAACTCAGTGACGGTGGATGTACCTGAGACGGCATCGAGGGTCGACCGATCACATTAGATTGAAAAAATGTAAATCAATACCTGTTGGCTGTAAATAAAAATGGGAGAGAGCTGCATGGTTGCCAAAATTTTAAGGACACCATTAAATCTCATTTGGCTGGCGCCCCAGACCAGGAGGTATATGTATTTAGACAGAAATTAACCAAATACAATTTTAAAATTCATGCCCACAGGCGCTTGCGTTCTACCAGGTGCATTATATGAGTAAAATATAATTATCTAATGACATTATGTTTAACTTGTTTGAATAGGCTTTTTTTTCTCAGGATGTTGGAGGGGTTATGCGAAGCAGTGTATACTCCAACAGAGAAGGGTACAGTAAAAGTAGCTGGTGCAGCACAACTAATGAGACACATAGCTTCCTCCATTTAAGAGTTCTCAGTTTCCTCAAAGGTCAACACTGTCAATATGCAACACAGTCCTTGCTGATTTCTCTGCTGGTGTGACCAGGCCTTTATAGAGAAACTGCAAGTCCCAATACATAAAAGAGATTTACTTGTGCATGCACTTGTAAATACAGGTACTGCTTCTTTAATAAGGAACACTTTAGGGTCTATAAATTGAACACTGTGGATGTATATCATATACCACAGCCTGAAACAGCAGTGATAAAACTGAATTAACGTTTAACCGATTTTAATGACAGTAATCCATTCTGTCAAAGGGGTTTTTTCTTAATCTGGCAACCCAAACTAAATATTTTAGCAGTTATACCAATCTCCAATGAAAGCTTTGC
This sequence comes from Paralichthys olivaceus, assembly GCF_024713975.1. Classification (NCBI taxonomy): domain Eukaryota; kingdom Metazoa; phylum Chordata; class Actinopteri; order Pleuronectiformes; family Paralichthyidae; genus Paralichthys; species Paralichthys olivaceus. The sequence continues at coordinate 16,821,312 of NC_091105.1, forward strand.
TCAGTTGGAGCACTGCCTCTAACTGCTTCCTGTTTATCAAGGCCCTGATACATATGACCCACCAAGTCAAGCACTGCTGGCAGGATATCACACCCTGACCTGAGCAAACATGTGACCACTGGTGCGTATCTCCATCTGTGCAACAACACCATTCATGATGGCCAGACTCGATCTTCCAATCAGGAACAGTCAGCCCCTATCTCAATCCTGCCCAAATGTCTGTGCAGTCTCATCATTGTGTCAATGGACTGTGCTGCTCCCACATGATTACAGGTGTGACCTTAGCCATCTCTCCACGTCTCCACCGGGGACAAGAATAAGGCAGTTATCGACTTTTCTCATCCAAACCATAATTGCATGATTCAGCAATGTCCTCAAGTGCAAACGCAGCGAGCTGTGTGGCTATGAATATTTTTGTGTCCAACTGAGTGCAAGTATGATGGTCTCTCAGCACGGGCGGTGTCATCACTGAACTAAAGCATTTGATTAAAACCAGAGTAGCCAACATCTAATTTGCCATTGACTCCCCTAACTTTAAGAGCTTGAAATATTGCAAACAACTTTGGGGCATCTCAGTGTCAAATTATTCCGGCTGAGTTTTAGAGATATGTTTTAGAGAAACATTGTGAAAAAATAATGTATTTGACACAAGCATAACTTGTGAGGAAATGATGCAATGCTGTGAAATCTATATCATATGATCAAGGGCCAGTTTTTTTCAAGCAAATGAATCAGGTCAATATTCTTCAAGTGTTTAAAGTTGTGATTGATGTTGTTGACATATTTTATCCTGCAAATTGACTCATTAGTTATCTGACTCATGAGACTCTTAACTGCTGCTTGCTGCACCTGCAACACGGGCCAAACTTTTTTCAGAACTCACAAATGTCTCATACACCCTAATAAGACCAGAGCTGATAGAAACAAAGCCTGAGGAATATTAAGTCAGTGCTTGGTCAGGGACTGCCGACCTAACACCACTACACTCTAAACAATGCCTATCAAACCTGACATTGCTTTAGGCGGCGCATTAGGAGGAACATTTAATGCTCCAAAACTCACATATTTATGAGTACAAAATAACATTAGGATGACTGTATTCATACATACACTACGTGAATTATTTAAAACTACATCTCCTGCCAATATCTGCACTCCATTCAGGAATGCCAAGTCAGTGGGAATAAGTTCAAGAGCATGTGCACTGCAACCTTCATGTATGAATTAAAGTATTTTACTTATCAGCAAGAATTTTTATGAAAGGTTACAGAAGGTCTGCTGAATGGCACAAGGACTTTTTTATTTGCAAGTTCCCCATCATAGTGTTCTGATGACAGTAACATGCTACTGTATGAAGAGCAACAACAGCTGACAAATCTTTCATCAAATGATTCCACGCAAACCAAAGAAAACACACGTCCTTAAAGACTTTGTCAGAGCCCTGCGATTACAGGGGACAGCTCTTTTAAAGATAAATATGCTAATGTATTCCTGTGGCATAGGGTGAGTTAAAGGTAGGGAACATGCCCAGTGCTGCTGGTGTCTTGTGGTGATCAAAGCATTACACAGACAGAGAGCATCGCTCCCCTGTGGGCAAAGTAAATTCACCATTACTGGTCATGCATATAAAATCAGTCGAAGCCAGTCCCCACTTAGAGCCTTTTATAAAGCGTTTTATGGGACAAATGTCTGTGCACCCAGAGCCCGGGCTGACTGATGAATGCTGGAGAAAAGTTTCTCTGTTATTGTGGAGTCTTCACTGTTGGACTTAAAATTAGAGCCGAGAGATTTCTCTTGTGGTCTGTTTTACTCAGAGGCTCAGTTATGCCCTGTAAATTATAAAAGAGCTCTGCAATGATAAAGCCACAATACCGTTTTTTACATTGTAAGTGATTTGCTGGCAATCCAAGGATATGTCAGTCATTACATCTGTAATTCACCAAGCTGGTCAGAGAAAAGACTTTACATAGAGATGGACGACATGACAGCGCCACCTATGAGATGTTTGCAGTATAGGTCACAAACCCCCCCTTTTCATGTTAACAAAGGGGACATGGAACAAGTACATAGTTTGTATCATTTAAGGTACTTCTTATTACACTGATGTTTGTAATTGATAAATGTATATCAGCAGGTCCTTACTTACAACAAGATGGCAATATTTTTGTATTTAGAATATTTTTGTTTTATTTCTGAATAGGTGGAGGCTGTGGACACGTGCCGTCCATCCTCATATACAGTCTATGGATCAGTGTAGCTAAAACAGTTGCTTTTAAGATGCAGTCTTTACCTGAGGAGGCAATAAAGATTAGTGAAGCTATTGCTGATGACAAGACAAATGAAAGACTGGGGATTAGCACTGGAGAGTAAATGAGTTGGGGAATAGTACTAAAATACTTTTAAAAAATTAATTAAATGTTAAAATTCTGAGTTAATTCAAGTGTGAATAAGTGAAAGTAAAACAACATAAAATAAATCATATCCACAGTTTGGGGCGTGTTTTGTTGGAGAAGCAGCTGTAGGTAGCAAAATGTGTGTGATTGTAGCTGAAGATGATTGTGACCACGTCTATAGATTTTTGTTTCTCGATTGTGTCAGGCAGGGCAGACTGAGGAGGGGTGGGGAGGGGGGTGCTGTGTTTTTTCTATGTGTTGTTAGAGCAGGAGAGTTTTAGCAGAACAGTTGAAGAAGATTAAAAGACCAATGAGCTGTAGTCAATTACACACTACTACTTTATAGGCAGCAACAAGTGGGAGTTTTGTGAAGGATAACAGAGTGGTAGTGATCTCAACATTTCGGGGCAGTGTAGACCTTCACACAAGAAACCAGCTCTATGCAACAAATATGTCACGTAATAATTCAGTGTTGGATCAGAGAGGGAAGGGAAATGATTGAGTACACAGTGTTACTATCTCCAGCTCTGGAGAGTCTGCCAGTCCTCTCACTTACTGTTTGTTAAAGGAAATGATACTTATGACTCAAGGTATTGAGAACATTTTTTGTTTCTGTTAAAATATTGCGCTGCCAAAATCTGTGCTCACCATGAGGGATATAAACTGGCCTTTGACTGGCTGAGAATAGAAATGTCTACAATAAAGTACCACGGAGGAATCATGGTTATTGATTAAGAGGTAGGAACACATAATTACAAGTCATGGGCTACACTTCTATAACTTGCCCTTTATGTTGATGCCTACTTGTCTTGAAATTTAGTTCAGCCTTGAGATCATGCTCCTATTTGTCAGTCGCTGCTTGTGTCCCTGGTGATGCAGCCCTGCAAGATGCCAAAGACTATTTGAGAAGAAGTGGAAAGGAGAGTCACCAAACAAAGGTTTGCTTCACTCACATGAGTGACAGACAGTGCTGACATCCACTCCACAATGAGCACACTGAACACAGTAACACAGATTTATTGTAGTCTGGAACACACTCACATGGGCGTGCACACGCTGACACACATGTGCAGAATTATTCTTAAATGCGCACATACACACTCATACTGGATTCACACACACACACACACACACACACACACACACACACACACACATACAGTCTATGACACACACACACACTTGCAGCACTTTCAGCACTAAGTGTCATTATTAGTTAGACCTGTATTTTAACCTCTCATTTTATACAGAAAGTGAATGAAATGTCTAATAAAGAAAGTGCAGGTTAATGTGCTCTTTATCCAGCAGGTCAAAGAAACACCACTTCTGCTCTTTTCATTTGGCCGAGCTTCTGTTGAGAGGGGCTTTACAATTTGTTCAGAAGCAAAAGGTGGGGGAGTAGAGAACACACACATCTCACAATGCGCCCTCATATGGATGGGTGGAGTATGTCCCACAATGCCACTTGTTGCCTCTGGTGCAATACATCCTTTCAACAGTTGCACAAAGCGAACAAACCCAAAAGCATCACTCACTATTCAAAAAGCCACTCACAAAGAAATGGCAGCAGAGGCTATAAAGAGATGGAGGAAGGCACTGAGATCTCCCTGAAGTTGACCGATAGAACGTAGCTAAACTATTTCAACAACACAGCAACTCTCCAGAGATGATAGAGAGATGAGAGACGGCAAGAAGAGCGGAACGGAGACAGATGTTCTAAATTCAACTGTCAAAATCAGTTCATGTAGTCTAGATGGATGGATTCAATATGCAAATCTTAAATGAACAAAGAGAAAAATAAACAAAAAGAGATGGTACAAGTATCAAAAGAGATATGAAGTGATTTTCCCTCTTTGCCTCCACGGTCATTAGACTTCTTTTTAACCCAACCACAAACCCCTACTCTGTCCAATATACCTGGACTGATAGGAACAGTGGATCTCTATTATCCTGAGTATCTATTTCCCTGAGGAGCTATTACAGTCGTTAGTCTTATCTTATCTTTAAACAAGGGGAACTAAACGGTGCTCCCTCCAGCCCTATTCTGCCTGAGAGGAGGAAACTTGGGCCCTGTGCTGAGCTCGACTTCAGTCACCAGACACGGGGCTGGTGTCAATGAGCCCGAGGCACCTGGCTCTTCTGGCCCACTGTAGCTGGAAAGTGATGACTCTTAGTGCAGTGTATTGGGGCTGAGTCATAATGGATGGAGGGATTACAGGGGAGCAGAGGGCTAAGCCTTGTCTTTCTCTGGGCATATTGAAATGTATCCATCAACCTAATTACCTCTGACTCCAGCTGTTGTCATAGAGCAGTCCAGCACGGTGTGGATCATTTCTGAGCCAAAATATGTCATTTTACACTAACATTAAGTTTCATCTTAATCCTGGTTACATGTGAAGTGGTGTGTAATCACAACAGAACTCCATTGACTCATGGTTTAACTGATCTTTTTTTAAATTAGACAGATTTTTTTAAAGAAAGACCAATATTGATGCAGCAGTGGCAAAAGAATCTCAACTTTTATTCCTTAACTGTCCTTGTTTCACCTCCCACAATACAATGGAATCGACCATTTCACCCTCCATTAGTGGTATAAGCCCATGTCTTTGAAGTGTGTTCAAACCATAGGGTTCAAACAGACTTTTCATAATATATATATATCTCCAGGCACAGGCTGACGTCACTTAAGTAACTTTCACAGACTCTGCAAACACATTCCCCACAGACGATATTAAACGTGTCACATATATTTCGTGTGCTATTAAATACTCCCAAAAAATAAATGCTTCATTAAACTTTGACATTTTTCTTTTTGGACAATTGAGGGCACTAAAACAAACATAATACGAAAAGATTATTCCCTTAAAATGCCAGCAAATAGTTCCTTTTTTCAGAAAAGCAACATAAATTACTTTAAGATGAACATTTTGGAAAGCAAATTTTTATTAAATTCTTTTGGGACATAACCAATATTTACTTCCCTTTAGCTCTGCTTTGTTTTCTACCAACTTCTAAATCTGTGCTAAAAGCACCACTGTATACACTTGTTAATGATGGTTATTCAGTGGGTTTACCTAAAAATGGCCTTGTCTGCTGTCTCTGCAAACAATGTTGCACACAAGCAAAGCCTCTTACTTCCCAATTTTCATATATATATATATATTACATTTATATATGTTTTGTGCACTGGAGTCTGTCTGTTACAGCTCTGATCCAACGTTAATGTGATGTCTCTGCTACTAAAACAGGATGCTGTTGTGGGACATAATGCAGGTAGAGGTCAAACTTAGGTGAAAACAAATTTATTGTTGGAGAGAGAGAGAGAGAGAGAGGCAGATTGATTTGAAAGGGCAGGAGTAAGTGAGATCGTTTTAACATGTTCGGTTTGACTGCGAGGTCGTTACATATGCGTGCAGCGTCTCCATATGCTCCCGTTTCATGGGTTCTCTACATGAATTCACACGGAGCATTAAACTGATCTGTGGATTTAACTTGTGTGCTTCTCTGCTTTCTTCTCTATTCAGCAGAATCTCATCAGATCTTATTTCTCAGGCACTGTGGCAGAATAAAATGTTATGCATGGGGAATGCAACCTTTCCGCTGTACTAATGACTCTGAAATAAGATGCAAAGACAAAAAACACAATTGTGCCAAACAAGAAGCTCAAGGTCAAGTTTAAATCAGGCATGAGGCAGGGTCAACTGACTTACTTAGTGCTCTCCATACCTTGTACCTTGACGGAGTAAGACACCATGGTGCCAGAGGTTATGAATAAATCTGCAGGACTTCATCTGCAGCCTCAGTGCTGTCAGAGGTGGTACTTGTGACTTGTTAATCTAAAGTAATGAGATGTCAGAGGCCTGCATTTTGTAAGAGAGTCCTCTCTGTAAAGAGATGGAGACTGTTTCTTCATGGAAATATTGTTACATCAGTGTGAGAGCAAAATACAAGTAGCAGTCAAGGCTTTGGTTGCTTGCCAATGAATTATATCCTCCTTTCAAAATGTGCAGCAAGTGGGAAGTTCATTTGAATAATCTTAAATCAACACTGTTAAAATTTCTTTCAAAAAAATCTTTAAAAATGCACTGCCTCTGAGTCATCATGTGATGTATTTTGTGTTGGTGTGGAGATGGTACAGAGCTATAAATGTGGCAACACATTTATCTTCTTGGGCTGTTTGTACAACCCTGTCTTCCTCTCTGCTTTGAGGCATTAGCAACACCTTTCACTAAGCACCGCGGTACAGAGCTGCTTCACACCGGTGCAATTAACTTCTGCACTCTGGTAACATGCTAATGCATTTGCACATGTGCCCACACACTAGAGCGAGCAGCTGATGTGATGGACAAATATCAAAGAAGCAACTAGGAATTGGAAATGGCTGGGCTGCAGCCGTTTGAGCGGAGCCACAAGGTAAGGGACAGAGTGAGACTAATGCAATGGGACGTGCTAAATGTGAGCTAAAGCAGCAGCAGGACGTGGAGCAAGACGGCTTCAAAGCAGGAGGTGGAGGCTGTTTGAGCAGTGGAGGCTCTAATCCAGACTGACATTGTGTGAACTACAGTAACTAAACCACACATCAAAATGGAGGCCACTGACTCACTTCAGAAAATAATCTTATCCCTGTGACAGGGCACCACACACAGAGACACATACCTGGGATTTTATTAGCCCTTTGATAATCATTTAATGCTCGGTTACATGGGGAACAAAAGATCTGTTTACACGAGAATTCAAAATTCATGTGCGACAAATAATTAATAATTAACTCAAACAAGCAAGAAGGAAGAAAGAAGCTGGAAGTGCATGTAAGACATTTGAAACACAATGTGTAGACGTGTAGTCGTTTTTAAGAAAATGGATTTCTTCAAACAACAGAATTGTATTAGGTCTCAGACAGTGTGATAAATTGAAATGCACATACTTGAGTCAATTGATCCAGAGATTTTCTGGAACCTTTGCAGCCAGCCCTCTGGTAAAATGTCCAGCAAATGTGAGAATAAGGCAGAAAAATGAGCAGAAATTTCCCTGCGAGTGAGTGATGACATTTCTAACATGTGACAGGTGCAAAACTGATAAAAATAATACAAATATCTCAGGATGGAAGAAAGAGGAGCCATAGAAGACACAGATAAAGTCACAACATTTACAATTAATTCAGCATTTATCCCAAACAGACAATGTTCATACTAAGTTGTTTAAGTTTAATGATCATGAATATCCCACTGAAATTCTTGGTTCCTCAAGCTTTTCGTTTGACAGCTACAGAGTCTGACGTATGATCGATGATGGAAAGAACCATGTGTTCCCAGGACAGTCCTAGTCCCCAGTCACTGTGTGTGCACCTGTACCATTGGAGATCCAAAAACACTGTGTCCAATTGGAAAATGCTTAATTCAGAATAAGTCCCAATTGAGAAAATCCAAATGGAATCCACTGTTTACATGACCTGTCTCTGATTCCCAACATGAATAATCGTGGGTAAGTGGAATATGTGTCTGATGCTTGATACATCAAGAGGAAATGGACAATACAAATATCCACATGTTCACAGATGTAACACCACTCCAATTTTGAAGCTGTCTGAAAAGGTCCTATACTCACCCACGTGGCGCAACCTTGCATATCACATATTCCCAAATAAGGAGGTCCCATAGCTCTTACATGTGATGACTATACCTAAACATGAGCTCATGTCTTACCGAACTTAAGACATCTGACTTTAACCTTGAAGGAACATTCTACATCTATGTATCGGTCCCAAAGGCAACACATCCTTCCTTGCATTTTTACATCCCCCCACACTTATGATTAATAAGGGGCCCTGCTGTTACCTTGGTTGCTATGGTTACTGTTGATGGGAGTGGAGCAGCTGCGCACATCTTTGGCGAGAGATAAACAGTGAACTATGGTGACCTGCATCTGACCTTGTAGAGACCGAACAAGAGAACACAGAATAGCCTTCAAGCAAGATATTCCTTTAAAGGCTGTTGCACACTAGAGGATTTCCACATCTTGACAGATTTCATGTCAGAACATATTTTTATTATTATAATCTTCAGAACACACACTTGATGATTTGGCCAGAACGTAAGAGCACACACTTGTTTTTTGGGAAACGATTTCACAGTGTCAATTCCAGAAATTTGAAATCTCACAGAAACTTGCGACTGTCTTCTTCTTCAATGCTTTTATGGTGGTTGGCAACCATACAACTTTGAGGCGTATTACTGCCACCTTCTGATGATTAAACGTGAGAAGGAAAACAAACATGAAGGAGGACCGATGTCGTGTGTTCTGTTTTGCAGTGAATTTTTTTTAATTTTTATAATGGATGAAATCATGGCTGAGAAGGTGGAATTGGTTTATACATTTTCAGAGTGAGCTGGAGTTATAAGAGTCGCAGTTACACAAGTACACATCTGGTTGGTGACACTTTTCCGGTCAGCTTGTTCTCTTGCTCTCATTCTCTCTCACTATTGCAGGTTTCTGTCTGGGGCCGATTATTACATTCTGAGATTGGAGAGCATTAAGATTACTTTGTAAACCCCCAGCACTTCAGGATCAATTGGGCAGATAATCAGCACCAAGTGACCTCCAGCCAGGAACACCTCTGCGATTGTCGGAAGGGTCAAATTGGGTCTAAAAAAAGCCTGATTACCCTCTAGCGTGCAGCAGCCTTAAGATAACAAATCTAGGTGTATAAACTGATCATAAGTGGTAAATAAAAAATGTAAATTCTAAAATATAACATTAAATAAGTAATGGTAAATAAAAAGTATGGGTAAGGGGAATGATCTCTGCTGCAGAAGAACTTTGGATCTGACATAACTGTATTTGACATGTGAGACTGATCCATACAAACAAAGAACTCAGAAATACGAAAAAATCATATGACTGCAATATATTTGCCCACAAAAAAGAATATAGAATTATAGACCAACATGTCCTTCACATCTGCGTCATGGTCAGTTTGAGTGCAACATGCATACAAGATGTCACTTGTTGCTGACAAGAAAAATACAAAATATTGAGTTTATTGAGTTGTGTGCTGCTTTCGTTGAAGTGAAAGACAAGTAAGCTTGTTTGCATTTTAAAATCTTGAATTTCATTACTGAGGGAAACAAGCAGCTAAACTGCATGAGAGTCAAACCACAGGTCTTTTGCAAGATGTGCAGTAAGAAACAGACAAGAAGGTTAAGTTCAGAAGTATATGTTGATGTTTCCACTTTCCAAACCATAGTAGTAATGTGGTTATAGGTTGTATGTATGCACAATAGTTAGGATATGGCCAGCACCCCAACAATCATTTCTCTGCTAGGTCTCTATAATATGATTGGATAACCTTGGTTGTTAAATGACAACTCAGATTACCGAGGCCGACCGTTTTCTAATAGAAACATTAATAGAACATTTTTACACTGGCAAGATTTGTCATGTGTGAGCTGATCCTCATTCAGAGGAAGAACTTGTGAAGGAGCCTGCTGCAAAGACCAAATCAAATTATTCTAAAGTGTCAGTTTGTCTCAAAGAACCAGGTGATTGAGGTGGCCTGTGATGAAACAAATACAAGACAACTGCTCAGTATTGTGTGTGGGATCATTTGATACGAGGCAGACAATGTATGGCACTACCAAATGTGAGTCAGATGTGTTGGGTGAAACCAGTTCAAATCATCATCATCATCGTCATCGTCATCGTCATCATCATCATCATCATCATCATCATCATCATCATCATCATCTACCATCTGATGCTTTCAGTTCCAGCTGCTGCATTAGAGTGTGCTATGTGTTCAGCCCTAAAAGGATGTGATGTAAACTGAGATGGCTGTAGATAGAAACAGGTTCCACACCACTATCATAGATCGAAATGCGACAGCTAAAGGTAACTCTCGAATCCAGCTGCTGACCACAGCTGTTAGCTTTAACACCTGAGGTGCCACAAATGAACAGAGCAAAGTTGCAGTACAGGATTATGTTGGTTGTTTTTGATTTAATCTGAATAAATTACAAATGCATTCTCATCCTTCAATTATTGTGCAGGGGCTGATCCTGGGGGGGGGGGGCCCAGCTGGAATCTGATCGGCCCCTGAGGGGCACCTGACCTATCATTACGATTGAATTATTGATTGAAATATATTCAATGATGTATGGGATTTACTCAAAGCTATAGAGCTAACAGTAAACAAGGAATTACTTAAATGTGCACATTACAGAGTCAGGAATTGTGCATGGATGCTGGATACATAATTGGTCCCTCTGTGTAAAGCGGGGCCCCTTTATGACCCCTGATTTAGAAAAACCCTTCACTGTTATTGTGTAATTACCTAACATATTTGGGCTCTTTTGGTTTTTAGGAAATGTGAAGTACTGTATTTGTTGGGGACTTTTCAGCTCGAGATAAACATGAACAAAAAAACAACAACAAAAAAACTGTGCCCATGTTTATCGTAATGAAGCAGCATGTCAGCCCATGCAACAGTGTGGCTCTCTGATGTGTTTTTAATTTTTTTCCCATACAACAATAGAGCTCTATGGCACAGAGGCATAAGCTATATTGGGATTTAGCTTCACAGGAAATTCTTGGTAGTGGGATCAATTCATTGCTGTTTTGGTCTTTTCATGGGATTTGTTGACAATGAGAGAATAAAATATAGAAATCCCAGGGTCCGATGCTTAAAAAACTAAAAATGATGAGCCTATAGATGTCGAGCACAACAGGCACAACTGGCTCTCGTTCAGTCCGCTCTCGCTCAGGCCAGTGCTAACCCGACGTGTGGGAACACCCAAGGACCCAACCTGTTCACACAAAACCTGCAGTGGCACAATCCCATTACTCAGCTTGTTATTGGCCCCTTTCACACAGTGCAGCACCGCACTGGATCAGTCAGCCACAGCCAGTCTCACAGCCTCTCCGGGGAATAGACTGGCTGCTTGATTTTCCAAGGTGCTCGTCTCACTCTTTCTCCCTCCCTCACCCTCTATTGTCCTCCCCACTCCACGCTCACCGTATATCTTCCTTCATTCCCTCTGCCTCCACACCTCTCTGCCTCTCTCTCTTTTCTTGTTCATTCTTTTCCTCTCTGCGTTGCCCTTGGTCCACCTCAGTATCCCAGGTCCCATCGCTCTCTCTCTCCCCCGCTCTCTCTCTCGCGCTCTCTCTCTCTCCTCTTGCCACATTCCCAGCTCTTTCTCTGGACAACAGAAGACCTTATTTAGCAGTCTGCTCAGCGCCGCCACACCAAAGCTGCCAATTCACCTGCTTAGATTGCTGTATTCTCTACACTGCCTCCAAAACCCATTGCAATTACAATCCCTGCATAAGTAAACGCACCTGGTACAAAGCCATGCCTGATCGGCAGCGCTGAATCATACACACAGCTTCCTCAAAGGCTTTATTCTACATGGTTTCACTAACAAATACATCCTTTTCAAAAAAAACAGCCATTATGTGACATCTGTTATTGAATCTCTGTGTGAAAGACGAATGCACATTAGAAGAGACGAAGCTATTCTGAGCAGGACCTCCTGGTCAGCGTTTGCCTTTGTGTTGTCAGAGTTTACATCCATTACATCCATTACAATGCTGTCCTGTGCGTCGCTTTCATACCATTCTAGGTAGAGGTGGAACAATCTATGATTCATCCTGAATTACAATGCAAGCAAGGGCCATCTGATGTCACACTTTTGCTACTCCGGGTACATTTTTGTTGCTATATTCTGGAAAATGCAATTAAATGCAAAACATTTTTAATGGCCAAAACTAAAGTTTTCAGTTTTTTATTCTTGTGATTTTCTATTTGTTTTGACATTAAACTGACAAGTATTAAAATGCTGGGGGGTATGAAAACATTGAGAAGTGAGACTACGCTGGCTGTAAAACTTCCCCGATGGAAGAAATGCATTGCTGGAAAAGAATCAGCTAAACATTTATTTAATTCATGTGTTGACTCACAGATGCAGTTAGAAGATCACAGAGCTTCTTGTGAATGTCCGTAGTAGGAATCTTGTACATTTTTCTGACTTCCCCTGTATCATTTGACATTTAAATCACTCTGTGTTTCCTTCATTCTCTGCTTTGTGCAGTGTAAGAGTGTTGAGATCCATCGAGAAGACCGAGGGAGTTTTCTGCGCTTCTCCTTCTGTGAAATAGCATTGAAGGCTTTTGAGGAAAATTGCATCACTTCCATTCAATGTAAGACAATTTAGCTATCAAGACTCTTTCCAGCAGGAAAAAGGGAGGCAAGAATATTTAAACAGGTGGAATAAATCTCACAAAAAGTTCAAAACAAGCCTTTTGTCACACTTAATGATTCTCAGGTCCAACAGATTCAATGAATAATTGAAGGAAGCTAAGGAGAATTCTCGTCTCACAGTGGCTGAAAAGGTTTTTAACATCAAAACCATTTGACGGCATGATTCATCAGTTTGTCAAAACCTCTCGTAACGTGTCTGCAGGCTGAGCAGAACCTGCCCACAGCATGTGCAACAGGCTTGACCGAGGATAGCAACACGCAATTACTCACACTATGGATTCGGACCGTATATATTCCTTTTTTTCTCCTGTATTTTTATCTCAGCTTGCAGAAAACATGTAGTTAATGCAAGAAATAAAAAGACAGTAACCTGAACTTGTCCTGTCTGTGTTGCATCATGGTTTCTAACCCAGTAATCTCGCTAATCTTAGACTTTGAATCTATAATGATTAAGAAGTAAAAGGCTGTACATTCATTTTCAAGGATTTTTCAAGATGCAAAAACTCTACTTGATCACAGACTTTAATATGGGTCTTTCCTGACTCGAAAAAGACAACATCAGTTTACAAATTTGGTCAAAAAAATAGGTTTACATTTTTTCAACCACAGGATAGTGAGTGTGGCTGGAAAATATAAATATTATGCCAACGTTAATTTTGAGCAGACAAATGGAAACATATGTCTGCTCAAAATCCACCCTGGCATAATGTTCATATTTTGAAAAAAGCTGTTTCCATCTGTCTACTTTATTTGGGCTTCATGTTCTTGCTCTAGTTCAAATCAATGCTCTAAAATGGCCTCAATGAAACAACTGAAAATATTATGTGAGATTGGTTTCCATATCAAATTCCTTCTGGATTAAGGAACATTCGACCTTGTGTAACGGTTTATTTTGAATCACTTTGGTGTTGATCATAACAGTGTAAGACTGATTTATGAGGTGAATTTACTAAGACGAGTAATAAGTATCACAGGCTTGTTCTGAAGAACACATTTATTGAATAATTTTATATTCAACAACTACAGCTGCTTGTGTTTAAATGTAAGAATGTGCAGTAGAATGATTTGTCTGACTGTTACATCACTTTGACTGACTCTCCATACTCTGAAAAAAAGAGCAAAGATTGACAGTGTCTCAGCTAAGCTGCTAACAGCAAACAAGACAACAAATGCCTCACTCTCTTAAAAGCTTGTTTACAACATGGAATGAAAAGGACCTTTAATACTTTCAGATTCAGAAAATACTTTTCATTTCCAGAGGAACGTGGATCCCACTGATTCACAAACTGTCAGTGTGATGAAAGCAGAGCGATATAAGATACACGTTAACAATTTTTATGACAAGTGTGTCTGCCCAGAGGCAAGTGTGACCGGGTGTGAAGCCTGCACCTAAATGTATGTGGTGGTATGTGTGAGAGAGAGAGAGAGAGAGAGAGAGAGAAAGCGTCAGGGAGAGTGAAAGAGACAGAGGAGGAGAGAGAGCTCCAGGGATGTGCAAAAAGCTTTGTGTGTGTGTGTGTGTGTGTGTGTGTGTGTGTGTGTGTGTGTGTGTGTGTGTGTGTGTGTGTGTGTGTGTGTGTGTGTGCATCGTTTTTTCCCATGTCGGAAGGAAAATCCCCGGGTTTAAGTTAAGGTTAGGCAAGTGGTGTTTTGCACCATGAATCATACATTTTAAGGTGAAGGTTAAGGTTTAGGATAATGTTAAGTTTAAGGTAAGGGTAAGTGTCTTTATGGTATCTTTATGCTTAAGGTAAGAGTTAGTCTCCAGGAGATCAATGTAAGTGAATGTTTTGTCGTCTCTCTCTCTATCACTCGCTCTGCGTGTGTGTGTGTGTGTGTGTGTGTGTGTGTGTCACTTGTCTGAGCTATTGAGTCAGTCTTTATAGTCTGCTGTGATGCCACACTGACCTTCACTGAGCTTGCTGGAAACTGTGCAAACAGCTCAAGGCAACAGTCATTAGGATACACACAAATTACAATGTCTTCAATGCCATTAGACTGTTTGTCTTCTGGTCCCAGGAGGACGGAGACTCAACCTGAGGAACATTAAACAAAAACGCTCCACAAAGTTCTATTTAAAATGATGTGGCTAAATTCTTTGTCAATTTAAGGCCCTAACAACATACTTCCACTGTGAGCTTCTAGAAACAAATAATGGGGGTTTTGGTTATTTCATTAATATTTCTTCTTTCTGTATTTCTGTGAGTTTGTTTGGTTTCTCACTTGTTTGAAGTGGATGAGTCTGAACTTGGAAGGTTCACACTCAATACTTTTGAGTACAGAAGTGCACAGATGTGTGGTTGTTTGTTTATGTTACCATGAAAACTACAGTCAATCAAATCGGATAAAACCATGCAAACTGTGCTTTAAGTGTGAAACCTTAACTAAATAATACCTGGAGGTGTGTTTTTGAACTTAAACTTTGACTGTTGCTAATTCAAACATTTATTTTTTTTATTGTGCAAGGACTTTAAGAAAATTGAAATTATATTCTCAAATTAAATACAGATTTGAATGTGTCAAATTAGTTCAAGTGGTTGAAAGCTGACCTCCCTTGATGTGGCTGCTGTGGATTGGCTGATCCAGAGGCCGGTCAATTTAACTAATGGGTTTTCTGGTGAGTGGGATGAGGTTGACTCTCTCATCTGCAGTTGGCAGTGATACTAAGGCTTGATGTCCAACCAGCCTCCAACCTTTGTGAATCTTGTGTTTAAGGACCAATGAGGTCACACAGCCTTTGCTTGTGTAAGTATTTACGACACAAAGCAATAACGGCGAATTGCTATTTTCGTAACACTGTGTTACTCTTTGTTTGTTGAGCCTACAAAGTTAGGATCAGTAAAGCCATTTTCAGACATGAACTCCGTAGAATATCGACCACGGTTTTGTTTCTGTCAGATGCTAGAAAGGTCATCAACACACCCACTCGCTCACTTTGAATCCTACAGAGGATCTCCTGCTATATTTTGAAATTAGCTCATTCAGACATCCAGAGTTTCAGACAGCCCTTCCTGAGAATGTCCGAAGATTATCCAGAGTTCAGTGCATGTCTGAGAGCAGTTATGTCTTAGGCTGAATTATTCTTGAGAAGATAATTTGTTTTTTTTTTGTTTTCAGCTTTGACCATTGGAGTTCTGGCCGCACTGACGCTCACTGTGTAAAGTAATAAATTGATCCTTCAGCATTCATATTTGACCTCCACTTCTTGTCCTTATGTTGTGCCCTTATACCCCTCAACCAGGGTGTAACAGCTGGTGCTGGATAACTCCTGTCTCTCTGCAGGACAGTGTGCTAATAACATATCAAGAGATTGGGAGGACACTGAGGCTTGATGAACTGACAGACTGAAAGGGGATGAAAAGAGCCACCTGAGGACTGTTTAAATCGGAGACTGCAATGAGAGGGGGGCAGAAAGAGAAAAGGACGGCAGGTGGACAAAGCACCACAAAAAAACCAACCACAGTAAAGATTATGGTGAGAAATGGAAAAGAAAGAACAAGAACAGGATGACAATGAACTGGCAGTAATGACTGATCCACTGGAAGAAAAAGCTGGCAGGTGTATGAATGAGATTCTACACATTATTCAAGTATTTCAGCCTCAATGTTGTGGTCAGTTGTGGCTTCAAACTAGAATTCATATACCGTCAAAATATACGTCACTCTGTTGTCGAGGTGAAGGTATAGATGTGGAAAATAGCCGTTCAATCCAAAGGGGGAATATTCGCTGTTACCTTGGAAACCAGTTTCGGTCTGTGGCGTCAGTTTGCTCTGTGTTGCCAACCTGAAAGTTCCCCCTGTGAGAGGAGGGGAATATCATGAGCTGATGGTGGAAAGGATCAGAGTTATCAAAAACTCTTTCCATCAATTCTGGATTTTCCTTCGTTATTCTTCTGTCAATTCATCCTAAAAAAATGATCTACCAACTAATCCCACAAACATCTGTCTGTCTGTCTGGGACATGCATATCTTGTTCTTGTAATTGACTTCACACTTGGTATGTGTATTCTTAATGCACTGGGGAAGTTCAGTGCTGAGTTTGGTGCGATTTGGACACATATGTTCAATATTAATGCAACATAAATAAACAGCATTCTGTAGCAGTCAGTGGGGGCGGGGGAGTGAGCCTTTAGTCTGTAAGTGGAACATGTCTTTTTCCAGGTCCTTGCATAGACTACAGTATTGGTTGAGTCAAAATCATCTTTGATAATCTGGTTATTATTATTTGACCATATCAGACTAACACATAGTCACAGGACTCACTGGTGTTGATTTCCATCATGGCAATGTCAAAGCTCAACATTTTTTTTTTTTGCTGCAATGCTTTATATTGAGCTCAATTACAAAGCTTTTGTTTTGAAAAGTTGGGCCTGATGATTGTATAGGTTGCTTAAAACATGCAATATATGAACAAATTTACACAAGTCAACTAAATCCTTCAAATTCATGCACAAATCACACATGTGAAGAGTAATAAAGAAACTTCAATTTGACTACAAGATCTTCACTGCAGATAAACCAGGTAGGATGAACAATACGTTTTCTAACTTCACTCTGCACTATAGACTGTTTATAAAAAGCTCTGCATAAAACATCTAGGGTGCAAACACTAATAGGTGACAGTATACTGTAGGAGGAGTGTTGAGGACAAGGAATAATTCTGAAGTAGCTCTAGAGCTTTAACACAAACCAAGAGGACAGAACATTCCTGCAGTCAGGTTTACAATAAGTACTGCACTGGTATTAATACATCACAGAAAAAATCATATCTTGCAGTATAAAGTATATATTTCTAGCGCTTTTTGAATTAGCATTACTTGCACAATTGTTCAGAAAAACCCACAGGAGAGAACTTGAAAAGAATGTGATGGTTGTTTCTCTGCTTCTTTTCTGGTCCCTGCAATAGTTGTGGAAGCAACTTGTTCATTTTCTTTTCTTATTTTTCTCTATTTACAAAATGGATCAGTGGATGGTGCCATTGTGTGTTTTTCTTCTCCTCCCTGCTGAGGCCCTGGTGGAAGATTACCAGTCTCTCCACAGTCGGCACAGTTCAGGTAGTGTAGGTTTTGTGCTTCATCTCACAGGGAGTGTGAAACCAAAGACATAACTTTTGAAATTCATAACTTTATTGTTATTTTCCCTGTTAAATAATTACATTTATTTTGTGTTTTTTTGTTTCTGGCTGACAAACCTGATTTTCATGCATGAAGGGTGATTCATAAAGGACAGCAGTCCCAATAGGTCAAACCAATTCATCTGTCATAAACCGCACTCTTTATGAAAAGCTCTGATATAAAGCTTCTAATGATTATGGTCATTTGACGCCGGAAAATGTCAGAGATGATGAGTCAAACTTTGTTTTAAACTTGGTGTCTGGCCACCGGAATCCAGCCAAATGATTTATAAGCCAAACAGATGGAAGACGTACTTTACAAACCCAGTTCAATTAGAATGTGCACATCATTTTGATATGCTTAGAGTCAGGTTTCATTTCCCTGTTGCTAATGGCTTTGTTTACATATCAGATTGTATCATCGTGGCTCCACTGGAGACACTTTTGGCAGAGCCTTGTAAACTTTTGATCTTAGAGGGGGAAAGTGCCTTTAATCTTGATGCAACTGAGCTTGGTGAGTCACATCCCTGGAGTTCCTGGTGAGAGCAGCGAATGACTGAGTGGCGGTAAAGCCAGTGTCATCAGTGCAGAACCGGGGCTCACTGATTCCTGGTCTTATATTACTCAGCGCTGCAAGGCCTCAGCTGTGCTTGTGTTCCCCTCTCATCTTGTCCATCTGTGTCTGGGACTGCTGCAGCACTCTAGTCCTCTACCTTGCCCTCTCTCCATCCCCCTCTCCTCCCTCCATCATTAGAGTCAAGCCTAAAATAAAGACGAGCCCAGATTCAGAGCAGTTTTATCTGGCAAGTATTTTGAACATGTTTAGGGGAGGCATGCAAGAGTGCACAGCATAATTGTGTCTGCACATTCTGTTGTGTGAGTGAACTTACTCACGTAAAAGAAAAACATTGTATAACAATGACAATCAATCACACGAATCAAGGACCCGAAAGTCCCTTTTTGGGGTGTCACTAAAATTTCAAAGCATCATCAGTGAGCCATTGTGTGGCTCCAGAGGCCCTTAGTCAAGGCTATAGCAGGTTATCACAGTAGATTTTGAGCTTTGGCTGAGCTGGCAAGTGAGAAAAAGGTTAGTACGAGAGGATTTATTTATTTATATTATGACAGACACACTGATATGGCGGCCGGCTTATTGCAAAAGAGAAAAAAAGAATAGTTAATGCTCTTAAACTCAGATAAATGAGAATAGTTAACTCCGATGCTCTTAAAAATATATTTCAATTGCACGTGAGCAAATTATTGTGTTTCATCATGAAATCAACAACAGTTTATACTTTGATTCAGGTGACAGCGAATAAGTGAAACAATAACTAAAATGAAGAAATCCTTCCTGCCTTTCCACCCACACATCAATCACTCCCACACGATACTTCTACAGATCAAATATTCATACAGCTAGTTCAAATATTTGATTGGCTTGAACACCACCCTATCTTCTATTCAAATTTCAAATCTCCTCCTCCGTAACTGGAGCATGATTCAAGAACATACATCTCTTTATTATTGTAACCCAATCCTGCTTCATTAGTATGTGGAGACATGGTTCACATTTGAAGTGCTCACCACTGCTCATTAAGCTTTCATTAATTACTCACCTGCAAGGCTTGTTCTGAATGTGACCCATGTGGAGAACATAGCGCGGTGGAATCCATTTCACTGTATCTCCCGACATAGATCACCAGCCTGCCTGTACATACATTGTTTTTCATTATGTTTTTTTTATTATTATTGATCCAATATCTAATTGACAATGGAATAATGAAGCGAATAGTTTTACATAATAATACAATTATTTGATTCTGCACTGAAATGAGTATTACACTACCAGAGAATTGCATTGAGAAGCATCATGTCTCCTTCCTACAGAGCCCCTCTGGTGGCATTTGGTGAATATTATATATTACGTGGCCACAAAATAATAATGATAATAATAATAAGTCACAGCCATTAGTTATTAAGTCCTTGTGACAAGATTATCACCAAGTGGCCACAAGTAATCAAGTTGTGCGAATGAGATGAATAACTCTCGGCCATGAATTATCATCTCGTCCCCATGAGATGATATGCAAACTCGTGCAAACGTTACATTTGTTTTTACTAAATGTCAGCAGACGGGCTCCGTACCTTGCTAAAGAAAAATCTGGCTTCTAAAAATGCACACAACAGGCAACCTGCATGTCACCCAGAAAGGTCGGTGTAGTCCATGAGTACTGACATTTACTTGTTAGCTTCGTTAATTGCAAGATAAGCCACCTGTGCTCCTCTAATATCATCAATCAATCAATCAAATTTCATTTGTATAGCCCGTATTCACAAATCACAATTTTTCTCCACAAGGGTTGATCCTCTGAGGAAAAACAACCAAAAACAGCTTTTTTTTTACAGGAGTAAAAACAAAGAAACCATAGAAAAGAGCTGAATGTTGCCTGTAACAGAGCACATCAACAAAATAACAATATTTACAACATTCATGAGAAAAGACAGAGTCTAAGATAAATAAAGAGGTGTATCAACCTTTTAAGTGTTTATACAAAAGACAACGTCTGACAGAGAAGAAAAGCAATGACAAGTTTACTGACAGAACAGTCTAGGTGTAATCATAATCCACGATCAGCTGCCACCACAATCCACGATTCACAATGTGATCCTGGATCCATTACTTCATAGCTCCACAGTAAAAAATAATGAGTGTTTACATTTTGCTCCTTGTTTAGCCGACATTTAATCAATGCAGGCAAACCTTCACTGGTCTGTCTCTGTCCCGGCCGGCATGGTGTCTGACCAGACAGCTGCAGCTTCATGCTCAGCAGTCGTGTGTCATGTCCCTTACCACTGAACCACAGCTACTCCCAGCTGAGGAGGGAACACCATCATGTTGAATGACATTTAAATTGCCATAATTGCAGGGTGTCTGTTGCAATTTCTTTCTTATGTTTATGACAAAACAATAATAATTGAATCCTTTTCTAGGATAACATATTCCACTCACGATCTGCAGCTGTTTATTCTTTTGGATCATTAAATAGAAGACTGATTTATTTTAATTGACAAGGTTCATGTATATTTAAGTTATATTTATTTTAAATTATTCATTAGTATTTAGAAAACTTTCCATTCTAGATTTCTACCATTAAAAACTACATTTAAAAAGAAAATGATGACCTGTAGCACAGTTCTAATAGAGCACATCTTCTATCAAATGGTGAATATTTTCAGGATGGCCTGTGGTGTGAAGGGGCCCATGTGACATCTTTTAATGCGATCCAAAATCCCTAGCGGTGGCCCTGGCTCACATTATTCCACTCTGCGTGATTGCTGAATAACTTTTCCAATGTCCGTGGTAATAACATTCAATGAATCAAGCGCTGTAATGAGAAAACTGGCTTCGTGTCTCTCTAATATTTGCCTTCAAGGTGATCAATATGGTGCTCGGTGTATTTGCAAAAAGTAAACTCTGTGTTGTTTCAACATTGAAGGGCCAATGCAGCCAAAAGCAAATTATGGAACTGAACTTGAATTTCAGCTCTTTATTAAAAATGAAATATTTTAATAATAACTTAAAGGTGCTTACTTGGATTCAGTCTGTACCTTTAGGATCAGGCTAATTACAGATTTACTGAATGCTGAGTCACTGAGTGATGAATCAGATTATCATAAACACTTGTTGTGTGTGAAGTACTTAATAAGTTGTTTGTAGATACTTACTCATTTAAACCTGGTGATTTATTAAATTATGTTCCACTGCTAAAAGTAAAAAAAATCTTGAGTTATTATTAAAAATGATGTGTAAATCGATTGCTGGGAAATATGTAACAGGTGAGATCAAAAAGCTCCAAAACTTGTCCTGTTTGGAATTAATGGAGCACGACACAGTAATGCACATGCAGCCTGTGTGAGCCACTAAATGTTTGTAACTAGTTGGGCCTATGGTAACGACTCAGGCACCAAACAGCAGCCTTTACAGTGGAGGAGCTGCAGTCCACAGTACCAAGGACGACACTTTAGCTCAGAGGCATGATCAAGAGCATGCTCAGCAATTTCTTTGACATTGCACAGTGCGATAGAAGGTGACCAGGGTATTACTTTGAAACAGATCACAGCCAGATTAAAATAAGATAAATTTTTTGTTTGTTATTGACTTTGTCTCTCAACTTTTTCATTTGTTGGGCTTACAAACAATAAAGAACATTTTCTGAGTGGGTGAAAGGGAAAATTGTCTCCTTTCCCATTGTCAGTAGATGAATATACCTTTCAGACCCTGTTTGATGTCACGTTTGATGTTTCAAAGTAAACAGTAAAAAGCAGCATGGAGGCCAATGACTATGTTACTGTGCGTCCTTTTTTTATCCTTTGATTAAGTCTCTTCAAACTCAGCGCTGACTAAACAATGTCCAAGGTTTGCTTTAAAGGAGACAGATGGCAAGTCTCACATTACTGATGAAGGCGACAAGCTTTCATTGCATCGCACATCGTCGCGCATGTCCATCTGGGTGTCATGTTTTGCTCACTGCTGATCAGAACTGTAGATGATGACGGCAGAGTCACAGTTAGACACAGAACCAGGAGTGAATGCAGATTGTTTCCCACGGATGACTAAAGCCAGATGTACATTTTTTCTTTGTCCAGTGTGAAAGGGGGCAGGAGAGAATCTGAGAGCTGTGACGTAGCTGCTAAATACAACTGTTCACCAAAGTGAGGTTATGTCACTTAGTTCTGCATGGGTCCTTTTTTACAAACCCGCCCTGCCTGCACCTACAAAAGTTCCATATCGGACCCAACCAGTTACATGCAATTATCTCAAAGTCAAATCCAGACTCGCCCGGACCGTAACAACGACCCGTCATGATATAACGGACGTGCTACATAAACAGTCGCTAACAATTAACATCAGTTGAGTTAAGGCCTCCTTGTCCTCCCTGTTTAGTGGCTGAGTTGTGTTCTTGTATCTGTCAATTTCACAATACAAACAAATCCTTGCAGCTAACTAGTTTTATATAAGTTGATTTAAAAAATCACTGCTCAGTCATTTTAATTTAGCATTTCTCTGGGAAAGAAAAACGTTGCCCTCAAATTTTTTTATATTTTTACCTACAAAGTTTTTTTGTGGGTTACTCATCGTCCCCTGTTGTTACTCAAGTCTGAAAACTACAATGTGTGATGCAAGCCATTTGGATTTATATATGCAATAAACTCAACACAATTTCACAAAACTAAACTAAATTTGAAGTTAGGAAGGGTAAAAGGAATCCGCAGACACATGAAACTGTTTAAGGATTCATTAACACCATTGACATCTGAGCCTTCTTCTCTTCATCTGACAATGTCTGGCTGCAGCAGTGATGTTTCTGAAGAGTATACTTTGCTTCTAAACCATTATATATTCTTTTTCTCGACCGGGTCATGTGGATAGACAGTGTGTGCGGGCGGGGGAAGATCATTATACTCAAAGTAATGAAGGGATCTATGTTAATGTCCTTTTGTTGAAGCGTTACATTTTACCTCTTCCTCCTCCGGGACTCTATTCAGGCCCATCAATGAGACTGGTAATTTCTTTTTCACGTCCTAATTGTCTTTCTTTTTGTATGCTTTTTATCAGAGGCATACAGTCTCTATTGCTTGAGTGAATTTTTGCCAGTGGCATAAGGTCTATTACGTGTTGATCATGGCATTTTAATGCATCATTTGTGGGAGTTATGCGCAGAATAATGCATTCAAATGAGGTGATTTCAGTCTGCCTGCCATCCTAGATGTTCCTCAGATAGCTGATAGTTGTTCTGAGTAAACTATCAACACAGGGACTAAATAAAGGTTGTTTCAGACATGCTAGGTGGGATCCCACCAGCTGAGGGATTTCCAGTGATTATTGCTCTGTAATGGCTGCTGCTGCCTGTGTCGTCCGCTGCTCCTCTTTAGTGTGCAAGGCCTATGTCTATCATCAGTACCGTCATTATTCTGAGTAATCACCTGGGTACTCCATTTTTATGTTGGCTAGTAAAAGCTCAAATGGGATAATATCTGGTTATTGAGGAGGGCGAGCGTAATAATATCGCCTCATCATCAAGCAGTGTAAACTATGTGCGAGCAGTGGCAGCGATATCCTACAATATATTGGCCCCGGTCTAACAGCCAATTGGAGAAGAGAGCACCAAATCTAATGCGCCTTAAACAAACATTTGCTATGTCTCATTCCTGAAGCTCCTGCCCAGCATCAGTGAGACAGACTGTAGATTGATAAATGAGGCCCAGATGTTGATTTAACAATGTGTGCAAATCATTGACTATTCATACATCCTGCTTTCATACAGAATCCTGCACATGTAGTTACTCCCGGGACATAAAACAGTGACTTTATGTGCAGATCCCATTGCATCTTGTGTAAAATGAATACATCTCAATTGACAAATATGTCAGGAAAATATTAATAATTAAACAATGACTTACAATAATCTCAAACATTATTGAAAGTCTACACATGCATGGTTTAATGATTTTAATCCCTCGTCATAGTCTCTGACGTTGCGTTCCGTAGCATCATGATCAGATTGATTAAGTGCAGGGTGTATGTATGAATCAGATATCTGAGCGGCCATGGGAGACTAAAATAATGAACTGACTGCAGCATCAATTAGCAACAACCATGAGGCAGTCTGTGATAATGCTTAGCAATGCATTCTGAAAAGTCAGCCAAACTAATGGAAATGAGCTCAGGGGGCTGGAGTCAGTGTGTGTGTGTGTGTGTGTGTGTGTGTGTGTGTGTGTTTGTGTGTGTGTGTGTGTGTGTGTGTGTGTGTGTCTGTGTGTGTTTGTGTGTGTGTGTGTGTGTGTGTGTGTGTGTGTGTGTGTGTGTGTGTGTGTGTGAAAATGAGACAATAAAATAATTAATCCTGAAAGGAGTTTCATCTCAGTGAATCCTGACTGAATCCTGAATCTCAAAGCAGAACTGCAAAGTAGCATTTCCCTCTTCTCTGTAATCGTGGCCTGATGGATTTCCTGGCAGGTGAGTGACACCTAAAGAAAACTTCCTCAGCGTACTAACAGCGACTGTCATTGTCGCGTCAAAGGTAAGAAGCATGTAATGAAATTCATGGTGTGTCTGCCAGGTTTGTGCCGGTAGATGTAAAGCATTCTGCTGCTGACCCTCCAGGAGCCTTCAAGGTGAGCTGCAATGACTTGTGCTCGTTCTCTGTGGATGTGATAATTGCTCATTTTCTAAATGTTGATAGACTGTGTTGAACTTCCCCTGCTTGTTATAATTACTCAGCTCTGAATGAGGATGATGCCTGTAGGAGGGATACAGGGTTTTGTAGCTTCACTGTCGGGGTTCTTTGTGTTTGGAATAACACAGGAATTTAAAAATGGGACTCGAGTCATCAAGTCATGACCCGTCAGTGTTTGTATGTGTGCTGCACATTTGTCCTGTCCTTCTTTTGGAAACATTAATTTAACAGAGATTTTTTACTAAGCTTATCAAATTCCTATTAATACCACACAGTGTTTATCATTATAAATAAAAAAGATACTTTGGATTCAGCTCACATTTGCACTGCAGCATTTCCCACATGCAAACATTTTTAACTGAGACAGTGAATTTTGAAGGCAGCAAACCCATTAATACTCAGACTTTCAGCTACATTTTCCTGTGAGTTTCAATTTAGGCAGATTTTTTTTTGAAGATTTGATGTTTAAAAGATTTTTCAAACACCAGGGAAATCTGATTAGAAAGTATATCAGTGCAGTAAATCATCTTGTGAAAAGATGAAAAGGCCCCGAATCTTTTTCCAATCTCGGTCCTTTTCAGAAGACCATTCCAGACACAATAAACCTACTTTCTGATGGGGGAATCACATCCATTTTATTTCCCCATGCTGCTGCTGCACTGTTACCAGCAAAAGTTATTTTCTCCTTCAGCTCTAAACTACTTATGTTCAATATAATATCCAATTAACTAACTCTCAGCCTCCTCTGTGTGGTCTCCGATCCCTCAGCAGTTAATGAAGAGACTGTGCCTACAGGCAGACTGCATTGTTGGCTTTCTGGCTCCGATGTTGACTAAGATTAATCAGTGCATTTGTTTGTGCACCAGTGCAGAGATGCTTTGCAACTACTGGAGCGGGAGCAAAAGTCCATCTGCTTCATAGAGCAGCAGGATGTGGAGGAGCTGGGACAGTGATCAGGACCTGTTCCCTGTGAGCAGGCCTCACAACAAAGAGGTCAAAGCAGTATGGCCTGAGAACTAAGGTCAGACTCTACAACAGCAATGTCAAACTCGATCTCTTTTATGGCTCAGAATGCTGGCACCGAGTAAAACGTGATATGATAGTCTGAAAATAGTGTTTTCAAACTCAAACAATCTCTGTCCACTAAAAGAATTATGATTCCTAATCTAATCCCTGTTCATACTAACGCTGCTCACATACACTGGACATGCGCATTCTTCCGGACACGGAATTAGAGCAGATTGTTCAAATAACAGTGCGTTCCCGCACACGTAAGCAGTTATATTATTGTAAAGATCTGAAATCAACTGCACACCAGCTGTTACCAAAGACAACCGGATCAGCAACACTTGTGTATTTATCTATGTTATGTTCCACACTGGTAGCCAAGGCTGGTGCAAAGTGTTTGTGAGAGTGTGTCACCCTTTTCAAAACATCACTGTTTCTCCCTGTCCAGTCCAAAATGCAGCCCCAGAATTTTCAAACTAAAACACCTGCAGCATTTCTAAACCTCTTCTTTTAAAATGAAAACATAGTGGTGAGGGATGTAGCCAAAGTGCGGTGCTAGAGAGTGGTTCGGGCATGTCCTCAGAATGGACCAGACCACATACCGAAGGTTGCCCTAAGATGAAAACTGTCTGGAAAACAACATGGCGGCAAACTGTGACAGCTGAACTCAAAGAAATGGGTCTAAACTGGGGAGAGGTAGCAACACGCAGGCCAGGTGAGGCCCAGATGGAGGCAGATCGTCGATGCCTCTAAAGGGAGAAAGAGGATTTAGTAGGCCTCACAACATCCTGACTACTCAATGGCAGGGTGGGTTAGCGGTGGGTGTGTGTGAGTGTGACCCCTTTATCAGGGAACAGCACTGCGGCAGACTGCCACAGCACCAATCACACAGCCGTCTGGCAGTAAAAGAATAGGCTAAAGCCCAGGCTGGATTCACTCAGCCAGCCAAATGACAGCCCGGTGGAGAGGAAATAACTGCTTTCAGATCAGTATCACTCATATCAGTCGATAAACACTATGGGTTTTCACCTGCTCCTAGGCCATCAAATTCTCCACCACACAATAAAGGGACCTTTGAGCTGCTCAGCTCAAGATGGGATTTTTTGTTGACTGTTGGAAAACAACAAACTTAAATAAAAACCAATCATAACCTACCACGATGCCCGATGACCGCTCAAGTTAAATCTTTCAGTCAGGTGTCAGATTTCTCGATACTGTCAAAGCAGCATGAATAAGCAAGGAGGCTAACAAGGAGCTATATCTGCTAATCAGATGAAATGTTACAGACCATAATAAGACCTTACAGATATTTGCATTGCAAACACTAGATTTAACTAACTTTTTAGGATGCAGCCCCCGTGACCACCACAATTATTTCATTTTCTATCCCATTAACTCCACACTGCATAACCTTTACATGAGCGAGGACCATTTATCAGTGCAATCAAAGAGGCAGTTGAGTCATCAAATGCAAATGGTAATGAGAGAGCTTTAGAGATGCACCTTCAGAAGGAGCCATGTTACCACTGTCAGTCTTTGTGCCATGAGACTGTGGGAGTGATGGTAAATGTCAAACATTTCCTTTATGAAGTCTCCTTGATGCTAAAGCCTCTTAGCACTTTACCTTCTAAAGGGAAGTTATCTCCCCTTCCAAACAAGAAAAATACCTGTGGTAGGTTCAGTTTTGATGAAAATTCAAAAGGTGTTTAGTTTGTCCATGAAGAGTGTAAAAAACATGGAAACATCCATAAAGACCCGCTCCTGATGTAAATATAGAGTATTTAAATATAAAGGGTCCATTCTAAGGGATAGAAAACAAGAATTTGTACAATTTAGATAAAACACACTTGTGAAAACATCACTAGGATTATTTTATATTCAATTTCTGCCAATAGATCCCTTTCACCTAAATCTTGCACATTGAACCTTTAAGGGGACTGATATATGTGAATGTGAGCAGTTTGGTTCAGATCCAAATAAAGATTCATATTTAGTGAATTTTTATGTGGTTTCAACTACTTTGTGTGCAATCTTTTTCAATTTGTACGGAAAAGGTCCCAATAATTTAAAACATTATCACCATTTTCTTTCGACCCCTTGATGGGCTGAGTAGCTCAAATATGCAGGATAATATCAAGGCAATGTAACGGTTAACTCTGAAAGGTATAATTTACAGGTGCAAAGTCTTCTTGTGCTTTTAGACATTTTCATTATGTATGACTGCACAGATGACCCCGACGATCAATCTTCTCAGTCAATGTTGAGACTGAGCTGCCATCTTTTCCCCTCTAGTTCCTGTCCGGAGTGATTTAAAGTCAGAGATCATCACCTTCGTGTCAGGGCCAGTGTTGGCTCTGGACTAACTGGTGAAGGACACATGTCAAAATGTGATGAGTATTGACCCACGGAGCAGCTAATTCTCACCACAACACTCAACCCGTGAAGCTCTCTGCAGGGTTTCTTTCAGAAAAGACCTTGTCCATTTTCCCTCTTCAAAGGGAGACACCAGGGGCACATCCTGCTCCTCAAAGCACAATGGTGCAATTTAGTCTATTTTAATTTTGTTCTATAATTTCCCCCAAGCTATTGAACCCTTACGTTGTCATTGCTTGCATACCTTACACTTGAAAATCTAATGTGTCCTGCTTAATTCCATTAAAGTACAAAGGAAATTCTTTTCAATGAAAAACCTACAGCATTTCATGTTTATTAATACAGTGTCCAATTCTTTACACCTTCCTCTTCTCTGTTTCTGCAAAGAGTTTCTTTGTTGGTTGTAATATCTACAGGTTTTTAACAGATATTCTTCATCAGCCACTGGACCAATTATCTTTCTGTGGGTTTATACAAGGTCATAATCGATCATTTAAATGATCACATGGTGGTAAATGGGATGTGAATAATGGTGCACGTGCACCGAGACAAATTTTGCTAAAATGCTACACAGAATGTGGACAAGCAAGGCTTTTATACTCTAACTCCCAGTGTGCAGTGGTACCAGTTCATACACCTCAACTATAGGCACAGAGTTGCAGTGAGCCTGAATCTTTCTGTGCACAGACCTTGTCAAATCAGGCCTGTGCAGCAGAACCAATTCCTTCTAAATTGGGTGAAAGATTCAGAAATATCTTTTTAGTGAGTATATGGATCGGGTGCTGGACCAAATACAGTGAGACAAGCCTACAAACAGCAACTTCGCACAAGTATTAGAGGTCCTGGAGAGGAAAATAAATAAAAAAAGATTCGAGGAATGGCCAATCTCAGCTCTGAAAATTGTCTGAGAATTTATTCTAGCTGGGCATAACGTAAGCAATGTGGAAAATGCTGACACTTTGAGAAAATTTACAACTGCTTGGCCTTGGCCCGTGCCTCTCCAGCTGAGGGTTCAGGAGAGCATCAACCTGATTTTCTCTAAATCACTTACCTGCTGGCCATCATGCCCTTACAAAAGCCTGTTATGGCGGCTATAAGCTTACCCTCTATCGCACTCCCGCAATAACGGGCCGGCAGCTGCATCCAAGTGGAGCGGCATCACTCTGCAGATGGCTCGGGAGAAACTGAATTCAAATATTGTAGAAGGGGGAGTAAAATCTGCCATCCTGGATGTTCACCATCGCTGCTGCTTGCTTTGTTTTCCGATTGCACGCAAGATCAGCTCTGTTGCTGGTCGGGGTCTGACCATGAGATTCAGTTAGGCACCAGTGTGTATGTGTGTGTGTGTGTGTGTGTGTGTGTCCTGGTGGTTTGATTTACACAGCACATGTCATGCACTGTGTTATGTGTGGTTCAGGTCACAGGTGGACGCAGTGAGGCAGTGTGCCAAAATAATGTGATTGAATGTCAGTGGGTTTTGCTGCTTCCCTCAAAGGAAATAAATGGAGACCAAATGACAGGTATCAAGTCTCAGGCATCAACATTTGTTATGCATCGCCAAAATGCCTAAAAATAATGCTGAAAATTGCAAAAATATATATTTTTTTTAATTCACTAAATGTTTGTGTTTTACCAGCTGGGAGAAGATGTCTGTTGTTCATAAAAGGTCAGCGGCAGCTGCTATGAGCCTCGCTGACAGTTTGCACCTGTACTTAACAGTGTGAGACACATATTTAGAAACAGTTCAGTAAGCAAAAATTTAATTTCCTTAAACGCTGGTGCATTTAAAATGTTAAAAGCTGAACTATTTTAGCTTCAGATAGAGCAGAGATCTGACAAATGATGTGGTTACATGTTGATGCTCGTGGAGCAAACTCCACCCTGGTTTGATCAGAGTCAAAAACAGATAATAGGCTGAGTGAGAGAAATAAAGAAATCAACAAAAGGATGGGGAAGTGGTGGAGGGAGGCTTAACTGTGCACAATGGGACAGTACTTAGAATGAAGCTCAAACCTCTACATCCATTTCACTGACAAAATTTCAAATGGCGCATTGCAAAATTATGTAAGATTGAAGAATTATATGGTATTTCCCGAAAGGCCGTCGCACTGATGGAGCAGTTTTATTACCACTCTGAATCAAGTATCACCATTGACACTTTCCTCTTGGAGTCGTTTCCAGAGAAATCAGGCAGACAACGTGGCTGCCTTGTTCGATGATAAAATTCATAATAACCATCGATTGGATTATGTGGACGTCTTCGCCACACAAACACTGAAACATAAAGTTTGTCTGTTTTTTCATTAAGAAGATCTGAACTCAAGCAAACTATCCAGCTGTGTGAATATCCAATTCAAGAAGGACCTCCTCACCTAAAACCCTGTGTATCAACACTTCTATTGATGCATATACTGTATGATAGTTAATAGTCTGAGAAAGTCTGGAAAGTTGCATCAGTAAATATGCAACATTCAGAATTCTAACTAGTGCAATCTGATGAATAATCACAAACTCAAATCAATGTGGTATCCCAGACTGAACAGTCAATAGAAGGCTCGAAGAAAGAGGACAAGTCTTTCATAAATTGTGTCTTAGGGAAAAGCATTTAAAATTTTCTGGTAAAAACTAATTCTCCAACAAAAAGTAGAAAAGGTATGTTCGTCAAGCTCGAGGATCGATGTCTGCACAGAGGTAATCTCAAGGAGCTGTATGAGAGATACTCCAACCAGGAAAAGGAAACCCAGAGAGTTGGTTAAAGAAAATCTGGTAAAGCGTATAAACATCTTGAGGGTGAAAGTGTCCAAAGAGCAGAATAAATGGCAAGATGTGGTCAAGAGATTATGTCCCAGTGGAAGAAGAAAGTTAACAAAACAAGTAAGTTGGGGTGGCGGTGCGTGGGAGGTTCTGTGTGGGTGGCTTTAGATGGCAGAATATGGTAATTGGGTCAGAGCCAAATTAACAATAAGGAAGAGAGAATAAAAAATAAAGAGGAGGCAGAGAAGGAAATAAACAAAACACTGACCCATATTATCTAATGCACAGCCCCAAAATAAAACCTGTTTATTAGTCCTGCTGGTACAGGGGATGCCTGTGAAACACACAGGCTACAGGGGGAGTGAGCTGAATGTTAATGCTTACCTGTGACAAAGAAATATTCAAATGCACATCAGTCATTCTAAGGACACAGGCTGAGACCACGGCATTGAGTGCATGATTGAACATCAGAGGCGGAGAGTGCTATCAGCATTTATCTTTGAGATTCACAGCTGGGAGATAAGGCACACTTTAATTGTTGGTCTGCCTATTGTGGGTCACACGCGTCCCATCAATCACTGTAGCCGGGGCAACCTGGCACCTCCAGCCTTTAAGGAACAGAGGCAAGCTGATCATGAATTAGAATAAATTACTCTGGGTGGCATTTTCTCATTTTCTTTATTAGAGGGGAAATATGATAAGCCAGCAAAAAAAAAAAAACTGTTAAATAGGGCAGAGTCAAGGTTTCGACAAAGATAACTACACTTCTAGCGCTGCAAAAGCAACAAGCACTTGAATGTAGCGTTAGGAGAGAGTCACAAACTGCAGAGGATATATGCTCCTTTAAGTGTGGTCCTTATAGAAATAGTATATTTGTCCTATAGTGCTACACCTGGGGACTGATGTACGAACCCTGTTGACTGTGTTCTGCACAGGGAGCAGGTCAATAGTGCAGAGTCTCTAAACCCTGGGGAACAGACCCTATGAGATCGACTCGTGTGTGTGTAGGTGCTTTAGAGGTGCTGGTAGGACAATTTTTCAACTTCAGAGAAAGAGCGGCAAGCTGCTTCCCCCGGCCTCCTCTTTATGCTAACCTGAGATAACAGACTCCTGACTTCCACAGTTACTGTACAGACATGAAAGTGGTTCAGATCCTCTCTATAATCTCTGCATTTATCTCAAATGTCAAACTATTAAAAATGTGACAACATAGGCATGGGCATGCAGCCGTTGAGAAAATTTACATGAAGCAAATATACATACAGATCAAGGCCTGCAACATGAAGCAGGTTTAGTATAACTATTCGTTATCCAGCATCACTGAGCCTAGGTGGTGAACTGGCTCAGTTAACTCTGGGTTTACCTTCCCTGTTACAAATACTGATGTGACCTCCAACAAGGCCCAACAGCCCACTTATGAAAGCATATTTCAATTTAATAGATCCAGATTTGTATTTGAATCTGCACCAAATTGCACAAACTCATAAATATCAGTCCCCTTAACATGTTAGCTTTTTATTAATCAAGATCCAGAAATGATTCTCTAAGAAAAACAATTCCTTGATCCCCGTCAAGATGGAATGGTTTTTTTTCCCGACTCATACCACATCCTTCCACCAAGTTACATGGAAATCTGTTGTTTTTTATCTGTCATCTCGCATACAAACAAACAAACAAACAAACAACGGTATACGAAATACCTGCAGATAAATTCACGTATAGTAACATCTAACAAATTGAGATGTACACAACATGATCATGTAACATAAGAAATCACTTTTTCTGCTTTTTTTGTCCGATGATGAACCGAAGAATATTGAAGAAATGTTTCTGGAGCCACAGCAGAGAGAAGAAGGAAGAAGTTACTGTGTGAGAAGGTCAGTCCGACTGCAATGTTCATTAATAATCATGTGAAATATTAAACAGCGTGTGGATAATATTTCTAATAAAAGACATCTTAGGGTTTTGTCTTTTTTTTTAATCATCGTCACAGTCTCCTCATGTTGTTTTGAGCTGCAGTGAAAGGATAAGAAAGTAAAAGCATCAACACTGTCAGGAATTCTGTCACAATCAAAGAATGTTTGTTCAGTTAAAGTGAAGACACAATATAATGTATTTAATTAAATCTCCCTCCGTTTGTTAGAAGCTCTGGTTTAAAGTGGACACATGGATAATCAGAAACAACAAAAGCAGTGATCTTGGTTATGCCTAAACATGAGTTTAGTGTTAGAGGAATTATCTAAAATGTCAGAAACCGTCTTTGAAAGTAAATATATTTCTATAACGTGCACTTTGAAGTTTTAGTTTGGTCCATGTCACTTCCACGAACATGGCGGAGGCAGGATTTAAACAGTAGTGCAGCCAGCCAACAGGGGGGCGATCAAGATGATTCTGCATCACTTGTCAGGCTATAAACCTGAAATGAACACGCCAACCACAAAACCTGCTTCCTACCTGAATCACAAACAAATCACTATTACACTAAAGCCAGTTACAGTTACCAATCCATTTCCACCTGCTAAATCAAGACATCACTTAAAACATAATTTATTATTTATTTGCAACAGACAAGGGCAAAAATCTGAGCATCAATAGCAAACGCACAAATTCCAGTAGAAGATTACACGCAACACTTGACTGATCTTCACACGGAGGACATCCAGCACATTTGTCTTTGTGGCTCGTGGATGAGTTAAGACATTAGTGATGGAGCCGGATCACAACAATGCACCGTAGCCTCGCCTGAAGCCCACGGATGCATGTGACAGACAGGGTATCATGCTCCCAAACCCTCCTTGAAAGGCTTCTGCTGCTGCTGTTGTGGGGATTAAACCAACCTCATAATGGCCTGTGGGATTTGTGCCACTGCCGGATGACAGCCGTCGAATTGGGTGGCAGGGAGAGATGAATTGCAACTATAACACAATGCTCAATCTATACAGTTGCCAATCACAGAGCAGATCTATTGACCACGGGGAAAAAGAGAGATAAGGCAAATATAGAGCTGCTTCAATGACAGGTAGAGCGTTGCTATGTGGAGAAATGTATTCACACATGGTTGCGTTGGATTTAAGTGTATAATCCCATAAATGCTAAATTCCCTTACCATACCCACACCTCATCCTACAACTGCATCTGCCTTCCTTTCTGCTCTTGTTTTGGGGATTTGTAAGATTATTTTTCCACGGGAACTACTTTACATCCTCAACAGCTACTCCATACAGGATCCACAGTTGCCATGGCAATATCTGTGGCAGGGGAGGGAGAGAGAGAGAAAGAGTGAAAAAAAAAAAGGAAAATAGCATTCAGAGTTGACAGGGAAATAACTGGTTTCATTATATTCAGCCAGCTGATTCTCTCTATCACCAATGACAGGGCGACGGGCGGCTCGGTGAGAGAGCTTTGTGTTTGTGTGCTAATAAATTACTGCTGGGGTCAGGGCTGTGCAGGCCGCACTCACTGATTAAATGAGACCAAACTTATATCCCTCTGACATCTCTCAGCCTCCTTCTCAGGAATCTGAAGGTGCAGAGACAAATCCCATAATCCTAATTAAGTATTTCCTCCTATTGCAGTGTACAAAACGCCTTACTGTTTACACAGCTAAAGCCCTCATTCGGTTCGCATGCTGAGTTCAAACACGTAGTTTAGGGTAATCTTTGCAAGTGCTGAGGGGAAACGTGACATCACCGAATGTTATTAAAAAAAAGAAGTTACTGCGAGAGCAGATAAAATCACTTTTGAGGAAGAGGCGGAAAGTTCCATCGTAAGTATTGCGTCAGCTGGCCACCGACTCCACTGCTGTGCTGTTAGTGGGTAAAAATTGGTCTCGTATTTGAAGATGTCATTCTCATTTTCACTGACTCACAGTCGTCTCATGGTCAATTGAGCAGGATAGTGTGGGAGAGAAAATCGCAGCTGCAGCTGCTGCTTCTGTGGGTTCCTGTGCCTCTTTCTTCCGACCAGTTTAACATTTCAAAACAAGCTGCGCGCCGAGGCAGAGTCGCTCTGCACGTCTAAATCCACATCAGTCGAGTGGGAACAGAACATGAGGTGAACATGTGTGTTTCATCTGAACCGCTCTGCTGCATTTTTTACAACACACTCGAGATGACAAAGCTGCTGTCAACAATAACTCTATCAACAACCATTACTTTCATAATAATACGACTTTACATTTACATCCTATTCATCAGCAGAGCAGAATATGAATAGTTACTTTATTGCACACTAAAAATGACTGTAAGCAGGTTTTATATTTTAATAGGCCACCGTTCACTCAAAAATGTTTTGTTCAGTGTTTCTTCACTTAGATGTTGACACTTCACTTTTACATGTGTCTCATGAGACAGGAAAGCTTCTCTTTGCCCCAATACAAATCTCAGCTGTATGATTTGGTGATATTACAACTGACATGAGGATATGTTGCTGTGTTCTGTAAAAAGTTTTAATTCATCAAACCCAATTTTTTACAATTATTAGAATAATATCCTAATCGTTTGTCCAACTATGGACAATTAGAGTCTCCAGTTAACCTAAACCCAGTCTGCATTTCTTTAGACTTTGGGAGGAAACTGGAGAAAACCCACACAGACACGGGAAGAACATGCAAAATCTGCACCGCGCGCAACAGGGGATTTCAACTGGGAAACTTTTTGCTGTGAAGGTGCCACTCTGTGCAAATTCATGTGTCATTAAAAATAAGTTATAATGTTATCAATGAGTAACAGTCAATGCAAATTCTTCTTAGAAGTTATGAAATGTCCTTATATCTACAATATAGTGTCTGTGAACCCATTCCCTATTCATTTAAAGGTAAGACTGCCATGAAACTGACTTTTAAAATGAGGAACCGTCTGATTCGTCTTTGTATACGAGCCTGTGTTTCACTCGTAAAAGCTGCACTTCATTATCTTTAACTCCGCTTGAATCACTTCACAGTAATGTCATGATTTATATGACTGGAGTCATGTGTAAGCAAAACACCAGTTTGATTCCCGTGCACCTCCACTCCATTGCCCTTGAGCCCTGCTGTGACTACATGATTCAGTCCACACCGCTTTCCGCCCCAATCAAAACATTGTCACTTTAAATACAAGCTGAACCTCTGTCACCGTGTTTATACTCTGCAGGGGCGCGTGGAGCCTCAGAGGCGTCGCACAGTGCTCGCAGTTTCTGTTGAGGCCGTGGAAGGTTTTGTGATTCCTCGCACAGCCTCTGGATTAGGGACAAGGGAGGCTGTGCCCCCGTCAGCCCTCAAGGGCAACGTCGTCCTACAGAGCTGCTCCAGAATGACTAATAACACAGATTCACCTTAAGCAGAAGCCGCTGCTGGAAAAGCTAATCAATAGCTGCTAGGAGGAAAGGCCTCACATCATAGGACACATCCATCACATGCACAGGTGTGCCTGTCAAAGCAGCAGATATCTTAATAAATATCAACTAGGCCCTCTGCGCGCAATTAATATTCCTCATCCTGCCAGCGTGTCGGGGAAACATGTTATGATTTGGGGGAGAAATCATTTCCGGCTCGAGTGTCGCCATTCTAATAAACGTTTATCATGTTGGCTGACTTGTAATTATTGTTAATGACATTGTGCCGATGACAAGCATGAGCACTACAAATTATTACTCCACTTGGCAACGTTGAAGACGAGTTATATAACATCATCCGCTGAATTAGATGATGCTGTTCAACCACAGGTCGAGGGACGGCGGAAGGGGCGCGCGGCACGATAGAGTCGCACTCTAATTATCATACAATGAACTGCACAATGGCAGCTTCTTTATTAAATCGAGCAAGAGGAGCCATCATTCAGCTTTCTGTTGTTGGGTGGAGTGGACGCTGGTGACAAGCTTCACAAATGAGCTGCAACTCTACGACCTGGGAAGGTAATTCTCAGATGTGTGATACTCTGCAGAGAATCAACAGTATAGGGCTCACATTGCTCCTGAGGCTTTTAGCTGACGCTGTTATGCAGAAGGATTTGAGCTGGGGGAGACTAATTCCTGGATGCTCATGTTTTGGTACAGTTTGCTGAGGATGAAGGGTAGGCTACAGCATGACCAGAATTAATTAGGAGGTTATATTCATATTTTTTTCAGTTCATTCTCTTTTTAATTCCACTTCACTTTTGGCTGATTTACGCTGCTGCTGAGCACAGGCATAATTTCCATCGGGGTTTGGATGACTCAACTTTTTTTAAATCCTTTTTTTCTTCTTACTATTTAGCAAGACCTGTAGGCTGCACTTAAAAACCATCTTCAGGCGTTTCCAATATGAGAGATGGTTAAATATATGTTATTGTAATGGCTAAAGAAAGTAATCAAACCTTTTCACTTTGTTGATTTAATTTTACATGGATACAAATTATATACCAATCAGTCAACTCTCATTGGCCCATTATAACAAAGTGTAAACATGTTTTTAGATATCGTTGCAAGTGAAATAAATATCAGTAACTACACGTCTCTACAACGTTTACACACGTAGATTTGACCACTTTATCCAGAGACGTTATGTGGAGAGAGAGCCCATGAAGACTTTCTGGCAGATCCTCATAAGCTCCATCAGATTTGTTGGGTGTGTGAATTGTCATCTTCATGTGTCTCCACAGACGCACTCTGGGAGGTTTAAACCTGGGCTTTGGTTGGACCACTCAAGGACAGACACAGAATTGTCCTGAGACCTGTCCAACATTTTCTCAGCTTTATATGCTTTGGATCATTGATGTGCTGGAAGGTGAACTGTAGCCCAGTCTCAAGTCACATAGATAAAAACTTTTAAGGAGCATTACTGCAATAACAATACTGCAACCTGCATGAAAACAAACAAATACTGACTACTATTGATTAGGAAAAGTAATAAATAATTAAATTACACATTTAGTAATATCTATAATTTGTTTGTCTGTATTTGGAGCACTTTTCTAGCAAACCGTTCAACTTATCTATGACAAACTTTTAATTGACAGGTGACCAGCGCTCTTTAGCAGTCAGTGAGAGATAATTGGATTAATTTCAGATTCAGTTCAAACTCACACGTGAGCAATAATAAAGCAAAATCTGTTTCATTTCATAGCAAACATTTATGATAAAATCTTCAATTCAGATAAACCAGGTAGGATGAACACGAAGTTTTAAACTTCACTCTGCACCTTAGACTTTTAATAAAGCTCTGCACACAACGTCCATCACACAAACAATGAAAAAATGACAGAATATTGTAGTTTGAAGAAGTTTGAGGAGGACTCACTAAGGACACAGGCAAAGAGTTCTATATCAAACTAAGCCCTCAACGTGTTGTTTACTGGACTGAATTAAATAATATATGTCAGGAGATGTCTAAATAGTCTCATATAGGTTGCTGCAGACCCCATGTCTAATTAATATATTTACCCACAACGCTTTCGACAACAGTATGGATACTGAGTATATTCAAACAAACTGAATGAATTACAGTAATGAAGCTGTGCAAAAACATGTATGAAGTATTGAGAAGTTGACAGCAGAGGAATCTAGCAAAAGAATAATTTATAGGTACAGTAATGTCCTGAAGGCAGTGGAGGAATTGTGATTCCTGTGCTGTGGTCACGTAGATTCAATATGCTCATTGATTTCCTTATGATTTCTGGACAAAAAACAACCCAAATCCCTCTCGACTTCAATTATTACTGAATCAATACTAATTACACCGCCTGCTCAGGCTGATTCTGTCCTGCTGATAAACCAGCAAATAAAATCAAATGTCAGGACTCTCTTGGTAACAGATTGATAAATATAAGTGAAGACGACACTTGACAATCTTATCTATAACTAAGTTCTTGTAAGAGCTGTGAATTCAATGCCACCATTATGCATAGGCCTAATGATCTCTGAAGTTTGTCGTAACTCGTGCCTTACATTCATCATCATCAGCTACACAGCTTTGATTTAATTCTTTTTATGAATAAACATCACAAAGATGTAATTGGTTCCACTGTTGGTGCATTTCTCAAAGGTTGTGTTAAATAATTTATGGGATTTTGGCAATTACAGACTAAAGAAGGAATGCCACCCCATGCAGATGACAGCTTCGCTCTCTGTCTATTATCCGGCACACCTGGAGATCCTTGTTCAAATGTTTATTGAGAAAACTCCACAATTCTTTGTCTCATGCCAAATCTTTCTACTGGGTCTTTACTTTTGCATCTTAAAAACAAACAGGTGCTAATTGCTACCTGTGTTCAAGAGAGGCATATTCAAAAGACAATTAAAAGTCTGTTTCGTGCAGCGAGACAGTGGGGGCCAAGTCACATAGTTGGCATTTGACTTAACGCCCAGCTTTACTGACAACCTCTGTTGCAGTTCTGTTTACAACCATAATTGTTCCCGCCATGTGATCCGACACTTTCCCCCAAAGTTCACGAATAATAGGTTACTGCATGACGAAAAGCATATAGCAATATAGTAATTGAGTGTTATTCTAGTGAATAATTATATTGTACAATGTGTAACATCTACATTAGAAGTATTATTCCCAACAAATACAACAAACAAATTTGGTTTGCCAACCAAACAACGTCAGGGCCCACAGCAGTGTACTGCAGTTACCATCAAAACCATAGTAGTTTATTTGTGAAAATATACAAGAAGCATGAGCGGATAAATAGATTCAAGTCTTTTATTCAAATCAAAATCAAGTGATGTTCAAAGATACTTTTGTATCCAAGATGTAGTTAGGCATAAAAACAATGAATAAATTCTTAGAAAACAAACAGGCGCAGTGCTCCACCAGTTGTTGCAGACGTGGTTTTGCATCTCTATTATCTTTCCTTTCTTTCTTTTCTCCCCCTCCACTGTGCACTTGCTTTTCTCTCTCGCAGGTTCTTCCACCCTGTCGTCTCTCTTCTAGTTGTGGCCTTGGAGAGCCTCCGCCATGAACAGCTTCCCGAGGTTCTGGGAGGTGAATTCCTTAACGTTCTGGCAGTAGTTGTTGATTTGCCCTGTTGGAGGACAGCCACGTGAATCCATGCACCCCCACACAAACACGCCCGCAGAAACATACGACACATGCACACAAACAGGTGGAGGCAGGAGAGAGGGGTAGGGGGGGAGAAACATCAAATTAGTTGGGAATTGAGTAAACGGAAGGATCAGAATGTTGTCAGAAGGCGGAGGAGAGCTGAACAGCGTGAAGCGGCAGGGAAAGGGGCGGTCGACTTGGAGATTGAGTCGATAAACTTTAAATTAATGTAATTTCAAGATAATGGCATAGATAATTACAAAACAGAACCTGAGCTCCTGTGATGAGAGCAGAGGCGTCTGATGGAGTTTGGAGGAGGGGGGGGGGGGGGTCTCTGTGGTGGAGATGATGAGTGCTGTCTGTCTGTGTGTGTGGAGGTTGTGTATTTGCGTATGTGCGTACCTGCAATAAGCAGTGTGTCCATGCGTGGTGGAGGCTGGGGAGGCTTGAACATTTTGGTGATGTCCTCCTCAGGCAGCGGGGGCTCCCCTCTGCTCTGTCGCTGGGCGTTCTCCTGCTGCCGCCTCTGGAGGTACTGGAGGGAGGGACGAACACAGGAAGAGAGGGGCCATTAGTGGAGGGGGGGGGGGTCACAGGGGGCAAGAGAAAAACAAACATAATAGCACCAAGAGAAAGGAATGTGGAATGAGAATAGATGGTAGAAGAGAATGGTCAGAGAGAGAGAAGAGGAAAGAATGGGCGCATGGAAGCAAGAAAAGACATGATGAGAATTTGAAGAGAAAAGAAAGGGTGAAACTGACAGCGGGAAGGTGAGGAGTGGGAGTAAACGTAAGAAAAGGGGTATGAAGTCAGAGAAACGAGAAAAAGAAAAGGCAATGTACAAGCAGGAGAGAAATACAGTTAGAATGATGCATAGTGGCAGTGGATTGCCTGAAGAAGAAAAAAGAAAGAAAGGAGAGAGACGGGCATTGGAAACAGTAACAAGAATGAAGTGAGATGTAGAGAAACAGTGATGAGAGAAACAGAGAGAGAAAGAGAAGAGTTGTAAGTGCTGACAGGGATGGAGTGATTTGTGGAGGACTGACAGTCAGTAAATCAGTGAGGTGCCAGGTCTCTGGAGAACCTAAAAGCCTTGTTAATTTGGCAAGATGGAGGAGAGAATGATACAGAGCAGAGGGGGGAGGAGGAGGAAAACTGGCGTGGGAGCACCTCTAGTACTTTGAAGCAAACATCCCACATTGCATCTGTATGGGTGACTAAAGATGACAAAAACTGCTAACACAAACATGTTAAAAAAGGTAACTATTTCTTCTAATGAATCATTACTCCTCCATCCAGAGAGGTTTTTGTCCTGCCGATGCATCAAAGCACGACGATGCTATTTTTCCCAGTTAGTCTTTACAGACTACTCAGGTTCATGTCAAGTTGGACGGAGACTGTGAGAACAGCAGCGTTGCCACAAGGTCTCAGTCTGATTGAGGTCTGGACTCCTGCTTAGTTTCAGCTTTATGTTTGAAGTTGTCTTGGTGAAAATTAATCCAGTCCAGATAATCGTCACAGTTCTCTCACACTGCAGCAGGATTTATCTGCATTTGGCTTTATACATTCACAAGCTTTCCACGGCCTGTTCCACAGAATGTGTCCGGGACCAACAGGCTCCATGCAGGGGAGGGTGGGCTCCTGGTACTGTGGTCTGTTGGGCTTTATTATTATTGTTAACAACTCCCATTTTGGTACCGAATCTAGAGGACCACTCTGTTCTGAGGAACTGAGAAATGAGCTGGGATCAGAGTCAGACTGGGTACAACGTGTACTCAGTCTAATTAGGTAGAGTAGGGTCTTGTTTTATTGCGACATGTCAGCCTTGTGTGTCAATTTTTATAACCTGAATGGGTCAGGTTAACAGTGGCATGGGAGAAAATATGTCAGGAAATCTGTACCCTATGAACGTATGCTGTGAAATGATCATTACATTTTAGAATTTGATTCACACGAGGTAACTGATTAGTAAGAAACTGATCTTCTGTCTGTCTATCATCCAGTTGGCTTCAGAGCGTTTCATTGTCGAAAATATGAAGAAAAGTAGTTTTGATAAATCGGTCTCTGAAGAATAGAAACAAATCCAGTGCCAACTCACTGGTGCGGCGGCTATGGCTCCAGAGGTAGGGGGGACTGTCCACCAACCTTCTGGTTGGTGATTTGATCCCCAGCTCCTCCAGTCCAAAGTGTCCTTGGGTACGAAACTGAACCTTAAATTGCCTCTGATGCCTGTGCCGACTGTGTATGGAGGATGTGTGATAGACAAAAAGTGGTATCAACCTATGTGTGGTCATTTTAAATGCAATTAATTTCACTTGTTTGCTGGTTCCAGATCCTCCAGTGCATCTCAGATACACTGCTACTCAGACATATGACAGTGCTGTGTTTATTCTTTTCTTTAGCACCTGCAGTGTTGGTGTTCTTCCTAGATATTGCAGGTATTTTTAGAAAAGTCCAGTTGCACAAGCCTTAAGTGCAATCCTCCAAGTTTACTTTGTCTCTGGGGCCTGGGTTCTTGAATGCACATTATCAGCTCTTGTTGACGGGTTATAACTCCGAGCTAGTGTTCCAGTGGGTGTTTGGAGTCAAAGAGTAGGTACTGGTCAGTGTGTGTGGGGGTTTTCAGTCCAAAAAGGCAAGCTGTTGCTCCTGACATCCTGTCATGTGAAATTGATGTTTCTGCCGTCAGGGATTTTGAGTTCTTTTAAGGCTTGTACTTCCTGGGTTTGAATTTTGACCTGAGCATCATCGACATATTTAAACCAGTGGCTTGGTGCTGTTCCTCTGTAGGAGGTCAGGTCTTTGCGTTCTTAGTTCTTTCATGTAGAGGTTGGCACAGTAGGAGATACTGGTGAGCCTATGGTGAAGTCATGTGTTTGTCTATAAAAACCCCTGTTGAGCTGAAAGAAGGCATCACAGCCACATCAGAAACATGTAAGATACGATGTTGAAACTTTATAGACGCGTGGTTAGGATAAAAATGAAGTTGGTTCTTTTACCACAACCGTTAGTTAATTGATAGTGCATCATGTTGCTGATTGTACTGTAGTCCTTTGGGATCAACTAATCTGGTCCATCTGTCCTTCAGTCTCCTTTGGATTGTGTTGATTTATTTATTTATGCATGTACGGTTCAGGTTTTACTCTGG
This sequence comes from Paralichthys olivaceus, assembly GCF_024713975.1. NCBI lineage: Eukaryota > Metazoa > Chordata > Actinopteri > Pleuronectiformes > Paralichthyidae > Paralichthys > Paralichthys olivaceus. The sequence goes on from NC_091105.1 coordinate 16,864,600, forward strand.
CTTGTTTTGGATCAGATCCAAAGCGAAGACCTTTATGTCAGACCATTAAACCTTAATACTCTTTGTTTCAGCTTCCCTGATGCCTTTTGGCACACTAGCATTTGTCATGTGTGAGCTAGTGGAGTTTGAGAACTATAAATTTCAGAGTGGCTGTGCATCAATTTAGCACTTAACACAATCAAGACACTTTTCAGCCATAATTTGCCTCATCTTTAATGTCTATTTTCTTGTTTCATATGACCTCAAAAATAATGACATAGTTCAGATATAGCTGAATCATCTAATTTTACCATTAACTATGAATCATGGTTCCTGGTTTCAAAAAATGAACACTTTGCTCCGTACCTACTCTTTTACTAAGTCTTTTTTGCTTCTGTGAATGTACAAAAAAAGATACTGAATAAATAAAGGGTAGTGACACATAAATTACTGAGTACTAAGACTTGGCCACAGGCTGCGCTAGGGAACTTGCTATTCACCAGATTCATAGAGTTATAATTGAAAAATGGAGCTGCCCCAATACTCTACAATTTTTCCAACTTTCTATGATGATTAATAAGGTTCCATTGGTCTGGGAAGCAGCAGGGTCAATAGCACTAGATTAGATGGAGCAAGAACTGTAGATGTCTGAAAGGTGTAATAGAGGCTCACTCTGTTTTTCTCTGTGTGCACTGTTTGTTCATTGTCGATAATAGTGTGAAACATGGGAAAAAGTAGGCACCATTAAAGGGACTGCCTGTCTGTGTGATATTGTGTATGACATGAGTGTGTGTATGTGTGCATGTCAGGGTTAAGGCTTGGGGGGGCAGCGATGATGAGAAGGTCGGTAGTGGAGGATGATGGATCACGAGGGCTTCAGTGTGGGTGATTGGCCGGAGGGGTGTGTGTGTTTCTTTGCAGCCCAGGTTGTGAATGTCTTGTGTACATACAGGGACAACCTGTGGTCACAGATGAATGTTTGTTGCGAGTCTGTTTAACATGTGTAAACTTGCTGTTGGTCGGGATGAGGATGAATCAGCCCGGATCAACCTCAATACATCAGATGTTTCCTAATTTCCACTCGCAGAGAATAACGAAGGAATGTTTGAACATGCATGTGAGTTTGTGCGCACAAGGTGTCACCTTATGCCTCTTTTCTTCCATTTTCCTGTTTGTTTGTCTGTACATGCATGAGATGCTGGATGTTTAGGATGCATCAGGCCGAGGTTGTAGTTGCATATGGTTCGTGACCAACTCTTCATCTGGGTGTGAGTATGTTTTTCTGCTCTGGTGTTTATGCTGCTTCTGGCTCAGTTTGTGCTTGTAGGAGGTGAATGTGTCTCGAGTCTTTGCACACGTACAGAAACACGCACACACTGCAGCTTTCACATAAAGTCTGGGTTTGTGATGAGTCTTGTTGGTACAGAAAATACATTTAAAAAAAGTTTAACTAACTGACTAAAACAAAAGAAACACTCAACTTTTTAACATCAGCTTAATGTCCATTTGTATCAGCTGCCCCTTGGTGCAGTTGGTATATGGAGGTTGTCTGACAGAGGCTGGTGACTCATGATTTAATGACCCTCTGCACTACATTTTCTATATATAAGGATAAATTAATGACTCTAGCATGGAAGTAACCCCCATGGTGATAAAAATGAAAAATTCTTGACAGGCAAAGTAATGCAACACATGGAGGCATGGCGTGTTTGTGATGCTGATCTGCAACGGGCACGTGTCAGCAGCTGCGGTGAGGTGAAGGATGATAAGACTATGACAGGTGTTTGAAGGTTAACATTAGTCATTCTAATCTCATTAGTGTCAGCTCTAAACAACAGAAATGACTTTTAAACCTGTGTCTTTGCTGGAAGTTAGCAGTACTCCTGTTGGTGGGGGAGATTTTCTGTTAGAAATTAATGCTTCTATTGTACAAAGGATCAGGCATTTTTGTGACTGTATTTTCTAGCAGTTGTTCTATAATCAGTTCTTTTTATGGTGTATTAATTAAGCAACTTAAAAGCCAGCCTGCTGCCTGGATTAGTGGTCTCCAGAGAGATCTGACTCACAGAGCGGAAACCTTCAGCTCTAGAAGTGAAACAGACCGAATATAAATTGGAACCTGCCTAATTTGGGTCCCATGTCCAGTTTACTTGTTATTCAAAGAAAGACACAAGTGGAAGACGTCATTAATGTTCATTTGATCATGTATAATTTTGTGCTTTATTGACTGATGAATTTTCTATTTTCAGCAAACGGTGATATGTCTATAGAATATCCACATACATCATCGAGAGTATAGATTGTTTTTACAGATATATGCTACACAGTGATGTTAGTTAATGTTTATATATCTTTAACCTTGCCGTTTACTGTAGTTACAGTTGTGGATTCTCAGTGGGTGTATGTGAGCCTGGTGGACTCTGTGTGTGTGTGTGTGTGTGTGTGTGTGTGTGTGTGTGTGTGTGTGTACACTACTTGGTGTTTCTTGCCTACCGGTATTATGGCTACAACTACAGTAGTTGTGTCCATGTCTGAGAGAAAGAGACTGCTGCTTTCCTGCCAGGTTTGTGGCTCGAGGTGCCGCGGCTGCTGCTGTTCGCTGATTGTGTATGTAGGTGGTGTGTGCGCATTGGTGAGTGTGTGTTTGTGTGGGAATGCGTGAGAGTTACCTGGTGTTTTTGCTGCTGTTGCTTACTCAGGTTGCGGCTGTAGGTGTTATATTTGACAATGTCTTGGCTCATGTCATCGACTTTGTCCATCAGAAGCTGAAGGCTCTTCTCCAAGTGATTGCTGGAAAGAAAAATGTCAGTATGTCATTCACACATTTTTGTACAGCCATCAGCAAGTGTCAGCATCAATGACATACATCATTTTGTTCCCCCTCGTTCCTGATCTTCCAGATACCAAACACTAATTACCTCCGCCCAGGAGAGAACAGTTTTGCCCTGTGCCTTGGTTGGTTGGTTGGTTTGAGACGAGTTAAAAGTTTCCACTGCTTTCAATATCTCAAAAATCTGGCAAAAAGACTGCAAAGGCTGCAAACAACCTGGAACATTTCAAATTTCTTGGCAAGTTTGCCAGCTCTGCAGCACAAATTTACATACTAAAATCACAGTGTGGGGAGAACTGAGATAACAAGAAGGCTTAGTGCCAGTTGTACGTACAAATGACGGACTTGCAGTCCGACAATGCTGCATCCATCTAGTGAGACCGAATCTTTGTGTCCTGAAAGAGATCCGACATGAAATCTTTCATCTGGGGGGTTTGACAGTACTCAGACCCCAGGCCCCCAGGACCGTTCCTCCTGTCCCTGTGTTACGTCTCTGCTCTGCTCATCTCCCTCATCTTTTCCCCCTAACACTGCTGCGCTGACAACATCCTCTTCTCTCTCCTCCCATGAGCCCTGTTTTCAACAGAATATCTCACGACCGCTTTAGGTTCAACCTTGGCAAGACTGCAGTGCTCTACTTCAAGTCTTCTTCCTCTTCTACTTTTCTCTGTGGAATTACACAATATTGTCTTATTTACGAATGTTTGGGCGCTACATAATGCAGCACAGAACTGTGGGAAAACAGATTCTGACTTGTTTATTTAAATGACAATTGTACCCGCAAGGAATGCCAGCCCTGTGTATGTTTTGGCTGTGTGCACTCACGCTGAGGTAACTGTTTTGTGTGTGTTTTATTGTTTCTGTGATTATGTGGAGGCAGAGTGGAAAGAGGTTTGGGTGATTTCAGTTACTGTCCTCTCTGCTGTGAGATTTTTCAATTACCAATTTTATAAATCAATATTTCTCTCTCGCTCCCCTGGCTCCTCACACGCTCCATCTTCTCTTGCAAGCTAAAAAAAAATCATCTTGTCGAGAAATAATTTAAACAACCTCAATTTCTCGGACTCTCATCGTCTCCACAGCTGTTACCTTGAATCTATTGATTGGGAATACCTTTCTTTATAGTGTATTGATACAGAGGATAACCACGTTCTGGTACCACTGCGAAACAAGATCCAATGAAGTCAGAATGGAACTCAACCAAACAAATATACCTTGTTAATTAATGCAGATTTCCTATGTAACAAATTGTTGTATATAACACAATTTTAAGTATATTTTGCCGACATAACACACACGACTTTAGTTAAAGCTTCTTCACATTGTCCCAGTAGATGATGATGATCTCTCAGCAGAATCCTGAGTTTTGTACAGGTTTTAGGGGTTGCACAATAATAAAAAAGTAATGTTTGAACAATACACTCATAAAACTTACTACAATACACCTATGAATCCAGTATTTTTGGTGTGCTATGAATGTGATAAGACTTGAAATAAAAAGGAGAACTGTTATGGTATCATATTATTCACAAACTGCAACGTGAGTGACAGATGAAATCAATTTATAATCAAACATCAAAAGTCTGTTAGTTCTGACTTCTGCACTTTGTGTGGTGTACATTTATAATATATGCAATGGAATCATTAGAGCAGGATCCTTGAAAACATCTGTCAGCTATTTACAGATGGGTGAAAATTTGTTGTCATCTGTCTGTATACATCAAGTCGTTTAACTTGTGTGTGTGTGTTATTTTATTATCAGGTTTTTTTTTCACAATTTCTTTTGCAGTATATCGCGGAATTGATAGGCTTGTGTAGTACTCGTAACGTGGTAATAAAGGCTTACATGAATCCACTTGAAGCCACTATTTAATATTTTGAGCTACCATAATTGAATTGAGAATGTTACTGAAAAATAAAGTGAATTTAAGAAAATCTTCATCCACCAAAGTATTTTGTCTGTGTAGGAAAGGCACACTCCAAAGGGTTAAGTATTTCCACACACTTTCAAAGATGTGACGTCACCAGTTACACCCGGTTGAAAAAAACTGCATAATGTATTCCACACAGCACAGTGTCTGACTATAAACTCCAAAGAGATGAATTATTCAGAGGGGTCAGTGAACCTTCCGATCAACCCTGAATTAGAAATCAAAGTCTATCGAGGGAGTTCCTACGATCACCAATTCTGTTTCAACGCCAGGTTCAATGGCTGCCCCCACTGTATGTGTTCGGCCCTACATGCTCATATTCACACAGGACAGCAGACAACTTCTAAATCTGTATTGATGCGCAAGCAAACATACGCCGACATTCAGTAAATTGAAATTTCAGAGGAGAGTTGTTTAACAAAGCTGCCAAGGAAGTGACTTCCACTCTTAAAATGGCTGTTTTTGGTGATGGAGTCTTTTTCACTGATGGACTGAGGCCCACAACACAAACCAACAGACGTGCTTCTGCAGCAGTGTAAAGTTTAAAGGAGGACATTGGAAAATATAATATTGTCCCAGCACTGGTGTACACTGTTGTCTTTGTGAAATAGGAAATAAAGTATGCATAAAACATTTATATTTTGTATTATTCTATTTTTTATTCTACATTTTCACACGTCTTTCAGCTAACTTTGATGCGACTGAATGGCCTACAGCACTGTCGTAACTATTCCATTAAGGAGAAGAATCACCATAGGCAGGAATATTATTGCCCGGTGATCAAAAGCACCATCTCACTGGATCAATTTCATCTGTCAAGGGTCATTTTTCCACAGAGTATTTTATTCACAGTATCATTTCTGTCACCACCTCCTTTGTGACCCTATTTTCAGGTTATTTCTCTTCACGTCTTCCCTCTTGTCTCATTCGCTCTTTTGCTGCAGCCTGAATAAAGTCTTCTTCTTGTTCCATGTGCCTGCTCTCAATAAACTTCTCCCTTATTGAATATATCATCATATTTCTACAGAGCATGAAGCTATGTTTACATATCCTTCTATTGTTGTACATTTAGGTACAGACAGCCAATTACACTAATCATACATTAGGTTATGGTTTAACTACGTATTTCTATACATACTGCACAACAAAGAGTAAATATGGTTTAAAGGATAATTTACAGTTAACTATGTGGGGAACTGTGAAGATGGTAACAGACTTAGGTTGCTAGATTGATTAGCCACCGATCGGTATTTCCTCTAATTAGTTTGATCAGCGATCTGTATAAACGCCGGTCAGGTGAGACACAACAAACAGCTGTCACCCATGAAGTGCAACTCTCAACAGAGACGAGAGAGAGTCGAGATGGCTCACTAGTCATTTTTCTCAGTAAATACTTTTGTATTTCTTTTTGTTTTATTCCCGGGGCTGATGGTGGAAATAGGTAACAAGTGATGCATCTCTCTTCTCATCTCTGTTTAGAGTTACACATGCACAGTATTTTATTGAGTCCACAGGAAAGTTAAAGCAGCTAAAGTTAAGCAGCTGCTGCAGTGCCAATAATAAACAGTTGTCATTTGAATTCAGGATACTCTCTCATCCCTTGATTTATACAATGTTAATATAGTTAAATAAGGCTACATGATGCTCTTAGTACACATGAAACATTTGCTTCTCTGTGATGCATGTTTCTCGTATAAGCAGCAGATGTTTGTGTTCCACAATATCACCAGACTCCCTTAAAAACTGTGAAATTTTCAGTGAAGATTAACTGTATATTTGCATATAGAGCGGGAGATCTGATTTCCACACAGTAAGAGAGAGTTAAAGTGTGTGTCCTGCTCATATAGTTCAGTTATAAAATCCTACACAGTCACTCCTGCAGCTGCTGACAGCGCAGGTGACACAGACGCAGGCTGATACAGGAGTTTAATGTTGTGCGCAATTAAAAAAGTAACAATGGACATTTACTGACAAAAATGCAAGTAGGATTCAGCCCTGTAGTGTTAATTTGCATAGAGCAGGGGAGAGAAATCCGATCATAAGTGGTCACTTGTATTGTGACAAATGTTATGTTAATCAGGCGTAAACGGGGCCATAGACCCCGTGATCGGAACACCCTCATCAAAGACCATGTAAGAGGGCCTACACTAAAAGTGCTTTGTGATGCGAGATGTATATAGGCTACTGTGGAACAAAGAACCATTTCAAGCCTGTTTGGGGGGAAAAGCTACATAAATGAATTTCCATTCATGCAATCCATCACCACGATCAACATCATCATCTGTGGTAAGAACAACCCTGTTTGCCAGAGTGAAACTGCATTCACTCAGCCCTAGACATAGATGACATTGACAAATGGGGCTGCAGATTGGAAAATGAGACAAAAGAAAAAAAACATTAAATAAAACCCATTATCGTTTACTTTTTTGAAGGAGTGGAAATGAGGAGAAAAGGGTGGGGCTGTCAGCAGAAGATGTAGAGAGACGGACGCTACAATCCAACACAAGGACAGAGCTGCGTAGCAATCTGACAACTTCAGGAAACAATTTCATCTCGCCAGACATCCCATCGGCAGTCATCCCGACAAACCTACGGGTATGGCTGGGCTGCCTCTACTGCATTCCGCGTCATATCTAAAGCTATGTTTGAACCTCTGAGTAGTCATCTTCAAAATGGAGCGATGTGAAAGAAAAGCGAGGAATTCTCCTTCAGTCTATTTGACAATTTGTAAGAAAAGCACTGCGGGTGCAAAGCTTGGCTGGCCACGCGTATGCATTCCACTGCTGTGGAACAATTCATTTACTTGATGGCTTACTTGTGTTACAGGACACAGATGATAAGAATCACAACAACTCCTGATGTGTTCCACTGCAGTGTACAACTAAGCGCTGTGCATTTTGTGTGCTAACAGAGTGTGAATCAGCACTCCGAGTCGTTATTGTGCTAATTTCTCCCACCTGCCCCTGGGAGGCTTTTTGATTAGCAGCTTCACAGCTGTTGCTCCACTTGCAGCGGTTTATCTCCATAAATGATTGCTGATAAATCCTCCTGAGACTGATGCTGATGCCTCAGAGATCTAAATGCAGGACTTAAAGAGGCTGTGAGAGGATATGGTGGGGTGATGCTTGCTCATAATGCGCTCATTAGTAATGGAAGACAAAGTTTGATGGCGAGTCATGCTTTTGTAGACACGTCAGAATAAATACACTTTGACATTTATATGTGGCATTTACTGTACCTTTTTTTTTAGACTGTATATCTCAATCAAACCTCCAATACTGACCCAGAGGCTCAACAGTAAGCTCCAGAAATCAGATAAGAACTCAAACTCAACTCTGTGTGCAGATCTGATCCAAACAACAAGTACCTGTTTGAGTTTGGTTTGACTATGGTGCATCTTACAGGTATTACGATGTACAAAACACAAATCATGAAAACATGCAATAACCACTTGATTCAGGAATTATTAACAGGAATTTCAATTCTTCCATTTGTGAGCTGTATGCAATAACATCCCATTGGTCAAGCCATCAACTAAGGTGAGTACTTCATCATTTTTTTTATGGTTGAAATAAGGTTTATAGAATTGGGCTGATGTGAGTTGTAATGTTTTATTATTATCAACTAATCCCATGCAAAGACCAAAACCAACAGAAAATTTATTCTGCTAACAAGTCTGCATCTTTGGAGCGTCATATAGCTTATGCCTATGTACCATGTAACACCATTATCCTCAGGAAACTATTAAAAACAGATAAAAGAGCCATAACACTGCACTGGGTGACATATTTCCTCATTACAACAAACACAGAGCGTGTAGTTTATGTTTCTTAGCTCGGTGTGTTTTCTCCTCAGCTTATGTGACATCGCTGGTTCACCAAATCTGAGCCTTTCTGCATGAGTGTTTATGGCGCATGTTTTAGAGAAACCTGATCTGGGCTGTGCTCATTGTAATGAGGGAATGTGCAATTCAGTGAACTTATACAGTTCTTTTATTTGTTTTTAATAGATTTTAGAGGACAGAGGCAATGGCTACAAAAAACAATTGTTCTCATTAAGTTAAATTATTTTTGGATATGTCTTTTCATGGGATTTGCATGATGACAACAAAAAGATAAATCCGCCTTTCTAAGAAGTATTTGAAAACAGCAGTGAAGCCATGTATGGTGGGTAACACGAAGTGAGAATACATCAATGGACCTCGTATTATTTCCCCCAATCTGGTACAGTTTAGAACAGAGCAGAAGACACAGATTAATGCCTAGGAGTTCTCTAATGTCAAATCAATTTTAATTTAGAAGTAGCTTTAACTCATGTCTGTGAAAGCAGCCTGTAGGTTTTAAGAAATACCATGATGTGCTCTTTTAAGACACTTTCAAGAACTGACTGCTTCTTCTTTAGATATGCATTCACAATACTATTGGTCACCAAGAGCAAATGAATCATATTAATTTGAAACTTTACTTGGTGTTGGATGGTTGGGGGAGGGGGGTGTAATTTTCATCAATAACCTCTATTACCTGGATTTGACCGTGGAATGATTTCCCACAGAGACTGATGAGACTGATAATTGTTTCATGTTGGATCTTGCTCGTACAAACACCATGAAGCAGACAGTGTAATTATTAAGTTTGAAAAGCTTCCTCCGATCAGAATCTAATAAACTCTTTTAAAACATTACTATTTTGCATGTTTTACACAAGAGCATTAAACTTGAAAATAAACAATGCATTTTTTTATGTGGAATTAACATCTTTATGTGTATATACAAAATCGAGATAGAACCAAATCCCTCCTGAGCGTCCACAGCAGTGAAATCTGTTAAATCACCTACGTGTTCCCCCGCAATGTCAGGGTTAGATTAGAAAAATTTACAGCCGGATTGAAGGTCAGAGGCTTTTACAGAGGACAGATGTTGATAAACGCACACAATTCCCCACAAGACCATGCAGAAGCACCTTGTAAATGTTGATCCCTTGAGGAAAACCTGTGTGGAATAGTAAATCCAGATATCAAATGTACCTATATTCTCTCTTAACGTTTTTTTTTTTTACAACCAAGGTGTCTAGCCTTAGGCCTCATGGTAAATGACTGCATGCATTTATGTCTGACCTGCTTGAGAGGTTGAGCAGTTCGTGCTTGTCGGCGACCGTGGACTTGTCTTCAAGCTCCCACAACATTACATTGATGAGGTGGGAATTCTTGATGACGATGGGCACCTCCTCGAACATATGCTCGAAGCCGATGTTGGCCTTCTTCAAGCTGGAGAGTGAGAGAAAGGAAAGAGGAGAATGAGAAGAATGTCAAGGTACGACAATTTATGACACAATTTACCATCACAGTGGGGATGTAGACATGTTTTTGCCAATTCCAATGAGACAGAGGCAATTGCAATAACAAAAATTCTAAGAAACTGGTAAAAATCTCCTAGTATCAATTAAAATCATAAGCTGCTTGCAGAGATGCAGCGAGGGGAGATATGTGAGAACGCAAATGTCCAAGTGAGAGGCTCAGAACATTCTCCAGAGTTTCTCCTGCCAGTCCACTAGTAAAAACTCCAGAGAACGTCTGAATTAGCACATGTGACACCAGCAGAAGATTCTCGTGAGGATTCACCCGAGTCAGTAGGTGTCAGTTGATTACGTTTATAAAAGTGAAAATAACAAAAAATAATACAAATATCTCAGGATGAAAAAGCGGTGCGACACGCGGAGAAAAAACGCAGACGATGAAGATTTCAAGTGTCGATGTGTGGTAAACAAAACCATGTGATATCTGTAGCAGACTGTACACATTGGGTTCTGCCTCCTTCATGCTCAGGAGTTTTCTGGGTCATTGTGAATGAATCTAACTGGAGAATTTCCCTTCATGTGAGAAACTCCATTGTATGTACATACTGGAGTTTATGTCTGAAATCAGCTATAGTATAATGGCAACACTGTTGTTTCTATTGTGTAAATGGATATCTATACTTTGCAAAAGCCCAAGGAAATAGTCTGAGAAAACAATTTCTGTTTATGCAGTAAGAATGTGTGAAATCAGTGTTGACCGTTAGAAACAAACACTCATTCTAATAAAAACCCAGATCTTAGCTGATTCATGACCAACCTGAACATTTTTTAGGTAAACAGTGAGTGGGTGTGGTCAACAGTTGATTTACCTCCAGGCTTGTTTTTTTCAATGTTTTACTTCTTGTCAGTGTTTGCTTCTCGTTACAAAACAAGTATTTTGCTGTTGCCACTAATGGTGGACTTCGAAGTAAACTGATCCGCAGCTGTAGAAAAGCAAATACGAATCATAATGTTATGCATGTTGCACTTGATATCGAAGAATGGTGTGATACGATAGGATGTGAATATCGCTTACCCCGAGCAATGTTCGACTCAGTAGCATAAATTTAATTTTTTTATGGGCCGTGCTGATAAGCGTGCAGAGCGCCGAGTGACTTTAACCACCTCTTCTTGTTCCTCGGGATCTAAAAGCTGCATATCTCTCTGCCTCGCTCTTTCTCTGACATGGGCTTGTTAACACAAAATGGAACTTCAAACTTTGCTTAATGTCTCACATAAATCCAATAGCATTGACTGACTGCCTTGGTTCAGTATGTCACTTGTGCACAGTGCATAAGCTTCAAACTAATGTCTGTATATGTCTAATGTTGGCTTGCTGGACGTGTTGTGCTTGTTTTGGGATCAATACGCTTGCTGCATTAATCCACCGTGAGCATTGTACCAGAAACAGATGTTTATACTATGCTTGCTTGTGTGATAAATAGTGCTGTGGAGCATCATTTGATTCTGCTAAGGTAATTTTGATAAATACTGATTTGTATTCAGAGTAGAGCACCACCTCCGGCAAACTTTAAGATGAGAGTTAAAGGCAACGGAAGTGGACAATCCTGCCTCAGGCTCCGAGTGTGGAGGACAAAAAAATCAGTATGGATAACGGCAGTCTATAAGGAAAATCTATAATGATATGAATACTGTTTGTTATACATATCGGCACAATTATCCATCTGGAGTGCATTAAAACATTTCTTGCATATTATGACCTTTATGAATATCCGCAGAGTGATATAAAAAAGTGTCTATGAGGAAATGGAAGGACAGCACATTGCAGGCAGGACAAATTGCTCAACCATACTGGACTTAGCACACACTTAATGCCATGCTCTTTCCAAGTCAGTCCCTGCTGGACAAAGCCAAAGGTTGACTCCACAGGCTGACTAATTTGACGCTTTAGATTGTGTGCTGAAGTGGAGTCTATTGACCGTTGCCTCCATAGTCCAGCGGACTTGGAGAGCAGTTCAAAGGGATGGGTCTATTCAGTGCTCATCTATCCCTGCCTTTCATTTCAAAAAGGTGCACAATATATGCAAGCTTATGTAACATCAAATACACCAACATGAAAGGGACTGCTTTCAGCAAACACTGTTGTGTGGGAAAAAATGAAACACTTTTGAAGTTTTGCATCTTTGGAAAAAAAGGACACATTGATATTCAGATTTCAAGTCTCTCTGAAAATAAGCACATAGAGACAAGATTGCTGTAATGGGGTGATATTGCCCTTTCCTGCCCTGAGCTGCCCTCTTTCAATCATGGACTTATTGGGAATACTGATAGCTACAGATTGGTGCCATAATAAATCATAGGAACTAATGAAAAGCTGCAGAAATCAGAAGGATTCTGACTCTGGGCCAAACACACTGGGTCAATATCAGAGTGGCTGGTAATAAAGACAAACAGGTGGAGAAGTATAGAGGAAATGGGGAAGTGAAATAAAACTGATGCAGATCTTTAGTCTATCTTCTCCCGGCAAATATACTTGCTTTTAATGTATTTAAAATTTGTCACAAATATATATATATATATATATATTTATATATATGCCACACACACGTAGAAAGTGAATGGATAGCAATTTGATGCCCCAGGGACTTCTTGACAGAGCATGATCAGCTTACATTTGGCAATGCATGTGTGTTTTCGTCATGGGTGTGTTTATGCCTGCACTAGTTTGTGCAGTTGGACTACCCTGAACAGCCTGGAAAATAGTTCCCCTCATTACATTCATTTTTAGCTGCAATTTAAAAGCAATTACGATAAGCCTTGGGGTCAGAAAACGGTAAACATGGTACATTTGTTTGACGGGCAAGGACGAGCTGATAAATCATCAGCATCCATCTCCGACTGCAGCCACATGTCTCCCCTGTGGATGCATGAGTCTGCATTTGCATCCATTGAATAAGCAGAGTCAAAAGAGCAAAAAAACTCAATTTTAATTCCCTTATTCCTGTGAGGAATGTGAGCTGCTGCGTTAATACATATGCACAAATTATGAGAGCATCTGCACTTCAGTGTGACTGGATCATGAAACTCATCCAGTGTCTGTATGAGTGCATGCTACTCAATGAGCTACTCACCCCTCAGGTGTGAAATCTTTCTCTTTGCAGATCTCCATGAGTTTTGGAGTGAGCCTGTAAGCCTTGAGGGACAGGGAGCCCTGGGCCGTCTTTATGGGGTCTAGAATGACAGGAGAGAGACAAGAGTTTATGAAATTATTTGAAACTGTCCTTTTAACCAGATTTTTTGAATTTGAAAACAACAACAAATTCACAGTTACAGCTTTCTAAAAAAAAAAAAATTAGGTTTTGTCCAGATGATCCCAAGCAATAAGTTTAATGTAAATATGTATGGTCTTCTTCAGACAGACGGGGGGCTCCAAAAGTCCAAAACCTTTGGACATGAGGACTGGTTCTCTGCTGCTCGACTCTGAGCTTGAAATAAAGCATTCAGGGGTGAAGTGCCTTGCTCAGGGGCACCTTTAAAGATGACTGAATGAGTTGAGAACATTTGTCATTCAGTTCCTATAGCCCACATTTTCCCAGTCAACAAGCTTCTCATTACAAGTCTCCCTTTTTCTACCCCGTGGGTAACTGCTTCCAACTGAATACTTAAGTCCAAAGCTTCTTGTGTGTTAATTTGCATATGGTTATCAAAGTTGTTCCTCAAACTAACAGAGTGTATATGAAAAGTATGTGGAGCGAATAAAAATCTGAGTCAAAACAGTCAAAGGTGATTTTTCACATTCTAATAAATCCTTTCAATAAAAACAGTATAGTGTGTTCACTTCAGAGCCAAGGGAACCGTTCACGTAAGACTCAACCAATTTCTTTAGATGTTTTTAACTGAAAGTCTGTTGATGAAATCAGAGACATTTCACAAGTGAGCGTCCTCTTGTCAATATGCAAAATAAAATTAACAAAATCTGCAAATACAATTTATAATCATACGACAACATGACAATTTATTTTTCCATTTACACTGATGTGTGTCTGTGCAAGACCCAACTTCATAATGCAAAATGTAAATTTATTCACTGGTTCAGAATTCATACGTCCTTACTAAAAGCCCTCATTTGAGGGTGCTTTTTCATTCTCACACAATAAAAAACTGTCAATTTCATAGTTTCAAATTGAAAAGATGCAGGCAAAAGAGGAAGTAATATTTTCAGGAAGTTCAGGACATGAGTCAGATCCTGTATTTGATACATTTTTAATTTAATTAAAATAATACTTCATTTTAACGGTGGGAGATGTTATTTCTGCACATGCTAACAAATCTGAGCTGAAGGAATGGATGCAAAACAACATTTGCATAGCAACCTCTCTTTTATAAAATCTATTCCCTGAGCTAGAGAGACGAGTTAAAGTACAAGTTAAAGAGGACACAAGGTAACAACTCTAGAAACTGTCAGACAATTCTTTTTTACATTATCTGTTTCTGCTTCTTGCTACATAGTCATAGATAGCTACATAGACAGCCAATTCCTATCGAGAATGCTAGGTTATGGTGACTCTTGATTGAGACAACCCAACATCTGTAAGAAGCTCAGTGAGTAGAACTCTGCATAACATGACCTCCTAAGAGTCTCTTTAAACCCTCTCAAAAATTAAATGGGGAATTAAATGAACTAAGAAATGTATTCCAAAATCATCAGATATTCTCCACTGAAACGCAGCAAAGGGTTAATAATTTATGTTGTTTTACATCTGAAGAAAACTCTTCAGTTTTAGAAACTGATTGATTTGCTAAAAAAAAAAGAAAATGTTGATATTAGCTTAGATAATCAAACAGAATATTCAATACTATGTTATTTACAAACAGGACTATAGTATCACCTAAGCAGAAATGGAATAAGGGATTGTTTTAATAGCGAAGAAGCTGAAACCTTCAGGAGGAGAATTTGTAGAGGAGCCTTGTTGATGCCATGGAGCTGTTTAAACCAATAAATATTTATTCAACTTGCAGTTTGTCTTGATGAACTACTGCAGCAAAAGACTGATCTGCCCTCAAGGGGTTAATGATTTTGGTTTCCAGTGACCCTTCTTGCATTATTTTGTTATCAATGAATTACACAATGTATATCAGTTAAGATTTTCAACATGAATATTTTGGTCATCGAGATCCTATCTGTGGTTTAAGTGTAATTTTTTTGAGCAGTGTAATTCAGTGTGACCCACGAAATATGTAATAAAAATTTGAATGGCTCCTGAAGAGAAAAATCTCCTCCTCCCCCATGTTAACACTTTTCCTCTAATGACGCTCTGTGCTTAAGGGGTTGTACATGTCCCTGCATTGAACGTGCATTGAGCTGTTAGCAGGTTAGCTCTGTGTCCATCCCTCTTCAACTGTTCACCTCCTGTAAGAAAACTGTCATGGTGAAGATATTAAACCAATTGGTTTAACAACGTGCTCTAATTCTAAGCTGTCACTGGACCATCGGATTGATTAATTTGCTGGCTTAAAATGACCAGTGAGCTAATGATGAAGAGAACAAAAAAAAGAAATCAATTTTCCTTCCCTTTGACTTTAAACAGAGATAATGTCAATTCCTTTGAGGTGCTTTGATCCATTAAGCGCTGCATTATTGATTGACATTAACGGGAGACCTCAGTTTGAATGAGAAAGGGCAGAGTGAGTAACTGCCTGGGTGGCCTGCTGGCCTACAGGACTAGATCAGAGGGGTTCATATGTCAGGTGGTTAAAATTAATCTTTGTCTATCATGGATTTGTACAATCAGAGAGCAAGATAACTCTGAAGTGATTTGGGGAGAAAGGACAGAGACAAAGCAGCACTGACCCATGAATGAAACTAAAGGATGTTTTCCTTTCAGCTCAGTGAGACTTGTTTGTGGCAACCAGGCTTAGGTTTTCAGAAATTAACTTATCTTTGTTTGCCTTTCACATAGAACACAGCAGGAGATATATAGGCTGTGAATTTTCAGGACATTTTCTTTGCTTTATTCTCACATGAGCTCACTCGGACATTTACCGGAGCTTTAGAACAACTGACTCAATCATATGCATATTCACATACAGCCCCTCCGGGAATTTTCAGCAAAATGTCCAGACCTCAGTGAAAGTCTGAGAGCAGTGCTGTTTTTCAGTTCATAAACCTGAAGGAGGCAGATTCAGTACATTATAAAGTGAGCTATGAGAATTGCAATAAAAAAGACTCAATACATTTTGAAAATGTCTACATTTTATTGTTTGTCTACAGCTTGACGAGCGAGTCCTATTTGAACACCATGTATAAATATACACACATATTAAAGCAAGCAGAGCTCTCTCAGTAGCCAGAAAGAAATGACTGTTGTTGCTCATTTACTTACATGTTCACCTATCAGTGCATTGTACTACTGCCTCTGATCCCAATGGCCAGTGAGTGTGGTCATGAATTATCATTTACTTTGACACCGAGGAGTTAAAAGCAACCTGTTTTATAGTGACAGGTTTTAATTTGCTGTCATTTGAAAGAAAGCTTACACCATCTGGGATGGCAGTTGCGGTGCAGCAATTAATGGAAGCTCTTAAAGGTTTTTAGTGTGAAGCAGGCACACCACTTCCATAAGTGTCATGTTACTTGCTACCAGCAACCTTGTTAGTCCTGTCTATTTTCCCCTCTTGTCACTGCCTCCTCTGCTGCTGGCCTCAGGAGGGTGGCAGGCAGACATAGGCTACCTCTGCAACATATTGTGACATTTTCTTACTTGTCATTTAATATTTACTGGGATGGAATAACTCTGGTCTTTGTGGTGTTTGACGAGAACGTATCCCTTACTGCCACTTCACCACCCATGCATCATGCTACCCTGTTATTTCACAGGTTTTCTAAATCCATACAATAAAAAAATAGATTGTTATAGATCTGTACAAAAAGTAAGTATATCTTCAATATTCTTCAAGCTATTCGGCCTACTTGAAATGTACTTGATGTCAACAGAATTTTATCTGTTAATGTAAATCTAAATCCAACCATCAGGATAAAACAGTGTTTGATTTAGATGCAATTGTTTTTTTAGACATTTGTGGTAACATCAACTAATAGTTTCCTACATCTGTCAGACTGATTTATTGCTGAGACTCTGAATGTGAACCACAGCAGAATATCTTAACACTGCTCAGTAGCAGGCCAATTCTTGGATCCATATTGACAAAAGAGACTGAATTTTACTTGATTTGATTGTTTAATCATTGCTGAAACCTAAATGAATATTAAATCATAAACTGCTTTAATTGACTCAACATGGCTGCGGATCTGCTCTCTGCATTCTTATTCCTTTAACTGCCAATAAAACATTTCTTGTTCGTGAAGGGAATAGATTAGATTAAGGCAAAGACCACCATGTGACTATTCCCAGTGGGACTCACTGGTGGACCTGTATTAGTTGACCTTATTTTCCTTTCACTATTTAACCAATTCAACAACTTAAAACAATTTCAGAATATATTTTGGATGGTTTTTATACAGTAACATGGCTTAGTGTCAAATCAAAAAACAAAACCTGTCATTTTATTTCCTTCAGTTGAAATTATTATCACTCTGCACTGGCAACAGCTGTGGCCAGAGGCATCTTGTTTTTGTGTTGTCTGTACATCCATCCTGGAGGCAATTTCTGATAAACAGATTACAATTTGCTCATCAAAGTTCATGGTGACCTCACAAAAATTTTGGGTCAAAAATATATGACATATACATATGACAAAATTTGACAAATGTCAAACTGGATAAATAAGTGATGATTATTTTATATCCAAAAGGTCAAATGTCAACTTCGCTGTGACATAATAGTGTTATGCAAACACTTGATCAATTTCATTTCATTCCCTGAAAGTTCTCACTACAAATATCTCGAGTCCATTTAGACGCAAATGTACGGTAAGATGCAACTGAAAGATTTTGACTTTTTGTCAGAAATCGAACATTCATTCCAATGTGAGGGGACAAGTTGGTACTGTAACGGCATGTTTCAGATTCAAAATCAACAGTCTGGAGGGTGCACTAGACAATCTCAAGTAGTTTGTCTCCTTACCCAGCAAAGAGCGATCACAGCCAGCTTGACCTATTGAATGCCCTGTTGACCTAAATGGAGGACATGAGCTAGAAAATCCCTCCAGAGCAGACAACCATGACACCAGAACTGTAAGCAGCAGCTGAGGAGGCACCAAAGACGAGTGGAGCAACTTCATGTTCAACTGTTGCACATTTGATCTTTATTTTTGTAAAAGTGATAGCCCAACTGCAATTTTTGATACATAACTACAAGGTACAAATTCTAGTTTGGTTATGTATTCTATCCAATTGCAATACTTTAAAGGTTAGTAGATTTAATCAACATAGGAAAAGACTATGCCGTAATGATGTCATGAGAAAGTGGGCCATGTTTTATTTTAATCTGATACCACAGGTACAACCCAGTAATTTTGAGCTGAACATCTTAGGCGGTCAACACCAAATTACTTGAGTTGTAATATGGTAGACAGTGAGATACCTGAGAAGGAATATACAATCAAAGTATAGACTTTACACTGTGTTCACTGTAGGCCTACTCACCATAGATAAGAACAACTGACTCCTCGATGGCGTGCTGGTAGCTGAACTGGGAGTCGAGCAGCGCCCGGCTGACAAAGGAGCCATAGTAGGTGGACTGGTACCAGCCCACATGCAGATGGTCAATATTGACGTGACGCAGGGAACGCATCATCTCCATCTGGTACTGGACTACAGGCAGAGAGAGAAGGGTGGGCATGGAGAGAGAGAAAGAAAAAAAATAATTTAGTATGAAGATAGAAATTAGATTAACTTTTTTGGATCTGCGAATATCTGGTCTCCATCTGGAGCTGGAGATGGTGCATGAACAGGGTGGGGGATGGGGTGGGGATGTGACAAACATGAGAAATGGCGAAAAAGAGCAACAAGGATGTGAAGAAAAATTAATTGAAACTGAGAAAAACAAAGGCTTTATCTTCTGTTATCAAGTGGTTGTGGTGGAGATTTCTAAAACAAACATCAACTGGGATGACAAGTCACCCTTTCGTTCTTTATGTGAGAAAATATATCCTGGTAGGGCGACAACAGCTGGATAGATACACAGACAGGTTTCTGCTACTGGAGAGAAGGCCAGACAGATTGCGAGCACAGCCTTTTCATTACACCAGACACATCCTAAGGACGCTCAGCCAGAAATACAAACTACCTGCCTTGCTGGCTGTAAGTAACAACCGAAGCAAGCGAGCTAAACAGCATCTCCATGCCGGCTAGCTGAGGGAGGTTGATAAATCAGAGTGTTATTGGGCAGCTGTGGCCCCCAAGACCCCAGACTGTAGAGCACATCCTTCTCCTGCTGGGGCTGTTAACGACGACAAACCGAAGAGGTGGAGAAGAGGGAGAGTGGAATGCAGGCGGGGGAAAAAAGAGGGAAGATAGAAAGTTCAGACAGAGAGGTAACGGAGAAAGAAGGTGTTAAAGATGGGAGAGAAAAGGGAACAAATAAGTAAAGGAGAGAAACAGTCGAGAAGTGGAAAATTACAAGAAAAGAGAGGAGGAACTAAATTATAAAAAGATATATGACCTTCTTACAAGGGCAACATGTCTCTGTTGGGATATTTCTAATGGCCTGAATTAAACCCCTGGCATTCAAAATACATGAACATGTCCTTTTGTCACTTTTTGGCATTTGACCTAACAAAGTTATTTCTCACAAAACGACTCAGAGCTGCAGTTGTGGTAGTTTACAGCTTAAGTCTGAAGCATTTCACAAAAATACTTTCTGCTATGAAATATAATATCAGAATCTTTCTCCCTCTTTTGTTCCTTCCACAGTCTCTACAGCACAACAAGCACACACACAAATCACAATGGTCTGCACACAATTTAACATTCAACTGCTGCAGGTGTGGGCCATGAAAAGGAGGGCAAAGCTGAGGTGCCTCTTCCTCCCTACAATAAAATCTCATTGAATTTTGCTAACATCTGGATTGGAGCACTGGATGGGGGCAGACAGGTGGAATGGGCTTATTCACAACCTGTCCTGCAGGGATGGACTGTATGTACAAACCTGCCCTTTTACTAAGTGAGTGACATGGTCAGTGAAACAAAAGCAAGCAAAGCAGATGAATGGGAGAAATAGAGAGGGGACGAGGATGGGAAAGAAGAGGAGGAATTGGGGAAAATAGGGTTCATGAGGGTTGTAGAAAGATTGCAGACTGTGTGGCAATTCTGCAACAGACCACAGGACGAGGATGTGTAAAGGTGGTGTCGGGTGCTGCGTGTGCTTCTTCGCCGTAGTAGCACACCCACAGGAGAAATGTGTGTGTAGTAGCCTATATTTCAGAGAGAAAAACTAGCTGGTGGGGTTAGCATGTGGGAGCTTCTTCTTTGACTGCGGTGACGAATAAAAAGAGTGAGAATTAAAACAAGGAGTGGGAGAGACAAGTAGCAGAAGAAGCAAAAGAGAAATTATGAGGAACGAGACAAGTGTTAGTGACAGACTGAGAGCGAGTCTGTTGAAGAGTGGCTCTGCCCAGGGGCTGGCTAGCAGCAGACTCCAAGACAAACAGAGCTGAATGGAGAGGGAACGCAGTCTGCCACCCAACTACTAACTACTGTATCCGTCTCTGCACTTCAGTGCCAATCAGTAAGGGTGCTTACCTCTCAGGCGCCACTGATGCGTATACCTGCCCCTCCACCCTATCATTAGTGGGCAAATTGTGCACAAAGTGATCTGTCTCTAAAGTGAACACTGAAGGCTGGAGGATTGACAAAAGAGGCAGGGAAACCAATCAGCCATTTCTCCTGTCCTAGCTGTTCACAAATAGTCTTCCCAGTTCTTTTTTTCATCATTTATATGTGTAAAATATCTTTATGCTGATGGATGGGTGGGTGGATGGCTTGTTTCCATTGTGATATTTGTCTATTAGGTCTCATCGCATACTACTAACTAAATATCTGTATGTGCTTCCCTCTGTCAAATTAAGTAGACATAATGGCTTTGTTGATGCTGCTAACATGTGTTTTAAAGGCGAGGTTATCACTTTCTAATTATATAGTGCCATTCTGTTTTTTGCTTTGGCTTGATGTTAAGAGTAAAACTCAGAGATTAAGAAAGTACAGTGGTAGGTTAGTCAATAACTGCCTTTAGATATAATGGACGAGGAAGTTAAGAGTACAGATGAGATACTGAAGTACATCAAATTAAATAAAACCAACTGAGGATGTGTTAGTCATTGAATCAGCCACTAAACAAATAACAGTTTTACCTTCCATTTATCCCATCACTTTATAAACTGTGTTTTATCAGTTAATGCCAATCATTCAGTACATGACAACATGAACAACTCAGTCACTTGCTTTGCTCTGCTACTAACCTCCTGATCCCCAGTGCATTCAGGAAAAACTAAATATACCCTGAATTCAAAGTAAATGACTTTCACCATCTGATGTTAAAAGTTTGGATTCACAGTGGATGCAGTGTTTTCAGAGTTGTCTCCAAATTCTTAGTGTCCTTGACTTCTTTGCAACTGGTTTCATTCTGAATCTCCAGTGTAGGAGACTAAAATGTGAAACGTTGTGGATCTTTGGGAAGATTATGCAATTATTTCTGTGCTGAGAATTTCAAAAGCAGAGAGTTGGATACAAAGAAATTTAAAAAACATGGGATTCTGCAGTGTTTTCCCCACGGCAGGTAGGTCAGCTGAGCACCTACAAGCAACGGAGAGACAAGACTCCACGGAGCATCCACACACAGTGATAGAAAATCTGATTTTGTTTGGAAAACAGAATTTTTCTGTAAAGAACATAATAGTGAGATGTATGGTTGTGGCAGAGAAAAAGAGACTGCCTGAATTCATCCAATTTTGATCAAACACAGAGGGGTGGACAAAAACCTGCTCCAGCGTCTGTGTGAGTTAAACCTTTCGGCACGACAATGATCCAAAGTGTACAGCCAAGACAATGCTGGAGTGGCTACAGGACAAATCTGACTGGCCTCCAGTGGCCCAGACTTAAACCCCACAGAACATCTGTGGAGAGACAGCAGCTCACACATACTTCCATCCAATCTGCCTCAGCTCAAGAGGATCTGCCAGGAAAAGTCGGATACACTGCCCAAATCCAGGTGTACAGAGCTTGTAGAGACTTAACCCAAGAAGACTCAGAGCTGTAATTACTGCCAAGGGCACTAGACTCAAAAGTACTGAATTAAGGGTCTGGGTCCATTTGTAAATGAAAGGTTGCACTTTTTCAAATGTTGCTAAAAACATTTTTTCGTGTGTTATTTTGGAATATTATTGTGTAAAATGGCATTTTTGTTCATTTACAATTACATCTACAACAAAGTTTTGCAGAAAGTGGGGTTTAAACGGTTTCTGAAGCTGCTTTATAAACTAAAACCCACAATGCTGCTGCAAAGTGATGTTCACTTTTATTTTTATAATACATTTTCACCTTGAAGAAAGTGTCAAGAAGTCTTTGCTTATAAAGTTCCAAATGGGTGCCGTATTCAGAGAATGGGCCCAATTAAGTGGACTAAAGCAAGTATAAACATTACATGGTACTTTTACTAATATGAATCAACATCTAAAACAACATGAGCTATATGAAAATAACAAAGGAGGACTGGATGTCTGACAGCACTAATAATTTTCCTCTTTGGATGACACTTTTGGATGGTATTAACAATCTCAGGGGATCTGATCCAAGTGGTCAGCTCTAAGCACAGGTGTGAACGCATCAAGGACACATTTGAGATCCGATCACTCTCAGTTTCATGTGAACCGAAAATATTTTAGCATTTCTCATACATTGATATATTTGTGTCCATCACTATGATATTAACATGGACCAGCACATATTGATTTTCTTTCAAAGGGGTATAATCTTATTTCGTTGTAAAACTACATGCAGCACATTGATTCAATGAGTAGCTCCTGGCTCTGTTCTCAAGCCGACTCAAAAAGACATTGACAACGGACCAATCTCTAAACTCAGACTGGCATCATCACTTGGTCTTTGCGGACAGAAATGATGGACATGTTTATCTGCATTCAGTGAAGGGCAATGAGATCCAATCATAACTGGTCACAGGACACACCTGTGGAGACACATGCAATATAATGTGAGGTGTGAACAGACGCACTCAGAAATGTCCACCTGTGATTGGATCACTCAAGGCGCATGTTAATACAAGGTCTGTAAAGGGCCAAAGATTCAAACATAGCAAGAGTAAAGAGGATCGTCTTTTAAATCTTCTGAAATTAAATATGGACATAAATGGAGGTGCATGTGAAGAGTATTTGCAACTGAATGTAGTTGTGCTCTGGTTAGGGTAATGACCGACGGTACATGAATGAAAAAAAGAAGGTTGACGCATATCCCACCTACATTCTGACGATTAACCCCAATCAGCCAATGCTAACTTATCTTACTGGTTCCAACTATTATTACTATTTGACAACTATTTCAGACTTTAAAGTGACGTAATTTCTACCATATGATCAGAAATTATTATTTGATTTATGCTTAAGGTCATGTCTATAGTCATATTGGATGCAGAGATAACTTCTTCATGCCGTCACTTAACATATATTGTGTGACTGGAAATAATCTGGAAAATATGTTTTATTGACCATATTTTTTTTACCTTGACTTTTCACCAATCACATCAAAAAGTTCATCATCTGGAGATACCATCCCCAGTAATATTTCCACCAAGTTCGGTGGAAATCTGTTCATGCATTGTTGAGTTACCCCACCCACCCACCCACACCCACACAAAAACAATATCCTGCTTGCGCCGCTATGCTGGTGCGCAGGATAATAAAGTTTGCCGTTATTTCGACTACCACTGAGGTGGAGGCGATGATTGTAATGAATTTGGGCGCTACCACTGATCCACGAAAATGAACCAAATAGGTTTTTATGTTGTAGCCGTTGGGGCCAGTGGACATCTTATGTAATCAGTGTGTGCCTGAACACTGTGCAATGCCGACTACCGTGGCAAACCTTATGTTGATCTACCTCAGGCAAATGAGATTTTGAGGTTAGGTAGCAGGTATTTGATTTTCCTTCTCTCTCCCTTTCTAAAACTATGTTAGCAGCCACTATTGGTCACAGAGCTGTTTCAGGAGAGCCCTCACAGTATAAAACGAAACAAATATCTTAAAAATCTACAGCAAGTCCCTGCATGACAAGCTAGTTTAGAAGCTATACATCTATCTATATCCTGTCCAAAATAGGGCAAAACCTTCTTGCTCCCCACTGTTGTGTAAGTAAGACAGCTGGTGATATGTTGTGCATGGAACGGCAGCTTTAGCCAGAGAATAGCCAATTTAACAATATCATCAAGGCACAGAGCGGAAGCATGCGCCACCGTTTGCTATTCCCCACTCATTTCTACTGCCCTGCCGCCTCTCCTATCAATCAATCTAGGTCCCGAGGCCAGACAGGGAATGAGTCTGCCCATTCCCTTTGCACTGCTCAATGTGTGCGTGTGTGTGTGCGTGTCTGAGAGACAAGGAGAGAGGGGGGAAAAGGAGAGGGGGTGGTGTGTGTGTGTACGTAAGACAGTGAAAATGAAAGTGTGTTTAACAGAGTATCTGTGAAATCATGAGTTCAGTGAGGGAAACAGAAAGCGAGGGAGGAAACAGGACATGATGGTAAGTGAGCACAAAATGTGGGATAGCAAGAATGTGTTTTTCTACGTGAGCAGGTGGGTTAGCTTAAATGTGTGGAAAACACTGAAAGAGAAAAACTGGGATGTGGGAAGCCTAAGGATACTATGTACTGCATGCTGTACATCTAAAGTGTGTGTGTGTGTGTGTGTGTGGTGGAGTGGAGGTATTTATCAGCTGGGAGCTAAACTCTACACCTTTGGCAGTAATGTTAAGAGTCATAATCAACAAGGCGCTGTGTGTGTGTGTGTGTGTGTGTGTGTGTGTGTGTGTCTTTGCAGTAAATCAGACAGATAGTCCATACTCTAATACTCAATGACACAAGAGGTGAACTGCATCAGACCTTGCATGCTGCTGCAGGCAACAACATCTCAGCAGAGGCAGTGGGATGTGTGTGACTGTGTGTGTTTGTCAGAGAATGGGAGGATGCACGTAGCTGTGTGTCACAACATGTTCTAATCACAACCCTGACAGGGTGATGGGGCCGTGCCTGGGAAAACTGTTGGGGTTTCATACATCCACGCATGCGCGCACACAAAAAAACAAATATCCAAAAAGGTCAAAATTAGCTGATTAGTCAAACGTCTGAAACTTGGTGAGTTACATGTTCTTCCATTCCCTTCATGGTCCTCATGAGTTTCGGGAAAAATTCAGATCGTCAGCCAATCTGACCGCAATCCAAAATAGCTGGATTACATTATTTCAAAGACTTTTCCTCCGTTAGTCAAGAAGAATAAAATTGTCAAAGATGGTTTATAAGATAGTGAAAAATAACTCCTCTATGCTTTGTTTTAAACTAAAATATTCAACAATGACTGCACTGCCCTCCAAAGAGAGGCAGTGGCGTTCAGCATGGTAAAAGTCAAGAGACGAGTTTGCTTTCTTACCCAGTAAAAAACATTTTTCCGTTTTGATGACCCATCAATATCGTCTCAAAGTTGAAAATGAAAAACACAACAGCAGTCATTTCGGATGATTGATGCAACTGCTACGTTTGCTGGATTGCTAATTCCTCATATTCTGCCCGAGGTGCTCAGTGGTGGCAACAAAGCATGCTCATCTTGGCGTTTCATAAATACTTCAGAGCCAAAAGGAAAGAAGACAATTTTTATGCGATTCACAATTCAGAGACACCTTATTCTGCCAGTGTTTTTCCTCCGTGAAAAAGTCTTTTGTTGCACACCTTTTACATATTTGTTTCATCGTACCCTCTGGATATGGCACGGGTCTAATTTAGTGAGCCAACACTTACGACCAATTAATTCAACAACAAAATACTTTTACTTTGTGTTCTATTGTCACATAAATTAACTGTAACATCAAAACAAACTACCAGGTGTTTTGTAAGGTATAAGAGAGAATGATTCCTACCATCACTGTTTAAACACATTTCAGATCCTTGGTTTTCTTTAAAATCCTCCGTGACAATTTTGTTATGCATTCTATAAATACATGTACCTTAACTTTACTTTACGTGCAACTAAACAAAACACTAAATCTTCTATTGTTTACTGTGGTGTACAAAGTGAACTTCTCTGTTTGGAAGCCTACTGCTACGTTCCTGTGGACCCCTCCTCTTTTAACCATGCTTCTCCTCTGGATTCCCCGAACAAAAACAGATAATACCTGCTGATAATAACTTTTTCTCCTCCTCAGAGTTTACTCATCACATTACAAAACAACAGTATTGTGTAGAGTCCTGAGAACTTGAAACCCAAGTGTTCATTGATGCCCTGAGCATTTTTGGTCAATACAATTTACTGTTGAGTGTTAAGCTCAGTCCTCATAGATTGAAATGTAATCAAGCTAGAAAGTAATACGATACCTTCACAATGAATAGAGAAAGGAAATATAGCTGCAAGAAGTAAAGATCGGGGTCCAAGCAGCGTATGATTATTTGGATAGCACATAAATGAAATGAGTTAGTTAGGCTCGTCCAACCGGGGGATTTGAACCCCAGATATTTGTATATGCAGTGAACTTTACTCATCGCATGTGCCACTGGGGTGACATAATAACTGATGTAACTGGGATATTTTTGTCAATTTTTACTAGAATACATTGGACAGTTTTTTTTAACATTAGCAATTTTCGATTAGGTCACTTTAGGTAGCATTTGAAGACTCATGGAAATAAATATGTTAATTGAGTTAGCATATTCTAAATAATATATAATAACTGACTCTGAAAATGACTGAGATAACACCCTAGATTGTGTGAACTGTAATTCTTACAAATCCAAGCTGATTACAAAATATAAATTGTTGCCTCCCCTTGTGGCAAACATCACAAGACACCATAGGCAATTTCAAATCTTGCATCTAAACCTGTGCAACAAGAGTGCTTGTGATTACGTGAGCTGATTTATTTAAATCATTTCAAACGTATTCAAGTAAAAGCCAGATGTGTAACTTCAAGACAGGTCGATATTTCAAAATTCCTGTAAGACAATTTTTTCATCATTCTTTGAATATTAAAGGTCAAATTAGTTTAAGGTGCTACTGAGGCTAAATTTGACATTGGATGTATTCCTGCATCATTCCACATTACCCAGGTGTAACTAAGATTTAGCATGATAGCACCAGAGAAAATCTCTTGAAAATACAGTATCCTCCATAAAATAACACCTAAGACCGCTCTTCATTCATCCTACTGGCAAAATATCCTAAATACATAAACCATAGATACATTTCTTAAAGACTTTTTTTTTTTTTTTTTTTACTTCCATCAAGCAGGTAACAGGGTGGACTAAGTGGCTGTTATTAAGCAGGGTGGTGGCTTTCAGCACCACTTACTGCAGCCGATAATAAAGAGAAGCCAAGACTTAAAAGAAGAGATTAAAAATAACCACAAAACTCTCATACTAAACCACCTCCACCCAAAAGAACTGTAAGAAAACTAAATTAACACCAGAATATTGAAGCACCCATGTTAAGAGGCACTTTCATTAAGGTGCAGAACAGTGATTCCCAGCCAGGGAATGTTGCCCAGGGGTCAAATGAAAAGATTTTTAAGTATCTCAACACTTTGAAAAAGATGAAAATTACAATTCAAGACTTAGATGTATAACCCTTGTGTTTCATCTTAAGAGCCTGAAGAGTTGTCAAGATAAAGAATAGAAAATGACTTTGGCCCAATACCATTTTATCCCTTCTCCCTACCCCTTGTTTTCGAGGGTTATCTTGCCTATTGAAACGGAGCCACAAAATTTTTTTTTAAAGTTGTTGTGAAATAAATTACCATAATACATTGAAACAATTTTAAACTAAGATATTACAATCATTATCATACTTTTTAAATCAGTATTAATCGAGAAATTGCTACATTTGTGGGTCCCTCTCCCAGCTTGCCAGTCATTTACAAGGCATTCTGGAAAATTTCCCTACCCTTTGTTTTAAGTGAGGGTCTGAAAAATCTCTGTTTCGAGGACCATACAGCCACAACACTTGGCCCCACCCCTCCATCACAACTGGTATTAGGACAGCCTACCCCTACATGTGAACACACAAAACGAAAGGGAAGGGCTAAGGGCTTAGGCCAAGGGGTGAATGGGCGTTTGCCTAGATGGTAGGCCTGTGTAGTGCAAATCAATAGCTTTCTGAAACATTTTTCATAGAAGTGTGATGTGAAAATAATAAAATGGCATGGTCTTTTATCATTTCAATAGTTGAAAAGTAGTAAAGTTTTGATTGAGTGAAGCAAACTTTAAGCTAAAGTTTCCTGTTAAAATAAGACTACACCTTATTAGATTTTCCATTTTCAAATCATCTTTGTTTAAAGTCGACTTTAAATTGACTATAAATCAGCATTAACGACAGCGGGGCTGTTATTTAAGGGCATGGCATTTGGCAGATTAGTGTAATAACTATAAATTAATTGAAAATCATTACTATTAATTTCTGTAGCTAATCACCTTGCTCAGTAAGTATACTGATAACTTGTCTTACTCCCTTTCCCAAATCACATGTGCCTCCCAGAGCACACGGCCCTACAGACCTGCGGCATCTTGGGTACTTCTGTCAAAGACATTAGGTTCAGTCACATTCCTCGCTTCCATTCCTCTAAAGAGAAAAGAGGACAAACACTTTCTTTCTACGCATTGTCAAGGTCAGCAGCTGCTGATGTGAGAGAGCAGATAGCTCGTCCTCCTGTCATGGCATTTTGTCCGTCCGCGTTCATCTGTCCAAAGGAGGGAGCAGTGATAAATGTGCGAGTTGTCGGGAAGTAAATGGTGGTATCGAGTTGTGGTGTAGTCCGGGGTGTCAGGAGAGACACAGGGCTAATTTTCAGCAGCAAGGCTATAATGGGATGTGTGTGCCTATTTGTGAGTACGTCTTTGTGTTTGTGTGAGTGTACCCACCGCGGTCCATGTTCCACCTGGCACAGTGGATTAGGTGCAATTAATCTTAGTTAAGCAAGCCCTGCAGAGGGCTGCCTCCCTAAAAGGTGCATGCACATACAAACAGACACTAGGCCACAAACAGGCGCACAAACACCCTCAGTGATGCATGGGAGAGGGTGAGAGTGTAGTGAAGCAGCTGCTTTGTGTGCTTAACACACTGACGAGTTCACCATATGCACATTTGACAGCGCCTCTTGTCACAGGGCTTTGTTTTTATAGTGGGAATAGGGAGATTATGTAGAGGAGGAACTGATGAGCCTGTTTGTTTTATATCCTAGTTTGGGAGATGGATTTCTTACTTGAACTCCTTGTCAGCACTCATTTAAAAGGTTCAGTGTATAAGATTTAGCGGAAAGGGATCTATTGGCAGAAACTGAATATAAAATAATCCTTTGTTTATACGTGTGTTTCATCTAAATTGTATCAACTGGGTTTTTTTCTTTACCCTAGAACAGGCCCTTTGTATTTAAATACTTTATATTTAGATCAAGAGAGCGTCCTCTCTACGGAAGCAGCCATGTTTTTACAGTAGTACTACCACAGGTTCTCTGTCATGTTTGGAAGGGGAGGGTGAGGTGAAGGGTATTCAGCTGCAACATGCAACTTCACCACTAGATGTCACTAAATTCTACACACTGAACCTTTAACAACCCCTAAGCTAGCAACAGGTACAAAGTGTTGAGTGTGCATGTATCGTTATGAAGGCATGCCACACTTCTGTAGTCCTTAAATGGTATGAGCCAGCATGTGGACTCCATATAAAAGCATAAAAAAACTATATAAGGAAATGTTACATTTCATAAGTGAGAAGTGGATGAAAAACTTGTACACCACATACAGACCACTAAAATCAACCAAAATATTTTCTATTTCATCTCAACAGATCACAAATCTTAAATCCTCTTCTCCGTGCTGGACAACATGTGCAGCTCCAACCTGTGCATGGATTCACAGGTGTAGTTCCCACACAGGAGCAATTAATTGCAGCGGCATCACCTAAATCATTTGTCTCATCCGTATGCCACATGGCCTCACCTGTGTAAAACTAACTACAACCGTCAGACTCACATGAAACATTGGACCATAGGTGATTAATACCGACCCAACGGAGTAGCAAAGTGGGAGGAAAACTTTCAGGTTTCTGCAGGCAAAAGTTCTGTTCTTTTTCTGGATAGAAATGTAAGACAGCAAACAGTTGAATTTTAGTTTTCTTTTATTATTTCTTCACCATAAGAGATTAAAGAAGGAATTAAGCCCTTCACAGGTCTCCTATTGGTGTTTGTGGTTATTTTTTATTCTTTCCCCTCTCATTGTAATAACTTGATCACTACAAGTTATGACAATGGTTTCTGTCCTCGCTACTTTCCTCTCACTGTCTCATTATTTCTTCTTCCTTCTCATCTTGCTTCACCTTTTACTGACTGTTTCTTTGCCCCATTTTTTCCCAGCTCTCTCCTTTCTTCTGTCCTGTCAATCTTTTGCTTGGTTTCTCTCATTTTTCCCCTCATAATTATCTTTTTTTCCATCATCCCCTCATTCCTCCCTTCCCTCCTCTCTTGCCACCGTCCATTTCTCTCATCCTTGTCACATCCTTCTCTTGTTCTTACCTTTTACCCTCCTCTTGCTCCCTACAGCCCACCTGGATTAGCAGCAGCTCGCAGTGATTCATTTTGACCCCACCTCCACACACACAAAATTTAATGTGGGGCTGAATCGTGATGAGACAAAGGAGCAGATGAATAAAACAGTGGAACTGATGGCAGTGGTGACGGCACCCAGGGGACCCACACTCTTGATTTATAACGCCGGTGAGCATTCAAAAGCAGATACAGCTCCAGCTCGCTGCTAATCTACACTACAGTGGGAGAGACCGAGAGCTCAGATAGAAAGATAGAGGTGGGAATGAGGAAGGGTGAGAGACTGGGGACATGGAGCAAAAAGACAACGAACAAGAATCTTTTAGAGCTCAGGAAAGGTGCCCCCCAAAATCCTAATACATTGCAGTGATCATAATATCTTTAATGTCTATATATTTCCCTTAAAGGTGAGATACCAAGTGATTTCTAATTAGCCTCCTGAGGGAGAGCAAGGAAAAACGGAGGAAATCAATTTCCCATTTCGGGCAGGTAAAGTGAGCTATTGAAGGGCTAACCCAAAGGAAGACCTGATCCGAATGGAAGAGGAACAACTTTTGACAAAACACACATGCACATAAACACACACACATATATACACGCCTCGCTGCATACTGAACAGTGTATTTACTGCGACGAGCGGAAAGATCATGGCAGAGGTATTTTTAATCCCCCTGACTTCAATTAACCCACCGTGAAAATGTCTGTCACACACGACAATTAAAGCTCCCAAAACCGAGGACTAACCTTGCAGACCCTACTGGAGGGAACCGCTGATGTAATTGGCCTTAATTAGTTCTGTTTGTGTTTTCTCTTCCATTTCTTTGCCTTGGTTTAAGCAGATTAAGATTTATTTTAAAATGTGGTTTCACAAACCTCCCCTCCAGTAGACACTTTTCAGCTTGATCTTCACACAGATCTTTTAGCAAAACAAACTGGGAAGAGTGTATAAGATACCACCAAATACACTACATGCACTGATTTTCTCATGAACAATCTTAACAACTACAGAAATGCAGCACTACTTTGCTGTACTAATACTCCTACAACTTTACTTCAGACAAATCCAGTGTATTCACTCTGGGATAAAAGGTGTGCATTATTCAAGCCATATATGCATTTAGGTGCCTCACTTTATAAAAAACAAATTTGTCTTTTTTATTGAGTATCACCAAATTATTAAAAGCAAACACGTCTTTAAATATTTAAGCAAACATTGGTTTCAAATCAAACACTGATGAGCAACTCTGCACACTAAAACTTGACAGGAGCATGGGAGTAGGTTTGCTCATGGCCAAATAAAGTTCATTCTTCCATTTCAAATTTTGTTTCTTGGTTAGCAAGGAGCTTAATTATAAATAAAAAATATCTGCAGACCAAAGATGGCAAAGGAAATTGAGTGGAGGAATATAAAGGGAAGGCAAGGACACTGAGAGCCACTCAAATCTCAAGAGGAGTAGAATATTCAGTGGAGGCGTCAAGGACCATTGGATGGACAATGATGGATGGAGAAGAGCCAAAGAATATGAAGCAGGTGATGCAGCTTTTTTGCCAGTTATAGACAGAGCAAAGGAGAAATCCACAACACTGGAGCTACTTTCGGACCCGCACTGCAGCGCAGACAAGATTTTTCAGGAGGGGCTGTATGTGACAATGCAAATGTTCAGGTGTTTTCAAAAACAACAGCTGGGCTCAAACAACTAGGCCATCGACTAGGCTCTAGCTAGTTTGTTAGCTTGATTAAATTAAATGTTGATCCCTCCTCTAATTCTAAGTTCTTACAATGGTTTAGAATATCTCAGAGGGAAGATACTCAGCAGGTATGTTTTAAAATGACGTCTGGAAAACAGGTGGTTTAGGAAAAACGGAAAAAAGGTTAGTAGCTGAACTAGCTTGCAAATGCGAGCCATCTGGCATGTCTTAAAAAAAGATTTTTTTTATAATTATATATGTATTCGACAGTTGTAAAGTGACTTTTCAACTAAGAAATTGACGGCTGTGTTTTCACATTGAAAGGTCAAGCTCAAATTGTCTTAAACGCAAACCTCAAGTAACAAGAGGAGGTGGTGTCACAATGATTAAGGGAATGTCTATTTTCATCAAAATTTGTGGTGAATAAATGTAATAATTTTCTTGTGGTGCATCAGTTCCACTTTCACAATGGCCCCATGTACTTAGTTGAATAGATCAGGACAAGCACCAGTTCAAATCACTTATACTAATTGACTTTTGCCTCAATTGAAGTGTAATTGTGTGTTAATGGCTTGAGGGGGTTGCTTCACCTCTTTTACACTTATTACAGTCTAATGTTTTAGTTTGACACCAATGACCCATTGCTTTTCTGAAATAATTTGGTTATTGAAGCTAAAAATGTGTTAATTCCACCAAAACAGAGCAAGCGTAACATATATAGTTAGTTTTTTTTGTTGCTGTCTGCCGCACATTTATAGTAAGGCCTCAGGGTCGGCAAAAGTGAGAAATCACATTCTGATATTAAACAGGCAATGTCTTTTTACACATGTTTAGCATTATATCGTTTAATGTAAAGTATGCAAAAACAACATGGCATACAACACATTAATAAGGATTTTATGATATGTAAATTCTAACATTTGTACCCAGTGTATGGCACTGCATAAACTAAAATGATTCATATTGCAGCAGCATCAGAAGGCAACCTTGCCCTTAGTATACAACACAGAACTCTGGTCAGGCTCTAGGAGCAAGGTGCTGCAGACTAATGAAACAAAACTCTCAATCACAAAACGTATGGCCAACAAAAAGGAGAAGCATTGGGGGGGGGGGAACACTCGCATTGCACTGGATTTATTATACTTGAGAGTAATTTTGCAGCCAGAGGCACGGGAGGTACAGCCCTTTTGGTATTGACTTGTCACAGCAGGACAAGCAAACGTGTAACTAATAACATTAAAGACTGCTTGGATCCATTTAGTTTCCAGTGCACCATACCAATGGGCCAGCACGCACAATTGCGATGCCTAGGACCTGGAACACCTTGAAAAGGAATGCAGCCATGATTCATGTTATTAGTTACACTTGTTCTTGACAAGTCAAAATGTCTGCTTTGAGAAAGGTGTGTAGTTCATTGAGAGAAAGAGGAAAGAATGGACTCTTATTTTCAAAAGTACTGACAAATCCTGGCAGTTAATGTCAACGAGATAAACAGTGGAATGCTGATGATCCTAAGCACGCCTTCAAATGAACAACAAACTGTTAAGTCTCACATGACTTTTAGGATAAAAAACATCTGTAACCGCTCAATCACACAGTGCATGTCACCCAACAAACAAAGAATATCCTTTTAACTCGACATAGTCCATAATTAAGAATGAGGATTAAAAAAACACCCTAAAGAAAGAACAAAAATAGTTTCTTGAAGTGAGGGCAGTGATTATTTTCCCCTCAAAGTTGTTAAATAAGCTCATTAGGAGCAACTGTCATGTTCATGTTTTCCTGCAGAGGTTGTGTGATATTGTTTGGAAACTAAACGTACCATCTGTAATGCAGATGAATGTAAAGGTTAACCACAAGTGGACAGCTATAACTCTAACCTGAGGTCTAATCAGGCAAGACGTGTAAAAAGTCCTGTATATGCGTGTGAGGCCTTTCGATTGCATCGCTTCAAGGGCTTTAGATAGTTTCATAAATTACAGTTTTCACAGGTGAACACATTTTTGAGTCGGGTACCTTTTCAACCTCCGATAAATAATTGTTTAAATGAAATTTATAGGGACTTGCTCTGGGCTTTCATTTCCTTTTGGAGCTTTAATCCCAGCAGACAGTTTTCCATTGTAAAGAGGAATTGTTTTTATCGCACTGCTCAATCATATTCACATCATCTGAAGTTGTATGGCTAATTGGTTTGCTGAACAATTCAAACAATGGCAGCAGGAGCGACATACGCAACTAATAACCAACTGAAAAGAGGGTGCCAATCAGCAAAAATCTACCTCGTTAATGACCACAAGTTGTTTATACACCGAGAATATCTTTCTGTGCTCTTTTTAATTAAGTGTCTTGTTAGGATTGGAGTAACAACAACCTGTTATATGGTGTCATGTCAAATGTCCAAAAGAAATGCTCCTTGGCTGAGAAAAGGCGGTTGTGTGTTGTCTAAGGAGCCCAGCTGAAATCAAAATATCTCTAATTACTGAATCAGGACACATCACAATACAAGCTCCCTTAAAATGTGTTTGTTTCACCAGTTTGACAACTGTTCCCATCCTCTGGGCCAAACCGAAGCATAACATGAGCCCAGACAAGGCCTGGCAGCCCTACCACCTGTGCTGGGCAGAGAGCGTGTAGCTTGGCATGGGGCTGTGGGATCGCCAGGAGGAAGCGCTGCACAGTAAAATACAAATACTTTCAAGAGGGAAAAAACCCACTAATATACATACAGTTTAGAATTATTATTATTAGTTTGTATGTATGAAGTCAAGATCACATTATGAAACATACATGAGAAATATATTTTATCCAAGCAATTAGTTGGGGGTATTCCCTCAAAGTGGAGCCAAAGTAATAACTCCAAACATTAGGTTCTCTTGGGCTGTCATTGATGGATTGCTCTCGTCACAAAAAGATTATAGAAACCCTTCCCTAGCTATTTAAGGACATCATTTTCAGGAAATGAATGCTTCATTTCCAGGGCATAATTACTAACAGGACGTAGGTTGGTTACTCACATCATTCGTCTTTCCAACAGTGTATTGCTTAATAAATCCTTCAATGGTTGTGCCAGGGACGGAGGGAAGATTTCAGAGTAGAGTGGATAGATCGAGACAATGGGGGTGAATTCACAAGGAGAAAAGAAAGACAGGGTTTTTCCAGGGTGCTTGGGCATGGACACAGCTGGGCCAGAGTCATGGGTGCCATGCACAGCTCCACCAAGTCCGCTATCATTAAGAATTTGGGTCTTTTCATACATGTTTGGACTAAATCTTTTACAGTTTTTACCAGCTCTGTAAGTAATTTACTCTTCCTCTCTGTATATATCATTGCGTTGTGCACTGCCAACTGAACCGAGCAAAAC
Source organism: Paralichthys olivaceus (assembly GCF_024713975.1). Taxonomy (NCBI): domain Eukaryota; kingdom Metazoa; phylum Chordata; class Actinopteri; order Pleuronectiformes; family Paralichthyidae; genus Paralichthys; species Paralichthys olivaceus. Next base: position 16,900,441 of record NC_091105.1, read on the forward strand.
CAGCGCAGCACCACTCCAGGTTTACAAATTCTGTTGTTTTTACCCAGCCTGAGTATACACGTGTCCGATCACAATGTTTGTGGGTGTGAGTGAGTCAGAGACGAGATGAATTCTGAATGAATTCGCAGCTATAAAGAAAGATATGACGCATTGAAGAAAAGTATTGATCATTATGTGATAATCAGTGTTGATTTCAAACAAATCCAGGTTTAAATTGTAGCAGGCCAGAACGTCAGCTGACTGAGAGAGCAAGAGAGAAGCAGTGGAATCATTGGGTGTGTGACGCTGTTACCTTTCTCTTAAGTTCTGGGACTATCATACAGAAGCTACACAATTTGTTTATAGTAATCAACCGCTTATAGTAATGAATTTGGCCCGATGAGAAACATGAAGTTGTTTCCACTGGACTAGAATTGTGTCTGGAGGCCGTGGCAGCAGCCTCACAATTGTCTATGCAGAAAAAAACCTTGTTAAAGAATGGACTGTGAAAAGTACTAAAGAAACAAGGCAACGTCAGTGATTGCTGAGGAAGAAGGAACATTGTGGGCAAGAAGGGGCAGAGGCAACTTTCACCTTACCAAGTGAGTTAGAGGGGGAAAGGAGGAGAGAGGTATTAGAGGGTGAACAGAAGAAAAAAAAGAGCATGCTAATTCCTCCTGCTCCTGACATGGGTTGAATGTTAAGCATTCTTCCCAAAATTGGTACTGAGCAGCAGTTAGTTGATGTAATCCCAGGAAGATTAATCATGATTTATAAGTCTGAAATGTACTGAGCCCTGTTTTATTCCATTATTTAACAAACTGAAATTCACTCAGACTTTTTCTATTCACCTGCTTTTAAGTTGGATCAACAAAAACATAAATGTCACGTAAGACAGAAATAGCTTAGTGATTCACTGCATTGTTACTTCATTGGTTAGAGGAAATGATAATTAACCCTTTGACTTCTTTTTTAACTGTAGTGCACAACGTCATTCATACAGACTGCTCAAACTGGGGGACTGTAAAACTGGGGGTCTATCATCATATAGCCTTACATCTATCTGGGTAGCTAGATGTAAGGCTCATCTTTCAAGCCACTTACTTAACTTTCATCTTTTCTGTGTTGTTTGGAACTTGAGCAGTGAACCCCAGGATATGAGCCTGTCAGAAAGGAGCTGCAGGCCTTTGTTTGTGTTTTTCATGACAGCAGAGGGTATAAAAAACAAATAAAAACTCCTCTTTGTAAACTTAGACAGGTGCATGGTGACCACCTACACGCCATCAAATATACATACAGTGTGTTGACATCGTGCCGAGGTTGGCAAGAGCCACAGAGAGTCCGCCACATGAACCAGCAAAGAGAAACAATGAGCTGAGAGCTGAAGCGTTAGGTGTTGAGTACACTCGACAGTACACAAAGTTTAGCCCTGAAACAACTGCTTGATGTAACTTTAAGCACCATAACAAACATTCTCTCCTCAAGTAAAACATTGCTTTTTTGCAACTAATAAACAAAAATTATAAAGGTGCCCAGTAGAGCACATACCTTCGCCAAGGCCAAACTGCCTCGACTTCAATCAAGCTGCACCAAATTGCGCACAGATGGATATCAGTCCTTGAAATAAGTTAGATTTTTTTTTTTTTTTTTTAATCAAGATTCTTGAATTACTCCCTGGGAAATTGGTAAAGATGTCAAAACAACATTTTATCACACAATGTTGAATAAAAAAAAAATTAAAAAAAACTCCTAGATCCAGCTTTGTCCGGATCCACGCCAATATTTAATGGGTTCTTTCTTGGCCCATGTCCCATCCTCCCACCAAGTTTCGTGAAGTCAAAGCACAATTCTGCTAATAAAGAAACAAACAAATGACTCAGAAATGTCTAATGTAAACTTTTTCTGCCACACTTTCTGTAGAGCTCTTTGTTTTATTGCTAATACTACAACAAAAAACGAGGCCCAAAGCACATTATCAAAATGCTACTTGTGTGCCTCTATTGCACAAAATATCGAGAGAATAACTACCTGAAGTTCTACACATCTCTCTCCATAAATTTTCAATGAGAGTATGCCAGCACATGGGTGATAGCAGAGTTGGGGTTGAGCCTACGCTTTCTTTTTCTTTTTCCTCTTATTTAAATCGTAGTCTACTGTACGCATTTGATTACTCTCTTTGTCTCACTCATGTTGGTCACTTTTGCTGCGACGGACTTTCCTGCAAGTACAGCTCCACACTGGCATCTGTTGATGGAAGAGCAGCATAGCACCGGCACACACACACAAATACACACAGCTTTACCTCATGTCAATCACACATCCCCACACAAAACCCCACACACTCACATAGCTGCCTGATCCTGTCCATCTCTCCTTCAGAGGTATAGATTGGAGGAGTAATACAGATCTGAGGGGCCTGTAGCAGCCTTTCAGGTTAGAAAACACAACAACACTGGTCCAACTAAACACAGCAGAGAGACAGATAAACACACAAGGCTTAACGTGTGCAGGGTGCCTGATTAGAGGAGAACAGAATACGAACTGCTCTGCGGACTCTTTCTAGAACAGAATCTCAAGCTTTATCTCGGGGGTGTAACGATTAGCTGATATGCATCACAAAGTCAATACAATAGTCAGAGATACGGCTACGGTGACAGAAAAGAAATGCAGATCCAACCAAAATCAGAGAGAGATTTATTAAAAATTGATACAAATGTCAAAAATACGTTTTAGCCAAATTAACTTCTGTGCCTCATGCATGTGAATGAATGTGTGTATACTCATTTTGAGTATGGCCTTACGGAGGGAGGACATTAGGGAAAATGAGGTCATTGTGACCAGTACTCACTTTTTCTGAAAGGACCTACTTGAGGGTTAAGACTCACTTTTAGGGTGGGTTAGAATTAGCATGAAGCATTTAGTTGAGAAGGTCAATGTTAGAGGTTGTACTAGGGATTGCACTAAAATGGAAGTGCAAGGTTGTGTGCCTGCGTGTCCCTCCCCTCTCCTGCCAACTTTCCCAATCATATACCTACTTCAGGCCATTCACTTCCACGGATGAAAAAGAAATAGCATGGTACAGAATAATAGAGTGCAGATTGAAACATTTCTTTCAGATGAAAGCGACCCAGCAAGTTGCAACAACGCCAGTGGGAGCCACTACTTCCAAAAACACGCTGGCTCCTAAAGTATCTACTCCTTGTTTAAGGCAATAAGCAGTTTTATTGTCTGTTTGGCATTGTTTACGCAGATGACACTGACCCTGGTATTGCCAGTCTGCAGTGTTTCACTGGAGACTATTTATTTATCATTTCCCATTGCTAATCATTACTGATGTGGCAATTGGCATTATTTTGGAGGCATGCCGTTTAGACCATGAATTAAATTAGAAGTGATCAACTGAGCGGAGAAATATGAACTTCATTATTTCTGTTGAGTTCTGGATATTTGGATCATTTTCAATGTCTCTGAGATTAAGTTCACAGATCCTCCATAGAGACATTATTGTTTTAAAGTCCAATTCATACTGCGGCTGTATCTGCAGTGGAATGAGGCAACCTGCCCCACCATCAGCACAGATGAAACACTGACTATTGGTTGCTACAGGGTAGACGAGAGAGAGAAGAGGGTGGTCGAGCTGGTCAGCTGTGTGCGTAGGCAGACAATTCAGGCTCAAGTATGAAAACAAAACAAACAAATGCATGGGAATATAATCAATTTTTCATCTTTTACCTGCAAAGTACCCCAATTTCCATTGTGGTGAGTTAGTGGATGAAATCATGAGTGCAGCATAAACACACTTTGAGCAGAGACGAACATTCTGCAGTTCATGGAGTTGTTTCCTTTATACTATACCGTCCTTGATCTGAAATCATTTTGACAACGAACAACACTCACAACATGAATGAATACCAGCACGTTTTAAATTGGAATTTGATTCCATAGCGACAGATAACGGGATGTCTGTCAGCTTCAGAAGCTCGATATAAAGCTCTGTTGAGAGGAATACTGTTGTAGCCGTGTAGGGATGTCACAAAATGAAATTTTGGTGCCACGATTTTCCGAGGAAATAACACAACTTCACGATGATCGATACTATAGAAGAAAAAAAGACTCATAACAAGCAATATATAGCTAATATATAGCTAATAATATAGATAATAATATTGCTTATGAACTAAAATATGTATTATCATCAACTTTATCCAGTTAGTTTTTATAGTGTAACGTTTATCTATTTAAAAGTAATTTATTTAAGCTATTTCATTTAGTTGGCTTTTTGGTCACTGTTTGTTGTTCTTGGCATAAGCTGTGTAGCTGTATGGGAGTTTTATTTTGAAGGGTCAGCAACGGAAGTTGTTCTGTTATGGTAGCAACATTTTCACTAGTTTTGAAAAACTAAATGTGTCCTGGTTCAAGCCACATACTTCATGTCCTTATTATACTTTTATATTATATACTATTACCTTTCAGCATAGGTGAATTAAACTCTCGGCTACATTTATAATGGTTAATAGGAAGAGAGAGAGAGAAAGAGAGAGGTGAGTGTGTGTCAGCCGCTCCTGTGGAGCTTGTCGTTTTTCTCCTCTCGCTGTGAACTCCTCCAATGAAGTTCTTTGTCCAGCGTTGGTGGAAATTAGGCCGTTAAGTCAGTTCCTTTTTCTCAACTAAAGTTTAAGTGGCTCTTGCACACAAATAGTGACTCGAGAGATTTCACCAAGTGGCGCACACACAAATTACGTGACTCGCGAGAGGCAGGACACCGTAGTTAGACATTGTCGTTTTTACAATTCTCACATTCATGAAATCATGACGTTATTGAACCGCGGTTATCTTGAATCCAGTTAATCCCTACATCCCTATAGTTGGGTAAATTTTTCAAAGGGTTTGTGTCAAGACGTTCCTCACTGAAGGCCTTGTTAACTCATAGAGAGTGACAGGAAAATCCAGAGCATTAAAAGTCAACAACACAACAAGCCATGACACACACGCAATCGGAGTGAGCTGTTCCTGCCACCAACGACCTTTAGCCACCATTAGCACTTGTGTCTCTTGTAGAGTTTTTGACAGTTGCTCGTTAGCAGTGGAAAATGATTTTCTCCCTTTCCATTGGCCCTCACATCTTCTCACCTTTCCATTCTTCAGCCTGACTTGCAGCAGATTCTGAGTAAACACAATGCCCTTGTGCTAACAATGATTGGGCAACAAACAAGGCTTGATAGATGAAAGGCTGCGGTCAGAGGGCATGGCACCCTTAAATGTGAATGCTGACACGAAGCAGAATGGGTAAGGAAATGCGAACGTGTGCAGATTAAAACTAAATCAAACCCTCGACTCCATTTCTCAACCACTGCCCTTACACATCAACCCAGGCACTGACAGTGGAGGACACCCAGCACCTAGTTAGCTTAGTTAAAAGTCAGCATTGTCCTTAACACTGTGCCTGGGGACATCTTTCACACACATACGTCCAAGCAAACACAGTGATGATTGCTGTTATGACTTTCTCCTTGCCTGGAAAATCTATTGTTTCTTTTAGGAATGTGAAAAGTCCATTGGGTGACTCCCGTCCAGATCATTTTCAACCTTCATTATCTAAAATCAAGAGCTATTGTAATGCATAACTCTCCGAATGCTTTCTTTGGATTTGTCATATTTTACGTCTTATGACAATGGTGCATTCACAGATATTTACGGATAAGACGACACAGGTAATTCATCTTCTGACAGCTTGGCAGCTAAATTAAACTATTAACTCATGGCACTGTCTGATAAATACCAGATAAATGCCACCAATGCATGACGATCTCTTATAACCACATAAGAGATGAGAGAGCCGACAGAAGAGCCACTGACTGCTCTGAGCAGCATGCATGGGCATAAATTACAGTATAATAGATTTGTGGCTATTCCTCCCTTTTCCCCACAATTGCCTGAATAACTCACAGCTGCAAGGTGCTGCTGTCTTGTCAGCCTGTGCACTGTGCTTGACCTCTGTTTAGAACGGACATGTCAACATCCCATCCTGTGCAAGCCAAATGAGCTGAAAGACTCTACTTTTAGCTTATCCCAAGTTCAATTGTAGCGAGTGGGCCAAGCATGTTCACAGTCTAGCTTATCTTTTTCTTTGTTCTTTATTCAGCCAACGATCACAGTTAAGCTAAATGAAATGTTTCTCACCGTTCAACAGACTCCTGTGTAGATTGACAAAAGCATACTGCGGCCAATGATCAGTTGTGGGTTGGACTGAACCAACTCAAAGACAGGTCCAAAAATGTGTGATCCTTTATAACTTGTTTTTGTCTGTTGCTGAAAGTAGTAGGCGGCTCAAACTGGGGACTGTAGGATTAGTTTTATACGACTACATAAAATCTGGGACTTTCAATGAACACTGTCCATGTATGTCCATTTTGAAAAACTAAATTCAGGTTTTTCTCAAATTTACCATCTTTCAGAAATATCAAGGACCCACTAGAATTGCGAAAATTATTTTTCAGTCAAACTTTCAGGGACAGTCAAAACAATACCAACAGACAAACAGTTTCCCCAATGTCTTTTATTTAGTATTTTCAGTACCATTTGGAATATATATTTGAGAACTACAAAATAATTAAAAATGTGAATAATTTAAATGACAAAAAATATCTTTAAAATTACTAATTTTTAGAAAAGCAAATAAAGCCTTTGTATTACCAAACTATCAAAAATATTATCTTTTAAATCCACCAGCCATTGTCATAGTAGGGCCCCCATCACTCCATCCACACATTTTGTACCTAACAGGTATTCATTTCAGGCTCTGTTGTGATGTTATATTGTTTGTGTGGGCGTGTGCCTTTTTCCAGATGCAGGGAGAAAAATGAAAGGGAAGAGTGCTCTCAATTACCTTCATCGAAGTCTGCATCATCCTCAGTGTGCTGGGGGAAGGGGAAGCAGTTTGTGATCTCCAGCCGGTCTTCGACAACCAGGCCCAGCAGGACGCCCTGAACCACCTCGCTCCCTTGGCCCTCTTCCTGGTAGTGCTTGATAATCTTCAGCACAACCTTTGAAAACAAACAAAAGAGCAAAATCACTTAAGTATCAAACTACTGCAACAGAACAGAGGTGTGGAGGGAGGACGTCTTCATCCTCCTTCGAATACGTTTCTGAAAAATGATTTCACTTTCAGTATCGGAGCTGATTTATTCATTGTGCATTTTTTGGTGGTTACAGCATTTCTCTTATTTGTTTTTTTATCATCTTTTCCGTTATGTTGTTCAATTCAGTTGGATTGCTGCTCCAAATATTGATCTGTGCTCATCTGTGTTTTTAGGGTTAGTTGGGTTGATGGTTTTTTTTACAAGTTGTTTGTGGTGATCCTTTGTTAATTGTATATATACCGACACGTAGATACTCAAATGTTTACAAATCAATTTGCACTCAAACACCAAAAAAAACAAGCAAAAGCAGAAAGAGAACGGAAATGAACAAGAACATATCACACAAACATAAACATCAGACCCTTTTGCTTTAGCGCTTGAAATATAGGTTAGGAGCCCATTTAAAAATTCAACTGAATAGACATAAGAAAGGTCCACAACTAAGCCTTATTGATGAAAATGCATATCAGGGCATAGTCCAAGCCAAGGGGTCGAAGGAACTGGTTGCAGAGTTCAGAGACAGGATTGCGTCATGGCACAGATCTAAGGAATACTATAAAAAACATTTGGCTGCGATGAATGTTACCAAGAGTATAGCAGTCTACATAATTATAGCCTTTTAGTATTGAAACTGGCAGCCATGGGTTTTAGTGGCCTGACCCTGACTTGGATTGATTTATACTTATCAAATCAAAACTTATCAAATGATTAATGGAAATGGGCACTTTCAGAGTCATGAATTGTGGATGTGGGGTGCCACAGGGTAGCATACTGGGCCCGTTATTTTTTTCATATGTATATTAATAGCCTAATAGCCACTGCCTCATGCTATCTTTTTTATATGGTGTTGATAAATGTTTTAATGGTAGCATATAAAAGATAAAACAGTTTGAGAACGTTCTTAGTGAGGAACTTTTAAAGTGTAAGTACATGACTATCAGTTCTTAGATAATAAAAAAATTGAAGCCATTTTTCTGTTCTCAAACAAAATTAACAAGGTCATCAGATTTTATAGTCCAAGGTAGAGGTATCCATATAACTGTGAAAGACAATGTAAATTACCTTGGCTGCAGTTTAGGCAGGTCCTTGTCAGGTGAAATGACGGCTTTTAAAGACCATACTAAGATAAATCAAAGAATCAAGTCTAGTCAGAAAACATACTTTTCTGAACAGCTCAAAACTTCTCGTTAGCGGGCACTCTAGTTCAAAGTCATTTTCACGAAGACTCAAAATAAATCAATATGGGTTGTATTAAAATGGTCCATCCATGAGCACATCTTAAACCTTCACATTTGAATCATCACATAAATGTATTCATTCATTCAACATATTAGAGAATACAATAAAGCAGTTGATAATGGTTTCAATACTATTGACTTGTACTTTATAAGGCCTCTTTCTTGTGGAGACAACCGCCACACAAATTTATAATGACCATTTCAATTATTAAATATTTCTTATAATCACAAGCGTGTCAAGAGCTTGGTCTCTCTATCTACTTGCAGATGTTTCCTCCCTGCAGATACTGAACAGTGACGTGCTGATTGTGCTTTGTTGTGGTGTTTATGTTATAGATGAACTGGATTTGCAGATGTCACAGAAATACTGCTGCGCTGTTGTATTGGAAACAAGTAGATTCTTCCAAGAAATTAGTGCTTGCTCTTCGTCTGTGTGAAGCCTTTATAGGTCCTAATTCTTGCAAGGTTCAGCCCACCCTCAGCAGGGTCCCCGCCTCCACTCTGGAACCTTTTTATAATGGAATTTTTTACTTTAGTTTAAATAAACCAACATAAAAATGTCTTGTACCCAATTGCACTGTATGTGTCTGTAAGGCACACTGGTATGAACATTAATCCAATATGAACCTTAGAGTTCTTATTTGAAAAAAAAAAAAAAATTGATCCTTACATTTGCCAGTTTCAATTATAAGAAACATTTTAGAAGCACATTTCTCTTATTGTCTACTTGCAGAGAGATGAAACCACAATTGGTTACACAGACAGAGGTATTTCAACATGTGACAGACAAATGCAGCTTTCAGACATGCACAGAAACCCTGAACTTTTCTCAACACTAGACTAGACCCAGAGGAGATGTATGTCTGAGCGCAAAGTAGCTGAACATTAAATGGACTAAAGTCTGTGCAATGCCAAAGTAACAGTGTGAAATCAGATAAAGGGCTGAAGCCTGATTGTAAGTACGTTTATGACCACATCCTTACTTTTGCACGGGGACCAAATGCTAGTTTTGACCTCCACTTGTTTTGGGGTGTTTTTGTGGTGGAAATCTGTGTTAACATCAGCAAGCCAGGCCAACCAATATCCAAATTCCAAAAGGAATATACTGTGCCTTGAGTAATACTAATTTTTGAACTTTTATTGCAACAAATAGGGCTACAGTTTATACAAGCTTTATAAAGTGTAAAGATTTTAAAGAAAAATTGATACTATGCTCTTCTATTATTTTTAATCAATCACTATTTATGGTAATAATCATCCTTTTCATCATCAGCTTTGGACCCGCAGTCCATCATACGATTAAGAGTCAAAGATTGAACGATTGCATTGATTTCATTAACACATCCACAATAGCATTTAACTCTAAATACACAGTAAAAGCCAACTTTATGGCATAACAGTTAAAATTGATTGTACAAGTGACCCTAATAAAGTGGACACATTATGTCCTTACACAAAAAAGGAGGATAATTCTAATGTCTGTTTAATGCACGTTTGTTGACTTAAAAAATCTACACCACATCACTAAAATCTATTAACCATCAAAACTAAATTGCAAAATAAATCCTCACCCAGCATTCTACCCTTGTGACCAAGCTCTTATATTGAACTATAGTAAATGGCCATAATCTGTTGTTATTTGAGGAGGAAACTCCAGGAAAGTTATTCAGCCAAACACTGGCTATGGTTGAGGTAAATTGAATGGTAAGCACTACCTGTCGGCTCTGACAATGGTCCATCACTGATCCTGAATTCCGGACAGAAGGCCAGTTAGTATTCAACACAGCTTAGCCATTTACACAGGAGGAGGAGGAGGAGGTGACACACAAGAAAACTTAAAGAAAAATGCTCCCCTCGCATGGTGGGAGGGTATTTTGGGCTTGTCCTCTAATATCCCACGTTGTCGTGCCTCAGCTGGACATAGTGTCCATGCATCACCGTACTCATTTAATTTTTAATGCCAGATAAAAATGGGCCAAAAGGACAAGCATCTACATGATTGAAGACCTGGTTTAAACTGTAATGCTGCGTCACTGACACCAAGGACAGAACCTAAGGGCTACACCCACACACACACACCCACCCACACACACACAGACACAAATACCGTCCCATCATGAGACGCAATGAAAAAAGAAAGCAGCCAAAGTAAAGAGTGGAGAATAAGGCAAAGCATCTAAATGAACAGGAACAGGACACGAAGCTGAAAGAACAGCGTGGAGGGGAAGAGCATAAATCATGCTGATAACAGTGTGAGCAGGTCACAGCCAGAGGCATTAATAATACACACATACACACACATACATGCAGGATCAGGGTGGCAGTCCTAGAGCCATACTCACAACAAAACACCCGTCACCACCATGAGGGAGCCCTTACTGGTCTCACGAGCCCGCGCGCACACACACATACGTCTTGGGAGATGATTTATTTCAATAGAGTGCGAGGCCTGTCATGCAACAAGTAAAAGAGCTAGGGGCAGGAGAAGAGAGACGATATGGGGTGGAGTGGGGAGAAAAACAAATCTCATTCTCTGCCTGCCAGCCTTGGCTTCTCTGACTGAGAGGGGAGGAAGGTCTGGACAATAGGTCGGGGGAGGCTGATAGAGAGAGAGTGAGAGAGAGGGGGGGGAACGATGGAGAAGGTGGTAGGAGAAGGTGGTAGGAAAGGAACACGGAGGCAAGGCAAAAATGTGTGAGAGCGAAACCAGAAGGATAAAGGTAATGATGACAAAAGATAGCATGAGGGGGAACCAGGCAAGTGCAAGGAAAGCGATGGATGAACAAATGACAGCCAAGGAGACCGAGGGGGAAAGAGGGCTACAGTGGACGTCCTCAGGATCGGCAGCGCAATCGCTTTACAAAGCCCCCTGCCCCCCCTTTGATCTTTCGCTCTTTTTTCTCCTGCAAATGGCTTTTCTGGCCTCCTATCAGTGAGTGCAGATAGCACAGATACACAATGCTCTCAGCTATCTGACTCTTGGCAATCTGTTCATCACACACTTAAATAGCATCCATGTGGAAAAGGAGGAGGTGAGTGATGGACAATTGGCTAAAAACAACCCCAGGAAGGTCAGATAAATAGAACTAAATTCAAGCGAGGCTTTAAGAAACCTCCTGAATCTACAGAAACGCTTTAAAAGGGAGTAACTGAATAGCTGTTAGAGAAAGGGAGGATTGTGGATTTGTCTTGCTGGCTTCTTGATGTTGAGTAAATGTCACCAGGTTTTGTGAGCAAAGCCTGGAAATCTCCAGGTTTGTGCAAACACACACAAACACACACAGGCTAACGCTCTCCAGTACTGTCTTACTGCTTTCTCTCACACACACACACGCACACACACACACACACACACACACACACACACAAGCACAACTTCCGAGACTTAACCATAAATGCGACTTCCCTAACCCAAACTTTTACCTTTACAATATATATAACACATTAAAATGGAATGATTTAAATAATGGCAGCTTGCTATTCATCCCCATAAAGTCCCCGTAATAAGGTGGTGTAAACATATTTGGGTCCCTATGACATGAGTAATACTTCGACCATAGACCCCCCCCCACCCCACTCCACACATCCACCCACAAAACTGTATTGATCTAGCTCACCAGCAGCTAGCCCAGTGAGTTCACCTCATATGGAGAAGCTCAAGATTGATATGTGGACAGCGCATTATAAATCAACAAGGTTAAAATTGAATTGTGCAAAATCAATTGGGGGTCCAAATCCCGCGTTGCCAGCCTTTAATTCTCATCATAAATCTTTGCTCTCGCTATCATGCTACAACAGGGCTTCAGTTATGAGAAAATACAGCAAGAGAGACCATCCTGTAATTACTTATTTTTGCGCCACTGGTGTAGATGATCTCTACGCCCGGTGTGGGCTGTAATGTACAAAGGCGTGAGAGTGCTTCTGTGTGGCGGCATGTGTTATCTGTCGGGTTGCACCATGGATGAAGCCCAATCGAAGATTCCCACTTCATCTGCCAGCTTTCGCCTGTTGGTCTGATTAGACTCTTCTCAAACATGTTTGACTTGCAGTGTGGAGTAGTCCAAGACTGAGAAATGATGGTCGGTGGCTCTGACTACAACTATTGGATCTTACTGCCTTCAAATCGAAGAGGGACTCACAGTAAACAATGCAGCACATACAGCATTAGTTTCTTCACTTGGGATCTTACAGAGACCAGCCTCAATGTTTACTGTTCAGGCTCCTATAGCACTAGAGCTGTACAATGCTGCTGCTGCACATCACAACCATTCAACTGAGGAAACATAGGGGGACTTTTATTGTGAAGCCATCACAGCATGCAAAAAAACAAGACTAATTATTATTTATACGTTTTCAAAGCAGTAACCGAACAAGAAGAAGCTTCCGCAGCAAGGTAACCAGCTTTAGTGTGGAATCATGTGTCAGATCAGATTGTGGTTGAAATTATTTTTGATTTACTTACACAAGCTTGTTTAATTGCACTATAAAACCACAGACCCCTTGCTCTCCTGCTCAGAGAGGTGTAGTATTTAACCACACTTGCTGATATCACTAGTAAACTGTAATCAACCAGGATATACATTTTAAGAATTACAACTTTAAAATACCAAATAAACATAAATTGTAGATTCTTATATGTGAAGTAATAATAGAACCATAGTAATGAGTAATGTAGTGGACAGATGGAGCATATGTTTCTACACTGGGTAGTAAGTTATCGCTGGTGTGTGTGTGTTACAGATACACTGTGACATATTACATAGTGTGAAGACCTTCCTGACGAGCCCGGGCTTAAGAACCACAGACAAGTGGAAAATCCTCAGGGGGAAGAAGGGACTATTCTGCCACGGTGTTTTATTCATTCTTATATTCACTAAAAAAAACAAAGAACATGTCTGCCACTGGTGGGAAATGTTAAACTGATTTTGACATATTTCCTGCCTTTTTTCTGCCCCTGAGCTTTAATGTCAACATGTGCTGCACAATGCACCCTGACTTCTCCTTGATTCACAGCATGTGAATAAGACCTGTGTCTGACGTGCATCAGACGTCAGAATGAATCGGGCCTTCTTCAAAAGTTCAGGCAGGATCTCGGTGGGTGTTTAATGGAGCCCATGGCTGTGCAGCACTCCGCTCCCGTGGCAATGTCAACCACTGAAACCTCCTTCAAAAGCAAGGAAACAATCCAATTTTACTACACAGCAGTGGTGATGCCGACAGTAAGCAACCCCCCGCCTACACCTCTGACAGACGGGTCATGACGCAACACGGCAGCAACTGCTGCATATCAATGCATTCAGGTGAAGCGCGTTTCATAACCCTACCTCAAAAAGACACCTCTCCTTCAACGTTCCGACTCCAAATAAGGTTGCACACTACACAGCTCTCAACTGTTAATTTAGCAGCTGCGATTAAGTGTTTGGTTGATAAGACTGAGAAAATGAATTAAGAAAATCTCATTAGGAGGTCTAAATAATACAAACTGAGGTGAAATATTTAGGCTCTAGACTCTAGGGCAGCTTTAATGAGAAAGATAAAAAGGAAGGCAGCAGCTGGCAAGTTTAAGTCCTGCTACTGTGTTCAGGCACATCAGGCAAATGAGCGGCTTTGTGTCCAGTGCAGTTAAGGGCAGGGGGAGGGAGAAATAAAGTGCATGGCAGTGAAGCAAGTTTGTCCTCTGCTGTTTATACAGGGGTACTACACAAGAGTACCTGCTTGTGATAGGCTCTAGTGTCACTAAGTCCAGGGCTAAGAAATAAAACATCAATTATTGCAACTTAATTTTAATCTCTTAATTGAATTCTCAATTTTCCTTTTGCCACTTTTCTGTTTTATAATGTTAACAGTCATATCTTTTTATGTATTACTAGAAGGCTACATAGCCACTGAATTTTGTATGTTCAAATATTTTATTAAAGTAAAAGTGTTTTGAAGTAAGTGGAATTTATTGTTTTGTATTTTGCAGAGGTATCTAATTGGGTACTGCTATGTTTTTGGTATTGAGACATCCCTATGTCCAGCCCTGACCTACTCCCACTATGTTTAATTGGCTTCTCTGTCTAAGAGAAAAGTCAGGCTGGGGTAGGAAGTATTTTTCTGGATTTAAAGTCAATCCATTTTGAATGAAAGGCCAACAAAACAGAGCTGAGCCAAAGAGCTTATTGATAAGCTGCTCTGTGCTGTGAGCGCAACATGTACATCAGCAATGTATCTATTTTTAAATCTACCGAACAATACACCTTTGCATTCATACCATTTACAGGTTAATAAAGGACTTTTCTTACAGGGACTGTGCATTGGTACTTCTTTTCACATAGATCTCCGCATGTTCCAGCCACTGCTTACGTCCCTGACCTGCTCCAGCCCTACAGGACTTGTGGGTCACACTCATCCCACGTGCCCATTTCAAAACTAAAGGTGATCTTAGTCCATATAGATTTACATTCTCAAGTTTCGATTTTCCTAAAGACAAACTGGAACCCCAGTTGTTACTCATTTCCATGTGGTTCTATTCTCTATCTTGAATATTGTTGTAGTGTATTACTACTGTCTAATACCACTGTATTTATCAGAAGCACTTTGTGAATTTGGTCAGAGAAAGGTGCTATAAAATATACTTCACTTATTACTGAAGTGAGACATGTTTCTTCTTCCGATGCAGGAGTTATTCCAAAGGCTTAACTCTGCGCTATTGTTGTCAAGAGACACAGAACCTCTGTGGACTTTGATTGAGAAAGCGCCTATTTCGTTTAAGAGTTGGTTTCCATTGTTTGGACAGTCAAACCTTGAGATACTGACATTGACTGACACATGTCCCTGTAACCACGGAGCTTCATTGTCTCCTGATGCTCTCTCGGGTCCTGCTCTGAGGATTTAACGCCGGTGCAGCTTCCTGGACGTTAACTCGAGTTAGCTTGTTGTTAGCCTCTCCGGTAGTTTAGAGTGTTACACCACCGACATTAGCTCTTCTCACAGACCATGTTGGATAATTCAACGTAATGTAGGTTAAAGCCGCTGGTTAAATACACATCCCGTGGCGTTATCTGTCCGCCATGATGATGCTCACATTTAGCTCCCACCCACAGCTGCTAGCAGTTGGAGGCCGGTTTCCCCCTCACAGCCGACACTAACATCCCGCACACAGCTCCAGGGCCCCGCGGTGACACTTACCAGCCCCTCGATCTGGATCTGTTTGACCGGAGAGTCCAAAGTGCCGCCCGTAGAAGCCATCGCGGTGGTGGGAACTGGAGTTGTCTCTTTACGTGTAGCCATCTCCTAACACGCGGGTAAAGGAAGGACACTTTTCACTGACGGACTCTTCCTGTTACTATGCGTTCCCCCCTCTTTTCTGCTCGTGCAGAAACAAGTTAACGGGATGTGAATTTCTCCACTAATGTAAACATCTGACTCAGTAACACGAGAGATAGATGCTGCATTCCGTGAGGATTTTCTTTTCTTTTCATGGTTGAATTCATTACATTTCATCAGTGTTACATTTTTTATTCGTTTCAATAATAGTTGGATCCTAAGGAGACAAATGCAGAGAGAACTGTGTGTGGCAGAGACAGAAGAGGCTGCACCTCCGTGTTTTAATGTTGCAAAGTTATCCACAATGAAACTGAAGATGAAGTTCATCTTATTTACACAGTGTCAAACCAGCAATTCATTACATCAAGTTATTCCAGAGCAGTTTTCACAGACGTGCTGTTTATCATTTATTCAACATTTATCCCCACGAGCATCTTCTTTCTCCAGATGCCTCAAATCTTAAATAAAACGTATATTCTACTTTAATTTGAAATGCTTCTTCTGAACAAAGATTCTAATCTAATCCAAAAAGCCAAAGAAAAAAAAATGGAAGATGAAACAATATACCTGAAGATGGATGTTGTTAATAATCACAGACTTGAGCTCCTCCTCTATTTAGCTCCTCTTCTTCATCAGGCCATCATCTTTTTCAGCCCACAGTTTTATGGTCTCCTCTGTTTCCTCTCAACCAGTTCCTTGTTGAACTGCTCGTCCAGATTGATGAAGCCGTTGATGCTCTGATTGAGTTCAGTTCATCATATTCCTTCAAAAACCAGCCCCATAACCAACATTGAAAGAATCACTCACATTCCTATATCAAATAAATGTAGATTTGTTCGTGAAATGCTGTAAAAATATGAAATTATCAGCAAAATAAAGTTAAAGTGCTCAGTGGTTTTACACTGTCATGTAGTTTTATCATCATTATCATGAAGTTTATTTTTCATTAATGTTTTAATGTTAATTAGCATTTTACCAAGGTATTGGCTAAAGATTTGGGTAATTTAATATGTAAAATTATAGTTAATTTCTTTTTAAATAGCAATATAAAAAAATGTTTTGTAGTTAATCCTAGAAAAATGTTATGGTTGTAGTCTGTCAGGGGGTGTCAGTTGTGTTCTAGTTATTTCCTCTTTTCCCCTTGCCTTGAAAGAGGGATGTTTTAAATCACTGGTCAACACTTTGCTATCAAGTAAAGATAGTTAGAACTTATGTTTCGTTCAATTTAATGTTATGTTCATACAATTCATACATTTATAAAGATCAGTGTTTGGGGGGAAAAAAAAGACAGAAAAATAAAAACATCCAGTTTTACCAAGTACTTAAAACAGTTTATTTGAAATCTTTACAGATGTATCACAACTAGAAGTTACCAGAAGACTAAAAAGGTGGGATACCGAACTCAACTGTAACAAGTACATTACCTAGTTACATGATGCAAAAAGGTGAAGAAGCATAAACGTATAAAGGTAAAAAAAAAAATCCAAAGAACTGAATTGATAAACTGCCTGAATTATACATCTGAGACACATTATTTAATGCCAGGTAAGATTTTACTGATTTCTTTTGACAGATTAACCTTTTTGTTTATCATGAAAGAACAAGTGCAACAAGGAGGAGGTGGAAGAGGCTACACTTTGGAGCAATAAAACAGTACCTTTCCAGAACATGTAGAGTCAATGAGGGACTTCATGTGAAAATACAGGGCTCTTTATCTAAAATCTCAACGATATCCGGTGACAGGGGCAATAGTACAAAACTGAATGGAATGAGCAGACAATGATGACTTAACTTACAAAACATAATGAATCCAAGCTTGCAAATCGGTGACTAAAAAATGTTGCTTTATAAATATAATTGTTAAACATTCTTCCTCACTCCATTTGACCCAATGAATACTGCATGATTCCATCTGTAGTACAGTAAAATCCTTTTTTAAAAAGTTTCCAACCCGTTCCCCGCTACTCCCGTCCCTTCCCCAGAAACAAATTGGGCTGACAGGAAAACAAATAAAAAGGCAAAAAACTTGAGTAATTAAAAAAGTATATCTGTTGCAAGCAGAGTGTTTTTTTTCTGTTCTTCCAATGTCTAAATAAGGTGGAATCTTGGTCCAGCGGTGGCGATGATGTCGCTGTAGGGCTCTGTCTGGGTGATCTCGATGGCTTGCTGCTTCTTAAGGACAAGGAAACTGTAAAACTTGGCTGCTGCCTGCTTCTTGTTGTTGTTCCGGCACAATTCGAGCAGGCTGACTGAGTCTGCTCCAGTCTTGGCCATGACACGCTGTAGAGAAAGAGGCACAAGATATCAGTCAATTCCCTTTAGTTTGACCCGTGGGGATTAATTTAACAAGCAGGTCATGCTCATCTTTAACCAACTTTTATGAAAAGAGAGGGAAAATTATACTACTCTAGGAAGTAGAGTTCCTGAAAATATTATACACAGGGCAAACTACAAACAACATACAAACTAATCTTTTAACAACAGGTATTCTACTTTGAATATGTTATCATAGTTTGAACACAGTAAATTCTGTACCTGGAGACCGTGCAGCATCTGCTGGGTTCTCTTGTTCCATCTCTTCTCCTCCTGATCCTGGTCTCCTGTCTGACCATCCTCATCCTGAGGGACACAGTCATCAGCATCAATTGGCTCATACAGTTTCTTTCTTATTATTGTAATTTCTGCAGGAGCACTTTGGGCAAATGACAAAATGCATCGCTTTTACATGACTACTACCATCAACAATGTTTCCACTGGATCAGAGACAGCGTTTCATTTTCCACTCACCTCTTCTTCATCGCTATCATCCTTCTTGTCTTTGCTCTTCTCGCCAAGGAGGTCGAGCTCAGGGACCAGCTGGGTGAGGTTGAGGCTCTCCTCTGGTGGCAGATCCACCTGAGGCATCTCTAACCTCTGAGACAAGACTGAGCGGTCAACCACCTGTTGCTGCTCCAACGGAGCCATCTGAAAGAGAAGAAGCAGGGTGGTGGTCAGGACAAAGCTTGATGTTTTTCTCCAATGTGGCTGTTGAGCAACAAACATTTACAGCATTTGTAAATTGAAAATAAATGAATCATGATGTCATACACCCCCCCATTCGATAACAAGACTTAAAAATTCTTATGTATGGAAACTTCAAACAGATTAAACTTGGGAACCAACTTTTTCCTTTTATGGCTCTGCCGCTAACATTGACAACTACACAAAACCTTCAAACAGCACTTTTGAATTTTCTGCATTTTAAACTTGAAATACAGAGGAAAAAAGGTGCAGCCTCATTTCTAAAATAAAACTCAGTTTTACTCACAGCGAGGGGGCCCTCTTTGTCAAGGGTCTTGCGTTTGACACCACGGGGGGTGGAGGGAGGAGGCATGACTGTCTCATCCAGAGAAGTTCTGCTGCCCTCCATCACAGAGGCAGCCAGCATGCTGGGCTCCTCGATGATAGTCTGGTCTGTAAAAGATGTTGATAGATTGTATGAAGATGTCTCACTGAAAAACCTCTGCCACCAGTCTCTTGATCTCCACCCATCTCCTCCAGCACAACTTACCAACAACATCTCTGTGCTGACTCATGATCTCCTCTCTTGGCACCTCGGGGTTCTCCAGCTCTTTGAGGAACTCATCCAGGCTGTCTGCTTCTCCCCCCTTCCTCCTCTTCCTCAGCTCGTCTGGTACCAGAGGCGTCAGGCAGCGTGTGAACATCTGTCATCATAAATTTCACCATTAAAATTTGGGGCAAAATAGTCGTACAATAACAATGTAGGGACTATTAAGGAAGACCAATGCAAGACAAAGGTACAGTCAGCTATGCATCAACACATTTTCTCTTCTGGAGGGGTAACATGGTTGTAAAGTGATTTGGAAAAGAGAGAGAAAAAAAAACCCAATAACTTCCTCCTCCTTCTGTTCCTTCAGTGTTCTCATTTTAAAATCCCACAACCTGAACAGAATGCCAATGAAAGATATAATATTGTCAACATACTGTCTCCCTTTGCTCTAATCAGCCTTCTCTTTGACCCACATGGAGAGACAGACCTCAGGTGGAGCTTGCTTTTTACCCATTTTACCCGTCTATGTGATTTCAGGCAGACAGCTGGTATGTTCTCAAACAGGAGTAGACAGTATTTTCCACAAATATATTCATATTTATACTTATGGCAAGCTTTTGTTATTTACCTTGAGGAGCCTTGCATTCCACAGGGGTTGAGCAGGCAGAGAGAAGAGCTTCTCCACACCTCCGGTCTCTTTCCACATCATGAGCTTCTTGGTCGGAGGGGCGAGGTCCAGGGTGGTGACAATGTCTGAGTAGTCGGACAGCTGGGCCCTGATGGTCTTACTGTCCAGCTCTTTCACACTGTCCACAATCAGCTTCCTCTTACGCTTTGCCTTAGTCTCTTTCACTGCAAACAAGAAAAAAAACAGTACTTCATGACATGCTTCACCATTAAAGAATGGGTCAACCAATTATCAGTCTGACCTATCATCGGACCCAACATTCAGCATATTTACAATTATTGGAATCATCATTTTCCTTAAATTCACATTGCTGATACAATCAACTCATTTAAAAGTGATGTGCATTGGTTTAGAAGCACCAATCTCTGTGTCGAGCATCATCTAACCCGCAGCACTATCCTGTTGGTTACAGGTCTCAAGCAATAGCCATTCAACACTGAATGCTACTGTGGAGGATTTCATTTACTGGAGCTGCTCCAGGGAGCGAGCAAAGCTGCGTGTTAAAAGGTGAGGCAGCAGATATTGCTGTAGTGTAATAGATATAATCCTCTTTGCTGAAGTTGCAAAAACACCTCATTGTGATGAACAGGTTCATTTGTTGATCCAAGACACGGAGTAAAAGCAAGCTGGAGAAGAGTGAGCTTAACTGAAGTTACTATCAGATCTGAACAATACGTGGAATAAAAAACAATTTTGCTTAATGAAGGAGAAAGCTATGAATGATTGAACAGAACAAGTGTAAGTTCAAATGTAGAGCTGGTATAAGGAAAACAGCACTGTTACAAAGCAGAGGCCCAAACACTGCACAACCATTATGGAAATGATGGTTTCCTCAGTTCTAACAAATCAAACATCTGTGTGTATGTGACAGTGAGACATCTGCCTTCTAGTGCATCACATCATGTCACTGTCCGGTGTGAATTTCTCTCAACTGAGCTTTCATGATATCTTTGATATCACGGCAATAATTTACACATATAAACTTCATATTTTTGAATGACGGCCTTCAGCATTTAAATTATGAAGCTTATAAATATAATGTTTTTGAGATTAAGACATATGTAACTGTGTTATTCAAAGGAGTCAAATAAACCTGCTTTTAAATTTAATTATCATTTAGGACTCTGCATCAGCATATATTAAATATTTAAGGGAAAAACTTGATTAGGACATCATAATAATAAAATGGTTTAATGCGGGAATAATTAAAAACCTATTGTTTGTTATCTATTCAAATAAAACCCTTTTCCATGTCACCTCTGTTCCCATTATTAAAAGGAAAACACATGGTGATAAAATTTCATTGCCCCCCTTAAGTTTTTTTACAACGTGTGCTCTTTGGGAACAAGTAAATACATCTAGCGAAACCTAATGCAGTGTAATACAACACTTCTTGTTACAATCTTAAGTTTTTAATAAACATTATTTTAGAGTTGAGGGTTCAACTATATGATTAGATAAGGCTGCTGCAAAACTGTCTAATGAATCCAAAAAAGGAAAAAGAAAACTTTGATTCTACAGAAAAGAACAAACACAGTGTAATTTAAATACAGCCTCTTCAGAGGGAGTCTTACCAGTGATGTCGATGGGCTCTAGGGCAAAGGCCTCCTCCTCATTATGAACCAGAGTTGTCTGTTCCGTCTGATCAGCCATCGCTGGCAGTGGCTCGACTGGGCCGGAGTCTGGGCTGTCTGGACCCGCTACACACACACACACAATTGCATTTCCTTTTATACAAGCAGGTAATAACACAATGTGCATGCAATTTATAATAGTACATGACGATGTAGGTTTTTCAGGTGACCTCTGTAACGCTTCCTACAAGAAAATGTATTTTATGGATAACCAGTGACTAGATATTAATGGAGAAATATGTAAATCCTTACTAACAAACCCTCACAGATTCAAGATTAATTTCCCTTGCAATAAGACAAATGACTCTGTTTTACTTACGAGACTGGAGGTTATCAAAGTCATCCTCGTCATCTCCGTGATCTGGAGGCATTATGACACTTTCTGTGATAGCTGGAGGATCATCAAAAATACCGCCTCCATCTTCAGAACTCAGCAGCTTATCAACTGGAAAATAACAAAGAGGATTAATTTGACAATCATCCTTTTGTTAAGTCATTATGAATATTTCATAGAGCTACTTAAAGTAAATGAGATTATTGAAATAAGTAAAACTGCTCACCCAACATTCCCCCATCAGTGTTGCCCATGGAGCCATCCCCAAAGTCATCATACTCCATGTGGTTGGACTTGTCAGGGAGATTAGCTGGGCCAGGCTCAGCCTCCAGCAAAAGGTTTGAGGCTGTGGCTCCATGCATGATGTCCTCCTCAAATGTGCTGGCATCACGCATCATTTCTCGGTCATCCATACCGAAGTCAGCTGAAGAGTTCAACAGGTTGTTATTGTAAAACTTCAATGGGGTGAATTAATAATCTGATAGAATTGAAAGTCATATATATTCATTTGTGCATAGTGGGAGGGTATCAAAGCATGTATCAGTATCCAGTGTCCTACCAAAGTCATTGTCCTGCAGGAGACTGAGGTTGCCAACATCTTCTCTCATGGTGATCTCTTCTACTCTGCTCTGGTTCAGGGTGAACTGCTGTGCAACATCTATGTCACTGTTTGAAACAACAAGAAAAAAAAAAGACATTGGGGATGAGAAACACTGGGTGATTGAATGACACAACCTGAACCACACCAGTACTAGTGACAGGAGAAAAGTATTTCACCAAACAGACTCATCCATCATTTCATGTGTTGGACTCAAGGACTTACTCCAGATCTGGAAGTGGCTGGTCAAAGTCATGGAACTCCTCAGGTAAGGTGATGGCATTGTAAGCTGCCTCTCTGTTTTCCTCAGGAAGATCCACCACACCTGAATTCAAATCAATGGTCATGACTTTGTAACACACAACTGTATGATGATTGTAACAATATAAGATGATGAGATGATCTTACCTGGCCTAAAAGCCATTTTAATCTTGATGAAAGCTTCATTACAGTCAGCAAGCAGGTACTTGGCCTTCCTGTGGTAGATTCTCACGACCCCAAGGAGCAGATGGCCTGATGTACGCAGCGCCATCTTTACCTAATGAAAATAGACGCAGAAAATGTGAATAAATACTTAACTAACAGACCATTGTTCAAAGGGTTTAAAGACAAAACTGAACTGTTATCAGTGCATGAAGTACAGCAATCAGTGACACTGGAAATAAACCAGTCTATGTAGACTTAAGTACAACTGATTGCTTTACATGAAGCAAAGACAAACTCTGTTGTAATATTTCAAAGGAAACACAAATATCCAATGCTTTGACTTATTAGGAGGTATCAAGAAAGACAAGACAGGCACCAGTAAGAAGTCAGGATCTGAGCGAGGCTGAAGTGAACAAAGTGTTAACATGACCTGCATCAGAAACTGTAATGCTGCCTTGTTACCTTGGGTGAGATGATGCTCTCCACACTGCTCTCCAAGTTGCATTCAAAAACATGGGCCTTGGTCAGCTTCTTGTCCCAGTGGGCCGCTAGCCAGATCTTGGCCAGCGGCCCACGCTTGCTGAGGACAAAGTGGGCGTAGAACATTGCCCTGGTTCCCCTGGCTCACTCACACTGCTGTAAGGTTCACCTGGAAAAAACAATTTGTTTATGAATGAAGAGAGGCCACTCTGAAAAGCTCAGGACAGAAAGAAAATGAGGCCAAAACAGCCAACACAAACTAGAACCCCTGTGATAATGCTGATTTCAGCTAACTTCAGAGGAATACAGATCTGAGGGGCTGCACAGTGTGGTGGTGGATTTAAATTACACTAGTGTACAGAATCGAAGCATAGCACGGCTTACATTCGTTGTTAAGAATACACCAAACATCAGTCTTTAAGGCCACACAAGCCAGAACAAAAGTGGCTTTGTAAAGAAATTGATCTATTTAATATCTATTATCGTGTCATAGGCAAAATAAATTTTAATATTGAAATCGTTGGCTTTAAGCAACTATTAGCCTGGTTACGTTTAGGGTTTGCTCTCTCTCGAAGAATCGTGTTAATACTAATTTATAACGTTCGCAATGCTTATGTTGGAGGCTTCAGAGCTAGCATACTGCTAACTGTAACCCTAAAATCGATGCAGCTCCCTCCAAGCACTTTTTCTTTCTTGTTATACACCGATTAAGTACATGTGATCGCTACTCATTGATCGTAAATTCAAAAACAGAGCAGTAAACGTAGAAAAGGGAGATTTTAATGCAATCAAAACAAGCGCTGACTTCATTCAAGTTCCGCCTGTCTCCCAGTCAGAGAGGCAAACATTGGTAATGCACATGTCTGCCCACGACACGCTTTCCCGCATTGTATACAAATGAAGCTAATCTAGCAGAAGCACATATATCAGAAATGTGTAAGTAAGACGCGAGTGTCCATGTGATCATCTCACAGTGTAGTCTGAGCGCCAAAGGGTTGCTCAACACCAGTAAATAGTCGGCGCCATCAACTGGGTCAACTCAATTAGCCGCCAGCTAACTACAAAAGCAGCAGTGAAATCGTGAGCTGCGCGTGAAATGTCTCCAGTTTACGTCCCGGAGGATAAATAAGAGATTTTTTTAAACAACAGACAAGACTGCAGGTCGTTCAGGGAAATGGATAAAGTGCAGCGCACTGGAGAAAGTGGCGCATGAAAAGCAGCTCCCACTTTTTTCCCTCTACCAGCACAACAGTGTCGTTAGCTGGCGGCTAAAGGCTCCGTGTCCAGTGGAGGCCGCGGCGAATAAACACAGACGTGCGGGTAGATTTCCCCTCCTGCCCCGCACCGAACCGCGTGCGGATGTTTCCGCTGCAGACTCACTCACCCACAGTTCGCCTTTCAATGTGGAACTCCAACTATTATGTTATTTCTCCCAGCGAATTCTCCCTTGTTGTACTCATTAAAAGAGCCAAGATGGCGCCACTCGCCTTCCTCCCGCTCACCGCTGTCCTTTTAAAATCGGCAGGATGTTTACAGTCAAAAATGGCGGAGGAGGAGTCTGCTGACAGACAGCCCGCTGTGAGCGCCCGGCACAGATAGGGGGCGCTGTGGCACAGTGCGTACCTGACACCGAGAACAGGAAGGAGGGAGACCATGAAACCAGAATAAGTGAATTCAATTGATTATTATTATTATATTACTAATATTCTTATAATAATTATTATTATTATTAGTAGTAGTAGTAGTAGTAGCAGTAGTAGTAAGTGACGAAATATTTACATTGACTATAAAATAATTAATTGGGAGACTTTGACAATGACAAATGACTATATTATACTATATATTATTAGTACAATGATCATGATAACAATATTAATTTTATTATCATCACAATAATAATCATTATTATTATTGTTGTTGTTATTGTTGTATACACTGATACAGTGACTAATCCTGGTCTTATTTGTGTGATTGTATGTATTATCTATTTTATTTGTATAGCACTTTGTTATAGTTTTTTATTATTAATAATTTTATTATTATTATTATTATCAGTCGTAGAAGTAGTGGTATTAGTTGTTGTAGTAGTATAGGTCACAATATGCTCCTATTGGCTTTAAGATAATCTATTCTGAGACTTAAATTAGAATGTGACAGGCTTAGTCTCAATAATAAGCGATATTATATTAATGTTATTATTAATACAATACCCAGTCCTGATGTAACTCACATCCTGTATATTAAAAGAATGGAGCTTTAAAAATTGTCCCATTATTTTCCCTTTCATAGCTGTTGACATTAGCAGAAAAAGAAAGAAAAGATTCAATTGGCTGTGTTCCATTCAGGGTTCTCAGTTGCAGGTGCCCTATGTTATACTGGGGCACCTAAATGGAACAGAGCCATTACTAACATAATAAGGTGTGCTCTCTGCCATGAAAGTCAAAATGTCTGCTGTGATAAAGGCTCTGTAATGACTAATCACCTTGTTATTGTTCATATAACGGATGAAGGAATCAATCACTTAAGGTATATTTAGAGAAAATTATAATGGGACAAACTTAATCTGTAGCAAAGATGTTTACAGGAGAAATAAGCAACCCGCAGCCCAGAAAAACCAAATCAATGCTTTGAACTAAATCCTGTGTGTGTGCAGGGAACTGGAGCTACACACAGACTACAAAACCAATTTCCAAACAATATATTAGATAGTGAGATGAGGAGAAACATGCCTGACAGAGAGACTGACTCATCTACAATCAAATTGCAAAATTGGTATGCAGTAAAGCGGATTTGTCTCATGGGCCACAGCATCTGTTGCAGTGGAAGCTCTGCCAGCTGAGCATGTTTATGGTTTACCAGCAGCAGGGCTCCATGTCACTGTAGTGGGGTGGATGGTTGATAACTGAGGCACGTCATGTTTTCGTTATAGTTTTGATAAATGGCATTTAAAGTCTCACACAATGAACATTACGCATTATGATGACATGATCGTCAACACTGGCAGTCTTAAAGGTACAGTGTGTAGAATTTAGTGACATCTAGTGTTGAAATTGCATGTTACAACTGAACACCCCTCACCTCACCCTCTCCTTCCAAACATGAAGAAGAACCTGTGGTAGCCTTCAGTTGTCATAAAAACTCAAAAGGTGTTTAGTTTGTCCAGTCTGGACTAATGTGAAAAAAGATGGCAGCCTCTGTAGAGAGGTGTAAATATAAAGTATTTAAATATAAAGGGCCTTTACTGGGTTGAAGAAACCAACAATTCATACTATTTAGATGAAATGAACTAGTGAAAACATCATGAGGATTATTCTTCATTAAATTTCTAACAATAGTTCCCTTTGACCTAAATCTTATACACTGGACCTTTAAGAGAAGAAGAAATTCCCTAAATGTATTTAACTGTGTGCATATATGGTCCAAAATCAATCAGATCCTTGCTTTCACACACATTTCATCATCGCACCATCAGTCTCATTTGGAGATTAACAAGATATTGATCTAGGCCAAATGAATAAACACGACTCTGCAATTGAAAGCTAACAGATACGAGGGAGGCAACAATGCATTTAAAATGGTGTCAAATTTAAAATTGGATGGAAATCTTCAGTGTGTTGGATCACTGATTGAAGGGAACATTAAATTAAATCCTTTTTGTGTAGACATCTACTATTTTGTGCAGCGCGCAGAGATACTGCTGTGTGACTTATCACAAAACAAAGCTGCAGAGCCACGTCTTGTGACACAGAAATTGGGCTTGATTCTTTTTAAATGAGATCATTTTAACCAGGATAGCTGATTGCTGCTTACTGTGATCATGTGTGACAGATGCATCCAAACAGCTTCAGAGGAACCAGCCTCTCTCTGCTGCTGCTTTCCCCACTTACAAGGTGTGAGTCACAAAGCCCGAACGTCTGATTATCTCCACATACCGAAACACAAGTATATTATTATCTTCACAGCTGTATGAAGTGAAACGTCTTGTTCTTTGTTTTCACTGAAGCATTCTTATACGCACACACGCAAACACCCGCAGGAGATGTGGACTAAATGTGGAGATAGATTTTTATCCAGGCAAATGCTGATTGAAGAATTAGTTTCTTTCAATCCAGAGGAATTAATTGTTTCTGGCTAATAGTGTCATAATGTGTCTAATCTGAATGAATTTAATTATATTGCCAATGGGAGCTCCCCTCCCCTCCCTGCACACTACTCTTCTGTAAGATAGCTGTTTTATGAAATGCTCCAAATTCAACTGCAAATTCCAACAGCAGAACATGTGATGACAATAATCAACCATGCAACGTGTTTAGTTGCAATCAAGTTTACTCAAAGCGGCAGATAACGCCACGATGACATCATTTCTCCTGATACCCCGATGGTAACCTTGACCCTGAATCTACAGAAAACACAATAAAAAGAAAATATAGCTGAGCGTATCTCTGCCTGACACTTCAGTTTGCTTGTTGCCACGATATCTCAAGTAGAAAGAAAGAAAGAGTAGGATGTCGTCAAATGTGGCCTTGAGTCACATTAATAAATGGAACAAAGCACAGTGGCTGCATCTCCACTGCAGATACACATCTCATCAACAGGAATAATATTGGTTGGACTTCTGGCAAACTCTCCAACAGTAAGTTTGACACCTCAGTTTATAGAGAATCACTAATTTCCATCAACACATCTGGATCTCATGGATGTGGCTCGGTGTAACTGTAACTAGATCATCTCTTCTGCTCAGGCAGGGGTCCAGCTTTTACATCTTTTTGCTTTGAGTTCTGTTGAAGCGATCTCTCTCGTTGCCGTTGCTCCAGCTGAGTTGGCAGCTCTCGTGCACCATGGGATCATCCTGGATACATTCTGTTATTTATGCAGCGTGTCTAAACCAATCACCCCGACAGATTTATGTAAACACAGCAGCTCCCTGGCATAGGACGAGGTTCACACATGCACATGGAGGAAGCTCAAGATACAGAATTTAGCCCAGCTCTCCCGCTGTGGGCGCAATGCAGAAAAATAACATGCAAAACAGGTTTGGGAAAACTGAAAAAGGTTGATATGGCAGGATAGAGAGAGGATGGGTGGGAGGTTGGCTGGGGGTTAACAGGAAAAATGTACTGTATTTAGGGTGTATATGAAAAGTCCAATTATAATTTTAGTTTTCAGAGGACATTCAAAACAATGACACCAAAGAATAATATGAGCAAAACCACACAGAGTCAATTTATATCAAACATTTTATTTGTTGTTTTTTGTTTTGTTTTATAAAATTCTTTTACAAAATTGTGATTTTGTTCCTCTATCTTTCCATGTTCAATCTCTATAAAGTTATTTCTGCAGAGGAGAATGAAAGGAAGCAGGCAGCGATTCAGCTGAGACAACACAGCCTGATAAATACTATGTGTTTGTTTGTGAGAGAATTCTACTGTGTGTGCATTACATGTATTACTACACTTGTGACAACCAGGAAGAGGCGGCTATTGTGCCCTCGCAAGTATACTAATACAAGGCAGTGCGTGTGTCAGTATTAGTCTAAAGAGACCTTGAAAGATGTTCCAAACAGAAAAGGCAGGAATGTCAGTATCACGTCCAGTGTGAAACAACACCATTTAGGGAGCTGTTACATGTCACTTGATATTCTTGAGGAAGACAAACAAAAAAGATGTACAGCTGTAATGAAACCGGGGACCTGTTTGTTGCCCAAGGCAGATGGGGGGAAAAAACAACTTATGTGTATTTCTTCTGAAGGCACATCAATATGTAACCCCCTGCCCTCTGAAACACAAGGGAAGAGAAAAGAAGAAAAGATGAAGAAAACGTCTTCTTAAATATTGCACCAGGTTCATTTCTGAAATGTGATTCTCTTTACGATAATATTCAGTCGTCTTGATAGCGCTGTAATACTGGGATTGTTTATTTGCTGTCGAGCTGCACATTCTCAGGAGCACCATGCACCACTATTCTCTGCTGATTCCTCCATCATACACTCTGTCCTTCCCTCTTCCCCTCACACACTTTCTTAAACAGAAAATACTTTATTGAATCAAATAAATATGGGAATGCATGGCTTTCCTCATATTAGATGAAAAAAAATATATACAAACATAACCACAAATGATCCAATGGCACATACTGGGGGTCTGGGAAGGATTGTGGAGCTCACCAAAATGATTGTTTCAAAGCTGAGGCTGCTGAAGGAGGATTCAGAGCATGTGTGGTTAGATTTCTAGATTTCACACAGAAACGCTGCTGGTTTTACGCCTTAAAGACAAAAGAACTTTAACTTGATGATGCACAATGATTTAAAAAGACAGGTGCACATTTAGGCTTCATCAAAATACATTAACATTCTCCAGAATATCTGATATGACGAATCCAAGACAAAAAAAAAAAAAACATGAGTATTAATAAAACCAAACACAATTTGTTTAATCCAATTAGCCTATTGATCCATCGGCAGAAAAACAATTCCATGTGCCACTGACACTTGACTGTCAATGAAGAGGTTTGCAGCGAATGAGATGTGAGAAGACTAACATGTAAAAAGATGTGATGAATTATTAATGTTTATGGGACATACTTCTTAACATACAAGTTTTACATTTTGGTTTCTGAATGAGGCCATGCACATTAGCACACAGTTACTGAAAGGCTTCTAATTCCATGTATTTATGTTAAGAAAACACCACAAATGATACTTACTTAATAAAGCTGATCTCCCCAAAGGTGCATTTTTCTTCTCTATACCTGTGTTAACAGTATCTCAAATGTTTGGTGAGAATTCTTCTCCATCTGCATATTTGCTTATAACAAGTGGGTAAAATGAGTAGTTTACTTAGTATGAGGCCAAGTCTTGGTCTGAAACCTCAAATGCTGTTTGATGCTCCTACATGAAAACACTTTGTGTCACTGGACATATTGAAATTGGGTCTATGAGAGAGGAACAATGATGGTATACAAACATCCCTTACAGAACAAGTCCCAATGATCCAGTCCCTGGATTTTAGGGTAGTTTTTGTTTCAAACAATCAACTAGTAAGCTCAGCCTCCTTTAACCAAGGCAAAGCATATCATCCAATCTTTTTCAGTCAGCACATTTTCAAGGATCAAGCTTCGGCCTTTAAGAATGAAAAATAGATTTCAGAATGGCACATAATGAAAATGTAGTTTGTTCAATTGAATAAAAATGTATCACACTTCAGTAAATTAAAACATGAATGCTGACCTAAAGAATTTACTACGAGATCCATCATTTGTAAAGAAAATCACAAACCATGGAATCAAAAACAAAACAGAAAGCAGCAAGGTCAAGGTGCTTGTCCTGCACCATGCTCTTCTCTCAGACATACTCCAACACCATTAGATAAACTCGAGGCACTATGAATATCAGATCATTGATGGTTGGTGGGTTTTCATTCCTCCTTTTACCTGCCCTGCTATTGGTTTTTATTAAGACAATACAGAGAGTAGTGCTGGCCATTCATTCACTGTATAAAAAAAAATAGTAAAACACAATCCAAAATAGTGTTATCCTCTTCATAGTCATTATCATCAATAATATTCATCAAAAACGTTCAGGGACCTGTGCATAGTGTACAGAGCAGAACAGACAGTCTGGTTCAGTGGGATGGAGTTTGGAGCAGTTTGCCACCGTCGGGAAGTTGTGATTTACAACTCCAAGAATTTGACCACTTTAGTAAGTCAAACACTTGAAAAGTCCTCAGGTGTCCTTCAGCTGTTGGCAGCCGTAGTGAATATCGTGGGACCTGTGAGCTCAGCTGTCCACCAACACACACAAGAGAAAAGACGGAGAGGAGAATACACAGAGGAACCATTAAAGACACAACAGAGGAGAAAAAAGGATGTGCTGTTCTCCTCTTCTGTTGGAGTTTATTTTCCTCCTCCCCCTTCTACCCAATCCCATTTGCATTTCCATTGATCGTTCCATGCAATCATGGAACTGCTTTGCATTTCTCCATGTGTCCGACCCCCTCGCTCTCTCTTTCTAGTGTCCGGTGAGCGGGGGGCTCCGGAGCGTTATAGCCTCTCAATATCCCTGTACTTCTTCCGCAGTATGGACACCTGGTCTTTGAACAGGACTGGGTCCAGCCTCATTTGAGAATGGACCAGGGGCATGGTGCCAAACCAGTTGGCAAACTTGTTCATGCAGGTCTGACGTTGGGCAAAGTGGTCCGGGTCAGCCCAGCGAGACGCCCGGGAGCTCTGGGGTAAAGAAGGGTGGGGGTTGAAGAGGAGAGGGGGGTGAGAAAACAAGAGAGGAAAAAAAAAAAAAAGTGAATGAGAAAGATGGACACAAGGAGGAACATTGGGAGAGGGAATGAAAGAGACAAACAAATTGAATAATGCATCACCAATTATTTTGACCTTTCAGAGCCTGTTGTAATTATTCATGAGTTTTTTTTTATTGAAATGCCATATTCCAATAAACGAATTTTAATTTAAAGTTACAAATGTTTTCTTCCCCTAACGGCTAAAACTGTTTAAGTTGAAGCCTGTGTGTCTAAAGGGCATTAGCCTTTACAATAATAAGGAAAATCACAGGTTTCTGTCTGTTAAATACTGAGTCTCGATGTGAAAAACTAATTATGAAATAATGTTCTGTTTTACAGTTTAAAGGCCACCTGCCTTAAGCATGTTTAACAGAGAAGCCAGTAGAACTTATGAAAGACAAAATAATAAAGATTATATAAAATATATAATAAGTAATGGACGGCTCCTTTAGGGATCAAAGTGTACGAATCAAAATAGATTCGTTTTTTGTGTTCGTTCCACCTTTAGGCTTAAAATTAGAATTACTCTATTCCTGTGCCAACCACTCAAACTGCAGTTTATATTCATGTCAGTCCCGGAGTCAACACTTTGAAACAAATTAACCCATTAAGATCCAGTACGAAGACATATGGAAGACATATGACTGGTGAAATACTCGCAGGAAAGGAGAAATGCATTATGGGAGATGGAGTTTGTTTGAAAGCCCTGCAAAACGTTTTTAAATTAGCATTTCACACAATGGCTAACAAACTAATATTGATATTGAAGCAGATTACAGCAGTGTTTCATTAAAATGAAGACGATTCACACTCAGATTATGTGACTGTTGAATGGCTGACCAAGGCTCAGTCTGTAAGAGACATGTTTGAGGAGGAAGAAGAGACGTTTCCTGGCTTTCTTGGTTTTTTGGAAATGTTTTGAGAAACTGCAATAATTCACAATGACAAATTAACAAATGTTTCATCTATCAAATGGTTTTCATGTCATGTCTCAATCTGCTTGAGGGGCTGAGAAATTGTTTTTTTTGTAAATGTAGGCTATTCTGTCAGCTACACCCTCAGATTTTAGGTGGTTATTTCATTATGCTGAGGGTTTAGAGTGTGTTTTCATTTGGCACCTGAGGTCTTGATGGATTAAAGTATGAAGTAATTCATGTTTTGTCATAATAGTCTTATGAATGCATGAACCACTGTGTGTGAGGTCAGAGTAAAATTTGAAGAAATTCCCCCAAGGCATTCTTGAGTTACCACATTTTCAAGAGAATGGGACAGATAGACAGATGGATGGCCCACAAAATAATGTCTCTAGCCACTGATGTCAGCTGTGAGGGGGTGTAATGAATCACTTTTACAGCATAGTTTTTCTGCCTCACCTGTCCCATCATGGTCTCTTTGTACTGCTTCTTCTGAGTGACCTTGATGGGTGGTAGTTTAGAGACCGATGACACCAGAAAATTCATCAGAATGTCCTCGCAGTTTGACATCTGGTCAACCATGGTCCTCAGACTGACTGGAAGGTAAGTGGTGTACAAGTGGTGGTAGTATCTGAGGGAGAAGGTCAGAGGGAATTGTTTTAGTGTTGACACTAATCAGATTCACAGCAGCTACAATTGTATAAAGTACACCACAGAAGTAGATCAGTACTTGTGATAGATGGCAGCTCCAGTCAACACCATGGAGTAGTCATTGGTCCATTTGGAGGTGTAGCCCCACCGCTCCTTGTTGCTGTCCCAGAAGTGGCTGCGGGCTGGGTAACCTACAATGCGATCTGGGAAACTCTGCCACACTGTGAAGGCAAAGTCCACCTGGACCAGGATCAGAGAGAAACAAATCAGAGAGAGGGAGAGAAGACATGAGGTCAAGAAATCGAGAACAGATAATTCCAGGAAACTGTGTCTCAAAGACATTTAACAGTGAATATAGGCCTTATCACAGCAGGTATGTTATATTAGGAAAGGGAACAGATTTTAATGATAACATTAACAATGGCTCTGTTCAGGTCAAGTGTTCCAGAAAAGACATGTGCTCCTGTTCATGCTCTGTAAGCGTGCAACAGCAAGTCAGCTGCAACATACTAGGACCTGAAAGACAAGCAGCTTAATGTAATTTAGCCGTCATTCATTATTTAAAACCTTTGCTTGTCTAACTTTGACGTATCAAAATATGTGCTGTAAAATGCCTGTAGAGTTACAGTGGAAACAACAATTCTTAAACGCTGTTTTGGGAGATTTACAGCCGACACTACCGCTCTCACATGTAGTAAGAGGGTATTAATGTGTTCTCTTAGTACATAAATACTAATGTAAGAAATACTTAGATGTATTCGGCATTAGAAATTGAAAAAACGTTAATAATCATCTACTTACAGTAATTCATTTGACCCAGACAGGTGATCATTATAGGTGGTTTACGCTGCATTAACAAGACCTCGTGCAACACATCCTCTAGATTACACATTGCTGTAAATGTTTGCTGTAATTATCAGGCAGTCTGACCTCTGTGGTTGAGAGCACCGTGTCCTCATCCAGACTGAGCACGGCATCAGTGGGGATGGTATCGTAGGGCAGAAAACGACTGCTGATCACCTGGGGAAAAACACAGATGCTTGTGACTGGGTATCAGTTTTACCATGCAACCATTAGTGTATAAACAGAACCCATATAAATGCCCATATAGGTGCATCTGTCTGGCAGGCAGCGCCACCAGTTTCTTCATGTCTGTTGGTGTCCCAGAGTCGTTTCATCTTGCAGCGTTGACAGCAATTTCAGCCAGTCATACAAGCTGACATTACACAAAATGACAGCAAACTGCAGCATTTAGTTGATGATCTAAAACCACAGATAGGAATCTACAAGCACTGGAGTGTGTTTAGCTCCCTGATGAGCCCTGCAGCCTGTGCTTCTTGGCATGCATCTATGCAAAACGGTGTAAAACAAGTGCATAGAAGGTGGTTTCCAATTTTAGAAATATCTGCACACTAATCTGAATGCTAGTTTCAATTAAAATACAGCATGTGTGTGGGTTTCCACCCCTGACTGCAGCAATCTTGGTAGCTAATTTGGCATTCAACCTACAAGACCTGTGTAACAAGCAACATGAACTCTTGATGAGAATGCATGTGACCAAGTCAGTGCTGTAATCCCTGCCAAGCCTCTCTAATATATACAGCACACAATCAAATCCATATTTGTCTCATGTACTGTATCTTAACTCAATACAGTCAGACAGTAAATATACAATCTTGGAGCCTGTTTACTACTGTATGACAATAAATTGGCCTCAGGGGGCAACGGCCGACAGCTGAATTTCGAATTCTGTACACGATTTACAGGGATACTCTTTGTACACGTTTAAGGTCCACATGACATTTTGGCTAATCTGTAATAACAACTATTTGCATATAAATACAGACAAATTAAAAAAACTACAGCCATGGCATTTTGGTGAAGCCTGTTTTGCTCTCCACATGGACTTTTACCTGCCCGCTCAAATGTGAAACTAGAAACCAGAAGGCTTCAGGCCTGACATATTCACATGTACAATCTGTAAATAGAGATAATAAATGTACTGTAGCTTTGGCTAATGGAGATATTCTCATCCTCATTGTGAAAATTCTTCTACATTAAGCTTAAGTTTTTGGGGTTTAAATCAATAATGAATGAAGTTTATCAAATTAAACGTTTCTGCAGGTAACACCAGAAATATCACAAGCCATAAAATCTCAACTCCATGTTTAAATGGACCTGCAGCTGGGACATGAAAGAATTTGATTCATGTGGTTTTGGCATTGATCCTGTAATTTGAGTCCAAGTCTCAGAATTCTGCTGTTGCCAAATTGGAAAGAAAATAAATACACTGGTTGTTCAAGCCACTTTGAGTCAGGCCAGATACAGCAGGACACACTTGAAAATGTTTGGTTGTCTGCCATTTCACATTTTATATCTCAAACTCAATTAAATCGCAGGCTTCCAGAACTAAATGTTAGCATTGCCCACAGTAGGAAACATCTGGAGAAGGCGTTTACCTTGGTTTCCCCCTCTATGACAATGACAGGGACTGAGGTGGCAGGCCAGCGGTACTTGGCAGGAAGAGGCTTATCACAATTCCACAAAACTATCACCTGCACAAAAGGAAAACAGACCAAACTTAGACATCATTCTGAATACAGCACGGTCACACCTATATGTGCCCTGAAGGAAAAATATATTAAAATACGAGTTAAAAATTTGACAATCCTGTCTCAAATGTAAAGATTAAAAAAAATCCACATATTTTTCGATTTAAACTCTATTTTATATTTATCCCTTCTTTGTGTGAAAGGCAACCACTTTTTCATGTTTCTCTCCAGATCTATTTTAAGAACTGTCACACCACCTACAATTACCTGACAGAGAAACAGTGTATTACTGTAAATGCTATAGAATAGTCCCAAATACAGGAGAAATGACAAATAATGAGTAAAATAAAATTCAATGTAAAAATGAAAGGGAATCATTCCTCCACAAATTGAGAGCTCACTGTTAAAAGACTAACTACCATAAAACTTACAACTCCCCCCACTAATAAAGGTGTATGAATTCACGCAGAGATTACAGTCATTACATGTAATCTGGTGTTTGACAGCTGCACATTAAGTAGTTTTCTGCAAGTAGTTATTTCCCTTATTTCCTACAGAGAATATTGGGACAATATAGAATTAACATATCTGCTGGGAGTATTTATGGTGGCTGAGATGTCTCACACAAACAAATTAATGGAAAACACCAATGTAAAAGCCACAACACAACTGTACAACTTATGTTCACTCACTTATGTTGTGTTTCTGCTGTATGGCTTTTGTAGTTGAGTTGTTACTTTAGCATCAATGTTTTCGTTAATGTGCTTATGACTTCTGGGACATCTCGTCCACCATATTAGTTCCATGTAACATTGGCAAACATCAGGTGTGAGGTGGGTAATGTGGAGTGCTGCCTTTTTGATTACCTGAGCACAGTATTGGGATTTGCTCACGGCCACAAGCAGCTTCATGACTGGCTGAGACTGGGAGACCAGTGGGGTCACCACATGGATGATCGCTGTAAACTTGGGGTTTGGCTTGATACCTGGAAAAGGTTGGCACATCAAGGGTAAGAAAATACGCAATTTAAACCTGCCGATGAAGTTTTCAAACATTAGATTGCCCTTCTGAATCAAGTTGGCTAACATACTACATCACTTGCATACGGCCTGATGATAATGATAGAGAATCAGCTGCAGTTTTATGTTTTATAAACAGGAGACATCTTTTAGACAGCTTTAAGCATTTCTTCACTGGTGCTTGTTTACTTCAAGCTGCGTTTACCTGACAGAGTGCAGCTGAACAGGTTTAATCAAGCTTGTAAAAGATGCCAGTTAACTGAATCCTAAAAGTCAACAACAAGCCACATATCTTTCCAATTAACAAAGCACAAATACATCATGGCAGGTCTAATTGGTGAGCTTCCTCGAGACAAATCCTGAATTAATAAAGATTTATTGCACGACTTGTGGCAATGTCACTGATTCACATGTTAGTTTACAAATATGCAACAGCTGCTCCACACAAGCTGTTCCTGTGCATTGTCTTACTGAAAATGAGTCCATCAAAACCTAGGGTGAGCATTGATGTGGTACTATGCATACTGCGCACCATATGCATGAAAGATTAACTGACCCAGCTTAGCATAATAGAAAGGGAAGTCTCCCAGGTGTGTAGAGTACTGCGGGAGGGTGAAGAGGCCTCCAGGCAGGCTGTTCCACATCAGGTTGCTCCTAGAGGTATGCTGCAAGACCCGGTCCTGGATGATCTGTAGAGAAACAGAAGCACATGAGATTCAAACTTGACAAACTCAAACAAATGTTTTTTGTCACTTTTTCAATTGAAAAATCTCACATTACGTTTTGCTCACAGAATAAAGGACCTCAAGTCACAGTTATTTCTATGAAAGGCAGAAGATGCACAACGACTGTGGACTGTCAGTAAGATAACAGTTGCATATCAGCTTTGTTGCAGGATCTTGGAAGATCTTTTACTATTCGCTAAACAATTAAGCCAGTGTTATGTTATTTGGAAACTGAGTGCAGACAAGTATCCCCTGGCACTTCTCAAATTAACAACCGAAAAAATGATTCCCTTTAGATACAAAATGATCCCACAGACGTTTCCATTACAGTGTCATATGATCTCATAAAAAACAAATTCCTATCCTATATTCAGTTTTCTATGTACTGTTTTCTTGCTTTAAATGCTTTATTTTTCAACACTAAAGTAAAAAATAACTCAAAATATAACTTCACAGTAAGATCAGATCACTCAGTTCTGCTCAATAAATTGTGTTGGCACCAGCTTTTCCATTATTCTAAATCAAATTTACAGGTCAACTGTTCAGCCCAGTGTCTTATACAGTCTGACAGCAGGCTTTACAGGCCCACAGCATCAACTGTGTCCCACTCCACCAAAGCTCTAAGATTGTTTAACAGTGAGATGAAACCATAATAAAATATTAAGCAGTCTCAGGAGCTGCAAAGTAAACCCTGTCTGCTTTCTGAAGGAAACTGTTCTGATAAAGTGAAGCTTGAGCTGTAACTGAACCTGGGTCCCATTCAAATATTGAGGATCCCTTGCTAATGGTAGCTAACTATTGGAGAATATTTGAAGCCAAAACACTGATGTGCTGTACCATGGTATGTCTTGGAACAAACAGGGTTAAGACATTAAAAGAGTGTAAACAGATCGAAGACCAGCTTCTTGGGGCTGTAACTTTACCCTGCTGACAGAGAAATCCCAGCTCTGCCCTCTAGCAGTCTGGCCTGCTACCTCATGGGATGAAGCCTTTGTAACACTATCCGTGGACAACAACTTACTAACTGTAAACTGCAGTCAGCCAAAAAGGCTTACGGTAAATGTAACAACTGGAAATCAGCAGTAATTTTCCAGTGTACTGCATCAAATAATACAATAAAAGGAAAAAGCTGATACATTTATTTTGCCAGTTTGGTAGTTTACTTGAGATGGTTTGTACATACATCACTGTAGAAATTTAGAGAAAATTCTGGTAGAAGCAGGTCAATTTGCAGACACAAATGCTACTACATGTTGTGAGCATGATTTGCATGATACTTGCAGCTAGCCGACCTAGCACACCCCAGTCAGACTCTCTGTCCTGCTCCCATTTCACCCCCCCCCCTGCACTGATCTTTGCTTGTTTGTAATTCCAGCTCAAGAGCAGTATGATAGACTGGTGCTCAGTGGGAGGAATACAGATAAATGGACTCTGACAGGAACAAATTACTGACATGATTGATGGCCAAGCCAGCCTCAAAAAACATGACAGCAGTGTTTAACAATACACATCATCCCTCTTGGTTTTGTGGCTTGTCTGGAGCAGTTCCATTGTGGGTATGAAGTCTGCAACAACACTTAAGGTCTGTAAATGTAAGATGCCAGTAAATGTCCTTAAAAAAAGGCAATCTTTATATTAAGCATGTTATGCATCGTTTAAAGCATTGTACAATATGTGTGTACCTCCAGTGTGGTCAGCACTATCTTCTCCACAGAGTTGAAGTAAGCCTCCCATAGGAACTGGGTCTGCTGTCTCAGGGACAGGATCTTATCCTGGTGGATGGAGCGCACTGTTGAGGGGATCTGGGACAGAGGTGAGCGCATGTTAATATACGAGAACACAAACAGAAAACTGAATGCTAAAGTAGACACTGTCATTTTATCCACAAAGAATGTTGTCAGGAGAGCAACTGCAAGATTTGCCTCAATGAATGAGTAAGTCTAAGCTGTCAAATGGGAAGGCACACATAAAACATGCCATTAAATACAAGAGTGACACATCTAAAGTATAATTACACTGTACAAGCTGAACACCTGCACACTACTGCTGTGTTACAAACCATTTATACGACCAATAAAACAATGACTATCTTTGCATGGCCACCATCATTCCGTCTATTGACCTGACATTCTTTCACTCATGGTGTTAACATGAGTCACTATTAGAATAGTCCATTCATATTCCTGGTACAGTCAGAGCACAGTCTGATTATGACTCACATCATCATTACGTCCACTATGTCATACGTCAGATGTTCCCAGGAAATTTTTGACAATATTTCCACTGCAAAGTTTGTGTCTATTCAAGTATTTCATAATATCCATTTCCCCTAAAAAACTTAGCATTACTACGGTTCCCCCATCATCCCTGATATGTTATTTCTTCATAGCGCCAGACATCCTGTGCATAGGACATGCATCATCAAGCAGTTGGTAACTTCCTCATGTCAATGTTGCAAAAGGCAGTAAAAACTATGATAGGAAAATATATTTCTATATTTACTACATAATGTATCTACGATTGGAATACTCCACATGTCTAAATTTAATTAATACTTATTTCAAGTATGACCTGATTCAGGTTAAGGTAATCATTATTTAAATGTCAGTGACAGGTTAATATCAGACTATTGGTGTCCATGTAAACAAAGTCATTCTGTGCTCCAAACTACCAATGTAATAAAGGTGTACAGATTTATTTTTCGTCTTGGAAGAGTTTAACAACTTCAGTTGTGTATGAAGGATGCCGTGTCTACCTGTAATAGCAGCCTTTCATCCCCCATCACAGCTGCTGTATTCCAGTCGATGATCTCGGAAAAGGGAAGTTCCCAGCCGTTACTCAGCATCACAGGCACACACGCTGCCTGTAAGAGTAACACACAACACCGCACACAATATACACTCTTGGTTAATGAGATGAACTGTTGAAGACTGTTGTTACTGATTGTGGAACCTGTAACTATCATGAAATCCACAGTATGGAAATAATGCAAACCTAGAGCAACAAGAAGTAATGTATGAATAATTAAAGGTATTAAATCTGTGGTGTCGAAATGATGTATAAGAGCCAAGTCAGTGTCCCCTGCATCCCGTCACATTAAAATATTCTAATTCAAAAGGTTTTACTCCCGTCTGTGGTATAATCTCTATTTCTACAAGTAATAAAGATAAAATGAGCAGAGGAGAAAAATGAAAAACAAATAGTTTATGCTTTGCCAACCCTGCTATCACTGTACAAGGTCCATTTCTCAAGCAATCAAATCAGGCAATTTAACCAAGAGGAGCAACATCTTCCCACACATTTCCATTAACTACAGAACCATCGCAGCACCCTGATGACTACTCTCAAAGCGACGAGGCACTATGCTTTCATAGAATGACCATAATGAAGTAGAAAAGGAGATAAAAGTACTTATTCCTGAGTAATTCCTGAGAGATTAATGCATTTGTACGTGTGCATCCACATTTGTGTGTGTGTGTGTCCTTGTGTATCCATTTATTCATTTGTGTGTCGGGCTGTAACTTTAGGTGTGTGTGTGTTTAAGAGTTGGTTAGTATGTGCAGCTTCCTGCCAGCAGCAAGGAGCCTCATAATCTGCTAAGCCAGTACCACTGATTGGCCTTAGCTGCAACACATGCAAATGCACGTCCAGGCACTGCTGCAGCACACGTATAATCTCCTTGGTGTCACTAGCAAATCTGCTGGACCTATTACCACACAACGTAAACACAATAACAATGGAAAAGAGGGACAACAGATGTTGACAATGAAACAAGCATTGTTACTCACTGCGGTCAAGTCATGGATGTTTGGGTGAGCAGTCGCAAACCTGGACAAGTCAGGGGCCACTTAAATTTGAATGCTTGCTCATTTGAGGTGTTACAGTCAAGGGACTTCAAGCACCCAATAAGGATTAAGTCAAAATGTTTGCGGTCCAACTTTTTAGGGGCTCCTTGTGTTGTTGTGTTGTGGCTTTTGGATTTGTGTTTTCAAATAATGTGTTGTGTGAAACGTCTTGGCATCTGTATCAACGAGCCGGTAAACGAAAAAAACTCTCTCACCTCACTGTTGCACGTTGTTTGCAAGATGTAAAAAACAATAAGCACACAAATGTTCATAGCTATTTACAAGCCAACACCTGAAAGTTCAATGCGCGTCACAACACCAGAAAATGTGCAGCGTCAGCATCTAGACTGCA
This sequence comes from Paralichthys olivaceus, assembly GCF_024713975.1. Taxonomy (NCBI): domain Eukaryota; kingdom Metazoa; phylum Chordata; class Actinopteri; order Pleuronectiformes; family Paralichthyidae; genus Paralichthys; species Paralichthys olivaceus. The sequence goes on from NC_091105.1 coordinate 16,942,164, forward strand.
AAAATAAACAAGAAGAAGAAAGTGACACGTGTTTTCATTACTGCCTATCGGAGCCAGTTAAAAAAAAAACTGCAGAGTCATTTCAACCCAGGGGTTGAATGCTGATCGTATCCATAGCAGACATGGGTGTTAGTGGATTTTTTGACCAGTGGATAAGAGCCTTTGTTGAACCCCTTCCCAAAAGCCTAGCTCGCACTTAAACCCTATGACCGTCTCCACTGTGTCCTACCTGGCCTATTGGAATACTTCACTGAGCCAGTGTAACTAATACAGCTCAGTAGCCTTCAACTTCCCCAAATTCCCCAATTTGTGCCTGGCCTCTTCAACTTTTGCGCTCCCCAGTGTAAGGCTGTGTTTGGATAGAGGCACTAATACCTCCAGGCTGTGGTCCAGCCCTGCACTCCGGCCAACCTCTGCATGCTACTACCAAGTGAAGCTGCACCGCTTTCTCCCCCAGCGTCGACCTGGTAATCAGTCTCACTGTCTCACCATGTGTCGCCTCTTTCTCCTTTGTGGTGTAATTATCTTCCCATTACACCCAATATAGAACCACTGCTCATTTTCTATTATAAGCTCAAAAGTGATCACTCTTACTCTTATTCGAACCAAATTCTCTGCTGTTTGTCCAACAACTGGTGATTGCAGGACTTGACACAAAAAACCTCACACAGTACACCAAAACGATAACTTGGGTTGCTTTTGATTTTTTTGTGGACTTAATACTTATTTTTATTCTCATGAAATATGTTTCCATGGTTTCACTGTACAGTGTGTTGTAGGTCACTGGTTGAGAAAAAAACTGCTTAATATCTAAAATTCTAATCACTCTACCATATGTATTAAATTATATGCATATCTTACCTACTGCTACCCTAAGTGTGTGAAGGTAAAAGCATTCAAAATGCCTCAGGCAAAACTGGTTATTAAAATAAATGTAGCTATTCTTTAAATATATCTGTGGTCTTGGCTAAGATCACTAAAACGAGTAGGCTGATGTGCTGAGTACTGCAGGGAATTAGGGACACTTGACGAAGACTAGATGGTGAAATAAAGAAAGTGAATAAAATGTTACATGTGCAGCCAAGCATGTACTGTACACTGAAGTTATAATTCAATCAGTATGATCAGGTGAGGAGGAGAGGAAAGGAGAGGAAGAAGAAGTGGGTGAAGAAGAACAGAAGATGGCAAAGGCAGCAATGAGGACACGGAGCAAGAGGCAGCTGAAGTAACATGAGCTGCGCAACCACAGAATGACTGGCAGTGGGTGAAGGAGTGAGTGGGTGTAAAGTCAGTACGTCACTTTTTCCACTCAAAACCACTGATTAACAGCTTTACTGTTGTGTTTCTTCTGGAGGAATCAAACTCTATATAAATAATGTTGCTGGAACACTGCATGCATCTTGTGAAACACCAGAGTACACCTACGCTACGTGATTCACATTTAATCACCACTCTGTCTGGCAATAATGAGCAACATCTGTATTTGTGTCACTGACCTGCAAAGCCTCTAAGAAGCGAAAGGAGCCCAGCCGTCGTCCTCGAGGTACCAAGCAGAACGTGGAGTTGTACAGCATCTCTCTGTAGTCGTACCTGCAGGAAGATGGTAAAGAGGAGAAAACATCAGGAACTAATTCATTCAACAAATTAAACAACACAATCTGAACGCTTGGATGCAGGATACTGACAAAATCACAGAAAAACTGAGCGCACGACAGCAAAATGACACACATTCCTTCGGAAGTTTTTTTCTTTACAAAGTCAAACATCTCGTAATAAAATATTGACTCTTGGAATGCAGCTCATATCGGGGCCACTCTTTCCTGAAAACATCTCAGAAAACGCACCTCTTTCAAACAATGAAATATTTCAAAAGCACAAATACTTTCAGGAACAGAATCCCATACTTTCATTTTAACTCCTCTCTCTCATTTTTAAACCCATCGCCCTTTCGCCTGCACATCTCGACATCTCTCGCTTCTTCCTCGCTCCCTCCATCCAATCTAAGCCTCTGTCAGCACTTGCTTGGATTAAGGAGCTGCTTGGAATTCCTTCAGTGTCAATATTTTATGTGCAAAGGAGCGCGTGTGCGCCAGAGAGTGTCCGTTTGTGTGTTGCCTGTTCATACAATAGAATGGGTTTTATGAGACAGGACAGTGTGTGTGTGTGTGTGTGTGTGTGTGTGTGTGTGTGTGTGTGTGTGTGTGTGTATATTTCATTTCTCAGTCTATCCTGGGTAAAAAAGCAATCCTGCACACTTAGCTTCCAAATTTGTGTGTTTAAGACAACGTATCGTCACATTTGCATGAGAATGCAAATATGGATGTGAAGGTGAGTGATAATTTGTGTACTCAGGGTGATGTGCGTGCCTGTAACTATTTTCCTGCCCTCTCCTTTATCGTATATGTGTGTGTACAGATTTACTATGCCTGAGGCTGCACTGTCTCTCTCTCAGAGTCAGTAAATCCCTCCATGACTGAAGACCCGATGCCTCAACAGATCCACCCACACCTCTGTGGGTCACTGCACAGCCAAGATACAAGTCAGATTTATGCCATGTACAGCAATAGGAGTGCAGCAGAACAGAAATGCTCTCTTTCTCCCTTCTGAACTATAATTTACTTTATGTAACAAACATCTAAAAATGGAACTAAGCAAAAAAGACATGTCTTTTTTAATATAGACGTTATTCTTATGTCTGAAGGAGATTCAGCTAAACCTCACTTAAAAGCTGCTGCAGACACACAACTAAATTAGCCAATTAAATTCACATTACAGAGGAATTTACATAAAACAACAACTAAGTTTCTTCATACACAATAGACATGGTTGACAAAGTTGAATTTTTATATTCAACAGCTGCTGAGGAGCATAAATGAACTACAGAGCTGCCATCTTTAGAGCCCGACTGAAAAGGATTTTTGGAAGCAGATGCTGATTTTTGGGGGGGGGAAATCGGTCAATATATTAAAAACAATGGAAATGGTTCCCAAGAGGTCGTTATCAAACCCTTGTGACAAAGAATTATAATTGAACTTTTATACCGCTAATTCACCAATTCATTTTATTATAGATAACTAAATAAAAAGAAAACACAACCAAATATATATAACTATATATAGAAGAGAAAAATACAGAAAATAATAGGTCCCTATTTATGTATAACATAAACATGAATGCACATCTTTGCACTCTTTAGTCAGTAGAATAGAAGTATGTAAATGCACATTCTGATACAGATATGTCTGTGAAAGGCTCAATTCAGCTCATTTTAATCCACCAACTGATAAAGTGGTCAGGCTCTCATACTTTCCACATACTCCCTATTTAATGTTCTATACTGAAATCTGCTGGGTTAAATGTGCTAATGAAAACTTGCCAAATGTCCAGCTAACGATTTCTGGATTAATATGTAGGCACCAACACCTCTTTTTATTCAATGCAGACACCAAGGCATTACGATCTCAAAGGCTTTTGACGTCACAGGCTTTTACATTACAGCAGGAATTCATGATCATATTGAGTGGACCATTGATGATACCACATCAAAATGTCACTATAGCATAGAACTAAGAGAATAACTTCAACACACACATTAATGAAAGCATAGAAACTTGTTGTTCGTCAAGTTTCATCTGTATTTATGTGGTTGAAGTTATAAGCATTACATGTACAACAACCAAATACATGTAGATGGATCTGATTTTAACCCATTAGAACTCTACTGTCACTATAGAAACTAGATGACTCTTGCTTCCCACTAACATGCTCAATACATTCTCAGTGGACAGTAGACACTAATATTTTTAGAGGAAAAGCTGAGTTTGGAAGATTTGGCTTGACAGCCGTCTTGCAGTGGTGGTCACAGTCCCGTGTCATCTTAAGCACCTATTGGTGTACAAGCACACCATGTTTTGTTTTATGCTCTTAGTCCCTGAATGGCCTGAACAGCATATTGTTAATTCTGTCACCATTATTTGCAGTAACCATTAAACATACATCACCAAACACAAGCATTAATACAGAGAACTTAGAGTACTATCACATGGGAGTCAGAAATGACTGCAATGCAATATATCAACTGCAATGTAGAATTTACTTTGGTGATTATGTAATATCTATCTGCATAATCCCACTTTAGAGCACACATGCCTTTTACAATTACAGCCACTACAGTGGTGTTAGAGAAGATTAACAGCCACTATAAAGCATGAAAGCTACATTTAAGCTTGATTCCATCCATGGGAATGCACTATGATATACACAGAGATCCATTATCAACATGGCACAGAGGAGTTAATACAAGAGGCTTCTCTCATCTACACTACGAAACAATGGCTTAATTCATCATGCCTCCATTACAATCATTAAACATGGCGAAGAAATAATCCAGAAAAGGGAAACATAATAACTGACCATTTTGTGGGCTTATACAAACAGAAGTATACATTCGTATCTGGGCTTGGCACGGTCTAAATCTCACATCCATTACATTTCCTGTACAAACTCAGAACAGACCAGATGTTCCTCTCCCTGCATACCTCCATTCTTCCTTTCTCTTCCAGATGGCTGCCTGTGGGAGGACTACTCTCACAGTATGCTACCACATGTCAGCAGAGATGTTAGGGATGAGTGCTCAAAAACGTCTGTATTTGTGTGTTGTTTTCTGAGCAATACATGTAGGTGTTTAACAGATTGGTCTCACTTAGTATGAAAAAAGGATTGCTGTCACCTAGCACTTACTCATACCCTGTATCTTGCACAAATGTCCACAATTAACTATACATGACATTAGGTAAATCCTTCCCTGTCCCATATTTTCAGTGCTGCAACATGCAGATGGCTGTTGGTGAGCAAAGCAGTCGCTTAGTAACAGATTGAATATCACTGAGAGAAAAAAAAAAAATCACACTGTTAAAGTAATGAGCTCGAGTTATTCTTTTTTGCCATATTCCTATTATGATGTCATGTAAGTGCTAAAATAAAAGCTCTCATAAAATGTAGATTTGCAATTAAGGCTATAATTAAAACTACTAGAATTATATGGGGATAAACTGTCTTATAGCTTATAAAACTACTGTAATAGCATCATTCATTTAAAAAAAATAGGGAATTATATGCCCATTATCATATATGTGCTTTCAACTAATAATTAAATATATGAATGTTGATATTGCACTTGTTTGAAATTATTAGCACATAAATTGTCCAGGTGTAATAATGTGTTTGTACTGCAGAATTCAGGAGAATTCATGCGGTGGACAAGAACACGTTCAACGACGACTTAACCTCAACCAACTGTTCAATCAGACACACCACACTGTTGATGTTTTCTGCCCAGTTTGTTGATCTTGGTTTTTTTGTTAGAAATGACGGTTGTTTCATGTGACCACTCTGGTTTTCTTGGTGACTGTAAGTAGTAGGTATAATGTAAAAGAAATGTCCTAAAAAGTAGTTCCAAAAAATCTACAGTGATTTATCATTGCTTAGACAGGTGTGAATACTTGATGTCAATATCTCCACTGTCAGTTGAAACATCCATTATATTAAATATACAAGTTCTGATGGAAAAACTAGTGCATTACAGGGTTAGACACTGACTCATAGAAGTAGTGGTTTTATGCATGTCACTGCTTTAGGAAATGACTAAGAAGAAAAGGGATGTGAGGGATGTGACTCGCTGTGACCTCATGTTTGCTATACACTGCAATTTCAGCAATCATGTGGAATGTGTAGATCTTAATTAGTTTATATGAAATGCAAACTCTTCCCTCCATCTACAGTTGGAGAGATGTTAACTGTACTAATGTAGCATCATGACCTCAACACTGTAACTCAGATCAATAATGAAATAATCTATTCCTGAACATGGTTCAGTTTTACAAGGTCTTTTATTGGGACGAAGAGCTCAGAGCCGGCAGTAAAGTGGCATCTTTAGTTTTATGGTGTGGGAGATATTTACATAAACCTTTTCATTCATGGATTTGATCAAATGTATTTATGAATATTGCAGGAAAGGACGGCAGTATGAGTCACAAAAACAGAAAAGAATAACAGGAAGTGTGCTGGGTCGAGAAAAAACATCAACCAGTCTCCTAGCAACAAGAATGGATGGAGTGGAAGAAAAATGCATGGCTCATTCTGTCAAGTGCCTGAGGAGCCTCAGTAGAACAGCCAAAGAGTTGTCTCCCATAATCTGTGCAAGAGACCACACACATTTCTAACATAACAACTGAGAAAAGAGACCGCAATCAAAGGAGGCATTGCTTTGGCTGATCTGTTTTGAGTTTAAGCACTCATGTGGGTTCACCCAAACTGTCCTCTGTCCTGAGACAGTGTGTCAACCACGATCCATCTCCTTTAATTTAAGAAATTATCAGTTTCGTGAATCTCTTAGTAAATGATGGGCTCAGTTGGAGCGACAAGATAAAAAGTGTTGGTATATTTGACACAGGCATATAGAGCAATGACTATTGCTCTGATTTTGCAATCCTTATCCGCTCATTTGTTTTTGTTCCATCTTGAAACACCTTGTCCTGACAAAAGAATCGGCGAAATATAAACAATCATATAAGAGGCATTCCCATGTCTTTTTTTTTTTACTTGACATCCAACACAAAATGAATTATAAGCATTCCTTTACTTGGGGAAACTTAACTGTGTCCTACATTATTGTACTGCATGCAACTTAACTGTACCTTGATGGACAGAAATGAATTCCACAGAGGAACAAGTTCATATGCGTTCATATTTGTGCTTTGATATTGTCACCAGAATAATCAATGAAAACTTTCAGGAATGTTGAAAATGTACAGGCATAACTCTTTCAAATACATTGGCTGCAGTTCATTGTGTAGCAATTGCTCATCTTGGTCAGAAGGAGAGTGAGGGCAGCTCCAGTACTCCCACTCTTTCAACCCATTCCCATCCAGTACTGACTTCATATCTCATTTTCTGCTTCCTCTTTTCTGTCACACTTGTGCCAAGTTGATGGGCAGTTGGCTGTGGCTGGGATTGAATTCAAGCCAGAGGAATTTCAGCCTGAAACCCACCAAGGAAAAGCGAGTGTCATCAAATGAGAAAGGGAAGAAAGAAAAAAACCATCGGTTGACAACCGCACGCTACATCCGAGCTCCACAAAGCCAGCGCCACCCAGGGCAAGAATGTCACACACAACGTTAACACACACATAAAGCCTCATTTTGATCTCAATACACATCAGAGCTACTTCAATAGTTTTAGACCCAGCCAGACTCAACTGCTTTGTTCCTCCTGATAGGCCTGCACATCAAGACGTAGATGTGTACAATGGATCGTGACATGCACAGGGGGATAAAAACAAACACACTCTCTTTGTGGAAAACTTACATCAGACCAGCAGATTAAAACACAACGCTGCGTTTTCAGGCATGAGAGCTGTCATGACACGAGGGGATCAAATGGCTGTCTATAACATGGGGTTAATGAGCACCCCTCATCTCATGTTACATGGGGTTAATTAGCCATCAGAGATAGTTATTAGAAAGTGGACTGGCCTTGGTTATAGGGAGAGTGTATTAGACTTCTATAGAAAGCCATCCCTAAGGAATCTGGAAACATTAGACATCAGCAGTGGTTTGATTGAGCTTGTAGGGATCTGGTAACACCAATCCAATGCAAGCCCCCCAGCACATAAACACACACACATAATGCTTGATTTTGTGTGTGTGTGTGTGTGTGTGTGTGTGTGTGTGTGTGTGTTTGGATTCAAATTACACTAATGACTATTCCAGCAATGCTATGCAGGCAAAACTTAAAAGTTTTAAGAGATGAGGACATATAATTTAGTAGCCAGGAAAACTGAAGAGCATGACACTGACTCGCCTGAATTAGTTATGGAGCTTAAAATACTCCAATGGCCTCCGGATAGCAGCATCAGAGATTAATGGCCAACACTGGCATGAATGGCATTCACTGTACTATCTTGTGCCTAATAGCATAGTTAATCTTAGTGGTTTTACCTGTGAAAATGATAGATGAGCAACTTCTTTGAGGCATTGGATCTGGCTAATGTTACCCAGAGCAGGGATGGGGACATGATACTGGTCCCAAAAAGGAGATGGCAACATAAAACTGAAATTTCATAAAAAAGAAGACTACACATTTGTTACACAAGCTTGGCTGTGTTATGATGATGATAGTGCACAATTAAGGATTCTGCGTTTTCACCACTAAGTCATTCAATGGTGAATAGTTGCTAAAAATTGATATTTAGTTCCCACAAAAAAGACTTTGATTCACAGGTGAAAAAAAAGCCAAATAAAGTCTTTCACCACATTCACCTTCACTGAGAAGCTGGAACAGTAGAAAATACATTTGTTTTCAGTACATATTTAACAGAATAAAATTAATTGTGGCTACACTTCATCAGAAAATAACACCCTTTCCAAAAGTCTAAAAAACAGTATTACTGCTAAGAGGGTTTAAGGATATAAAGCTCTGTGCTCAAGCATAAGTCAATGGAGCAAAGATGAATTTAGTACCAACATGTCTTACTGAAAAACAAACCCTACACTGATTTCCTCAAGGCACCTTGGGCTAACCCATCTTCCTCGTGTTAACAGGTTCAAAGACAGGTTTATAAAACATTTACAGACACAGAGGGGGGGGATCTTAAGCTCTATGTGACCCCAGGTTAATTCACCTAATTACTATGCTTTGAATCCTCCATCACTCTTCTCTTTCTTCCTCCCTCGTCTCAGTGTGAATTCATCAGTGGTAGAGTCAAAAAGCAGGAACCTTTCATCTCTACAAATATCCCCTCCTCAAAATGAAACCATACACGCCCTAGAGTTAGTTCCACTGAGCTGAACACGCACTGACCAAAACATGCACACTTATGAACATCCATCCAGAAAGTGTCATTAACAGATCTGCTGATTTTCACGGACTCCCTTTGGAGTTTGAAGGGAGTTTTGCCCACTTCTCTAATCAGCCATCCATCAGCTTGATGAGATTGGTGAAGGATGCTTTGAAGTGCTCTCTGGGTACAATAAACCAAAACAAGGGAGTATTGCAGATAATGAAATGACTGTTCTTAGTGGAAAAGCCATTAGTGCTGGAATGTCAGTTCTGACTTGTGAAGTCGGACAACATAAAGATGTCAAGAATGGTCAGACGGGGTCAAATTATATGACCACAAAGGGACTTGCCTTCTTTGCTGATAGCTGAGAGCGGCCATATTTTGGAACATGGCGTGGCTGAGTAATATAACCCAATCCTTCAGTCGTCTAGATTGCTAATTATTCAACTATGTCTCACATTTTTTATCATTCTGAATACAAGTAGGTCACCAATTAACATTTTTATGCCTGAGGCTGACAGACTTGCAGATCTATTAGTCCAGCTATCAAGCAAAACCATGATCCTGGCTAATGACTAACTGAAGGGAAGAATTAATATTCACATTACACAACTGGCGGTGAGTGTGTCCCATTTTAAATAAAGGTGGAAGTTGAGCAGATTAATCTGTGGGATCCCGGAGTTAGAAGGAATGCTGTCAAACTGCCAGTAACTGACTTCTGCTGGAGATAGAGCCGAGCTGCTGCTGCAGTGGTTGCTCAGCAAGAGAGATAAGTCCAGGTCAGGAATGTCTCTGTGCCTGAGCCAAGCAGGGATGAATGGAGGAAGAAATAGAAGGATGTGACAAGGGAAAGAGTGATGGAGAAAAGGGATGGATTGAATGACACAGAGGTAGAGGGTGAGGCAGAGGGAAACAGTGATGAATGGATTGGAACTGATTGAGGGGGTGGGGTTAGGGAAGGAGGCAGAGGAAGATAGAAAGTGGTGAAGGGTGGGATGTGAGGAAACAGCAGAATGACAAAGGCAAAGAAGATTGAAACATGGGACTGATGAAGAGAGGCAGAAATTTAATCAGTAAAAAGAAAGTCAAAATATATTAAATGAAATGCATCCATGGACATAAATTTCTACCTGTGTGAGTTCTCAGCATGTGACAAGCTTTTTCAAACATCAGCTTGTTTTGTTTTTTTACCAGTGTAAAACAGTCCACTCTCCGACAGCTCTTCCCTTTAATGGCGAAGCAACCGTGACAACAGCCATGACAGGCAGAAGAGGGGACTTTGTAATGTCTCTCTTGGTTCACAATATGGCTGTTATCAACCGAGTTTGCTATCAGTTCCCCTTTAAATGGACCGGTGGGCTGATCTGATCCAATATTCACCATGCTGAGAGAGGGATTTAGATAAATCTTGACAGCTGGGGCTTGGATCTGCCTGGACTAATAAGTCTGCTTGAAAGCATTTTGTGTTTGTTTATGTGTGGATGTCATTTGGGATAGTATCTGACGGGTTATGCGACAGATGAACTGCAAGTCTATATACGCGAGTGCGTTTTTTTTAAGACATCTGAGCTGGCCATATGCAACTGCGTCAGGGGAAAAGGAAAGACCGAATGAGTAGTGAGGGCGATAAAAGAGTTTGTGTTGTTGCCAATAGACCTTTCCTTTATTAGACTGTGACCTTGAGTGTGTGCCCATGTGACAGTTATAACAGAGAGCACCATAAGAATAATGCAAAAGCCAAATATCCATGGCGGCTGGGATGAGGTCAGGATGAGTGTGTTTGGACAGTGCAGTGGTGGTGATGGCTCTCCAAGCTTCAGCATAGATTATTTTAACTGTCCCACTCAATATCACACAACAGTGTGCAACAAGTCAAGCTTTAAGTTTCTCACAAGTTCAGCTTTGATTGTGTAAAAGAGAACTGAACCCAGTGAAACAATTAAATGGCAGTAAGTGGCCAGCATTGGAAAAGTATGCAAGGCCCACATTATCACATAATTATTTTTTCACTTGCCTTTATTGAAATATCTTTCAAGAAAGCGCCACACATTTTCTTGAAATATTAATGTCTTTCAGTAGCTCCCCGAAGGATTTCGAAACTTTCCGGCCACCTATCAAATTGTTTGGAAGGTGTCAGTGTGAGCCCATTTGAGAATAGACCATGTTCCAGTGAACCCGTCTGACCTGAACAATCTCCTGCAGTGTTCTTCATTTATAGAACACTGCAGGAGATTGTTCAGGTCATAGTCCACGATTTTTGGGGCATTTTCGTGTTTGAAAACAGGTTAATGGAATTTCATCTGAGGTAATTACAGGATTAAATTACAGTTAGTTAAAAGTACATTACAAAACAGAGACACTGGCCTCATTACTGCATATAATCCAAAGAAGTCTCTTCAGAAAGTGAAAGTAGTCCAAATGAAAAGTGTTTCTGGAAAGAAATACATAGGTATATCACTGATTATTACTAATATTCTTTTAAATATACAATATTGCAAGTGTACCGCATTTATATTAGGGACAGGTATCTTCAAACTTAAATATCTAAAACCAAAATGGATGGATTGATACAGTAGAGTGAGAGCACTGGGAACATGGTCTCAGATTTCTGAACCCCGACTGTGCCACTACAACAAAGCAATAAAGTCTTTAATGCAGTTATTTGGGTGAATCAAATCTTGAAAATAATCACATGAAAAAGAAAGAAAATTGAGCTCATCCAACCTGCTGATGAAAACCAGCCTCAAAAACTCAGGGAAAAGAAAGGCTATGAGTGCAGAGCCAGTGTGAAGTCATGAGAAGAGTGGCTTCATTCTGCTACTAAGAGAGTAAATTAGTGTCTCGCCAAGTTGAGCCGCCAAAAAACGAAATGTAAACACAGTCTTTTAGCTCTCAAGAGGGAAAAGATGATTACCTCACAATTACAAGACCACGGAAGAGAGAGAAGCCCCATTGCCTCGGTGACAGAAAGAGAGATTACAGGGTGGCGGCTGTACTAATGATGATGGGGAAAAGCAGAAATACTGCAGTTTATCCCAGAGGATACACAAAATTACAGCAACAAACAGAAATGTGTTGCACTTGGCTAACGCGTTGGCGTCGCTCTTCAAAACGAAAGATGAAGAGGGACCGCTTTGTTTGTTGCTGCTGCTGCTGCTGCTGCTGAGCATTGAGACACGGACATCCAGAGGCATTCGACAGGTATCTATTTCAGTAAAGCAGCACTGTGATGCACGGTGGCCCATTTGTCAGAAATATGTTTGTTCTACAGGGATGAGTACTCATTCCAGCCAGTGAATACTACCAGGCCTGTCACATGATTTAATCAAGTTGATTAGCAAAAACAACATGCTAACTAACATCCATGGCTTAATACACACCTGACTTGTTTGACATATGTATGACCTACATTATCTCTGTACCATGGTCTCTCTCATAAAGGCTTAAATCGAAAGGATGGCTAACTTTGCAACATACCATTGCTTTCCACCTCAGTTTTTAAGCCATTTACTAAATTCTCACGTACTAATGTGATGACTTTGGGGGAGGGCGACCTAATCCCACTCTGATACCATGATACGCCACGCACACACACAGACCTTCTTAACATCAACTGGCTATCAGGGCTGCCAAAAGAGACCCTACTGCATGGAAAAGCTTGAATCCTAAAATCGTTTCATATTATTACACTGACTACAGAAGGGTAAAATATAATTGGGCAACTGTGCAGATCTTAATCACTTTTTAAGATGGTCAAAAATGTATCCAAAATGAAATGTTGGGACTTTTATGAGGTGTGAATACATGTAAAAAAAAAAATGAAAAAACATAACTTCTACCTACAGTGGGTGTAAACTTAGTCATACCATCTGTCTTTAAAAAAAACATTTGAGGTTAAAAGGACAATAGCAAGTTTGAAGCGGGTTGTAATTACTTTGAGTCACTTAAAACATTGTCATTTCCAGTCACAGTCATCACACTCACTCTACATCTAACAAACATGTAGAAACAGTGCTGAGGTGAAGTGTCATCGTCATTTTTTCAACTGTTGAAAGTCCCTAAATGTCTCTTAGTGTTTATTAATTACAACTATTTATTTTCTAGGCTTCATCTATAGCTCTTCTCCATGACTCATATTAATCACAACATGTTTCATGGACAGAGAAGGCACAGACACAATGTAATATAAAGCTTTATAAATACCTGAGAATATGAGGTCATTGTAATTGGATGAAGATCTGGTGAGCTCATCAAACAAACATTACACTGTATTCAATCTAAAGCCCATTTCATGATTGTGTGTCTGCACTTGTACTATTTTATTTTTCATCCAATATTTCCAATTGGGTGACCTCCATGGACAGCTCACAGTTTTGAGTTTTTACTTCTTCATTGTGTCAGGAGGTATCCATCATGCTGTCTAATGAGAATGTATAGGATATACATGCATACACATAACTCCTACTGTAGTATGAAAAAACATGCCATCCAATAAAAAAACATGAATTGGCCTTAAGGCTGAGGTTGCTGCCATATTTAAGACAACAAATACTTCAGAAAAGTATTTCATGAAGTTTATTTTATTCTAAATCCAATTTTCCATTCCTAATTCTTTCATTCAGAAATCAGGACCTTTAAGTCTGGCTAAAACAATGCATTGAGGTAGGGAAGCCCAACAAATACTAAACCCTCTGCATATCATCACTAGTCTCTCAATATTACATAGGACAAGTTAACCTGATTGCAGAGGCTGCACAACAGTACCCTCTGAGGGAGCTGAATTCCTCTGTATCCTCACAGACAACTGGCCCAGAACAAAGCTTTATCATCTGTTAATGAATACCACGGCCAGCAGTGCTTGGTGCTTCGGGCAGGTAATTAGTTTGAACAGCAGGAAAGATCAAAGACAACGCTTCCTGTCTTGCCCTCTGGCTGCGACCTCAAAAGAGAAAGTCAGAGATCTCACCAGGTGAGAGAAGTAAAAAAAAAAACCCTATGAATCTTCACCAACAGGCAGAACAAAATAATAGTCCCAGAGAAAAGTGGTTTTTAAACCAGATAGCTGCTTGGAGTTTTTCTTTTTTGCCATTGGGTCCACATTTTTCCTAATATAACTGTTCTGTTGCTTTTTGTCTTGACGTATTCGGCGACTTTAACATTATTGTGGGTCTAACTTAATCTGTTAAGGACTGTGACAAAGAACAGGCCATCGTTTCACGGAAGAGTTAAGACTATCACATAATAGGGATTATCATCATATGCTGAAGCTTCTCTTCCTCTCACAGTGCAGGCTGAAGCCCTTATCAGACAAAGTAGAGTCCAAAGAGGACAGTGAGAGATAGCACATCTGTGTGTGTGTGTTTGCCAGTTTTATCTGATGTTCCAAGTCATTACCCAGCCAAGCCCCACAACATGGTGGCTTGCAATTTTTCGATGCTGCCAAGTGTGGTTACATTAACACAGCACAACATGGTCCCACTTGGTGATGATGATATGATGCCAGAGTACCTTTGAGAAGGACAATCTTCATGAAGGACAAGTCAGTTCCTCCCTACAAATATTAATAACCAAGAGAGTATGCAAAACTCTTAGTACTCCACAGTAATCTCCTCCCCCCGTTCCTAAAATAATGCATCAAATATTAAAAACATTTTGTAGCACAGAGTCAAGAGTCACAGACACTGAAAAATGTCCGTGGGCTTGGCAGGCCTGCTCTCCACAGTAACTGAAGGATTAAAAGCCCATAGGATTTGGCTGGCCTTGGTTTTAGAGTGCTGCTTAATTCTGCATGTAGCTCTCACAACGTATTTCATTGTACATGAGGGATAATTGAGAAAGCCCCTGTCATGCTGAGCAAGCAACTTATCTGAGTTTTTGAAAGGACTGTAAACGTGCCACATGGGTCACGCTTAATGATGACTCAGGTCCTTAAAGTTACATTGTTGTCCCAAGATGCTCAAGCAGTGGTACTTTAGATGACTGTCAGAGAACCAAAAATCTGTGCCACTAAAGGACTTTTCAGATTTGGTCCAAATTCATTGTAACACTATCAACCAATCAGATTATTTAGATATGTGAACTGCATCAGAGCTTTAAAAAAAATAGACAGTGAACCAATTCATTTGAGGTAGACTCTGTACGGTTTTAAAAAAGCTGCTCTTATTAGGCCAATGTATCAAAACACCATAAAATGTATTTTAGATCAATTCTTGGTGAAGGTCAAATTGTTCTTCTCCATCACCATAGAATGCGGGTTGTGTTTCATTACCATTTCTGTTGCTCTTTCTGAACATCTACAACCTCTCCGATGAATGTTTCTTTAGCAGCACCCCCTACGTTCTGTCTTTCTGTCAACCCAACTGAACCTTATCACATCTGTCTAGCAGCAACGAAATGATATGAGCCCTTACAGGATGACAGAAAAGCTCTTCCTGGAATGGACCACACTCAGTGCCTGGCACGTGGACATCCCATTCCTTATTCCACTCTGTCAGCATTCCAACTGGAATACATCACCTGCAAAAGGCTGCCAAGGACGACACATACATCATCCTGTCAGGACAAGAGCCTAGATAGGGAGGGAGCATGGTAAACATGTGGCACTGCCCTCTGTCCTAAACAACTAGCCTCTAACAAGAGTGAGTGTGTAGCTAAAACCCATTCAGGCAAATAAAGCATATTTAAAACAGAATCAGGCAAATAAAGCATATTTGAAACCGAATCAGAGTGTGTGTGAAAGAGAGAACCAAAAACCACTGCAACCATTCAAGCACATGCTCAAACGGGGTTTTTCCTGCATAGAGAATTACAAGGCGGCGTCCTCTGTCAAAGTTTTGCGCCTCCCGACAAAATTCTAGTAGGATGGTAACTACTTATAGCGATCACAATTGAGCCAAATTCATCACTATAAGTGGTTGATTACTATAAAATAATTGCGTACCTTCTGTATGATAGTCCTGGAACTTGAGGGAACTTGCTCTCTCCCACTCTTTCTGACAAGCAGACATCCAGACACACGTAAACATTGTCATCAGACACACGTAAACATTGTCATCAGACACCCAGACTGGGTAAAAACAACAGAATTTTTAAACTTTTGGCTCGATTAGGTTGACAGTGAACCGTGCGAATGATAGACACAGAGAGGAGCCGTAAATTGCTGACAGAACCGGTAAAGACTCTAACCCCAAATTAACACTGTAAGTTGACTTAGTGGAGCTGTCCATTGCTCCCTGGGTGTCTGCCCAGGTTCTGGTACTAACCCCCTGGTCTGACGGCTCAAGACTAAGATCACCATTAATGGTTCATGTTTCCAGATTTTAACACTTTAACTCTCAGAGCAGAACACGAGGTAAAGTGGAGCTAGCAGATTCACAGCTCCTGGTAGTAATTAATCAGTGATGAGACAGCACTGATGGTAATACCCTTGACCTCTATTTTTATAAATCCTGGCAGTGAAAAATGAGATGGCAATCACTTGAGAGTTGAGAGGATTGAACCCCTCTGGGAAAGCAGCAAAAACTGGTATGCTATATATGGCAAATATCCATATAGTATTCTTTACTGAGAGCTACAATAAAAAGTACATATTCTACACAGGTCATCAGTTTGACACAAACCCATAATGTTGCAAGTAAAAGGGAACCGATTAAACTCTATTGGTCAGCCTGCGTGTACCTTTGCACCAGGAAGTCAGTTAGCCTTTTCAAATCACATGACACTATTATGAACAATGACAATATCAGCCATGGGATAACCTGGTGGTTCTGCTATCCGATAACCTACATTTGTTTCTCTAGCTATCACTTACAACGGGCTCTCTAAATATGAGCAGTCTGTAATCCCTGGGCTCTATAGGAAACTGTGCATCATCCATCTAGTTAAGCACTCCACCCCCTTAACCCAAGACCAACGGCCATTAGGATCCACAGGGTAAATAAATCCCCTTTTACATAGAAGTCATAAGCCAGAAGATATATGAGCACACCCTCTCGTTGACGTAGATCAAATACTTTGAAACCAAAACTGCACAAAATATATTTAATATTCACATACAAACAAACTATATACCAAATAGAAATATAGCAGAAAATTTGCAGGCCAATTTTTAATGGAGGCGAGAGGAGAGCTTGTTGCCTCACACTGACACAAATTTACTGTTCTATTTCTTATTGTCTATCATTATAAAAGATCAACATCAGTACACAAAGATACGAAATGTGTTTCTACCAGTTTCACGAAATGAAACAGTCTAGAGGAAACACACTGTTATGTGGCCCTTAAAGTGATTTATGCTTGTGTGTCAGAGTGTTGTTAAGAATACATGTATGTGATCTGTGGCTCTGTCATACCAATGGAGGGGTGTTTTCGTCCTCCTAATTGTGTCCACCTACACACCAGGGCTTTTGGGACTATAAAAAAATACTTTGAGCATATTTTTCAGTAACGCTAGACAAGTTTGTATCGTATTGTGCCATTGTTGTATGGATACATGCTTATCATATGGCATTTGTTGATTTTAAATTTGCTTGGCTAGAAGCAATTAAACAAAAGAAGAGGAATGGAAAGGAATATTCATACAGAAGAAGAAAGGTGTTAGGCTCTGAACATGTATACCAAGAGCATGTTTAAATGAAAAACCAAACTACTGATTCCATGAGTTGAAATAGTTGACATGACTGTGAAAAATAGCATTTATGGTTAATATGCAGGGAACTCAGAGATCGACCATCCTCCCCCAACGATTATCGCTTTCCCCAAGCCCTCTAAAGCCTGCATCAAGTTGGCTAGCAGCCCTCTGCCAGGGGCTTTGGCCAATATTGAGGATTAAAACCCTGCAAGCCTATAAATACACCTAGCAGACCAACGTCAGCACCCAGCTAGCTATGCACTCACCTCTCACTGCTGGATGGCTAGCATGTGTTGTTCTGCTTCTCACATGCTTTTAATTTGTCCCTCCGTCTTTCAGTCTCTCAGAGTCTCACAGTTAGTTCTTTTTGTGTTTCTATTTTCCCTCTCCAACAGTCTCTCACTCTTCCGTCTCTCAATCTATCCCCTCTCATACTCTCTTGCTTGGCAGGGCCTCTTAATTGGAAACAAGCTGTGAGAAGGCTTTCAGTTTGAGGTTAAAATTACATCTGACCTGCCTCCTGCTGTATCTGTTCTTCTCTCCTCTGGCTGTTTTACAGGCTCGTACACGGTGGCTGAGAACAGTTGTACAAAGGACAGAGTGTGGTGAAGAGGGAAGCAGAGAGTTAACTCTTCCTACTGGCTCCACTCAGCAGGGACATGACAGGTACACACAAGCCAAACGGAGAATATGTAACTTGGGGTTTTTAGTCCTTGAAAATCCTACACAGCAAAAACATGATCTGCATTATCAGGTAGACAAAAGAGACTGATAAATCAAGCCTTATGGAAAACATTCCTTACATGAGCCCATACTATCAACACATTCAAAACAAATATTAACTACATGAAGATATGAGCAGCGAAAAACTAGTTAAAGGTGGATTTTTTTGGTTTCAACCAACAAACAAAGTCAGACAGTGTAGAGTGTGAAGTTCTGTACGGATGTAATTAAATTTTTACTTCAAGGCAACACATGTCTGTACACTGTAGATCAAAATACCCATATACATACCAAGCCAACATCTGGAGTCTAAATTCTCAACTATTACACAAAAATGACATGGCCATTACATGGTAATTATAGCGAGAGGCTGCATTCAGTCTGTCACAACTTCCTTGTTGTCAGTGGGAGAGGATAAGAGGGATTTGTTGCACAAAGGACCACAGAAGCACAGCCAGGCACAGAAACTATTACTTCCACCCAGTTAGACAACAGACTGTACTGTCTGACCCATAGGGCCCAACTCAGTCACGATTAAACAAGTCAACTTGCATGGAGATATCAGAACAACTCAAAGATTGGTTCAGTTCAAAGAGAAGACTTTCTTGATTTGTACTTTACATGACATGAAGAATATATGTGGCACAAATACAGATGTATTACAAAATGTACGCAATTGGCTAATGTCTCAACTCAAGTCTAAATCTGCCCAACTGACAAATTGCTGCATAATCCAGAGAGGTATTCTTAAGAGCTCAGCGCAGTTAATATTTTCCCAATTTGTGATATGCTAGAAGCAGCTTACTCCAGCTTGTCTGTTGTTTACAGCCCAGTACAAGTCACAGACACTTTTCATTTGGAAAGTGGAATCATGACCCAAAAACAAATATTGATCTCCTTGGCAACGGCCATCCTTGACTACTGTCCCACCCACGTCTTTGGCCCCTTCAAGTCTCAATCCCTTGGAACGCCATGTACAGCTGAGTGCCAGGCCAGAGATAAAGAGTGAGTCTGGGTATGATTAACAGCTGAAAATGATTCAGCTTTTGGGAACTGATGAATCAGTCTTGTCAGGCCTGATGTTAAACATTGGGATTTCCCAAAAACAGGCAAAACCACCACTGAAATTGCACTCCAAACAGACTCAAAAATAAACTTAATATAATAATAGAATTTTCAGGGTTCAATGTAACAGTGACTGGTTCCCAGAAAGCATAGGTTAATAAAGATCAACACAGCAAGAGAAACCAGAAAACTGTGTTTATAAAATCAGTCCACAGTGGGCACAGATCAAGGCAACATGCACAAACACATCACTGTTAAAACTCCTTGTGAAGATCGGTCAGTGACAACTCTTGATGTTATGTGACCCATACCATCCAGGCTGTCCCTCGATTATCCTTCATAACAAAAAAACAAGAATTTGAAAGGATAAAATATATTCATGTTTCATAGGCATCAAAATTACACACTGGCAATCATGCCAGATGATTAAGAATTTAATGTGTAACATCATATTTGATAGATAGCATTCATTCAGCCTGTCAGGACTCTGAAAAGTTTTGAAAGTCCGCAGAAACTGTAAAGAGGGAGAGGGCTAATATTTTACATATGGTTGCAGCTATCAGTTCTTTTTTGTATCAATTTATCTAACAATTAACTTTGTCAAAATATATTTTTTTATTACTTGATTAATATAATTATGACCTTCTGAAGGAACTATGCATGTTACGCAAATGGACGTATTCACGTAATCAATGACGTAGATGCGTCTCCCCAGCTCTAACTTAACACCACTATAAAAAGACAGTGAACTGCAAAGGATGAGTCCCTGTAGCCTAAAAGTGTGCCTTGCAAAGTCCCTGGGCAATTCAAGGTATATTTTCAAGTTCCGTTCCCTAACCCTTGTCTACACTGTCTCCTTGAAACGTTTATGTTACAGATGCTTCTCATCTTTTAAGTGTAAGAACTTTTTGTAACTGTATTAGTTAACTGTATTTACTGAATGTTGTGACTCTACCAGTACTCCTAGGAGAAGAAGGTATATTTGTATATAATTTAACAGGAATTCTACAGTTGACTGGGGATCAAGCCAAAGCCTGTTGACTGATAGTGGTGTGGCTTACTGAGGATGTACTTACTGAAAGCTACTGAACATTCAGTGGCCATGCAATGAAGTTAAGCTGGCAAGGGCTAGTGAGGTACCTAAAGCCTTTTTTTCTGCCCAATGCTACTTAATGACTTAATTTTCCCTTTACTTTTCCCTAATTTTCCCTTGTGATGGCACTGATGCCACCCATCTCACAGTGTGAAATCATTCCTTGGCAGCACATGGCAGCATTTCGTCAGCTGGCAGAAGGAGCCTAGATAACTCATGTCGTAAGATTTATATGGAGAATGCTATTTGCCTAATCCAATGAATGAACCATCTAAGCTGATTCTTACCTGCACAGGCACACACAAACATGAGAGGATTTACACCAAGCAAGCACATCAGGCATTGTGACATAAAAACACATCAAAACATGCTACTGGTAAGGTAAATGAAGAAAACAACTCATCATCTCTGTAAGGCTCCAGTCACACTAATATGCTGCTTTTGCTATATTTTTCACATGGCATCCACACAACTAGAGAGTTTAAGCCCCCAAAACACAAATTTAGGAAATGCTACTGACCCAGTTTAGTTGGAAAACTCTTGGATTGCATTTTAGTTTGGATGAGTAGAAACAGACATTTTTGGAGACAATGACGTAGGCACCCACATTTACTTCCAGATTAATCTTATCAGTTATCTTTGCCTGCTCCGACCATGTGATCGTTTTACTGGAGTAAACAAAAAACCATCAGTCTCGACTACCAGAGGTAAAAGCAACATGGATAGCAAATCAAAATTGTTGCATTTTCAGTAACAATTTCTTGTTCATAGCATTTTCAATTATTAAACAATCAACAGCAAAGAGGACAAGCACATACACATGTATGATAATAGTGATGTGATATGCACTTGCAGGCATTAGTATAGACAAGGATCATTTCTGAAATGGAGCTCAAACGCTTTTCTGGTGTGTCTTAAGTGAGGATGTGCATGTTGCAGCCAGGTGTTGTAATTGACCCAATGACATAATATGAAATGGTCGGTCACACTAACTGAACAGCAGACAGCATCATTGGGGATCAATCACTGCAGGTCCCCAAATAACGGAGAGGTCACACAGGACACGGGTTGGGGCCAGGGCATTCCTGGCTGATGCAGTTGGGTTTGTCTGGGAAATGACTGTGCAAACAGGGGCCAGAGTGGCTTCCCCTTACTGGCACCAGCGCTTTGTCCCTGTTAATCCACTCCAAAGAGCCACAGTCAAACACCCAGCGCCATACAGTCACCAGTAACAACACAGCACAGTCTGGGGTGACATGAAATGAATCCCACTGGCCAAAGCAGGGAGACAGACGCCAGTTTGCTCATCAGATTTGGGCACAGAAAACAGAAGAACTGGGTGATGGTCAGAGAGCAATTTCTTGAGGCGATGCCTTCAGCAGGGATGGGGATGAGTCTCAGAGATAGCATAACAGGGCTTTATTTAACTTTCAGCTTTTCAGCTGGGTTCGATTATAGCAAACATGTTCATTAATCATCAATTTCTGTCAGAGATTATCATAACTCATAATTAACAAATAAGCAGAAAGCTGGAAATGTCGAGAGCAAAATTCACTAATGAATAGCACGCTTTATAGACGGATGGAGATATCAATTGAATTACATTAATACAGTAACAGGCAGAGCTGACATTAAGGCAAATCTGCTTATCTGAGCCTCGTGATTTGGTAAATAAAGTCATATGATATGAAATCTATTTAAAACAAATCACTGATGTTCATCTGAGTCTGTTGTTGTTGAGTAAAACAATATTGCAAAATTATTTCAACTTAAACATAGGAAATTGGGATCTTGACAGCCCTCTGGTCATGTAGCATTTAGAAATACTCATAATTCCAAAAGTCTGGGATCCAGAATGATTTGTTATTTATCAATATCCCAGACTTAAGTCTCTAGATCCCATCAACACATAAGAAAGAAACACAACATGGGAAACCATACTGACAAAAGCCACAATCGGATGTAAATTGAGAATATGAACCATATATGTGGGTTGTTGAGATATTACCACAATCAGACACTTCCAAATTTAATATACTAATGAGTGATAGACTATGTTACTGTCAACAACCTAGACATCTAGGAAGAATCAGGAAATACCTATTACTGACAGGGTTGGATAAGAGTGGATTTTGATGCTGACAGAAATAAGGACAAGATGGAAATATAAGATATTATGGCCTTTAAAAGCAGCAGTGAACCCCATATCCTATAGAGCTGTATAAATCAAGACCTGAATGACAGCCTTGTTGTGAAGTTAACCATTGAGATTGAATAGCTGGTAGTGTACTCACTTGTCATATTCTGTGTTGTCTTTATCACAGCGTGCATCCTTGTGCTTCTGCCAGTCCTTCCCATGCTTACAAGTGGTGAGGAGGACCACATCCTCTGAGTTGTGAACATGATATAAAGCGTTCCTAGTGTCTGAACCTATTCCAGTTAGGTACCTCTTCCCCTTAAAAACAAGCATGTATTTCCGATAGGGGGGAATGGCATTATGCTTTAGGTAGCCTCTTTGACCTCCTGTCCTGGGGTGGTCTTTGGAGAAAAGAGGGATAGAAACGTCAAAGTTAGGCCGAAAGTTCTCTGTACTGATGCTGGCCTTAGCCAACATGGCATGGCCGATGTCAAAGCCAAGGTCTTCCGTGTAGTCTGGCCAGGTGCCGGAGTATAAATTGAAGATGATGTGATTCTTGCCTCCATTCCAGAGAGGAAGGCTCTGGATTTTTACTCTCAGATTGTGCACATACTGGGGTGAAAGCTGGTCCCGGTCCAGCGTGTCCAGACTCAGGACAAACAGGCATGCCTTTCCCGGGTCAGGTGTATAGAACCTGGACCCTTCAATAGAGGACAGAATGTTCTGATAACTCTCCGACATCTTTTCCCCTTTCTGCGGGGGGTGCACATAAACTTTGAAGCCATTCCTCTCACACAGGGAGAAATCAAAGCAGGACTCCATTCGGCAGCGTTTTCCAGAGTCAACGCCGGAGTTAGCGTCCCTCTTCTGCCTGGGAGATATGTGCTCATTGCGATCGTCGCTCCAGTCCTGCTCCCAGGAGCTGAAGTGCTGCAGGTACCCCGGGAAGCGACGCCACCGAGCCCCGGGGTGATAACCGGTGAGGCTGCGGTCATCACGCCTGGACAGCGGGACTTGTATCCCTCCAAAACAGAACAACAGGATAAGACACGCACCGGCGGAGAACAGAATTAAATACCGTTTTTTGGCCTGCATGTGTCCTACGATCTGAGATAAGATGTCTGGCGATAAATCCAAGTCGTCCCCAAGTTTTGTTTTCACCACCTCCTGCGGGAACGCTCCGCCATCTTCCCCCGGGCTGCAAGGGCTGTGCGCTCACGTCTCCCACCTTCTGCTTCAGATGCCTTTCACAAGTCCGGGAGCTGATCCAACGCATGTGGGCGATGTTTAATGTTCATCCACCTCGTCTCCTCGTCAGTGGTTGTGTCGATCAACTGACAACAGGTTCTCCCATACACCCGACCCGCTTCAACCTGTGCATCTAAAGTGAACACCTACAAGCTAACCGAGGCTACAAAGGAAACTATCAACACTACACACAACGAGCACAAACTTAAGTGTGTTTAGCAGCAGACTTGTTGCCTGGACTGTTAACTATTGTCCTGCTGGGAACAGCAAACAGAGGGCACCGGAGTCCCAAACATCCGACACATCGTCTGGAACGTTGTCGTAATTATTCCACTGAACGTATCGAGGGATAAAAGTAGCATTTGAAGTAAAAGGCTAAATCTGTGAAGCCAATGTCTATAGCCGGTCTAGCTAGCTAGCAGGCTAACTACCTGGCTAGTTTGTGAAAACATCCCCTGTTAGCTTGTTAGCTAAGCGGCCGCATCAAAGTAGATTTATCGCTGGTTAGAGGTAGAGACAGCCGAGCGTCCTCTCCTCTCCGTCTGCAACCATGTCTCTTCAGTCCACCACGACGTGTCCTCCGCTCCCCTGACGAGTTCCGTGGGTCTCCCCGGGCGTGTAAAGTGTTCAGGCAGCGGCTCACGCTCGGCGGACAGGCAGACAAGAGGAGCTGTGGAGACTGAAGCAGGCGGAGCGGCGGCTCCACCGGGATGACTGGTGATGGTGATGTGACGTCCGCACACGGTGCACGGTGCGTGGTCATTGGCTCGCTTTACGTCCGAGGCGGGCGGGGCTTCCCGTGCACCCATTCAAATCCAGGCAGAGGGTCGCGAGTTTCTGCACTGATTAGATTTTTTGTTGTTAACCAGTTTGATTCCACAGAGGCTGAGCTGAGATTTATTTGCCGATCCATTGTATTTGCGGGGGAAAGATCAGAAACAACTACAATGCAGTCGAATTAAAAACCCATTTCAGCCTTAATAGCTTGTTCTGGAGCTTCTGATCATTTGATCTTCATTAGCAGATAGAATCTGCACAGTTGTCGTGTAAACTGTAGATGTAGAATGTCTATTTAATCTTGAGGCCTTCTCATGCATTTTGACTTGAAGGTCGATTGTAATAGATCCGTGGTTCTCAAATGGGGGGCCAGGAAGAGTTTCCAGATCATTAATGAAAATATCACAACATAGTGAAAATATTTTTCATACATATCTAATATCTTTCTGATACAATTCACGTATATTTCTCTTTCAGTGTAAAAAATAGGCTATGTCAAATTATTTCAGGGGGCACACGTGAGGGGGTCCTCAGGAATATTTCTGTCTTCTAAAAAGAACCTCTGTAATAGATATAGATACTCTGTAACAAATATTATTAGTCATCTGAAACTCATTGGTGTACTGTAACATCTGTCTAGGACTAGAAAATATTATTTTCATGTTGCCTGTGAGGTAAAAAAAAAAAAAAGAAGAAGAAGAAAATAAATATAGTCCACTTATGCAATCATATTTAAATCCACAAGATTTTATTTCGATCTACACCAAATTCCACACACTAATGAAATACCACTTCCCTCAATATACCTGATTTCTTTCATCAATATGAATTATTCCCGGGGAAATGTCAAAAATACACATCTTACAACGTAAAGAAGATGACATTTTTTTTCCTGGATCAACCCCTGTACGGGATCCACACCAACATTTTTTGGGATCTCTCCTGACCCATACCACATACTTCCACCAAGTTTTATAATAATCCATAGTATTTTTTGCGTAATCCTGCTAAGCAACAAACAAATGTAGGTGAGAACATAAACTGTTTTGGTAGAGGTAAATAAAATCCCTTAGACACTCTAACAAACTGCAACTTTAAGGACTGTTATTGTGTTTTTTCATAAATGTTGAGTAGGTATACTACAGCAAGGCCAAGGTCTTTGGCAAGAACCTGTCACTCCAAATCTCACATTATTGAGTTAGGCGGAAAAAAGTGTTATTGTGCATAATAATGCAGGATGTATTAATGATTTTGTGTTGCTCATTAATCTATATTCCGGTAATAGTAGTTTATTGTTTTGTCCGTTCAATTTAAAGTCAGACTACTATTAGCAGTTGCAGCACTGCCCATTATTGGATAGTTACCTTGGCCCACAACTGGTGGACTGGTTTCTGTTCAGGTTTCGGTCTTGACTAGTGAGTCTGCAACAATGTCTGAAAAAATGGTCCAAAGCAAACACACTGGATCTTGGTGCTGCTCTGTTGTTGAAGGTGACCTCTGACCTCTCTTTTTTTGTAAGAGAAATTCATGATTTTCAATCTAAACAGAAATAGAATACATTCGACATTAGGTAAGAATGAAAAAGAGCTTGCTTCAGTGAATGTGGACCAGCAGGACAATGGCACTGCAGTGCATTAGACAGGTCTTTTCTGGCTTTTGGAAAAGCCATGATGTGTTTTCACAGCTGCTCTGCTCTGAAAGACGAGAAGTGATTTTGCAGGAGCGGGGAAAGAGCAAGGAGGAATGTGAAGCTGCGTTCCTCAGGAGCTGTGGACCAGCTATCTGCACTGCCCCAGTTCCCCATGGACCACTGATCAAAGACAGGGAGGGATACGATGGCCACCTCCTCATTCTCTGTACCTCCTCCCTTTTCCCCTTTGTCTCTCTTCTTTCTGTCTCTGTCGCCCCACACTCCTGCCTTTTCCATTTCTCTCTCTATCATCCCCTCTGCTGCTCTCTGGCATTCTTCCCATCCCTTCTCTCTTTCATCCCTTTAACTGATTTACAAGGGAGGGTGTCACATGATGACTGATGTGGATAGATGGATGTTCCTCAGCTTCTTGCACTACTCGCTGAGGAGATGTGCTTTGTTTATATGTCACTGCATTTTAATTCAGGTTCTTTAAAGTGGTCAGTCCATGTGGAATTGTTACAGACCCTCACATTTGGAATTGCATTTTTTCACTTCCAGAGAATTTGGATGCCTTGCTTCAAAACCAATTGGATTCCAGGGAAAAATACCTTTATTATTATAAAAAACATCTGTGGGGGTGCTGCTTTTGTCTAGTTATTAACTGCAGTTTAATGAGAATGTGGAGATGCCGTCTCCCTGCTGTTGCATTGTGTTTGCCGAGCTGAGCACCAGCCAGATTTAGAGCAGCAGGGTGACTGAGCCAGAGCCGCACTCCCACTGTGTAATACACACAGCCGTGCCAGTTTCTAATTTGGATGCACCCAGGTCAGCAGAGTTTTCCCAGCCTGCCAGCAAGTCAGCCGGCCAAGCAACTAAATAACCAAAATGGTGATTTATTATTTCCTCCTAAGTACATTTTGGGGTCACTAATCTGTTGGATAATAACTTGAATGCAATCCAGATTTGTCATTGAAGATATAAAAATATACTTGTGTGGTATACACCAGAGTAATGCCATGAGAAATATGTGCAATATTCTCACTTTACAGAACAGTACACCTTTTTATATTTATCTGTTTATCAGTATGTGCAATTGCATCTAATATGTGCAATATTTCTCATGCATGTTTACATCTTATGTATCTATTTATTCAATTTGTGTCATTCTGTACATTTATGTGCAATATCCTAATATCTGTTTACACTATATATACAAATAACAACTATTTTTATGATCTACTTAGTATTCTAAATTACAGTTGTGATGTGAGCTGCATGCAACATCAATTATTAGTTATTTAATCTGAATGACAATAAAGTGAATCTTGATATGTTGCATATGTGCAGCAAACAGTCATTTGTGCGTGTGTAAATACTTTGTATATGTGTGTGTCTCTTTCATGTAGAGCACAGCCTTGGATGTAATTTATGTCCCCTGGTGACTGAGGCCAGCAGCCTTGGTGAGGAGCCTCATCCATATGTGTTGGTGCTGAAATGCTCAAATCACATCAGGACAAACAATAAAATGAAGGGTTCAGTGACACAAGTGTCAGTGTTTCGATGCAGAAAGAGGGTTTACCTGAGGAGAAACCACACAAGCTTGGAAGATGCAACACTGGCAGCTCACATAGCTGTTGGACATTTCCATTTTTTTTACAAAAATATTTTAGAACATAAACTATTTAGTTTAATTTTATTCCCAAATGTTTGACTTCATTCTCAAAATGCAAAAGGGAAGAAAGTCTTTGTCTTCTCACATTTTTTTTTGCCTCACCCAAATACTCCATAAAACCGAAACTCATCCTTTTCACATTTTGGCTTTTGTAAGTATTAAACAATGTGGAAGGGTTTAATATAGTTGGTTTCAGACATGCACTGAACTCTGCAGCTCCTTTGTATTCTCTCTGGAGGAGGTGCATGTGTGACACTCCGCAGTTTCTGCTGACTTTCTCCACCTGGCCTTGGTAATGTCTGTAGAAATCCAGGAGAAATCAATGTGAGAGCACAACGGGGATCCCCTGCTGGATTCAGTGAGAGCAAGTGTGGAGGGTGATAACACTTCAAACACACAACAGATAAAAAAAATGTAAAAACAAACATCCCAGTGAAAAAGCGGTCACACATAGAAAACACAGACGAAGATGTCAAAAGAGTTTGTGGTGATAAGAGCTGACATCAGTGTCTGTGTGTTGTAAACAAGATCACATGACCTCTGCAGCAGAGTTACTACATCACTTCCTGCCTCTGCCTGCTGCACCCGGCTGCTCCACCACTCGCCTGAATAATGCAGAGGATTTGTTGCTGTTGTGCAGAAAAAAAACTCTTGCTTTGTTGTGCATGTGTGAAAGGCAAACTGCGGGTAAAGTCCAAAGCCAAATCTCCGGATTCTACCCGCAGGTCATGTCTGACAAGGCTTAAGTGAGCTGTAGAGTGGTTGTTAGGTGGAGCTGTGGCCTCTTTTTTCCTTGTACTAAGTTTACAGCTGCTGGCAGTACCTGCATGTTCAACAGACAGAGTGGTATTGATATTCTCATCTAATGCTCAGCAAGAAATCAAAGCTCCATTTTAAATCAAACCATCAGCCTGTTAATATTGTTGATATAATATCTGCATGAATGCTACTAGAGATGAGGGCGAAATTAAAGGTCGCCCCCATTGAATTATGAAAGTCTTCTCCTTCTGCTTCTCACAGTAAATTCTGTGATGTGCTTCAGTCACAAGAGCCTGTCACATAAATTTGAATGACAGACACAAAGAGCTTTCACCCTGTCGTGACCCTGTTTAAATTCACAGTAAATTACTATGCTCTGTAAAAGGCTGATATTCTCTTCTTTCCTGGCACTAAAAATCAGACATCCTTTATCCAAAAGTGATTAAGCGTTTGAATGCAGTAGTTTTGTTAATCCCGAAATGCCCAAGTCTCTATGACTTTCAGAAAAAGAGTTATTCAAAAATATCTTGATCACCTTCATGATTAACTCCAGGATCCTGACTCCTCGTAAGAGGCATGAAACCCCTCTTCTTGTTCTTCTGTTTGTGTGTATGCAAAAACAAAAAGCATTGTTACAAAATGAGTGGAACAGAAGAAAGCAGTTCTGTGAACAAGTGCGTGCAAAAACCACTCACCACCTTGTGTGCGTGGCGACGTGTGTGAGTCTGTGTTGCAATATCTCAATCACAGAGCAGAGATTAGGTTCAATTATACATGCAATAACTTTTAGGTCTCAGCAGGCCTAGAAACCATTTATATGCTAATCTGTATGACAGCAGTAATGACTGGCAATAAAAAGACATCTGCTGCTTGATCAAATCTGATTTTAGAGCATTACTACCATCACCCTTTGCTATTTGTCCTGAAACCACTTGTTAGTCTTGAGACTCCTTGTGGGAAGTGTTTTGGCATCTAGTATTGGTAATGTAATAAACCATCTCCCAGCTGATCATGTCTG
The DNA here is from genome assembly GCF_024713975.1 of Paralichthys olivaceus. Classification (NCBI taxonomy): domain Eukaryota; kingdom Metazoa; phylum Chordata; class Actinopteri; order Pleuronectiformes; family Paralichthyidae; genus Paralichthys; species Paralichthys olivaceus. The sequence continues at coordinate 16,971,757 of NC_091105.1, forward strand.
TCTGCAGTGAGTAATAGTATTGTATTTGTGTTAGCTTTGCACTCTTGGGGGAAATTGAAAATAGACACTTTTTTCAATTGGAGTCAAGTCAAGTTAGTGTTCGACAAAAATCACAATACAGGGTTTATAAAGGAGATGAATGCTTTTTTTAGTTTTCTCTTTCCGCTAGTGTGTTGTAGTTTTTTTGTTTATGTAAAAGCTCTGCAAAGTTCAAAAGTCTGCAATGGGAGCTCCCCTCCCCCACTGAAAACACTATTCCTGAAGATCCTCAACAGTAGTTTGGCCGACACTTCCTAATCATCATGTTGTCAGGTGTCATTTGCATAAAGCACACCTAGCAGCCTGTCTGGCACGCCCCCCTAACAAAGCCATGTAAAGCTAGCCCTTCAAACACCCCTTCAAACCCCCTTCCCTATTCAGGACCCACCTAAAAATGAAATTCCTGAATTCTTTACGACTGGACAAAGCTAATCAACATGGTGACCGCTGCTGGTACAATACTACATTTAAGTATGAGTATCTTGCAAAATAACCATGAAAAAATATGTATATCCAACTGAATATCTTATTTTTAGCCAGTAGCAAATTAAAATGTAATTGAATTGCTGTGATAAGTGTTTCAGGAAAATCATTATTCACACCATCAAAACAAGCCAGTAAACAGTCTGAGTGAGAATAACTACTATATATGTCCTGTATATGAAGTTTGAAAAAAGTTCCCTGCTCATGTTATATACGCTGGCTCACTGTGTATTATCAATAGATCAATCTGTATGGTCTGTCTTGCAGTCGTCAGATGTAACACACTTATAATGTCGGTTAGTTGATATTGTTTGTCACTGTAATAACATTGGTTGGCTGCTGCTGATGGCGCGAGTGGTATCCCAATTCCTAGGGGAAGATTTTCCTGCTCTACTCCTTGTGGCTCCATTTGAAGGGGGCCCCTCCCAGCGAAGGGCACTTCATATCTAGGGGTAGGGCCAAGGGAGAGGAATTAGGACGGGGCCTGTGTCTCCTTTAAATCTGTAAACAGACTGTATAACACCCTCCATCTTCAGACTCTTTACCAACTATAAACACCTTTCACCATCCTGTTTAAATTTATTACACCTGCTAAACATCAACATCTCAGTGAGCATATTTGCATGCTGACACAAGCATTAAGTTCAAAGCACCACTGTGCCTAAGTGCAGTCTCACAAAGCTGCTAACAAGGCTGCAGATGCTTAGTTTTGTTCATAAAAAGGGGGAGGATTTTTTTTCTTTTGTTGGACACATTCGGTAGTAAATGGCCTAAAGGTCATAGTGCTTAAATGTGCTCTTCTTGATTTTATATGTTTCTAGAATAAATGTATTGAATATTTATTATATATTCATTACAAATCTACACTTTCTGTACATGTTATGGAAAGGGTTTTAACTTATGATGTAGTTATGCCCACTGGTAAACATAAAAGATCCTAATTGGGTTGAAACGATATCACAACAAAGTTAATCACAAAAGTGTTATTAAATACCAGCCATGCACGGTTTGTTTTAGGTTTGATGCGTGTCGATGAAATAATTTCTGATTTGAAAGCAGGGAGGCAGAGAGAGCAGAGTGGGTATCCTGTCTTATTCCAATGAGAGACGCCTGCTGTGTGCAGCTCTCACTTCAAGGGCCTGAAAAAGATCAATGAGGAAGAATAGCAGAGGGACTGGCCTACAAATTGAGCAGCCTTTAATCACCTCACACAATTCACAGCGGTGTGAAAGTTCCCGCCACGAAAGGGTTTAATCACTAGCCAAGCTGAATAGAGTCAACTCGCTACTAATAAAGGGCATGCAGGGCCTAAGGGGACACGTGTGACACATATGCACCCCCCCCTCTCATACACACACACACACATTTGTACACATGTGCTTCCAAACCATTCATACAAAGAGCTTTAAGAATGACCCACTTGTAGCTGGTGACCACTGATAACAGCCTCTAATTTAAAAATCTCTGAGTCACTCTCGACAATGTTTCCCTCAGTGTGGTGAGTTTGCCTTCACATAAAGTAGCTCACAGGTAAAAAATCACCATTTGTCAGCCAATTCAAGAGTTTCACTGACAAATGATAATTACCTGACCCAACACTCAATGGCTGCTGGGCTACTCAGGGAATGAGATCCTAGATATGTCAATGTTCTTAATGGGCACAGATGTGTGGGTAATTTGGTCACTCTTCAGTCAATGGCTTAATGAATACACAATACTTGTTTAGGATATTACTGTATGTGACAAGATTGCACTCTGTACCTTAGGGAGACATTACCACAAACAATCCCTCTTGAAAAAATTGCTTTTCTCAGATGAGCTTCTTCAAAGAGCAATCATGATAACAAGAAGTGAAAACCCATAACGCAGCAGAAGGTTAATAAAGAAGGTGTGTAGCGGGAGCCCTCATTAGTAAAAACCTTTCATGAGGCTTCCCAGGAAGCCCATATACAGTAGCTGACCCAGGTGCTGCAGAGAATGTGACCTTGGTGTGATGGTAAATGGGTAATAAATCCAGCGGCTGCAGGGACACTGTGAGCAGTTTGTGGACAGCCAGGTCAATGAGGAGGCCAGCTAGGAGTCTAAATTGCACCTGTCTGTCCCTCTCCCATGTCCCACCATAAAATGCTGAAATAATGTTGCTCCAGCGGCTCAGCGAGATAAGAGGCACATCTCGCAGGACATGAAAACGCAGCCCAGCTCGCCTTATGTCACATCCTCGGCCTCCCATTCACCTGTCAAGCTCCACTTAGCTCTAATGAGTAAAGTAAAAGTGTTGTAAAAAATAATCTTTGAAAATACCCTCAGGCAGAGAGAGCTTTGCATATCCAGGATAAAATGCAATTAAAATGGAGCAGCTGTGTTTTATTGAAAGACTGACAGCGATTTTACCACATGAATCTTGTTTGACGTGCACAGACACATCAGCTGCTCGAGGATTGAGATGAAACCTCGCTCTGTCATGCAGAGAGGTGACAGGATCAAACAAACAGCTCTCTCCACGTGACTGTCATTAACCTCTGGCTCACACTGCTTGAAGGAAGTGCCTGCCAGCGTCTTAGACTTATTGGCAATAAAAGTCCAATTCAATCAGGAGTTGAAGGAAACATGAGGGCTTAGGCTTGACCACATGTTGGTGATCTTGCAGGATGACAGCGATTTCAACCACGCTGAGACACAGTGGCTGTTAGACTCCAGTAATTACAAGTTAGGCTCATTATTTCTGCTGCCAAACTGATTATCATTGACTACATGATGATTAATAATGAGTGGTGGGTGGTTAAAGTGACAGCAAGGTCCCGTCTGAGGCATCAACAGGAAATATTTCTGGCTAACAGGGGATGTTCCACTCCTTCCCTGCTGATTTATCTCTGAGCTTTTGCACAGTAGGTTGGTATGATTTTAATTCAGGCTTATTCTCACGGCCAGATCCCTGTGAATCACTGCATTGCTGTGAAATCTGCACTCAGAGACCCTCAGTGTGGTGGAGCAGCAGTGAGAGAGAGGAACTCAGAGTAAAATGGATCTTTGTCGCCATCTAGAGAAAGATGCACATAGAACTAATAACTCTGACTTGATTTAATTCACACCAACATAACAAACATCTATTCTCTCTTTGGATCTCATCAATCATTTTATTCTCTTTTTCAAAAGTGAGGAAATGAGAAATGAATAGTAAGATATATATACTATTCATTTCTCATTTCCTCACTTTTGAAAATTGTTAGTCTTTTTAACAACTCTAATGTTTCTTCACTGCATCCTGTGTGTTGTGCAGGTGTGTGTGGGCAGCTGGGATTGCTTGTGTTTCTTGCGGATGTTTAGCCTCTTGTTCTGGGACTTCTTTGGCTCCTACTGATTGGGGGTCAGTTGGAGCTGGAGAGGCCTCTTGGATGAGGGGTGGATAATTCTTTGGTTCCAGCTGCGTGTGGGCACAAGTACTGAAGATCTGTGAGACAGAGTTACCTCAGTTCCTATATTAACAAGTTTTTTTTAGTGCCCTAGAAAGCCCTTGCCAAATTTTGTGATAGGTAATTGTACCATGTGTGCACATGCCTTTATGTGTGTTTGTTTGCACTTTGTGTTCCATATTGTTTATTGATTTACAATAATCATGTGGAAAGTGTTGAATAATAAACAAACCTGGTTTAAATTATAGATTTCAAATCAATAGAAAACACAATTCATCAGCTGACAATGTATTTTCTCATGCTCACATCTAATTTTCAGGATGTACCTTGTATTGATCATAGATTAGAATTGTTATTCTAAATTCTGAACCTGTAAAAAGTGATTCCAGGTCTCATGATGCAAGTTTCATTATTTCTGGCAAAACAAGTCGTACTCCGAGATGAAGATGATTTATAAGAGAGTAAGTATTTTGATTATCAGCGATAATAGTGTAACCATCTAATGCAGACTTTCCACCACTTTCCAAACCCTATAACATGTTATATGCATTAATACAAACTGCAACATATAAGTACCCACAGTATTGTGGATTTTATTTTTATGTTTTCCAATATGTGTTTGGCTTCAATTTAAATGTTTTATCTTCATCTAGTAGCTGGTTGCAGACTTAAAACTCTTTATTAAAGATCTCCTGAAACGTCAATGGAGAAAACGAATGGGACATTTACTTCTGGAACCAGAGGCTTTCTAAAAGTCAGGCTCTATAAACCAGTGTACAGGCTGTGAACAGAGATCTCCCTGTACTCCCGCCCGTCTCCGGTGCGTTGAATGTCCCGAATCAAACACACCCACCGGTGGAGTCACATGATCAGTCATGAGGAAGTAAACAGGGAAGCAATTATCATCCTCTGAGGCAAGTCTTCTTTTTCTGTTATCTCAGACTTGTACATTTCTACATCTGACTCTCAAAACATACACATGTCAGTTCACCACCACATGTTTACATCTCATCATGTGCGGTCGTCTTCAGTAAAGAGACTCGTGAAAGTAGCTAGCAGGCTGGATGCTAACGTTAGCTTTGCAGTCATAGGAAATGCTAACAGCTAATGCATGACTGTATAGTAACTGTTTTCTAAATATATGACATGTGTTTCAATGCGTCACCCTGAAACATGGACATTATTACACCGGGCTGTGCTAAATGTTACAGATATTTTAGGTCGAAGATTGAAGGAAGTGCTCTGTGTTAATGTTCTCTGATGGGACCATGCATTTCCAAAGTGAAGGCAATATTAATGAAGTAAATGATATTTATTCATATTATGTTATGGAAATTCATTTTTTTAGGTAAGTGCCATACATCAAACAAGATAATAAAAAAGATAGATAGACCCATTGAACACTAAAGACTGAAACATTCTGTCTGTGTGTGAAGATGAATGTGTGCACATGCATGTTTTCTCAGAGATCTCAGGACCAGACCTCGTGCAGGAGAGCATGACCTGTTGTATTCAAACACCCTGCTTTGCATTCCTTTTCTGACAGTTGCACCATTTGCTGAAACCTCCCCATAGAGTCAAGGTGTGGCTGCTTCGTGCCTCCTCCTCATCCTCCTCCGGCCGCGATGGTGGACTTCCTGGCAGAGAACAACCTGTGCGGTCAAGCCGTCCTCAGGATAGTCTCCAGAGGAAACGCCATCATCGCTGAGCTCCTCCGCCTCTCTGATTTCATCCCTGCAGTTTTCAGGCTCAAGGACAAAAGTGAACAGCAGAAATATGGAGACATCATCTGTGACTTCAGCTACTTCAAGGTACGGTAACATTTGTAGCTGTTTATAGTAATGTAAGGAACAAACCTGTGGTCTGAGAGGATGATATTTTAAATCAGATCAATTTATTATCATCTCAAAATGTGTAGCCTGGTCTCCCTTTTATGTAATATGAGGGACACACACAACCCATTTTCTCTAAACCCAGTCCCCGGTGCTCCCTCTCAAGCGGCGTCTTTGCCTCCCCATTTGCTCAAGATACTTTTTTAGTGGATGTTTATCTTCTTCTTTTGTCTTTTAATCAGACTAAACCAAATTGCCTTCAGGGTTAATTAAGTTATATTGTATTGTATTTAAATTAGTCACTGTGAAGACCATATGATTTTAATATTTATCATTACTATGTATTATTATTTAATGGTTGTAAAGTTGAGCTGTGCTCATCTCATGTGAAGTGAGTGCATATTTAGTTCTGGCTTTATTTATCTGCTGTAGGTTTTCCCAGAGTTCAAAACTGTCGTTCACTGAATGATTTATAGTTGCAATAGTTCTCAAATTGAGATAACTCTACCTCCCTTTTCCCCTTTGTTGGTAGCTTGGTGTTAATCTTCATAAAGACACAAGTATCGATTGCACTTTGATTGCATTGTTTCACTATGCTGCCTCCTCCACAGGGTCCCGAGTATTACGAAGGGAAGCTGGAAGCCAAACCCGAGCTTCAAGACCTGGATGAAGAGTTTAGAGAGAACAACATTGAGATTCTGTCGAGGTTCTATCTGGCTTTCGAGAGTGTCCACAAATATATAGTGGATCTCAACAGGTAAGACAGGACTGGGCTGCATAGGGGTTTTGTTCAGTTCAATAGTTGTTCAGTGAAAACTGAGTTTGATGCACTCCTCATCAAACTTTTCCCCTTTTTAAAACAACACAAAACACAATGAAGATGATATGCTATTATTTCCCTCTGTCCTCCAGATATTTGGATGACCTACATGAGGGTGTTTATATTCAGCAGACCCTGGAGACTGTGCTTCTAAATGAGGATGGAAAACAGCTTCTAGTGAGTAAAACAGATGAAAATCGGATATAATTTCTCAAAATTACATGAATAAAACATTGTAACATATTTTAGTTTATTTATAACAGTAGTCGACACATTAAACCAAACTAAAGAGAGACTGTAAAGGATTTCAGTTGATTGTGTTTTTGTTTTTGTTGTCTTTCCACACAGTGTGAAGCTCTGTATCTGTACGGAGTCATGTTGCTGGTTATTGACCAAAAAATTGAAGGGGAGGTCAGAGAGAGGATGCTTGTTTCCTACTATAGATACAGGTGAGCTTGTGAACCCCCCAGTCTTGTTTGCAAAACATTAGTTTATGTTTATGTTGATTATTAACATGCTAATATTTCTACTCTACATAGGCCAAGTGCAGTAACTAGGCAAACAGTGAAATGGACGAAAATGCCTTTAAAGTTTTTTAAATCTCCAGCCAAATATTTCTGACCCAATCTTACCCCAAAGTCCATTTCAATTTTTAACACTTCTTTTGATCAGATGTGTAGTTACTACAGATGACATTTGTAAGGCAGATACTAATGACATACAACTAAATCTATGATCTTTTATTATTTTTTATATTACAAATTATTAATCACCTATTTTTCCGTCACATTTTCTTTAGTGCTGCTCGTTCATCAGCAGACTCCAACCTAGACGACATCTGCAAGCTCCTCCGCAGCACCGGCTTCTCCAGCCAGCCTGGAGCCAAACGTCCGGCCAACTACCCAGAGAGCTACTTCCAGAGAGTTCCCATCAGCACCCCCTTCATCAGCATGGTCATTGGGAGGCTGCGCTCCGATGACATCTACAATCAAGTAAGAAAAAATAAGGGAAACATCATTTTTGGATTATAAAACTAAAAAAACGTACTCTAAGACTTATTGTACTTGTATGAGACTCTTATAACTTGAGTGGGAAATATATTGTTTCAAATTTTCCTCTCAGGTTTCTGCGTACCCTTTGCCAGAGCATCGTAGCACAGCGCTGGCTAACCAAGCAGCCATGCTGTATGTCTGCCTTTACTTCAGCCCTTCCATACTGCACACCCAGCAGGCCAAGATGAGGGAGATAGTGGACAAGTACTTCCCTGACAACTGGGTGAGACTTTTGTTATAAACAGGACTGTTCAGTGGACGTCCTCTATGCTTAATCTTGAGATTTAAACAACATAGGATTCACTGTGTTATCTTGGGCATTCAGTTTGTTTCTTCAGAGTCATTTGCACTGTTGCACTGAATTGAACTGTGTGTGTGTGTTGCCTGTCTGCAGGTTATCAGTATCTACATGGGGATCACAGTGAACCTGGTGGAGGCCTGGGAACCGTACAAAGCTTCCAAGACTGCTCTTAACTATACTCTGGACTCTGCTAATATCAAAGAGCAGGTATGAAAACAAAAATGACACCTTCAATGTCACACAGTCTCCAGCTTTTTCAATTTTACAGTCAGGTACTAAGAACTGTGTCTGCAGAAGTAAGAAGTCATCTAGTCTGAAGAATGTAAATTGAAACACAGAATATTTATCAAATCAGATACTTTAGAAATACTTTTTTCTACTTTTCTTGAAAGAGTATGTGGATGTTCATGAGCTTGAATTGAAATCAAATGCATAGTATCATGATTGTGAAAAACCCAGCACTAATAGCACCACTGCAAATAAAGGATTCATGTATAGTCTGTGGCCTGCAGACACTGCAGTGCTCGCCAATAATGGGAGGGAACATATAATCTATCGTCCAAGATGAAAGATACTTTTGACCATATCCCTCATGAACAACCACCATCGCTGTGTGTTTAGGCCACTAGATATGCAGCTGGCATGGAGTCCCTAAGGCCTCAGGTGCAGCAGCTGCTGAAGGAAGGTTTCCTGAGGGAGGAGATCATCCTGGACAACATTCCCAAACTGCTCAACTGTCTGAGGGACTGTAACGTCGCCATCCGTTGGCTTATGCTGCACTCTGCAGAGTCTGGTGAGAATTTTTTGATGATATATTTTTATGATAAGAAATTCATGTTTTATAGTACCAAAGCAACCTGGATTTCAGATTTGTGACTTTACTGTTTAAAAGATGTTCATGAAAATAGATGATTTATTTGTCTTATAGCCTACGACCCAAACAACAAGCGACTGCGTCAAATCAAAGATCAAGTGCTGCATGACTCCAAGTACAAACCAAAGATCCTTTTCCAGCTTCTGCTTGATACCGCCCAGTTTGAGTTCACACTCAAAGAGGTGAGAGACATTAATGCTGGAAAATGTGAAGTGAGCATTAACAGTGGGGAATTTGTGTCAGAGTAATTCCAAAGTAATCCAGTCAGCCGTTACGTATGTCTGCTCTGTTTTCTATTAGCATACAGTGAGACAGCATATGGCTTGGCAGTCTGTCTTTAAGATAGGAAACAAATTTAATGTTGTCATTACACAACTCATCTGTATAATCCCTCCTTGTCAACTTAGCATCTGCGTTGTCCCTCTTCCAGATGTTTAAGCAGATGCTGTCAGAGAAGCAGATCAAATGGGAGAGCTACAAGAAGGAGGGATCAGAGAGAATGATGGAGCTGGCCGAAGTCTTCTCCGGCGTCAAACCGCTCACCAGGGTGGAGAAAAACGGTGAGATAATGGATGAGGTGAAGGATTGCATACTCAGCGAACAGTAGAATCAGACACAAGGAGCTTCAACCATGCTGGGTTTTGATGTTGTGGAATATTTCAGTGTTGGAACACAAACACTTAAAACAGTTTAAGCTTGAAACTTTCCAGAGGAAAATGTTGAGGTAGGAAAACATGACAGAAAAACTATACAAAAGAAACACGTGGGGAGAGGTGGATTCAATCAGCCATGTTTACTTCAGTCGAGACATTTTCCTAACTGGCACTTGTGAAACACTTTGATAACAATCTTTCTCTGCTTGTACTGCACATCTACTTTACTCCTCACAGAGAACCTACAAGCCTGGTTCAGAGAAATCTCAAAGCAGATTGAGTCTTTAAACTATGAGGACTCTACAGCTGCTGGGAGGAAGACGGTGCAGCTCATACAGGCTCTCGTTGAGGTGAGCAACATATTGATACCTCTATTTACCTCATCTGATTTAAATCACTTATTATTTGAATTATTTTATGTATTTTTGTGCAGTTCAGGAGTAACTTTGATTTCCTTAAATTATACATGTAGCTAATAACTGAATCCAAACCCAATGAATGCTAACAGAAACAAACGTCACAAAATAAACTCCTATGAAATCCACATGAATATAGACAAATCAGAATACATGATAGAAATGTGCTATTGTCCTGGTGGATAGCAATGCCCCCATTTTCTCCTCATTATTCTGCCACTGTTGTAAAATTAGAAACAGAACACACTTTTTCAGAAAGTTATTGTCATGTATTTAGCTCCTGTAACTGTTTACACAATCATCTAGTTCATGGGCAAAATAATCCTCATGAGCCAAAAATGAAATCAAGGTTAATGAAGAGTTTTTATTATTTTACATCAAGACAATAACTGCTTAGAAAATAACTTGGTCTTCCTTCTGTAAAATGTTTTTCTTTGTGTCCTCAGGTCCAGGAGTTCCACCAGTTGGAGTCAAACCTGCAGGTTTGTCAGTTCCTGGCTGACACCAGGAAGTTCCTGCACCAGATGATCCGCACCATCAACATCAAAGAAGAAGTCCTCATCACCATGCAGATAGTTGGAGACTTGTCATACGCATGGCAGCTAATTGACAGGTAATTCATCACTGATACATATTAAAGCAATACAGCAATACTGGTAAAAATGATGTGTGATCGAATAATGCAAACATTTAAAAATCTTCAGTAATGCAGTTGATTTTCTGGCATATTTTATACTTGCACATTTTCTCTTAAAATATCCTCACTTACATGTAGATAATATCAAATATGTATTTCTCAACGTCAACCAAAGACAGCGAGAGTCTGCAAGGCTTTTTATATAAACCATCAAGAAGACCATAGTGCTGAGGATACTTTTTATTTCAGCCTGCTTTGCTCACATTTTTATCTGTTCACCTGATTTCACCAAGCTTTCCTTTTGTTTTTTCTCTGCAGCTTCACATCCATAATGCAGGAGAGCATCAGAGTTAACCCGTACATGGTCACAAAGCTGAGAGCTACATTTCTGAAGGTCAGGACTGTTTGTGCCATATGAAAACAGACAGACTGAGATTGAATTTGTGTTTTTCTGATAACGTCTTGATTTAGGCAAAGGGAATTGTTACCTGTGATAATAATAATGATAAAACTTTATTACTATGGCTTTTATTAAAAGAAGGTAACAAAGTGCTTTGAAACAGCTCTCATAAAAAAGTCAAAACAGAAATAAGAAAGACAACATATAAGAAAAACAAATAGCATCCATTAAAGCCAGTTAAAATCAGGCATTGAAAGGCTTTCCTAGGAAATGGAGGAATGTCTTTTTATTATGTCAAATCTCCTCAGATAAGGATATTTCAGGGCCTCAGGGCCCCGATGGCCAAGGCCCGGTCACCCTTTGTTGCTACATTTAACTTAGAAACTACCATCATGTATTGGTTGGAAGATCTTGTGGCTTGGAGCATAGGGGGTTAATAACTGTGTGATATAACTGGGGGCCAGAACGTGTTGAGCTTTAAAAGTTATTAAAAGAATGTTAAAATGAAACCTAATTCAAACTGGTAGCCAAGGAAGGGAGGTAAGGATCGGAGAGATATGGCCCTACACTTGGTGTTGTTTAAAATGTGAGCAGCAGCGTACTTGAATTTGATTTTGATTTGGGAACATAAGAAGATTTCCGTTGTGTTTTTGTGTGTGTGTGTGTGTGTGTGTGTGTGTGTGTGTGTGTGTGTGTGTGTGTGTGTGTGTAACCAGCTGGCATCTGCACTGGATCTGCCGTTGCTCCGAATCAACCAGGCCAACAGTGCTGACCTGCTGAGTGTTTCACAGTTCTACTCTGGAGAGTTGGTGTCCTATGTAAGAAAGGTAAATCACAAAAGGCCATGTTTGCTCCAAAGCGGTACTCTTATATGACCATAGTTTCCTAACTTAAAAAAATTAGCTGTGCATGCAGCTTATCATTGTTCAGGTGTGCACAAACAGCTGCAGCAATGATACGTGTTTTCTCACCTATTGCTGAGAAAGTGCACCCAAAAAGAGCCACTTAATGGTTGTGTACCTGAAGATTCTATTACCCCCTGGTGTCATCCACCGCTTTATGCTCAAGGATTTGTTTCTGTTGTCTGTGCACCATTTGTTTTTAAAGCTTTTTGATTCCTCTTTTCTCAGACTCATCACACATAAATACTCATTGTTTTTTTTTTAACTTCCAGGTGCTTCAGATCATCCCAGAAAGTATGTTCACTTCTCTGGCCAAGATCATCAAGCTTCAGATCCACGACATCATGGAAGTGCCCACCCGGCTGGACAAGGACAAGCTGAAGGACTACTCCCAGCTCGGGGCGCGCTACGAAGTAAAACTACTGTTGTGGTTGAAATAGTCACAGACTGTTGTTTAGTGTTGTTCAGAATTTTATTGAACTGAGGAAAGAAATTCCTTAGATCTTATACACATTTAGTAATGATTGTATGAGAGGCCTGAAGTTTTCCTGTTTTGATGTCGACTCATCTGCTGTGTGTGAGTCAGAGGCAATCACTAGTTTCTGAACATTTTTCAATCTCGCAGAGCTTTTGATGTGAAAAACAAATTGGAGAAGACAGATTGATATAGAAATAGATTATGTTGCATAAACACATTTAAATTACATGAAATAGAATTGGTCAGGCTGATATTGTAAAGGATTAATTTTAATTGAATGTGAATGTTACACTTAAGATTTAATTTTGACTAGAATTTCAATTTCTAAACATAAAAGAATGGCAAAGTCCTATTAATTCACTCATGCACTGTAATTGTATGAATCATTTATGTCATAATATTGTATCAATGTAGAATATTCCTCCTTCAGCGATCCTGAAACTTGACATTTGGACGATTTCACATTTGTGTGCTTGAACATGCCTCTGCTTCATGTGATGACAGGTGGCTAAATTCACCCATGACATCTCCATTTTCACTGAGGGCATCCTGATGATGAAGACCACTCTTGTTGGGATCATTAAGGTAAATGATATATTTATCATTTATATCGTTATATATGTTATTTAGTTTTAATATGTTTGCTCCCTTTACTCTTTGCTTGTTGGCATAATATTAAAATGTATTTGCCCTTGTTCCAACCTTCAGGCAGACATCTGGTGCGCACATCAGTCAGAGTGTGGTCCAAAAATAGGTTACCATATTGGATTTTATTTTTCTAACACACTGTAATGCTTCAGGTGGATCCTAAGCAGCTTCTGGAGGATGGCATCAGGAAGGAGCTGGTGAAGAGGGTGGCCTATGCCCTGCACAAAGGATTGATCTTCAACCCCAAGGCTAAGGTCAGCCATCAGATCCACTGATTATTTTAATGGTTATATTTTACAGTTCATTGTACTGAAAAGTTACAGTGAAGTGTTGAAGGATGAACTGAACAAATATACAATATTCCCCTCTCTCAGACCAGTGAGCTGATGCCCAAGTTGAAGGACATGGCGGCCACCATGGACGGGTTCTACAGGTCGTTTGAGTACATCCAAGACTATGTCAGCATTTATGGCCTTAAAATCTGGCAGGAGGAAGTGTCACGCATCATCAACTACAATGTGGAGCAGGAGTGCAACAGCTTCCTCAGGACCAAGGTCAGGCATTAAAAGAATTAACTAACCAATTAACATTCTACGATCACATCCTTCTAGTCAGAAATAGGGCTTGATTGATTGATTGATTGATTGATTGATTGATTGGTTCTTTCCTTGCTCCAATCAGATCCAGGACTGGCAGAGTGTGCACCAGTCCACCCACATCCCCATCCCCAAGTTTCCCTCTGTGGATGAGTCTGCCACCTTCATCGGTCGTCTCTGCAGAGAAATCCTCCGAATCACTGATCCCAAGTACGTCTCTATTGAACTTGTTTTGAAACTGTCTTTTGTCTCAGAACAGCTGGGCTTTAATCTGAAGATTAAGATTTGATGAGGCATTGATCATATGTGTAGATGAATCTAGCAGTATTCATGAGCTCACAGAGAAACATGCGTCCTTTCCACAGGGTAACTTGCTACATTGACCAGATGAACACCTGGTACGACCTGAAGAGCCACCAGGAGGTGACCAACAACAGGCTGTTCTCTGAAATCCAGAACACTCTGGGAACCTTTGGCCTGAACGGACTGGACCGTCTGCTCTGCTTCATGATCGTCAAGGAGCTGCAGGTAATTAGCCCATGAACAATATACTGTATCTCAGGCTGTGAGACCAAGCTACCACCAGACTCTCATTGAAATAATAATCAAATCTCAGTCTGTGAAACCCTGTCGTCAGTGTGTATACAGTACGGTGTGTCTGCTGGAATATTATAATTGGCAACCTGTTTATTTCCATCAGAACTTCCTGACAATGCTTCAGAAGACCATCCTGAAGGACAAAGCAGTGCTGGATGTCTTGAAAGCAATGCTGAGTGCTGTCAACCCAGTTCAGGGAATTGTGGGTAGGTATTCGTTATAAAAAATCCTTCTACCACCCAGGATCTTTTTACTTCTTGAAAAATTTTGACTTGCTTTTTCTTCTGCCATAGCTAATGCCAGCAAAGTGTACGCCAGCGCTGTGGCCAAAACACAGAAGATCTGGGGCGCATACCTGGAGGCCATCATGAAGGTACTGCCCCATGTATTTCTCTCTGCGCAGAAAAATAATCATAAATGACTCTGTTTCTTGTTGAGCTATAAATACATATATTTAAAATGCTGCTGTTTGTTACAGGTTGGTCAGATGCAGATTCTCAGACAGCAGATCGCTAATGAGCTTAACTACTCGTGCAAGTTTGACTCCAAACACCTGGCTGCTGCCCTGGAGAACCTCAACAAGTCAGTCTACTCTCAAAATAAAGTGCAATTACAATTATATCTCTGGAACTGGGCTACAATATAGTTGTTCTGGTTAGTGTTGAGTGGAAGATGTTGCTTTGTATAAGTGCCATGTAAAGATACTGTAGTGTAGTTTGTGGCTCCTAAATGTTAGTTATGATTTATAACATCTAGATGATACATGATATGTGTATGTAATTGAGTATATAAATGTTTGATTAATATTTATTTATTTTACCAAGTTCTAGTACTGTATTGATGAGTTAATGTTAATGTCCTTACTCTTTGTTTTTAAAGAAAAACATGTGATTTTTCACTTTGTTTGTCTGTTAGTTAGCGAGATTATACAAAAAATACTGGACAAATAATCATTAAACTTGGAGGAATGATGTGGTATGGGCCAGGAAACAATCCATACAATTTTGGTGCTACTCTGAAAAAGGGAAAGATTGAAGAATTCTTTTCACTTTTTATCCCATTGTGATAGGAGATTTTCCAATTTCTCAGATAATAATTAATTCTCTATTAAAAAATCTGACATATTTATGGCCCCTTTTTGTTCTTTTGCTGAATGCTCACTCTGGTTTGGACTTTTCCAGGTCTCTGCTGGCCGACATCGAAGCTCACTACCAGGACCCATCCTTGCCATACCCAAAAGAGGAGAACACTCTTCTGTACGAGATCACGGCCTCCCTGGAGGCTGCCGGCATTCACAACCCGCTCAACAAGGTGCGTAGATTCCCACACTTCCACATATTTGAGAAACCACAGCATACCTGTGTTTGTCATCTGCACTCTCTCAGTCTGTTTTCTGTTTGTGTTCTGACCATTTCTTTCCTGTTCATTTTGCTCATAGATCTACATCACCACCAGGCGCCTACCTTACTTTCCCATCATCAACTTCCTGTTTATTATTGCTCAGCTGCCTAAACTTCAGTACAGCAAAAACCAAGGTAAGTTGTTTTTGTCAGTTTTCACAGCTCTTATCAGGCTAATAAAGTTAATGAGTAATTAAGTCCTACATATATTAGTGTAACAGGTAAAATAGTACCTGAGAATGATTTATGATTTAGAGAACATTAATGTTCTAGTTCTCTTCATCCATCAAGATATAATTTGTATTTTTTAGAAAGTAAATTGACTAGCTCTGCTTCCCCTTCATGTATTTGTTTATGTGAGAGTCATTCTGGACCTCATCACCCACATGATGTAACAGCTATAATTGGCTTGAACATGGTTTCTAATTGGATAGGCTACTCACCATACCTGGCACACATTGAGGATTATTCTGGGAAATGCAGGATGTCACTACATATCCACGCGACTTATGTCTTGTATTTTCCCAGGAATGACATGTAGGAAAGCCACAGACCCGGTCGACTGGCCTCCGCTGGTGCTCGGCCTGCTCACCCTTCTTAAGCAGTTCCACTCAAGATACACACAGCAGTTCTTGGCTCTCATTGGTCAGTTCGTCCGCTCAATCATGGAGCAGTGCACAAGGTAGCGCAAGAGACTTTGGAATATATGAGACATATTTTAACACTTTCTTTTGTATTGTTTTAACCATAAATATTTATTTTGAATGATTGCTTGCTTGACCCGAATGCAGTTATGATGGCAATGATGTATCCCATCATAACTTTATGAACTTACATTTGAATTTCCATTATAGTCAGAAAATCCCTGACATGCCCTCTGATGTGGTGGGAGCCCTGATGTTCCTGGAAGACTATGTGAAGTACACAAAACTGTCTCGCAAGGTAGGTTGGCTTTCCCTTTCACAATGCTGTGTGTGTGTGTGTGTGTGTGTGTGTGTGTGTGTGTGTGTGTGTGTGTGTGTGTGTGTGTGTGTGTGTGACGCTCTATCTAACTATTTCTCTCTCTCTCTCTCTCTCTCTCTCTGTCTATTTATCTCTTTTTTCAGTGTATTATAATATATATATATAAATAAATATATATATATATATATTATAATTTGTAATAGCCTGGGGTGGGAGGGAAGCCTGGGCTTTGATTTCTAATGACATGTTTGAATAATATATCAAAAATATGTATTGGTATATACTTAAGTGTAATATTGTTCATCATTTTTGATTTGCATTTTCATTGAAAGGTGTATCTCACTTTATTTTCTCTGTGTTCCTTAGGTGGCTGAAGCTCATGTGCCCAGTTTCATTTTTGATGAGTTCAGAACAGTACTGTGAAGATCTGGATAAACCCTTCATCAGAAAACGATGCTGCCAAAGGCTTTTGTTCCACAGGATCAGTCTGACTAGTCATAGTAAAATGAAAAGCAGTATTACTAATAACATGAGATGGTTCTCTTCTAGTGAACCATTGCACTGTAGGAGCTGGTATCTGCACAATGTTAGCCATTAAGAGTGTTGTTATTTACACCACTTTTTTGTACCACAAAATGCCTGATTGTCTTCTCTGATACAGACCTATTGAATTATTTCTTATTTTTGATCATAGATGTCTTAATGCACTAATAAGAGATTGTACATAAAACATTGAATTTATCAATTAACTCCCCAACTGTGTTTATTATCACTTTGTGCCATTTCCAAATGAAATTAATTAATAAATATTATAGTTCATAACTTGTTGCTGTATTTCTCCTCTGTTGATGATTTGCTCGTTTTACTTTGAAAAGATAAACCCGGAAGTCGGAACTTAGCGAAGGCGGAAGCGAATTGAATTTCCGCGGGTGATTTGTCTTGTTTTCTTATTTTACCTTTAACCCGTTGTTCTAATAATATCATGACATCACACAGTAACACGTGTTAATACAGCGCTGCTTCACATAGGGGAAAAAACAGCAGCGCGTTAGCTTTGTGGCTAAGCTAACCAGAGGAGCAGCCGGTGACGCTAGCAAGCCAGGCTAACGTGATGCTAGCTCAGGTTTAGGTTGTGTCAGTGGTGGAGGATTCATCGTCATGTCTCTGAGCTCAGTTCACGCGACACTGACGACTCTGAAGTCATGTCAGACAGACATCGGGACAGGGATGGACATAGTGACGGATGTGGCCATGGACCTGGCGGAGGCTCAGGGTAACTTTAGTCTTTTTAAGCTGTGCTGCTGATCTGCCTCTGTCATGAGTCCGTTATATGTTGGCATAATAAAACTGCTGTTGAGTTCAAACAATCAGGAGGTTGTACAGTTACTTTAGATGATATGTGTGATGCACATTAATAATACATATATTGTAATTATGTAAGCAATTGTATTTTATTTCAGAAACATGAACATTAGCAGCTAACTGGCTCATTTACAGTATTGTCTGTTGATTTATGATAATTCTCCCTATCAAATAAATAAACTACTAATACATACATACATTCATACATACAATCAAATTCTTGAAGTAAGTTTTGAGGTATGATCCGTAATGGAACATAATGGTATTAGACCTGCAGGGCCCCTTCTGCATCATGAATACTTGTACTTTTACCACATCTGTTACTTATATCTCTGTATTTTCATAAGAACAAGTGTTTCCATGCAGGACTTTATGTAGTGGAGTGTTTTATAAGTGTGATGTCTGTCCCTTTGGTTCACCTAAGTACTTCAAGGTTTTCTCCACCTGTGTGTTTGCTCCTGTGATCCAGATGGAGAGGTGAATCCGGGTGTTAAAGAGATGGAGGCCATGATTCTGGAGTGTGCCAAGCTGGACAGAGAGATTAACTACTTTGTTGATGTTGTGCAACAAGTCACAGGAGAGGTGAGGAGTGACTGGGCATGGACTAATTACATGGCTGGAAAACATGTTTACCGCTATACTAAATGAACATGTACAGTTAGGTATGTATTCCTGAAAGATGTACTTAGTTAATAAATTAATAAAAAGAGGATTGAATTCATGGAAGGTAATTTAGAACTTTGCTTTTATAGAATGGTCCCAAGATGCAAGTCTTAAACACCAGGAAAAACTGCTGTAATTGTAAAGGTCAAGGAAAGAATGTAACATATTTCAATACTGTAGGTTGCCACGCAGCAGCCAGAGGCCATGTTCAACCTGTCTGCCAAAGTGAAGGAGCAGTTCACTGAGAGAATGGCCAGACTCTCCGATGCTGATCTGCACCGCCACCAGAAAGTGGTGGCCTTCAAGGAAAGCATCAAGAACTCTCTCAACTCAGGTGAGGCCTTTACACCAGGATATGGTGTAAGGGGGAGGGGTTTGGGGGCATGCCCAAAGCACGTAAACCCCAAATTCATGTGTCTCTAATGCACTTCAACGCCACTTTTCCATCATATACAATTATCCTAAAGTTGTAGTGAATTATTGTAAAGACAAAATAGAAAATCAAGAATGAACATTGTTGCTCTCAGAGCCAGAACAAACTCAATCAGAAGCTAAACAAGTTGCAAAAAAATACTCGTATTGAATCATAAATATTACAGCAGGAAATTCCATTCATCACATTTTGTTTGTTTCAGACAGTAGATAGGTTTACAAGACTTTGCCTGACCAACTGCAAAACCCCCTTTTCCACTGGACAAAAAACCAACCAAACAGTTAATAATATAATCATTCCGACTACATAAAGACAGCTTTCTTCTTCTTTTTGGAAGACAGCCTCTGCTTGTGGAGAGTTCTGCAACAGAGGGAAGAAAGTCGGGAACAATACTCTGAATTTCTGGCACTTGTGTGCAGTGGATTTAGGATTAATAACAGACTTTGATGATCGCTGCTGTGCTTGCAGGAGAGCTTCTCAGCCAACAAGAGAGAGAAATCTAGGGATGTATATTGTTTTCAGGATAATTAGCTTCATTTTAAATGCCCAGCTCACTCCATTTACTGTTGAATAATTATGTTTGCCTGTCACCCTGTGGCTATTGTTCTCTGCTCTTTAATTGTTGTCCTCATTATTCTCCTTATTAAAAGCGCGGCCTCACACAGACTTTTTCTGTCTTCTGTAGAGACTTAGTGAAATTGCTGCTGCGCTCATGTAAATTTCCCTAAGCTCACTCAGTTGCATTAGATTACCCATTAAAAAATGTGAGAAAACTGAAGTGAGATCTTACAGAAGCCTTTTCAGACATGACCTGTCGGTAAAGTCCGGAGAATTGGGTCCAGACTTTGCAGGACGCAGCGGGCGGTTCTCTGACACATTCACAACAGCAACAAATCCCCTTTCTATGGACTTTATACTCGGGGGGCCAGGTGGAGAAAGTCTGCAGACTCTCACTCTGACATTTGCATTCACACATGCAAAAAACACGGAGGATCTGCAGAGATCAGTGCATGTCTGAAAGCAACTGCTGAATGTATTTAAGAAGGATAAACCCATCAGACATCATTATTGTGAGTCGGTGTCAAAACTATCACATGTTCTCATTGTGGTGAGCATATTTTGAAGCTCCCATGTTGCCCTTGAAGGCTTAGATCAAAATCTGTGAGCTGAGTTGTGCCTGCGTCATTGCTCTGTGGCCTGGATCAATTTCAGGAGGCAGCATGTAGAGTTTCTTTAATACCCTGGGCTCAGGTTGACCTTTGAGTCAGTAGCTGCACAGAGAAAATAACAATAGATCTTGTGAACATTATAAATGGATTCAAAAAAGAGGACAATGCTTTATGTGTGAGTGGGTGAGGTTTTACTAGTGTTGACTAATCTTGTATGGTGTTTGAACATATCCAGGGTTTGCTCTGAATCTGATACCACCTCAGAAGGAGATGTTGCTGATTTACCTATTGTAGTCCAGTGCCCGTTCTAAACATGCCTGTAGTAGGTTGCAACTTTCTTTCTGAAACTGGGAAACTCAACTCAGTACGCAAAACCTCAAACTGGAGAATCGTTTGTCGCCACTAATGTCGTTAGATCAATGTCACCCGAGTTGATGAGTCCCAGCCGTTGCTGCTTCAGAGCTCTGTTTGCCTGTTTATTAATATTGAATGACCAAATTTGACACTGCACTTTCTTAGGCAGTGTCAAATTTGGTCTTAACATTATACATGTTAAGTGTAAAGGTGATAAGATGGTTCTTGAGATGTGTGAGCAACATACAGACAGAAAATTCTGGAATTAGCAGATAGAAGATTCTTCCAAGCTCACGTCCTTACCTGCCGCATCCTTTCCTGCCATCTCGCCAATGATCCAGTTCATGTTTGATTACTGTGATAGGACATTTGGAAACAAACTTGCATGCATGTTGTGTTTTCAGCCAACCAAGAGTCAGCAGAGAGCATGGAGGAGCTGGATGAGGACATCGCTGTTACACAGAGCCAAGTCAACTTCACCTGCCCACTCACACAGGTACACCACTCCAGCCGGCTGATGCCATTTTGACTGATTTCTGTTTTTCTTTTCTTTTTACTCTTTTACAACACTTTCTTTAAAAACCACATCTCTAAATCCCACATAAAGAAGAGAGAATATACCGCCGTCTTTGTGTTTTTGCTCTCTGTGTTTCATTATATAACCCCTCTGTATCTGTATTCAAGGTGGAAATGGTGAACCCAGTGAAGAATAAGAAGTGTAACCACCACTATGATGAAGCAGCTATACTGGGCCTGATCAAAACAAAACACAGCAATAATAAGAAGTGCCGGTAAGACACTGTCTCTCCCCTAGAGGACTGTTAGAAAGTTGAGTCAGGTTTCGCGGCGGCAGCGAGCTGGCGTGGGACCAACATTCTGCCTCAATTCATACTTTCTTTATTATCCTGCTTTGATGTTAGAGTCAAATTAACTGTGGCTGCTCCTAGAGGAACGCTGATGAAATCCCAGAGCTGGTCTGTTTTGTTGTTTAAGAAACCTGCCTATTGTCTTGAGCCCTGACCGCGGTCACTGCGCACACTTTACATGCACAGTTATAGCAGCTATACCCAAGAGGGCTTTTCTTGATTAGGTGAGTGACTGGAGGTCAACAGCATTTCATCAGTCGTTACTATCTCCATATTATTGCAGCTCTGAAGTGCACATCATCATTCAAGTCCTCACGGGCATCAAAGCTTTGATTGAACACTCACCAAAGCATGGTTATTGTTTGAAGGTGTTTCTGTTACACTCATCAGAATACAAGGGGAAAAAGAAACATATAGAGCGGGTATTCGACCACTGAATATGCATGTTCATAAAGTAAATATATATAGAGCTCTGTCTATGTTAAGTGTTTTTGTCACTCTCTGTCCTCTAGCTGCCCGGTGGTGGGCTGCGGGAACTCTGATGTAAGAGAGTCAGACCTCATTCTTGACCAGATACTGAGGAGAAAGATCCAGAGCCAGAAGAGACACAGCAACCGCACGTAGTGGCAGGAGGACCAATCATAAAATGCCTTTGATACTTCCTACGTTTTTAATCTATTTTATCAATGTTTGAGAGAATGTACTTTTTTTTTTTTTTTTTTTTTGATCGGTACCTCAGGAAAACACCAATACAAGCCAGCCACCAGTTAAAGTTTTCTTAAAGAGTTGATGGCTTTCTGTGTCTTAGCTGGAGTGTTTTATACTCCAGACTTGTTTAATTTAATAAAACCTTCAAATGTTTCTGATAATAATAATGCTGTCGAAGATTTTTTGTAATTAATTTTAATTATAAGATTGCAATTTTGTTCCAGATGCGCACAATGCAGTAATTTTTCAGAACCACAAGGGAGCAGCCTCTGCACAAGGACAAAAGATTAAGTGGACGTCTGTGGCTCAGGAGGTCAGTTGTTCGATCCCCATCTCCTCTGGTTCTTTGGCAAAACCCTGAACTCCCTGATGGCCATGCCGGCACAGTGTGAGCAGGATGTGTGATAGAGATGTGTCAAAGATGGAGACACTGAATGAGTATGTGTGTGAGTGAAAGTGTTTTAAGTCGGTAAGGCGAGAAAAAAACAATTTCTCTACCAGAACAGAAAAATTTAGCTATAATCTCTGCTCTCTCTATTAATAGTTGTGTCCATCCTAGTTTTCAACTTCCTGAGCATATACGTAAGACACTTCCTTTAATCTGCAGATAACTAATTAACTATTCATTAACATCTGCTTGAATGAATTTCTGCGATAAAATCTCTCACTTCCTGCCGGCTCCCGCTCTCTCTGAATGGTCTTTGTTCCAAAGAAACAAACAATGACTGCGTTGAGATGAAACTAGGTGAAGCTAATCTTTTAATAACCTTGCATCACGCATTTAAAATAAGGGGGGGGAAATGTCTTAATTGCTCTCTCCCTCCAAGGAGTGCGTCACACAACCCTACGAGCATTTTGCCAATGAAGATATTAACTGGCAACAAACGATCGAGCCAGTGTTGAGTCAATCATTTCACCACTCTGGTTCAATTTGAATCAAGTTTGTTAAACTAATGTTGTTTCCTGCACAATATGTTAAGTCACAGGTAATTTTACAACAAGGTTCAATTTGTGGATAGTCCACACACACACACACACATTCACCATATCACAGTCAAAGCCATTAATCCCTTTCTTTGGAGGGAGGCAGAGCTGTAAATATCCTCAGGAATTCAATCACAGCATCGCACACACATGCAATGCTGAGAAAAAACAGCCAATCAATTCTGAATAGATGTGTTTATGTTTGATGTGGAATTCACATTCATCCATTCAAAAGCTCTGAGGAGCAGGTGTAATGGCTGCCTGAGTTACTATCTGGTTTGTTCGAGGAGGATTTCACCTCCTGCTGGAAGTGAACACAGTCCCACTCTCTAGCACAGGACCCCAGGCCAAGGCTGTACGGAGAAGGAGGAGATCAGTGGGACTCAGACACGACTGGCACCATGAACTCTGGTTTGATCCAGGTGTCACATTTTTCTCTCCCTTTATCGAGGGCTAAAGCCAAACTGTTCTCATTGGAAAAAAAGAGTGCCCCTTTGAGCTGCTTCCAGAGTTGACACACTTCGACGGAGTTGTTAGGGAAACTGTTCTCTCTCTGGTTTCACATCTCAACAAAACAACAATTTCTTCTCAAGCAGAGTTGACTTAAGTCTGGGAGTGATACCAGAAAATACTCAACATCTATGTTCAACATCTATGTGCTGTAATTTTTTGTATGATCATCCTGCATCAGCTTCCAGTGCTCATACACTGATGGATTTGGAGTCTGTCTTTCTCTTGGCAGCAACATTTTGACATGTCACAGTAGGAAAGGTCAATATGTTAATAAGTAAAATAATGGAGAAGAGCATTTAATAAATTCTTACCATCACTGTTTATATCTCTCACTACAACCCTAAACCAAAGTCAGGTTTGTGCAATTTCCATCTAAAACTAGGATGGCTCTCAGAGCACATACCTCCACCAATGTCCAACACTTCCCTTAAATTCAACCAAGCTGCACAAAATTTCACACTCATTCGTATCAGCTCCCTAAATATGATTTTAAAAGTCAAGATCCATGAATTTGTCTCTGCAAAATTGGTAAAAATGTATAAATGTTAAAGAAAGTGGAAAAATAAAAAAAGAATCCTGTATCTGCCCCTGATCTGGATCCACACCAACATTTAATGGGTCCTTCCCTGACCCACACCACATCCCACCACCAGGTTTCTTGATCCATTGAGTTGTTTTTTGCGTAATCCTGCTGTTAATCAATTCAAATATTGATAAAAACATAACTTTTACCATACCATCAAGTGTCGAAGAACTGAATGTAAGAAGAGCATGCTGCCAGTGTACAGTGAGCACAAAAGTACAACAGAATTAAACAATAGTATTAAGTAGAAACAAAACAATATAATATTGTGAATAAGTATTAAATTATATAGATTAAAGTATAAGATAGTAACACACTTCTAAAGGCACCTATGCAAAAGGGAGGCTACAACAGAAACGTGTGACCTGATTGACAGGTTCTCCTGAAAACTGAATAATGTAAATGAGGCAGGAAAAGGCGCACTGGCGCTTTAAATGGCAACACCTCCCAGCAGCAGTCACTCGATCCTGGATGAGTTTCACTGCAACGCACCCTGAGCCTCACACTACAGAGAGACAGAGTGTGTGTACTGCACACGCACACACACGCACACACACAGAGGGAGCAGAGCAGAAAGGCTGTTTATTGACTGTACTGATGTGACCACAGGAGAGTGTGGGGAGCTGCAGGTGAGTGTTTCTGCTGACTTCACTGGATTAACGCACAGATCATTTATTATACTTCTGTACACTTGAAGACCAACATGTCAGCTGAAGTGTGGACGGTGTCTGGCAGTAGAATTCAGAGTGTGTTTAAAAAAAGTACTCAGCTCTAGTCAAGATGGCGAGTTCCGTGGAAACTGAGCCAACAGGTGTGTCTGGTCGCACCTGTTGGGGACGCCGACTACGCGTAATAGTTTGATTTGTGGATAGTTCTCAGTGTGGAGCCCTGGAGTCAGAGTTTCATCCGCTGCTGTGTTGTGTTTCTCTACAGGTGGTGTTTGTGTGTCTCCAGCTGGACATGGATCACTGGCGTCCGTCCTCACCGCGGTGGATTTAGTGAAAAGACGCTGCGCCTCCCTCTGTCTCCTCCCCGGTGAATGAGAGTGCGTGTGCGTCAAGAACAGGTGGATCTAGTTTCTGCGTTCAGCTCCATATTCCCCCCCTCTTCATCCACCTGTCACCCTTATGGGGAACCAGGTGGAGAAACTTACGCATTTAAATTACGCAGAGGTGCCAACGTCGGACCCGAATGGCTTCGACCCGGACGACGAAGGACCGCGCATCGGCGTCTCTTACATTTTCTCTAACGATGACGACGACCAAGACGAGCACATGGACCACTACTCATCCGACAGCCAGACGGGGAACCACGAGGAGAAGCCCTTCGACCGGCAGGACGAGCTGGAGTGCGCGATATTCTACCGGGAGGAGAGCGTGTTTGAGAGGAGCAGCGGAGCCGCGACGCACACTGCGGAGAGTCTCCTGAACAAGTGCAGACCCGGGGACCTGCTGGAGTTCGTGACCACAGGACAGTACCCACACTGGGCTGTGTACGTCGGGGACTTCCAGGTGATTCATTTGCACCGGGCGGAGATCAAGAACAACTTCCTCACCGATGTCAGCCAGGGTAAAAAAGGTAGGATAGTGAACGGCCTCTACAGGTACCGTGCGCTCCCGCCGGAGGTGATCGTGCGCAACGCCCGGGACTATGTGGGGTGCAGAGACCAGGAGCTGTACTGGAGAAACTCTGAGTGTTTTGCCGCCTGGTGCCGCTTTGGCAAAAGGGAGTTCAAAATCGGAGGGGAGATTAGGATCGGGAAGCAGCCGTACAGACTGAAACTACTGTTCTCTGAGAAGCAGCATCACGTCCTGGAGTTCCAGAGCCTGGAGGACGTGATCATGGAAAAGAGGAGGAACGATCAGATCGGGAAAGATGCCGTGATGCAAGAGCTGGCCAACCACCTGAACGCAACACATGAAATCAAAGAGGAGCACTTCGTCAACTGAGAGTGGATGATTCAGAGGAAAAGGTTGACACACGAGGCACGTGAGTTGGTGAGGGAACATCCATGCCTTCATTAAAACAACTGTGACCATGAGTGTGTACGCCACACTGCAAACAGATGTTGGAGGAAAAGTTCTGGCATCTGGGGGTGATACTTGTTCTGGTCTTAAGTGCATTAGTGAACTTCATCAAAAGTGTCAAAACAAAGGTTAGTTAGCATTAAAGTGAGCCCTGGTGATACATTTCCTTCTTTTTCTATAAGAGAACTGAGGTTTTACACTCAACCCAACCTTCAGTGACTTCATGGATATATCCGGAGCTGCAGTCTGGTCTGTTTTAATAGATTAAGTGAGAATGAAATTGTCCATAATTATCTTTCTAATCCAATGAGTCTTTGCACACAGGAGCAAAACCCCTGTGATGTACTTCTACCTGATGAGAAGAGCTTCCTCCTGTACAACTCAGGTGTTGGACACCAATACAGACTGGACAAGAAATGACTAGCTTTTCTGAACCGTGTATCAATGTGGAGGATCTCCCCTCTTATGCTTTACAACTGATCATCCCACAGCTTTACCCACTCTGTGACTATGTTGTGGACACGGCTCATTAGCCACGACTGTGCACTTTTAACCGATTCATCCCTTTCAACAGTTTATTTTTTGGATAAAATATGTTTGTATGAAGGAAAATGGAAATAAATCTATATTTGAACAGTAAAGTTTTTATTTTTAATTTTTTTTAAGGAACGACTGTGACCTTTTAAATATTTCTGCAAAAAGAGTAGAGGTTATTTTATATTTTACCAAAACCCTGCATCCTCATCACAGCACTGTTTTGCACTGTGCACAGGATGCAAAAGCAGACTACATCTACATCACAATCCAGCTCACACCCTGGGGGAGCCATGCATGGCCCTGTTCAGCTCCACCCCTGCTTTTTTTATTCTGATGTGGGACAAAGAGTGCTTAAAGCTGCTAATGCTGCCACTTTCCGGTTTCGCTCTGAATATTTGCCTCCAAGTGGCAGTTCCCCGAAACTACTTAAACATCAGCTTTGTTATTGGCGTATGTCAAGTTGTGTTCCAACCTCGTTGGACATTTTGCTTTGTTTACACCTCATGACTTTTTTTACAGTTTAGCTGCAGGAAAGGAAATGTCATCTGCCCATGTTTGGCTTTCCTTCCTTCCTTGGGAATTACAGCGTTTCATTAAATGTTGAGCAACTGTGATGTCTGTCTGTCTGTCTGTCTGTCTGGCTGTCAACCTCTAAGTAATGTGAAATGATAAATGCTGAGGAAAAACTTGCAGTGCGTTTGCATAAAGAGGCTGCAACGGAAATTGCAGCAAGCCCTGAGGTTGAACTGCTAGACGTCTTGTTTTTTTCTTTCCTCCCTCTGTGGTTCACAGCCAGTTGGTGGATGACTACTTTGCAGATTTGTCTTCCAGTGTTTGCTTGGAGATAATTCTGCAGTTGTTCTGCTGCAGGTACGGTCCCGCTGGACCCCAAATGCAGGATCATCATCATCAGCTCTGGTACCAAGTAATAAAGCTGCTGGGCACATTAGCATTTCTTCAGTCCTCTGTGGTCCACCACAGTGATGAATGTGTGTGTGTATGGGTTGTATATTTATGATAATCAGACATATATTTTTCAGTAGCAACATTAAAGCAGCTGCCAGAGGAGTTGTGTAACAAATTTTCATCATGTGTGAGAAAATTAGAATAGAATTATACTGACATCTTGTATAGGACATTACATTCAGTTTGATTTCCTCTGTGTAAAGATGCTGTGCCATGTGTCACAAAAATCTGACGTATGGTTAAAAAAGCCATAAAGCTGTGAACTTATACATTTTAGTTCCGTTTTATTATGCAACTTTTATGTTAGTCAAATTTCAAAGCTGCGCTGCTGACTTTTTGGGAAGAATAGTTTACATTCTGTGTTTGACACAAAAACCACAGGTGCACTTTAATTTTTTCCTCATAAAATATTTGAAGCTTTTAATGATGTCAGTACAACATGTCTGTGCACAATACTGCCAGCAACTGTTGATGCCATTGAACACTACCATCTTGTGCATTTGGAGCCGGAGTTTGCGCAGTAGCCATCGGGATGGAACGGGGGGATCTCTCAATCATCAATCAACGTCATCATCATTGTTAAAACCAAACTTACTAGAAAAATTTGCCCCTGCACATATATCACTGTGATATATGTAAATATGAAAATATAAAATAAAAGAAACCCTCTTTGAGAAAGTAGTATTTGATGTGTACTTTAGTTCGGTCAATTTCCCATCCATTAACATGGAGGATGTGGGATAAGTGACCTGTACTACAAACCAGCCGACAGGTCCATGGTTTGGCTTCACTTTTGGAAGCTGACGTGTCATCCATCTTTAAATATGATGCAAACCAAGCAGGGACCCTCTCATGAAACCATTGTTCCATAGCATTCCTAGTGGTCAGAGGATACACAGGATGCCGGAATTTTCAAGCTCTAAAATGTGGAAAGTTTGGAAATGCAGCTGGTGCTTTTTTGTTTGAAAACTCTGTGGCTGTGCTGTAGAATGCATGAGCAAATATGGAGATGTTTTGAAAACAGTGACGCTGTCACCCACATTTGCTTCCTGTTTGGTTAATCTGGTCGACACCTCGACTACCAGCAGTGAAGGCAAGATGTTGTAAACACTGTCACTAACAGCTCTTCGTCATCGGCCCCAGAGTCAGAATCAGAAAGCTTTATCGTCGTTGCACGAAACAGAAAAACGGAATTTGCTGTGCAGCACCGATCCATGCATACACACATTCCTGCACTCACCTGTCCACATTCATAAATAATAAATGACAGTGAGAAAGATAAAGCAGCATGATAAGAGCATCATATCAGGAGCATCTGTAAAATATTGCACATGATTAGATTGCACTTCAAGATGAGTCAGTATTTAGATTTATATTTTCATTGCTGTATTCAGTTCGTGGTGTTTGCTGTAAGTGTGCGACCGGCTGTAGAGGAGAAATATCTGCTTCTCTTTTACACCTGCACACACATGCCCAGTGTACCTGACTGGTCATGTGATATAAGTTCAGGTGTGTTAGCATGGACGGGGAATATTGCTGATACATGAGCTAAAACACTTGTGTGGACAGAGATCACTTGTCCATTGTTTCAGTATGGATGTAGCCTAAATCTGTTTCACTTTCAGTCCAGTATCATCCTGTGAAATCTGAGCAATTGTGCATCCCTGACTAAACTAGAACAGCTTCAGAAAAAAGACCGTCAGTGAGATCTGTCTCAAAACACAATTAGACGTGACTGGTGAGAGTGATATGTTAGAACGCGCTCTTTTGCCTCGCTACACACACCAGAGGAAGCTCTTGGTTTGACACTTCAGCTGATGGATGTCAGCCTTTCGGCCAGTCAGCCTGTCATGTTTATCGGGGACTGGAGGAGAGCCCACCCCCCTTCAGGCAAAACTGGCAACACTACAGAAGCTGGGGACAAGCCAGAGCTCAAATCAGTCCCACCTTCTGTTGACAAAGAGTCCTTATCTACAAAAACTCCTCCCTGCACGCACACGAAGAGGACTGTGCTCATGAGGAGATGATATCTAATGAGGGCTAAAGGAAGAGGGAATGTATTTCAGACTTAGCCTCGAGCCACTGTAAGAT
Source organism: Paralichthys olivaceus (assembly GCF_024713975.1). Lineage (NCBI taxonomy): Eukaryota > Metazoa > Chordata > Actinopteri > Pleuronectiformes > Paralichthyidae > Paralichthys > Paralichthys olivaceus. Next base: position 17,001,514 of record NC_091105.1, read on the forward strand.
TGTTATCCATGAGAGACAAACACCGTTTAGCTTCAAGGCGGATCATTTGAGGACTCTTTACAATTCTAGTTGACTATTTAGCATTTGAACCTCGTGGTTTTAGTAGCTTGCCAGTTTTCTGCCGCTTGAACTTCTGCTCAAACATTGTCTCTTAGCGACTCACGTTTTTTTGCCAACAGACATGATTCCTCTTCAACCAATAAAGAATTATGAATGGCTGTTGGGAAAGAGGGTGCACTTGTAAGATAAGATAGTGAGACTGATTACTAAGATTAGACCTTTGATTAGGAGCGCCATGTTGGATATTGTCCCTGGAGACAGAGTTGGGCAACATCGGATAGTCCTCCACTTTTCCGCTCCTGATAATGGTTGTAAAAAGTATACATCTGTTTCCTCACCTTCAAAACGGTTTGGCAGAGACGGGAGCCGAGTGCTGTTGGGTTTACTTTGTCAGGTCATTTCCAAAGGCCCACTCACCTGAATCATGTTTATGCTTGTGTTTGGAGAGACAGCTCCATTTCCTGTGAGTATAATGAACCCACCAGAACCCATGTAACTATATAATTAACTACACTCTATTCATTAGCAATCATTGATCACACACAACTTCCTTATTTCCACACTTTATAGTAAACTTAATTTGTTCTAGTGCCCACCCTGCACCGGGTTAATAATTTATACGGGGCTCCCACCAGTTTGGCCCGGACTTCACTGTTTACTGTTCCTCTCAGACTGGCGCTGCGTTGTGATTCTTTCTTGTCCCGACATGGGATGACTGTTTGTTTTTACAGCTGCACAATGGCAAAGTCCGTTTCCCCCCTGGTTACATGGACTTTTTCAAAGCTACATTCCCATATAGCCAACTTTTCCTTTTCTGTTTGTGCTTCACCTGCTACTTTTCAACTACAACAATTCAATTTGCATGCACATACACACAAGCAACCAATGTTCTCGTCCTTCATTTGTGGTTTCTTTTTCACTTTTCTTTGACAAATGTGGTTTCACAGGAGCAAGCGTCAGGCTGGGAAGGTAAAGCCCATTGTTAAAAGCAGGAGCTGGGGAATTGCTCCGCTCAGAAATCGGTTCAAAGAAATTGTGAGGGTTGAAAGGAAATAACAAGAAAACAGGAATACAAAATATGTTGCACATCAGGCCGGATGAAGATACAAGACATCAGGATAGCTGTGTAAGACGGTGTGAGAATATCCTTGATTTGACCGTTCTGTCTGGAGGAACACAACAAATTCTTAATTCTTAGGTGACAGGAACTGAAGAGAGAGTGTTTCAGAATGGAATCAGGCCCTATTCTAGTTTGAGTGTGCGGTCAGCCAGTGCTGTCTGGTTTATATAAGCACGGCCAGACAATAGGAAGGGCCTGAGGAAACCTTCAATTGACTTACACTGTTTGTTAGCATGGGGATGGATCAAAGAGAGAAAGAAAGAAGTTACATATGATCTGATTGAAGAAACCTTTAATAGACCAACACCTTTTGTTAAAGAGTGGTGATGGATGGGAGAGAGAAAGAAAAGAAAGATAGGAAGGGAGAGAGAGAGGAAAAAAGAAAGAGACAGGAAAGACAGAAGGAAGGAAAGACGGAAGGAATAAAGGAAGGAAGGTAGGAAGGGAGAGAGAGAGAGTGAAGGAAGGAGAGAAAGAGGAAGACAAAAATAAAAAAAAGGGAGAAAGAGAAGGCAGGAGGGGAGAGTAAAGAGGAACTATGAAAGAAAGTGAGAAAGAGAGGAAGGAAGGAAAGAAGGAAGGGAGGACGAGAGAGGAAGTAAGAAAGAAGAAGAGTTATGAGCTGAGAGAGGGAGTAGAAATGAGAGTAGTTAATAAACTCACACTTGAAGTGAGATGTGACTGAGATTGTTTGTGTTCCAGTGCTCTGACCTGTTTGTCACTTCAGTTATTTACGGCAGCCTGATTCAATAACTATCAGCGTTCATCTCGTTCTGAGTCATCACAACATTTCCTGACCTGCAGCCTCCTCAGCTTCACTCACCAGCTCTGTGCTGGTTACCACACATTGACAAAGTGAAGAAATATAGGAAAATTACAATTTAAGTGAGTCTAATTATGCTGATGATACAGTCATAGGCAGAGAAAGCAGAGAAATAGCTCTGACTCAATTTAGTTCTTTCTCAGTTTTTATCCTTTACTCAGCTCATGTTTTATTTCTCTTTTATAATTCACTCAACATATGTTTAAGGTTGGGTACTGTTTACATTTGAATCAATTCAGTACCAGTTTGAGTACTTTGAATTCTGTATAAGCACGCAAAGGTACTTTTCTCTCTATATAATACAAGAAAATACCATCATTTCAACTCCAGGAGTAAAAAACGCATTGTATAGACAGAAAAGGCGGTGGCGCCATGCACCTTAAGGTTGCGATTCATGAAACGGTGCTCGGTTGTACCCTTAAAAGGTAGAGAGTTCGATACTAAATCCGATATATATGCATGTGCATTATCATGCAAAATCCCAAAATAAATAACCAGGTTCAGACTCCTAAAAACAGCAGCAATAAAGAGCCACACTGACAATCTGTGAGTTGTTGTGTGAGGTGCACTTTACCTGGCAGCAAGAGTCATAATCCCCCTGAGCGGCTCTTCTCTGACAATTAATAGAGCCTACCCTCGCGGCTGTCTTTTCAAACCTTCCTCCCAGATCTCAGAGAATCAAATTAGCGCTCATCAACTTTCTTGCTCTTCTTTAATTTTAATTCCGTACTGCCGCACCTGTGCTCCACCAGTGTAATTGTCAGGGATGGAGCTGTGTTTTCTTATGCCTTTCACAAAAAGTAAAGATAAAAGGTAATCTGTATTCTAATGTGCCTTCCATCCTTTCTTCTTTGCCACCTTTCTTTGTTGTCTTCCTCCCTGCTCAGTTATATTTTGAGTTGTTTCAGTTGACTCACAATGATCTGACTTTTTTACATCATGAATTGCATATTTTAGATGACGGGAGCTGGTTTAGAGAAGTGACGTCTGTCATGATCGCTGTCAAGTGAGGAGAGGAATCCAAAAGCCTTGAAGAAATAGTCAATATTTTTGGGAAATACACTTCGGTCAGAAAATTGATACCAGTGTCATGTATAGAATATAAAGTCCAGTTTGATTAGCACAGTGTGAGGGAAACCACAAACATGGCTTTATCCCAAGGGAAAAAAAACTCTACTAATCTTCTAAAGGTAACTAATTAACACACTATCTTATTAAGTGTTAAAATACAACCATTTCTTGTTTTACAGGCAGGCTATTATTCCTGGTTGCAGTCTTGTGGTGTTGTCCTCTGCAGATTGTCTGATAACCTCACAGTGACTCATCATGAAGCTATAGAGCCAGCAGGCGATGAGCTTCATAATGGCTTGTTTGGAATTGGAGGATGATAATGTTGGTGCAATTGTGCTACTCTGTTACGTGTTAGATGCTTACACTTGTTTTTACTTTGGCTCTGAGAGCTCAACACACAAACACATGTAAATAGACACAACACAACACATGGAGTAATTCCACAACATGTCTGGCAAACAGAAAACTGCAAATACTCAACCAATTACACTACCAAATACTCACAACTCAACCAAATATTCACAACATCACCAAATACTCATTACACTACCAAATACTCACAACACAACCAAATACATATCTACCAAGTACTTACAACACCAACAAATACTCACAACTCAACCAAATACTCACAACACTACCAATTACTCACAACAATATCAAATCCCCTCCTTGAAACTGATTTTTTGTGCCCACTCAGCAGAGACACTTATAAATCTGACTGCTAATAAAAATTGGCCTTAACTCTCCATCATGTTACATTTTGTTGCAAGGAAGCCAAAAAACAACAAATAATTCTTGCGATCTCAATGCTGATGACGAGTTTGTTTGCACATCCAATGCAACGCCAGGCGCAGTCGGCTGTGGCTCAGGAGCCAGAGAGGGACATCCAGAAGGTTGGTGGTTCGATCCACAGCTCCTGCAGCTGCATTCCAAACTGTTGTTGGGTAAAATACTGAACCTCAAATCGCTAGCTGTCGATAAGACTTGATTAAAATATAAAAACTGTACATTTATGTGTGAGATAATGCAATGAAACATTTAAGCAAGTCACATTGTGTCTGGGGATCAATATGACCTATAAATATAATAAGCTTTCAATTGAAAATATGCTTATCTACAATCTGTAGCCTTATTATGTTTCCCTATGTGTATCATCTCTCCTGATTTTGAAATATGAATTACAAAAGTAGAGTATTGATTTGTGCTTGAATCAATGATACAGTGTTTTGCAGGAATACGACTTCTCTGTGTGACGTCTATGTTCAGAGTGGGACCACTGGTGCTGAATGAAAAAAAGTCTGCATGTTGTCTAGAAAAGGTTATACTCTGAGCAACATAGTCCCTCTCTCTGGGCAACTTAACCTTTGCTCAGTGACACACACACACACACACACACAAACACAAACACCAACACACACACTTGTAGAATGTTGAGAGGGAGGATTTTTCCATGCTCACGTTCAGTCTTTCATTAATTCACTCATTCCTTCCCACCAATGGGAAGAGCTCCAGTCTCCTGCTGAAAAACATCCCATCATCCTTTGTGGGTGGCTGCTGTGAAAGCAGGTGTGCTCAGTAGTAACCTGAACATCCTGCTGGCTTAATCAAAGATATGGAAATGGGAGTATTAGTGTGAGTGTGAAAGAAAGTGAGAACATCCTTATTTGCTTGTGGTCACGCATACCTTTGAGTTCCCTGCGTGTGTGTCTGATGTGGAATTAGTGGGTGGTGGAATAGTAGAGGTCTGGTCCTGCAGGCTGGATGTTGGCTGCTGATAATGAGGCGTTGCTGAATCTAATAGAGGCAAAGCCAATTTAGACTCACTCAGTGGCCTTCTGATATCAGCACATCGACCAGATTGATGAGAACTCAAAGACAAGCTGTTGTGCATCAGCATTAGAAGATTTGTGAATTGCTCGGTCTAGACAGCCTTGGGAGAGAAATAGAAAATGTGCAAAGAACGGCATGGCAACAGGACAGGAATTTAAAAACGAAATACAAATATTTTTGTGGGTATATTTTTCCATATCGTCTCTCAGAAACTGTCCAATTAAACCCTTTTGTTTTGACGCATTCACACAGACATGCACACACCCTAACCTGAGCCTGTGTGCTCTGCATGTTGTTTCAAAACAGAACAGTGCTCAGCTCCACTTTGCTTGTGGAGATTTGTCACACTAACACATCTTAGCAGGGTAATTGCAGTATCCCAGAGATGTATCAGTCTCCCATGTGTACCGCAGTTTATTGCCTCATAATTATGAGACTAATTACGGAGATGTATTACAACCCCCCATGTGCAAAGATATACATGTGCACGCACAATTCACACACACAAGCGCACGTACATACATCAATCACAAATACTGTAGCCGATGATTAAAATCTCAATGTGAAAATGGGAGGCAGTAATGACTACACACCACCACCTTCCTGAGTCAGAGTGTTTTGCTCTGAAGCCAGTGTTTCACTTACGTTCTGAGGTTGAGATTCATTTTCAACAAATCTCCTGGTTCCATTTTTAACAAAGCGTGTTGACGCAAAGAAGCAATGAAGCTGCGTTTGGATTCCTTACACCCTCAATCCATACTTGTCATTGCATATGCAGTTTTTTCTACTAAATAAGGTTAAACCAAGTGTTTTTTTCTCCTATCCACGTATCACCAAGAGGACAGTGAAGTGTGGTGCGGCCGCAACAAGAACCTCAATGATTGCAACAAGGCTCTTCTGTGTAACATCAATCAGGAAACAAGAGGAATAGTAAATGAATACGACTTCATATAAAGAGCATTATACTCTTTGTTCCTCAGGCGTATTACAGCAGATTATACATTCTTTGTTCAGAGGTGAGATGGGGAAGAGAACATACGCACACACACACACACACACACACACACACACACACACACACACACACACACACACACACACACACACACACACACACACACACACACACACACACACACACACACCCTTCCTGGAGATCTCAGGGGATCACTGAGGACAATGGTGGGAGACTGTACTCAAGGATGAGGTGTGGCTCCAGCGGCCCAGCAGGACTCGGGCACTTTGTGTCTTGCACAGTGGGAGGCAGGGACCAAATTCATTTCCGTGACCACTTGGATGTGAGACGCCTGACCAAGTCGACATTATGAAGAAGAAATTAAGAATAAAAGCTCCACGTAGGCACTGTTCGTTTTGTCCTTGGACTTGGAAAAAAAGATTTGACCTTGTGTATGTTGTTTGTGATGGTCTGACATCATGGACCCTCTTTCCAGGAACTCATCATACCAAACCCACTGAGTGAGACACTGCTAAGAGAACAAGCTGAGCCTCACTGCGGATGCAAATTTGCTTTCATTAAACTTTGACTGAAGTTCATCAAAGGACATTCTGCCCCCTCAGCAAATCCAGTTGTGCTCTTGTTCGCTGTAGCAGTGAACCAGTGATAAGAAGTTAACTCTTTCATGATAAAGACTCCATTAGTGCTACACACAGAGTTCTGGCGAAGAGGAGGAGGAGGAGGAGGAAGATGATAACTCCATGTTCCTAAACAACAGGCAGACTTATCTCCCCATGCCCTCCTGTCCAGGATATCCCATTTGTCTCAGGAGCACTGTCATTATCCTGGAAGCGGCTACACTGAGATGTTTCTAAGCTTTTGTGCGAATTCTCTGGAAACTTTCATTTCTGTGTGGAATTTTCCAAAAACCATCTGGTTGTGTTGTGAGCCGCTTTGTGCAAAGGTTATCTTGGGGCAAAATCCCTGCAGTAGTTGTGCAGACTGGCTGATGGGGCTGTGCCTATGAAGGTATGGTCCGTTTACAGGAGAAAAGGTTGGCAATTTCCTTTTTACAAAACAACACACACCCTGTGGCCACTAGGATCACCTGGTGTCTGAGTGCTGGATTTGATGCACGTATCCCAGCATCACACCCACATGCACGCCACAATGAGTCTTGTTGTTTTGGTAACCTCACACAAAAAAGCGCACAAATATTCAAATTCCTGTTTGGCATTTTCACCACGACTTTCAGATGAATAATTCACACCTAACGTTCAGAGGGTGGCATGAATTGAACATACACGGTCTGCGTTGGGCCATTTCTGTCTGGTTTGCTGTGCGTTATGTCGAATGATCAACAGACTGGCTCTTGGCCTCGTTGGCCCACCTCTCACCGAGTTTTAATGTATGTACATGGAATGTATGATCATTAAAAATCTGAGTGGTGATGTGGGGGGGTCAGGCTGAATTAAAATAAAAACACAGCCCCAAGCAACTTCTCTTTCTCTCTCTCTGGCCATTCATTAATGATATCTATAGCCCTTTAAGCCCTTCATGAGTGTTGCTGGAGTGTCGGGAAGCTCTCTAATCCCTGTGTTGCTCTTTATTCTGCCCATGACGCTCATCCCCTCTGTGTCAAATCCTGAAACCTTGCTAATCCCCCGGTGGCATTGCGCGGGGCCCCAGCTGTCGGCTCCCATGCTGCGCTGCTTCGTGCCCAGCTAATTTGCGGCCCTGCTTGGGATGCTATTGATGTCACCCTGCCCTATCTAGTCCAATAACTTGTTTTCAATCTCTTTCCCACTGCCTCCTTTCTCTCTCTCTCGTGGATGATGATGAAACTCCCAGCTGGCACCAAGTGAACACTTTTTGTTCCCTCTGTTGAATTCAGAGTCAATGTCCTTTCCCTCCGTGCCTGCACATTAGAAATCTGCCACAGAGCCCCTCTTCCCGTCCACTACCAACTGAATGGACAGGCAGCAGAGGAGGTGGAGATAAATGCAGTGCAGAGGGCAATTCAAACTAAGCGGCCGAGAGCACACAGACTAAGCATTTGAATGATGGCAAATTAAGAATCCACAAGTTCAATTAAGAGGGCTTAACAATGCATCAGTATGCAGGCCAGCTCTCTCCCAAGTTATTTTTATAAGGAGGAGGAGGAGGTGAAGGAGCAGACAGGAAAGGGAAGGGTAGTGGGTGAGGGTGTGGGGGAGTGATTAGCACTGTTTTCTTTCTTCCTAAAGCTCCTCTGTGCTGCTCAGCAGAGCGGTGGGCTGCAGGAGGATTGTGGACACCTCTGTGTCGCCCACCCAGACTTATGCCACCCGCCTGGCACGCGGTGGGTGAGAGGGTGTGTGGACGCATGAGAAACTGCATTGGTGCAGATTATCACTTGTGGTCGGACTTTAAGTGTTTGGATCATTTAGTCAAACACTTACAGTCAGAATTTAAGTTTTGTGAAAGTTCTGTGGCATGACCATATGTAATCACAACACATTTTTTACACTTGACACAGAGGAGTAGTTATTTTAGGAGAATAATTCATCAGCTTTCTTTCTATGATCCTGATCGCTCACATTCTCACATGTCTTTGTTACATACAAAGCTGGGAAGCAACTAGCTTAACTTAGCATTTGATCATTTGTGCAGAGGTTTAAATGTAAATGTCACACAGCAGCTTTTTCAGGATTTCTTTGCAGAGCATCTCTATAATCTAGATTCTTTGGAAATCTTAACTGTGACGACTGGGAAGTGCCTGGCTTCTGTCCACCAGGAAATAGTTACAGTAAACAACTCCACCTAACATTTTGGAAGTAAACAAGATCAGTAAACAAGATACAACCGTGATCTGATAACACTGGTCATAAAAGTTAAAAAAGTATTTATAAACTTCATAGAAAACCAGGCTATTGATAGTGGATACATTATTTAATGCAGCTGGTCGGAAGAAGGACATTTGTTTTATATTTGGGGGCATTGTAAGCCTTTTAATACAGAGCAGAGAAGAAAATAATAACGTTAAGTAAGTTTGGATAAAACAACAAGTTTTTAAATAAATGTATTTGAGTTGGATTTATAATCCGTCTTTGAATAGAAATATACAAAAGTATCAGCAACTCGAATAGAGCCATGTTTGACTAAATGTACTTTACGACTCTTCACTATTGTATGGGTCTAATGATTTTGCTTTGATTAAAGCATCTAGACCAGGATCTTCCAGCAATCAATGAACAAATCATTTCTTTCCATTCATTTAAACACAGGTCCCTGAGCTACATGTATAAACTGCCCCTCTGTGTTAATTGCAGCCTCCCTTATGACTGGCAATTTAGTAAATCCTAGATCCGCCACTGCCAAGCTAACTTCAAACAGCTGTACCTTTATTCACAAAAACGCTCAGATATTTATATGTTTATTTGGTGAGAGGATTATCTCTGTTTGATGTCTGCTGAAAGACCTATATATGCTGATTGACAGGGAATGGGTTAAAACATTGTACAATGAGCACATGTCAAGGGCCTGCTGCTTGCTGTACATTCTGAATTAAAAAGGATCATTCAGATTAATTTTCTATTTTAAAGAAAAATTGACAGTCCCAGAATGTACAACCATTTGTGGAGCACAAACAGGCTTTAAAGGGGCCTCGTTTAGTCAGTAAATAAAATCAGAACGTTGAAGTGAATTGTAAAGGCTTTGAAGAGGCTATAGAGAAGGGAAAGACAAAGGCAGCAGTGACAGATGAATAGTGTCTGTTGAAGAGAGAGCAGAGATGTAGAGGCAAGAACAGTCCAAGAGAAACAGGGGCGGATTAGAGGAAAAGAAAACGCTAATACAGAGGCAGAGAAAGACCAAACTGATGATAGCAGTGAAAATTGGAGTTTAGAGCCTTGAGCTGAGACACTGGGAGACAGGATGTGGAGCTGACCCCCTTCCCAACTCCTCTTGGCGTGGCCTCATCGATGTGACACGCATTACCATCGCAGCTCTTGTCTCTGGCCCTGCATCCCTTCCCGCCACCGTTGTCTCTCCACCGCCAGTCATGATGGCAGCCTCCCTCTAACACGCAGAGCGAACACAACGGGCCGCTCTCCCTGTCATCCCCCGACCCACTGTCACAAAGATAAATAAGAGAAAAGAAGTCAGCATGAATTTTCCAACAGTCACTCTCCGCCGGCGGATTTTTCCACACAGTTTCTCCGCTCCTCTGAGAGGCTGCGGATTTATCTGGCTATTCGAGGTCGGGTGGAGTTTTTACAGGTCTGGTACCCGGCGGCAGAATGATAGTTAGGGAAAAAAAAGTATTATAACAGTGACACAAATCAAATCAGTGCAAGTTTACTTTGCAGAGAATTTGAACCCATGGCACAGGTGTCCGTTCACATTCTGCTGAAGAGACCATGGCAGGAGACACACAGAGAGTACATGTCTGTATTATGAGGAGATTTAAACCATACAAATGTAGAAGAAGCCCCAAAGGTTTTTTTTTTGTTAATTTGGGTTGGGTGCAGGCTGTACAGACACACCACTGAACTCCACATGTTCACGCTCTCTTCTTCTACGAGCGATACACAAATGGAACCACGATATATTAAAGGAATGTCTCCGCTTCACTGTAATTTCAACCATCGCTCTTTGAGAGATGATTTCTCTTCTGCTGCTTTGTTGGAGGGAAAATGGGACGCTCTTGTGTTTGTTAACAAGGGTTTGTAAATTACACACCAAGTATCTTGTCTTTGTTTGACAAGCTAAAGCAAGAACACAGTTATGATCAGGGTCAGAGAGGAAACAGACAGAGAAAGAGGAGGCTTTAAACAGACTTGGTATGAATCTGTGACGCTGACAGATGGAGATCAAGAGAAAATGACTGTGGGAGAGAAATTGACGCAGGAAAATATAGACTCTGTGGTAAAAGAACACTTTTGTTTCATATTGAGCATCTTAGGAAGTTAGTGCTACTGCAATAGTGATCAGACTGACTGCCCTGTTAGTTGGATTGAAATGTCTTCCTGTATAATTATGACTGTTTGCATGATATTTACCTTCACCAGCTCCTCTGCCAAAGAGGTTATGTTTTCGTTTGTTTGTTTGTATGGTTGCCTGTTAGGTAGCACGATTACACAAAGGTGGAAGAATGTGATGTCAGTCAAGTTGGAAGCCATTAGATTTTAATGTGAATCCGAATAAATGGGCAGATCCCGGTTTTTTCTTCACTTTTTGCAACATTTTCATTGATTTCTCAGAGAATAATTCATGGATCTTGATGAAAACAATCTGACATGTTAAGTGAACTAATATTATGCGTGTGAAATGTGGTATATACTCTCCTGGGTGCTATTCTACCTCTCTTAATAGTATCTTTGTCAAGCTTAATTTAAACCTAACTACCTGGAAATTAAATTTAACCTAAAAGTGAAGGCACATAGTTGTTGAAGCCTCTAACACAGTTTACAGGATCTCACTATTTTACAAAACTAAATCTTCAGCATTTTAAGCAGTCGTACTGTAAATCAGAAACTCTGCTTTGTGCTATTGTCCCATATGCTATTGACTGCTGAATAAGGTATTATGTGCACCAGAGTTCACATAAAGTTTGAGTGAGAGATTATGGAGGAGCCTGAAATGTCGCAGTGCACAAAGTTATGAGTTAATTCCTCGACAGCAGCGAGCTCAATGAGTGTTGTTGATGACATGCAAGAAAGCAAACACGTATGTGTCTGCATGTGCAATAATGCAGAACATGTGCAGGCTTATTCCCTGCTATGTGGCTCCTCACAGACTCACCTTGCATGTATTATATTTCATGCTGAATAGTTTAACTTGAAGTTGCGTGTCTGTGTCTACAACCCTAGAATAAGTATAATGTTTTGTACTGATAAAACATCAGATGTCAGCACCCTGCAGCACACTGCATGTAAACACAGTCAGATCTGTCTTGGATCAACACTGGATTTACATTATGTTAATGGGAGAGATCTTTCACACCAGAGCAGTAATAACACACAGAGGTGTTGCACCATCGCTGGGAGAGAAACCCCAGGGCAGGCTTATGCCCTGGATTTATATGAGGATCTCCAGTGGGGTGCAGTGGGTGATTGGCATCGCCGCCTTCAGGCCCTTTCATCCTGACCCGGCAGCACCGTGCACGTGGTGGAACGGTAGCCAGTGCTGTTGCCCCGACAACTGATCGCCGGATTACAGGTTGAGAAAAAAGAGGGGGAAGGGAGATGCAAGGAAGGAGGGAAGGAGTAAGTGTTTGGATCAGTGGTCTTCAATCCTGTTGCTGCTGGTTTTTCATTTTGGGCAGTTAATGAAGGAGCGTCTGAGAGGGGATGCAAGGTGAACGCTATTAACTGACTGGTTGGAGAGAAAACCATCAGTGCTCAGTGGACTGTGAGCTGAAATTGGAAACCGCTGCTTTGAACTGTGGATGTTTTCTTAATGAGAATGCATGTAGCTTTATTCTGTGTATTCTCTGATTGCTTTACACCATATTGTGTCGTGAAGAAAAAGCTCAACTAATGCCACAAACTGTCTACTGGTTTCTTCCTTCCCTATTCAGAGTTGTCAGATCAGGTTGTTTAATGGCTCAGTTGTGCTTCTTATGTAACTACTGTCAAATTAGTTTTGGGGGAATTGTGATCTTTTGTGACACAATTTTCCCCTCGATAACAAGTGAGAGCATGCTGTATACCCCAATGCTAACTTTTCTATATTGTTTAATACCATTTCATTATGACACCATCTTTTATATACCGTAGGAGAATGGATACTTTAGGGAGTTTGTTTGTTTTTACCAGAGGGGTGGCCCAAATTTCATCAAAGTTGGTGTGAATGTAACTTGGGAGGTTATCTGTCTTCATTGCAAAATTGTTTTCATTTTATTTCTGTAACTATGATATTTGCTGTATTTAAACTGGGTGCAATGCTTTGGTTTTTCATATTACACTCATATTCAGCTGTAGAACATAACACAGGCAGTGAGACTCCTTCCAAGGGCAAATAGTATGAAAAAGCCCCCCTTTCTGATGCAAACAGATATTGAGCTACTTTTATTACAATTGCTTTTGTTTGACGTATCTGGTTACTGTCCTTAGACGCCCCCTGACTGAGGGTTTACCATATAGTCAAATCACATTCTGGACCTGGACAGCTCACAATATGGGTGTCAAAGAAAATGAATTGCACTAGCAGACTGGTCTGCCTTCCTGCATAACCTTCCTCTAAAATCCAGTTAAGGAGCCTCTTCCTGTCTCTGTTTGACTCCACGTCGACCACACCATCAGACTACGGGCTGCGGTTAACTTGAATGTAATGTCTTCAAGAGAGAGAATACTTTCTACTGCTGCTGCATATAAAAAAAAAAAGCAGAGCTATTCTCTGCGAGTGAGACGTGTCTTTATTCATCATCAGGGGCTCCGTAGAGACACAAATGGCTTTAGGCTGGCAGCGGCGTGGTGGGAGCGTGAGCTGCTATCTGACTGACTGATCGTTTTTAATAATCCTCACCCCCAGTGCACCCATTTGTTCATATTTAACCAGGGAGATGTTGAGAGTGGACCAGTATTTCTCTGTTTTTTTTATTAACCTAAAACAAGGACAAGTGTGTCATTATTTGTGGAAACAAGGGGGAGGCGATCCGCTGTCACTACCGAAATGTCCTTGCATGGACCACTCGTGTGGTGAATATGGTCATTACAGTTATTAAGACTAGCTGAAATTTCTGCTCACCAGTGACTCTATTGTTAGCTCTGTAAAGCTCCTTCAAAAGTTTGTTTGTGACATAAGTACGTGGTGTATTCTCACTGATTTTCACTCCGCCCCCCCAGGCATCTGAGAAATGTGCTTTTTTTGTAGAAAAAACCTGAATTCTATGTATTAGATCGATTACTCTCTTTTTGGTCTCCACCATAAAATGTATATGTAGATGGATGAATATAGGCTCGACTTTCTCCAACTATCCAGAAATGAAGCCAAAATACCCTGGATACAAACGCAGCCATCTTACGACAAAGGTGTCATTTGGAGTGCAGTAGCAATCTGGGGAAGGAGCTGCAGTAGCGATTTCCTAACAATACATGTGCTTGATTACAGAAAAAAAATTGCACTTGAATATATATCAGTTGATAAGAACTACCTTAAATGCCAGAAACCATCTTAGAGAAAAATGTATTCGACTTTTTTGTCTGTGCCCGAAGCTGAGACGGAGGGCACGGACAAAACTTTAATTAATGACCCCCCCATTACTCCATCTCTGATACATCCAGTTCTTCCTGAGAACTGAATGTATACGTCAGTGTATGTTGTCTCTTTATGTTATCATCCAAGTATTATCTCCAAGCATTTTACATATCCATATACCCACTGGGCCTTGACAATGATACCAGCAGACTTAATGATTTTTCATGAAGGGATGGATGCTGACAAGTGTAGATCTTAATGTTGGCTCTTCTCTCCCGGTTGGTAAATGTCAGCATTCCCTGACCACCCTGTCACTAACCACATAATGACTACAAAAATTAGGATGTATTTGGGTTTTGACATTTTAGTTTAGTTTTTTAAGCGTTGTTGTTTTATTCAGAAAGTGTCACTAAGATCGACATCTCTTTTACAGAGTTTTACCCTGTCATGACTCCTATATCTCTGGAAATTTGAAAAGAATTTAATCAATTCTCTCAGATGATTACACTTATAAATGAATCCACACCTTTGCGGCAACAAACGGAGATTATTCTAAAGCTCTTGTTACTAACATTTTAGTTTGCTTCAATAAATTATCCAAAGCCTTTTTATAACTCAGTTGTCAGACTTCCAACAGACACCAAATGCTCACCTCAGTTTAAGCCTCATTACAATGGGTCAGATATGAATATAAATAATACAAATCTTATTTTTTAAATTTTAATTACCTATAAATAATTTCATGTCACAGCTCCAGAGACAAGCTGTAATCAGTTAAAATCATTCTCACGATATTTTCATCTCTGAAGTCAAGTCCAGCCATTCTTCTGAAATTATCCAGAATTAGTTTCTCTGGAAACTTTTCAGAGTTTTTTGCCAATGTTCAAGTGAACCCATATGAGAATAAAGAGTCTGAAGAATTCACAGCGGGCAAGTAGGGGTGCAATTTTTTTTTCTAACACGTGATGGATGCAACACTGAAAAAAAAAGATTTGACATGAGAGGAGAACGACCCTTTGGTACATGATCACTATACATAGACGTAGGATCCATATTTGACTGTAGCCTACTGATTACTATAACTCCTTCGACCATCGACAAACAACTGTAACATTACATAAGAGTTTAACCAAGAAATCTCATAAACCTCTTATCTGTTGATGCTAAACAACAAGATTCAACAATGGTCCCTCTGTTTGAAATGCACTTCAAAAAAATCTTGTTCGGTTTTATAGGCTAAAAGGAATTCAACAGCTATGCAAACATGTTAGTTACATAAACCACATCTCTGTCAGCAAAAGGCCTCTTTCCCATGACAGGGTCAAAGTCAAAGCACACTCAACATGTTGATGGAGAGGAAATAAAGCAAATGTTTTATTTACTGTTATTGAAAACTGTCATTCAGCTCAGAAGTGGGGATTATGTTTCTTTTTCGTTTTAGTTTGATAAATATCAGTTATATGGAGGCTACTGGGACTGTTTCTCAGCCCTAAGTTACATATTTTGAGGTCAGGAGGACAAAGGCCAGTGTGCAGATGTGACAAAACTGCAGATGTAAGTTTACTGATTCAGTTCACTGAGCTGACAACAGGAAAAAATCCTCCTGCTTTTTATTCTAACAAATACTGACTGTGCTGTTATCACAGTGTTTGGGTTCTGAACTTGAGCCAGCACATTAGCTGTAACAACACGCAGCCATTCCAGGAAACAGATACAAGTGTCTGAAAGCACAAAACAAAGCAAAATAGTGCTTTCACAAGTAGGAGGCCTGCTTCATTCACTGGAATGTTTGCTCCACACTGTCTCATAATATCTGTTTGAAAGATTAGCCTCCACACAGACAACCAACAGGTCTGGTTTGAAAAAGCACCCCCATCTTACACAAGGTCAGAACAGTCAACATCACCGAGCTGCGTTATCTGCCACCAAAGTACCTGCCCATTAAAGTGGTTGATATTCAGAAATGCGAGGGAGGACAGTGAGGGGAAGGAATGCATGGGGAGTGAAAGAGGAATGAGGGAGTTGAAGAGAGGTGCAACAGGTTTCCAGGAAGAGACAGGGATGCTTAGAAGAAGAAGGGGTGGCCATGAGTGCAAGGACGATAATGTGGGGAATGCAAAGAGGACAAGCCTGAAAGAAAAGATAGATGATATGAGGAGAACGAGGAGGAAGAGTTCAGTATATGGAAAGAAGCGGAGGATGATCAGCAATGGTAAACCTGAAATGAGAGCTTTGGGTTTTCTATCAACACAAATGAGGGTCTACATCTGTTACTATTATTACTGAGGCTTGATTTTTTTCTGGCCTTTCGGTGCGTGTCTTCCCCCTTTCTCTTTCCCCATTTCACGCTTGTAGTGTCCTGTCAATAATGACTAAATGCCCTTTAGGAAAGCCTGTAATGGTCATTGGCCTGTGTCTTTATAGAGACAAAAATGCGCATAGCAACATTAGAGTTCATTTGGAGTTGTGTTTGCCCACTTTAATATTCACTGTCCTTTTTTTTCTCTATATGAATGACTGTATAGAGATGGAGGGCACGTCTCCACTTCCTCCCACTATCCAGAAATGAAGCCAAAATATTCTGGATACAAAATTTGCCATCTTGCGCCAAAAACGTAATTTGGAGGCAGAATGTGTGCAGTATACTGATCAAGGGATGGAGCCACAGTAGAGAGGTCCCCACAATTCATGTGCTCGACCAATCATGAGTGATTATCAGCTGCCGATGATGTTTTACACTAAAGCATCAAATACCTAATTGAAACCAACCTTGTCAGATAAATCTAGAACATACATCAGTGTGATAAGAATGTATTAAAATGACAGAAACCATCTTTGAGAAAAATGTAATTGATGTTGAATCTGAATTTTTATTTTTTTGGGGGGAAAAGGCTGCAGATGCAACTAGAACCAAATCTAATGAGAAGAAGCCAAGAGTGAATCATAATGGAGAAGATGCTGCCTGCAAAACCAAAACGATGAGCTTAAAGATGCTCTGCAGAGTCAGTGATAATTCTTTGTGGGTTGTTCTTTGTTTGGTTTATTGGCTGTGGCAACCAATGTCAAGGTGCATTACTGTCATATACTGTGTTAATGCACCGTTCCTGGAGGTACAGGAACCAGCAATACCAGGTCGATGCACTGGGTCGATCATACATTGCAACCATTTTGCAATGTAATGGTTGACACATTGTCCTTTGGTCTGCTGTCCATATAAAGAGCTTTAAGTAAAATAGCTCAAACAGTGACGACAAGGAATTCTTCTTTTCACAGAGGATTGTTATCACTGGTCTAGAGATGGCTGCTGTTTAGTGGTGTACTCGACAGATTGGCTGAATAATATTATGTTTACCTGCTGTGTGAATCAGCAGCCCACATAGATACAATAAAAAAATAGTCTGAAGTCTATATGGTTTTACTTTTTCTCTGTTTCAGGGCTGTGTCATGTTCTTCTGACTGATTCCCCTTTGTTGTCATGGACTCATTGAACCTTGTTGCACCTTAAAACCACTCATTTGCAAACCTGACATTTCCACCAGACTGTCCCTGCATCCACCTCTCCCTCTGTATCCATCTGTTTCTCTGTCTGTCTGTCTATCATCCAGAATGCAGAGGGAGAAGACAGTCGTGGAGGCCTTCAAAGAGATTTGAGTAATCTCGCCTCCAGAAAACCTGCCAAAGTGTTTTTTGTCTCCCTCCCATCTCCATGTTGTTATAACTACCTGTAGTGCTTCTCTCTCTCTCTCTCTTTCTCACTGTCTGTCTCTTCATCACCTCAGCCTTTGTGTTTCTGCTGTCTTTCATGGTCTCTCTCTCTACATTTCTCTCTCGCTCCCTTTACTCCCTTTCCTTGCTTGCCCTCTCTCCTCTGTACCTCAGGTACACCTGGCTGGCTGCTGAGGGCTGACACTTTAAAGACATTGGCTTCAGCTTCTGCCGCCAGTGGAATATCAATCTGACTGTACACACACACACACACACACACACACACACACACACACACACACACACACACACACACACACACACACAAACACACACACATACACATACGCACACACTCACACACATACTCATCCCTCCCTCCCACACATGTGGCAACATATAGCACATGAGACGGCACACACATGTCCACAATCACCTCCTTGCTTGCACACACCACCCACTA
The DNA here is from genome assembly GCF_024713975.1 of Paralichthys olivaceus. NCBI lineage: Eukaryota > Metazoa > Chordata > Actinopteri > Pleuronectiformes > Paralichthyidae > Paralichthys > Paralichthys olivaceus. The sequence continues at coordinate 17,019,725 of NC_091105.1, forward strand.
ACGCACACAGAGCAGCTGAGTCTATAAGGGCAGACATAAAGGCGGGCTGAACTCTCCAGGTTGCACAGTGGCGATGACTGAACGACCACCGCACTAACCAAGAGGAACCTTGGGAGAGCTACGGCCGAGGGCACAATGAGTAAACACAAAGCATTTCCCACTCCACCTCAGCATTTCTGTTGCTACAAAGCGCCATTATTCTTCCCATATAACATGTCTTGCATGTGTTGGTTACATCAGAAGAATTTTAAGCAGCTAACCGTAAGCCCTTTAAGACCTCATCCCTGCTTGTACATGTGTGTATGTACAGAAACGCACATTCACACACCTACCTTCCCACCACAAACCGCCCTACCCCACCCTCTCTCTCTGTCTCTGTAGGCTGCTCCTCAAACCACCCTCCCTACCCTGTGCTCTTTGTTGATTCACGAATGCTTGTCTCTCCATCAAAGCTAGATTACCGCTCTCAGCGTTGCCTATCATGGATCTCTCTTCGCCTGGGAGTAATGCCTCATGGCAGATTCACTTGAGAGATTTTCACATGATTTGCACTGTCAGATTCAATTGTTTGGGCTATCTGTGTCTAAGTAAATGGCCATTTTAAACTTCACACCATAAGTGCATGTTTGGAGCAGTGGAAAGCCGTTTGCAGATATCTGGGGGGGATTAATAGCTTCATTCTTTCTTTGTGTCGAGCCGGCCTAAAAATAGCTAAAAAATAGGAGGACAAATCCCATCCCAGCAGTTTATGCTCTTCTTATGTTTACTCACTGACTGTGAGTTTAGTCCTGATAGCCTCTTGGAAGTCACAAGGGACGGAGACGGTGTTCTTCCATTCTGAAATGTGCATAACGTTGGCCTGACCCCTAGTGGATACAAAAAGTTTAGTCTAAAATAAAAAAGGATTCATTTCGCTTCTCCCCTTATTCTGATTCAGCTGAATAATGTCATCAGAGCTGAGAGTTCTCTTGTTTGCAATACAAGCCTTTGTTTAAATTGCAAAAGGGATGCAGATCTTTAGTTAAATTGATCCCAATCAGACAGGTCATTTATCACTTTTAGATAGCATTCAATGATCCTCAGTCATCACGATAGGCTGTGGCTCAAATGGGAGAGCGGTGGTGTCGTGTCGGTGGTTCAATCCCAGTCTCCTCCATTCCCCATGCTGATAGACTACACTTCTGAACCTCAAATTGTGATGTCTAATAGATAAAGAGCTGCACATAGATTCACTGTATGAATGTGTATGTGAATGAGTGAATGGCAAAACTGCACTTTAAAGCACTTTGAAAGATCATAAACACTAGAAAACCTCAATATAAAAAACAAACAAGTCTCTCAATAGCCTTGTTTCACTCTTCAGAGTCAAATCATGTATGTGTGACTCATTCAACTGCAGAATGAGCCTCAACAATGACAAACCCTTCATACCAAGTCTGAGATTTCTCACAGAACACCAAGAAAGAGATTTTGGGAAGAAACTTACAATTGAGGTAGAGAAACAAGTGCCATACTCAAACATTAAGCCAGTTGGTTTTCATGTGGTTGTAGAACATGGTGAAGTGCTGGTCAGGGCCTACATTTTAAAAGACATAATTAGAATCCAGGAAACCTTGTTAGCGGTGGAAGAGGACAGACCAGATTTGATACAAACCGTCTTATTCATTTAATGCAAAAATGAAAGCAAGGTTGAAAATTTAGCTTACAATCAATATAAATTAGTTTTCCCCTTTCCCTTGTTTTTACCCAATGGTCTCTATTTTAAAATGTATGCAGAATCATCGATGCGAAAAGAAGAAAATATGTGTGTGTGTGTGTGTGTGAGAGTGTGAGTGTGTAAGGTTGATGAGATTAAAGTCAGTAAAGTCCATGAAGTCATGTACAAAACAGAAAATACACAATTTAAACTGACTGCACATGTTGGTGTTTTATTTGACCAAGGAGAGTTGTTCGCCCTCCAAACACACGCACGCACACATGCACACACGCACACACACACTCCTAATCAGTAAGATCTAAATCCCCTGGGTATGGGCTCTATTAGACTGTGTGCTGGTGAGGAAGATAATCATTTAGAGATATGGAGACACAACTCTGGGTGGTGGATGACAACAGTTATGCTGCTGCATGAAAATGCTCTGTTGCAAACAGCATGTCGAAGCCTTAACTTTTAATACGTGTGAGCCCCAGGGCTGACATTAATGAGTCGTTTTTGTCAAGGTTAAGTAGTGCAGATAACACACAATGTGCTTAACTTTAAATGATGCAATCACAGCTTTAAATATGATATTCATATCGACATTTTTTTGTATCAGTATTCTTCTGCAAGTATAGATAACAACTTGTTATACTTTAGCTGCCCTGTTTAATGTGTATTTTACTTTGACAGCGCAATAAAATATATATTTTGGCATAGAAACTTTTACTTTTTATAATTCCCAAAGTGAGTTTGCACAGATGCAACCACTAGATGGTGCTGTTTAGTTACACGCTGCTTATTATTTGAACATGTGGTGTCACACATGTGAATGTTACCCTCAGTTTATAATGTCGCACTTACATTCCTGGCTTGATGTAGAGAAGCGTATTGCATGTCTTTTAGCAATTTCAGCCACTTCCACGCTCACGTCTTCTTCAGTGTAGCCCACATCAACGGTATAAGAGACTGTCCACAAAGATGGTCGGTAAACATGTGTAGTTTATGGTCTAATCTGCTGATTTTGTTGTGCAATACCCATTGAACTGCACTCTAGTGGTCACGGTAGCTCAAGGAGCTATTTGAGTCTGATTTACAGAGCCTGGTAAACAAGCCTGAGTACAAGAAAAACATGTCATATCCCTTTTTGTGACGACTGCGAATGCATTCAAGTTTTTTTGTTTTTTACGTACCCACATTTAAGAAAAAGCCTCACAAGCTTTGATGCTGCTCCAGCTTTAAGGAAACAAATATATTGCCTCTTTGTGGGATGTGCTCAGTGAAAGCTGGTGCTACATAAGCTTTATCTGTCTCACAAAACAAAGATTGGTAATGCCAGCATCTGTTGCGGATGTACACTAAACTGAGATATTACTTTATGCTTAAAGGATGAATACCATCTGTACAAAAGAAACCAAACAATGTAGAGGATAAAAGGCTTCTTATTTTTCCTCTTATAGCCTGAGCTTCTTGGTAAATTATAAACCAGCTCAGTGAACTTGTGCCTTGTTTGCAATATTAATAGTTGTGGTCAGTGTGTTTTAAATGTGGTTTCTCTTTATCCTTGTACGTGGACCTCTTCATATCCGTGTTTGTTTTGCTTCCACAGTAACCTGATCCTGTTTTTGTATTCCTGTGTCCCAGCCAGCCCAGAGACTGAATAGCCAACCAATTGAGTGTTATCAAGTAACAGAACTCTTTTCACTGCAACAATCATATGCCAGACACGCATAGAGATGATGGAGTGAGCAGGAATGCAAGCTATGAAGAAAAAAGGAGAGGTCTTGCATACGGAAAAAGAAACAGTTTGATAATGGAGGAAGCATGGGAAAAAAGATGGAAGTTGAGTGATGAAGCCAGACATATGCTGAGAAAGCCCTACGACATGTCACATGCGAGTGCAGTGGTGTTGCCAAAGGGAGGCTCTATTTTTAGGGGGAGGAATGTACACAGAGGCCTCGTGGAAAGAGGACATAACAACAAACAGTACGCAACACGCTCCTACAAAGAGACGTCCCCCTTAGGAACATACAGCCACACAGCAACAGCACGAGAGAAAAGAGGAAGAAATTACAGGAAAATGCAGACGCGTATCTTCTGCTGAGATCTTGCTTTGAATACAGAGTGAGGCCCCAGAACACTTAGAAAGAAAAGAGAGGCGGAACAGGTAAGACATTTATTCTGGTGAGGTTTCTAAAGAGAACTCTGTTGTATTCTGATGTCGGCATGACTTTGAAAACAAAATGTGTTACCTTTTTTTATACTTATTTTACATGCTTAGGTCAGCTGAAGTCGATATTTGATATTGATGATATCTAGTGTTGATATTTAACGTCATCAATAAAATGTACATATTTTTCTCTCACATCTACTGCTGCAGTTCATCGAGTTTGGATTCAAAATTAAAATCTAAATAACCTTTTTGAGGCTCCACATAAAACATTGCCGAACCACAGAAGTACCACTTGTCCCATGGCAATGGCACTTGTGTGTCAGTAGTAGTTGTGGAGGTGTTGGTGCAGTAATCTGCTGAGACACAGTCTCAAATAATTTGGCAGGTTTATTGTCGGCCTTGTTCATGACATATCTGAGTGCTGCACTGCTGAACTGGGCTTGTGTGCCAAAAAGTAATGATACAGTTAGTGTTGCAGTTATGAGATGAGGGTTGAAAATTACTTGCACATATGCTAACCTAGATATTTTGACTATGATTTTATTGAAAGTTTACTGTAAATATTTCCAGGCTAAATCTGTAATTTCAGACACAAGGCCTACTGAAGTTAATATCGCTTGACTTGTCTAAATACACCAGATAATGACCCTCTAATCCACGTGAATGATTCACAAAACAACAAAGACTGAATAGCAGCTGGTTTGACAATAACACCATGGCCTCTCTCCTCAGCATGGACGGACCGGCAGTGGAAGTCTTCCACTACGAAGACAAAGAGCAGTCCTCCAACCTGCTCCTGCAGCTCAACAGACTGAGGCAGGAGAGAATCCTGACCGATGTGTTACTGTGCTCAGAAAACACGGAGATCCCGTGCCACCGTAACGTCCTGGTCTCCAGCAGCCCTTACTTCAGAGCCATGTTCTGTCACAACTTCATAGAAAGGCAGCAGACCAAGATCAACTTAAAGGGGATCCCCTCAACCATCCTCAGTAGTGTCATTGACTATGTTTACACCGGACTCATTAGCATCAGCATGGATACTGTGCTGCCTCTAATGCAGGCAGCATCCATGCTGCAATACGGCCGCCTCTTTGAGGCCTGTTCTAGATTCCTTCAGGAGCAGCTGAGCCCAGATAACTGTTTGGGCATGATAAGACTCTCTGAGATCATGAATTGCAACAGTTTAAAAGCGAAGGCAAAGGACATAGCGATGAAGTACTTCTCCGATGTGTCAGTGTCTGAGGATCTGTGTGAGCTCTCCTTACCAGAGCTCATGGGTTACCTGGAGGATGATGGTCTTTGTGCAGAGGAAGAGCAGGTCTTTGAAACACTTGTTGCTTGGATCCACCATGATCCTTATTCTAGAAGAGGTGCCATTAGCGACCTTTTCAAGAAAGTTCGCCTTCGACACATCCACCCCACATACCTCTTCCAGTTCATTGCCAATGACCCTCTGATCCAGTCCTCCACCCTCTGCACGGAGCTCATCGAATCTGTCCGACGGCTAATGTTTGCTGTCAACACAAAATGCATCGGAGACACAGTGGTGGACTTTAAACCTCTTTGGGTCGCACCAAGGCGCTACACCTCCAATGATATGCTGGTGGTTGTAGGAGGGAGAAAAAACAACGAGCAGACGTCAAGGGAGGCCATCGTCTTTGATGAAGAGAGCCAGAAGTGGCAGTGCCTTACCAAGCTGCCCATTCGCCTGTATAAGGCCTCATATGTTGCCCTCCACAGCGTCCTGTACGTTATCGGAGGCCTGACCACAAACACAAAGCACAGCCAGGTCAGCACAACTGTCTACACACTCTCCCTCAAGACCAACCAGTGGCGAACCGCAGAGCCCATGCTGGAGCCACGCTTTGCCCACCAGAGTGTCTCTTATCTGCACTTCATCTTCGTCCTGGGTGGCCTTGGGCCTGACAGGCGGGTGACGGATAGCGTGGAGAGGTGAGATGGATCATAATTATTAATAAAAATCTGTCGATCGTAATCTTGACTGTGTAACAACATATGCTGTATAATGTGGTTATACAATTAGATTATAACACATCTCAAATATACCATCAGGTACAACAGCATGTTCAACAATTGGGAGAATGTGGCACCCATGCCTGAGGCTGTGCTGCACCCAGCAGTGGCTGCTACCAACCAAAGGATCTATATGTTTGGAGGAGAGGACGCCATGCAGAACCCTGTCAGAATAATACAAGTAAGACATTAGGATCTCCACTAAATGCTTCTCAGATTCATCCATCTATCCAGACTCATTCATGCATTGCCTCAATTTCCCTCCTGCTCCCCCTCCCCTCCTGAAGGTGTATCACATTGCCAGGAACATGTGGTCCAAGATGGAGAACAGGACAGTGAAGAACGTGTCTGCTCCAGCTGTCATTATGGACGATAAGATCTACATCATTGGAGGTAGTTACACTATTGAGACATAAAACCTTTATGCACAACATGGAGTCAATTCAGCAATAAATACAGAAACAAATGTCGGAAAAGAATCATGTTGTGTTTGCTTCAGCTCAGCAGTATCGATTTTTTCACCCTAGTATCAGATTGTAGAAGAGCCACACGTGTTGCCTCTCTCATGTCAATATCCCCCCCGTCATAGGATACACCAGGAGAATGATTGCATACGACACCAAGGCCAACCGGTTCATCAAGTGTGCCAGCCTGAAGGAGAGGAGGATGCACCACTCTGCAACCATGCTCAATAACAGACTCTACATCACGGGCGGACGCTACATCAATGGACAAGACATCATAGAGGACTCTGACAACTTTGAGTGCTACGACCCGAAGACAGACACTTGGACATCTAAGGGGACTCTGCCATATAAAGTGTTTGACCACGGCTCCCTGACTCTGACATGTGTCTCACAGACATGGGCCAAATCCTAGCTAATGTTTGATTTTTTAGTTTGAGAGATAATTGTAATTTCAATTAAAAAAATCACCTAAAAATAAGAAGAAATAATCAATTCATAGAAATGTGATATGTTTTAAACATAAAATATGTTTACTTCAATTTTTTTAAACATTCATGCATATAACATATTGTTTTTATAAACACTCATTTTTATAGCTGAGCAAATTGTTTTCTCTAGGTTTCTATTGAACACTCTATTCTGCTGCACAGCCTCTTGTTAACGTGTCTGACTTCATAAAGAGGGAACATGCTATTTTCAGTCTGCTCTGAATCTAAATCCTGAGCATTCACATGTCATTATTAAATCAGTGTGGACAGTTTGGTGTGAGTCAAAGCTCTGCTCAGCTGTTAGGTTTGAACCTGCTGACTTTGGATCACTGTCTGTTTATTCTGTGTAAAATAATAATGAAAAACATTTTTTATTGCAATAACAACCAAATACTTAATGAACTGGTGAAATGAACAAAAGGTCAATGGATTTGTTAAAAATTAGGTTTTCGGTATTGAGACAACTATTTGTGATGCTTTTAGTTTGTGCAGATTTTCCACAGATTTGGACCAATAGAGGTCATATGAATCATATTCTGTATGTTTACTATGTGTTGAAATAATAGCTAACTTTGTTGGTGAACCTGTGGCTGGACGAATAGCCTCAAATTCAGTATTTGATAAGTGAGTTTTTACATTTTTTTCTTATATTTTCTATTGTTTTGTACTGATTTTTTCTGACAATAAAATATCGCTCTTTACATGAGGCCTCTCTCTCTGGACTGTAAGTCTTAACAGATCATCTGACTGTGAATGCCATCTGAGCAACACGTGTCCCGCACGTCTCATCATGTCTGTTTGACCCCACTCACACTCGTGCCCTTCACATGCCTAGACAGGTTCCTGGCAACAACACACACACAAGACTATAGAAGATAATATAGAAAAGATACAAAGCCTTAAATTTTATCCTGAAGGAACATTTTGAAATGATTTTGGTCTGCCTGCAGGTAAAATTAAAGCCAGGGCTGAGCCGAGAGCTCTCCATGTGTTGACCTGAGTTTTAATGGTTCTGCTCTTACAGAGAGAACGTGGAGATACAAAGGAGAATGGTGGACAGGATATCACTGGTGATTTATTATCGCTGCCAAAGTGTTTGTGTTTGTTTGTCTATCTGTTAGCAGGATTATGCGAAAACTACCGGATAGATTACAATGAAACTTTGTGTAAGGATGCGGTGTGGGTCAGAAAAGAGACCATTCAATTTAAATGTGGATCAGTATCAAGGGGCAGATCCAGGATTTTTTTCCCACTTTATTCAACATGTTAAGATTTTCTGACATTTTCTTGATACCTCAGAGAATCATTCATGGATTTTGATGAGAAAAATCAAGCATGTTTTGGGGACTGATATGTATGAGTATATACAATTTAATGCAGATCCCAAAGAAATGTGTATCTAGTGAATTTGGATGTGGTTTCATAAGAGGACTGTTGGACTCTACTAACTGCCCTACAAGTATAATTCTAGTGTTCTTCAGAGCACAAATAGGACTTTTGGGATTTCTTCAAATATGCCACACACTGTTGATAAGAAGAGATCCTGATCTCTGAAAACTATGACACAACCTCTTTTGAAACGGTGCCTTAAAGTAAATATCAACAGCTAAACTGATTAGAAACCAATGTCAGCGGTTTCATGTGGAGTAAACATAATGTGACAAGGGGGTCTTACACAGGAGTCTATATGTGCTTTCTTTGAAACCAGAAATCACCGGGTCAGATGCTTCAGTCACCCGCTGCCAGCGAATAGAGACCAGGAGACAGTGGGTGGAGTGTGAGAGAAAAAGGTTGGAGGGGGTCTGGAAAAACTACAGTGTTTAGGTGATCTGATGTTATTTTGAGAAACAAACAAGAGGGCAAATGTTGCACCACGTGAGGCATGTGGCCTAGTTGGTTGCTGTGCAAGCCGGCAGATGTGAGAGACGACGAGAAAGAGAGAGAGAGAGAGAGAGAGAGAGAGGGAGAGAGGCAGTGAGAAACCGATGAGCAGGGTTTCACAACAGAGAACCTGAGCGAGTGATGAAACTCACCCAGAAGGAGCAGCAACAGGTGTGTGTGTGTGTCTGTGTGTAAGTGTGTGTGTGTGTGTGTGTGTGTGTGTGTGTGTGTGTGTGTGTGTGTCTGTGTGTAAGTGTGATAATATGTTTGTGAGTGTGTGTGTGTGTGTGTGTGTGTGAGTGTGTGTTTGTCATCAGGGGTTTTTGGAGGGTCGAGTGGAACTGACCAGCTGTCATGTCCAGTCACAACATCACAACAAAAACAAGGATGACTGACTGAGGAGAAAGGCAGAACAGATTATTCACTACTGACCTTTTAACTGATTTGATGCCACATGCTTCCACATGTCCTGAACAAATATTGACATACATATTGGAGAGATATATACATTAAAAATATAGATATATACATATAGAGATGAATACATTTATAAAGATTGTCCTGTAAATGGATTGTTTATGTCATTCCCACTGGGACAATGGTCTACAGCCATGTCAGCAGCTCTGAGAGACTACACTGCTACACAGTATTGTTTTGAGCTAAAAGCTAAATGCTTAAGTCAAGATAACATACTCACAATGGCAATACTAACATGCTGATATACAGGTGAACAATTTTAAGTGCAACAGGTTAGCATGCTTTGCTCATCAGAGATAAACACAAAGTGCAGTGCAAGGTATCTCTAAAATCTTTGGCACACATATGCTTGGGAACATGAACAAGAATTTCCAGCAATCCATTAAATAGATATTAAATAGATATTTTGACTGGTTAAAACATTAACGTGCTGGTAGTTCTAGGTATAAATTCACAGAATCGCTAACATAAGTAGGACTTTCTGGGGACAATGAATGTTAAATTCCTGCAATTTACACTGCTAAAAACTAGGACTTTTATTTTAGTGTTGGAGCTGTGTAAACAATTCTCTGTCCGTACAAGTTGGACAGACTCACAGAGCAGATGGTTTATGACTCAGAGAATAAACCCCTTGGAGTCTTAGCTCATAGCTTCCTTCTCAAACCTTCTGACCGACTGACCAAACACTTGCAGGGACTTTCCAAGTTATTTTGTAGTTTGGCCTGCTCTCAAAATAGCTTTAGTTAGACATTTAACACACATCACTGTATAGGCAAACCTCCTGCTGTTTACATAATAATACATTCAGGTTCCGCTTTTTACACACACCCCTCTGGCTCCATGTGGTTTATACATGTGGTAACTTATTCAGTGTGGGACACTTCTGCATTGGCAGCAAGTGTAAATCATGATCAATACACCCAGTGAGAATACATCTGCTCTAAGGGTTTTCATGTCTCGTCTTGTTGACAGACTTTAACATGCAGGGTGTCTGCAGAGCTGACTGACCTTTAACACAAATCAGGGTGCTGAATTAAAACCTCAGACATAAAGTCTCACAAATGCACCTGTTGCAAAACCTTCAGCAACACCAGAGCTGTAATGAACAATGCATTTACTTTTATGAAAACTGAGTGAGAACAATATACCTACTCATTGTGGGTGAATGTCACATAAAGGGATAGTGTGTGCATTGAGGAACGGAGGAACAGGCATCAGTAGAGCCTTTGTTAACAATTTGTTACTTCAGAGTAGTTTGTAGCCATTGGGTGTTGAGTGTGCTGCACAAAAACCACATCAGCCACATCAGAAACCATGATCATGCTTCTGTCACAGGATGTGTTGTAAGAACGAGATGAACTCACACACAGAGTCGCTGGTATCTAAAACGAGTGCACACTCGTTTCACACCATGTGCCGCTGCTGCTGACATGTTCTGCTGTTTGTATAGGATGTCATGAATTATGAGGACCCTGAACACCCCCCCCCCTCTTTCTCTGGCTCACTTCCCAAACACGCAGTCACTCACGTGGATGTGGATACACAATCATACACAATGATGCATACCTGCTGCAGTAGCAATTTACTTACAACACATACACAAACAAAGCGTTTCTCACGCAGCAGGATCTTAAGGAAGTGAACTTCAGCCCTTCACACATCAGTGATCAGACCGGGGTTATTGTTTGAGTGATAACAACACTTCCTCATTGATCTGATAGTTGTCACTCTTATTGTATGCTGATGACAAAACAAATACACAACTCTGTCTGACCCTGCACAACAACAACAATCAACGTTTCAACAATCTTCCTGTCTATGAGAGCGCAATGTTAACTGACAAGAGGAATGCTATTAAAGACTAAAACAAGCAGATAAATATCTGAACTCTATATATAAAAGCCTCATAGACGAGTGTGTAAATATGTCATGTGTTTAATGAAGCTGATAAGAGGTGACCCAGTGCCCTGGACCAACTTAGTTACACATTATCTTTTAAAAGACAGGGCCCAAAACAAACAGTACCCTCAACCATTCTTCACAGATCAGTGGATACTGTTTTGGGAGAACTGAAATTCAACTGAGCAATGGCAATGACACCCCCCCCCCCCCCCCCCCCCCCCCCCCCCTCATATCAGTCACACTCAGTCTTATTCCCACACAAAGGAATCCAAAAGACAACTTCGGCTATTTATAAAACAAGGATGGTGAGAATCAGAGGACTGTTTTCTCTATCTTTATATTTACAAACACAAAGACTGATAAGCTTAACGAAATCATCTCCTGAACAGTAATTACATCAATACATTAGCCACAACTTGCATTACAATCTTTCTTTGCAAACTGTACATAGCTTTGCACTGCTCAAACCAGAAAAGGTCTGATGAGTGACAGAACATCCAACACGTATCTGGATATACAGGATGTTAAGTCTGTAATAAAGCAGCATGTTTGGTTAGTTTATGGCCTGCACTTTTAAGAACGACATACAGTAAAAAGAAGACGCAAAATAACCAGGATACAAAGAGACACAAAACCAGTACAAAGATACACAACATGCAAATCAACTGTGGAGATGCAAAATAAGTAATAATTGGAACAAAAACAATCATAACAAGACATAAAAACAGCACCAAGAGAAATGAAATAAGACCTTTTTGTGTTTGTTTGAATATGGGACTCTTAGGTGGTTGGGGTTTACACATGTCTGTTGGAGAGGTTTTATTAATCCCTCCATGACTTGACTACAGCCTTTAAATAAATGTAGTGAATAGTGGATTGTTCGTAGAAAATATCTCAAAAATGGAAATACTCGAGTAAATTACAAGTAGAGTCGAGTACTTGAGTAAATGTACTTTCCTCCAATGGTCACGGCACAGAGACGGTTACATAACAGCTTCCTGAGCCCTTTACCCTTTAAACACGTGCTCTTATAGAGGCTGTCTTAAAAACGCTGCAGAGTCCATTTTCTCCATGTTGTCCTCCATCTCGGTTTTCTTGTTCCACCACATGAAAAGTTGTGATGCCCCTCTCTCTCTCTCTGTCTGCCCCCCTCCTCTCTCTCCCTCCCTTTCCTGATGTTGCAACGCTCCGGTTGATAAACAAAGCCACGTGCTGCTGCGCGAGGAAGTTTCCGAAATGGGCGGTCCCTCGGGCGTTTCCGGGTTGTGGTCTGAGGACATATAAGAGGAGCTGCGCGATGTCAACAGTAGAGAACAAGGAACAACACAAAGGAGACACGCGCGCCCGCACACACAGGGACTATTCCACCACACTTTTAAAAACTTTATTCTTATTGACTTCGCCGCACAGAACGAGGATGCCGTTTCTCGGGCAGGACTGGAGGTCACCGGGTCAGAGCTGGGTGAAAACCGAGGAGGGATGGAAAAAGACATCAGCTGACGACACAAACAACAATGTCTCCGTGGAGAGGTTAGCCATTAACACAATCCTGTCTCTGAAGTAGAGCAACAGCTGAGTGCACCTTTTTTGCTTTTGTACTTGAAGGAGGATGTTGTCAGACATTCACGTTGAGTCTTTGTTTTTCCTGCTGCCATGTTCCTTTTTCCAGGACTAACCACTGAGCTATTAATAACCTCACAACAAGTGAGTGGATTAACAATCATCTGTTGAGTCTGTGCTGATTCCAAGAATCACCACACGCACACCAAACAGCAAATCTTTAACTTGTCCTCAGGTTATAATTGAATCACATGGGAGCCTGCAACAGTGTGTTTTCAGCAGCTCGTGTCACTTTAAAAGCTGGACTCTGGTGGGATAAACCTGCGAAATGAAATATGTGTCTCAATATGTTCCCCCAGCTTCTGCAAAGCCGAGCGTGAAGAGTGTTTCATCAAGGAGAACTTGCTGCTTTCTCTCAGCTACGACATGGCTGCCAAGAAGAGGAAGAAAGACCTCATGAACAACAACACCAAGGTCCCCTGTGAGTCACCAGGAAACAGTCACTTTTCATATAAATATTCAAAGGGTAGTTGGTAGTTTTTTTAAAAATTGATCTGTAATCCCACAGGATTGTATCATATCATATATATATCATATCATAATAAACTAAAGTCAGGTTTCCAGAGCAGAAATAGGCTCATGGGGACGTTATGCAACATTCATGAGAGGGCCTCCTCCTAATAATATTGCCTATTATTAATTTTCCATTTCTTCCTAAACTCTATTTCAATAACTTGGTCTGAAATTGTATCTTATTTGTGATGTGTGTTTGCCACAGTGCTCATGAGCTACTTAATGAGAGCGCGCTGCTAATATAAACATTCTGCTCTCTTTCAGATTTCCACAGGGAAAAGTGGATTTATGTTCATAAAGGAAGCACCAAGGAGGTAACAAACAAACTCATTCATTTTTCACATCAACTTTTCACATCATTGTCATCGCTAATGTACACATGCCAAGAAAACGTTATACTCCGGCAGAGGATCACAATCTAATACCCTTATAATTAAATTCTCCCAGCGCCACGGATATTGTACACTGGGAGAGGCCTTCAACCGCTTAGATTTCTGCAGCGCCATCAAGGACACCAGGAGATTTAATTACGTTGTCAGAGTGAGTCCACATCTCTTTTCTTTCTTCCAGTATCCTTTGTTTGTCCAATGTTTTTTTGTGTTTGTGGCACAGACGGGGTTAAGGTTAAGAGGGTGTGTAGGCCTCTGCCAGGCTCTTATCAAGGCTCTGCAGACAAGGGTCTGTAAGTGCTGGTGATACTGACCCAGGGAGTGTATGTATGTGTTTCTGCTAGAATGAAACTGTGTCATACATTGAAATGCTGCTGTAATATGATTGCTTAAGCCATTTGGCATCTCTATATTTAACTGTATTGAAGATAAATATTTATATTTCATATTCATTGCAAAGTTAAGTCAAGTTTAGTGAAAACAGTCTGAAATCTAAAATTGACGCACTGTGTTGTACCCTAAAAAAATCTCCAATGTACAAAGCTTATTCACTAGGGATGCTAAATGGTTTAAAAAATGATGTCCACTCAATCATGATTTGCCATCATACTAATGTATAATATACAATCACCACTACTATTGCATTATGGGACCTCTGCAGAAAATTCCTCAGATTAAATGGAGAACTTTTACCCTCCACATCAAATAACCATGGCACTGAACTGAACACCAGCTCTCCCACGTGCTCCCATGTGAGCCCAGAGCTGCATGTGTTCCTGTTCTCCTCTCCTGGTGTGGGCAAGTGTGGTGGGTGGGGGGTGATAGCTATGCGGTGAGGTGCGACCACCTGACAGGGGGGTTTATGGAACCAGAACCTGCTAGTTGTTCAGGGGACTCAGGTGGCACCCGAGCAGCACACGTAGACACTCTACCACCAGACTTTAGCTTCTTCCTCCTACTTTAGTTTGTTTTCTTTATCTACAGTCATTAGCCAATAAACACAGATCTAGTCCATCAGCAATATAATATTCCTGAGATATCATTGTATAAAACCATTTGATATTCTAAAGTTGATCTACCAGTTGGCTGTTTCTCTCTTCGAGGTTTTGGATTGACCTTTATCTGCTGGTTCCAGCTAACGAGTGCAGTGCAGTGTGCTAAGCACGGGAACAATATGGCCGTGTAACTCTAGCCTAGCATTTAGTCTGGACGTGGTGTCCTAGGTCACTGCTCTCCACCACTTGTGTCTGATGGAATTTGCAGGTTCATTTAACCCCTGTCTCGGTTACACAGATCAGGTTCTTCCACAAAGAGAAAACAAGGGCTGCCCCCTCCTCTCAGGAGCATGCACAGGGTTATTTCAAGGAGATAGAAACCTTAGAAACCGATGTTAGCAGGTCCTTCATAAAATAAGAAGATTTAGCATTTCTGATATTGTCGGTGTGTTTGTGGAAAGAGTGGGAGCCTCACGACAAGCCATGAAGTGCAATTTAGCAAACAGCGGCAGCTAAAAGTAGATACAGAAATGCACATTGTTCTGCCTGGCTGCTCTACAAAGAGAGGAACACTTGATGAGCTGCTAAAAGAAGACGGGCATGGGATTAGGTTTGAGGAATGGAGCTGGAAAGAATGAAAAAAGGAGCCAGGAAGGAGAGAAGGAGCTTAAAATTGGTAAAAACGGAAAGGGAGGTTAGAGCATGTAGGGGAGAAGTAATTTAGTTCAAAGTTGGGTGTTATTAAGATCCTCAAACTCATCACTTTTTCATTTAAGGGTTATCTGAAAGCTTGTTAGCAGTTCTTTCCATGAAGTTGTATTTTTCCACTTAAATAAATTCAGAAATTGAGTTTGTGCACTCTACTTTTGTTTGATCAACTCACCCTCCAGTTTACCAGAAAGTACCCCACAATGTGTTGATGTCGGCATGATGACAAAACTCACATGCTTTGGTCAGAATTGAGCAAGGGGTCAACATGAATTTCTCCATGATGTCACAGCGTCTGTCGCATGCCTCACATGCCGGCCTGGAACCCGCTGTCTGTCCGCTGGCCAATGCAGACGTAAACACACACACACACACTCTGTGAAATGATTCAGCTGATTCATGTGACGAGCAGTATCAGGAGTCAAATGATTAAGACCTGTTTGTGGAGGCTGGTGTAGTTGACAGACTGGGCTGTTGTCCAATGCGTTCCAGGAGCTTCCGCCCCCCCCCCCCAAAGAGACTCTGACCGCGACTGATCAGATTCAAGAATGCTGTTATTTGTTCAGCTTCAGTTGAGAGTAATGACCAGGTGGAGCAGCTCCAGATTTTCTTTTTCCAGTGTTTATTGTCAAAAGCCTTTCTAAGAAACACTAAGTGATGAAGCAGTGGAACAGAGTGTCTCTGCATATGACAGGATGAAATTAATGTTGTGTTTCTTTCTTTCTGTCTCTTTTCGCTCTCTCTGCTCCAGCTTCTGGAGCTTATCGCCAAGTCCAAGCTCCCCTCGCTCAGCGGAGTGGCGCAGAAGAATTACATAAATATTCTGGAGAAAGTGGTACAGAAAGGTGAGACCTGTCAATCCTCTCTCACTCAAATAGGTTTTCCTCTGAGTTTCCGTCTTCTGTGTGTCTGAGGGTTTTATTTTTCTCTCTGATACATAAACAAAATCCAGCCCCTGGTTGATTTGATTTTATTGTTGGTTCAAGTTTAGAGAAAATAAAACACACAAGTTGAGCAAACATGAAATCATATGCACCAGTAGGTGAGGAAATGAGCCCTGATAAAATCTGAAGCAGGCAGAGCAGTGAATTTTAGGCTTTAATAGCTCAGTGAAAAACACTGACAGTCACCAGATCCCTCTGCAAGCCACAGTGTAAACTCAATGTTCTCTCTGCTAAACAGATTCAGGTTGTTTAGGTGGCGTGATGAAACCTGTCAGACAAATATTATGAGGACGACAGCACAGCCAATCCAAAACATTTAGTTTGATGTTGTGATTTTTGATGATTCTCAATAAATATTTTACCGTTTTCCTGGTTGCTGCTAATCCCTCTGTTACACACATCACTTTCACGATCATCACTGAAGGAATGGATTGAGTTTGATGGTTGGTTGTTTTCGATTTCCTCCCACAGTCCTTGATGACCAGCAGAATGTTCGTCCGATCAAAGAGCTGCTGCAGACCCTGTACGACTCGCTCTGTGTTCTGGTTCAGGACATGGGCAAGTCCGTCCTGGTGGGCAACATCAACATCTGGGTGCACCGCATGGAGCACATCCTGCAGTGGCAGCAGCAGCTGGACAACATCCAGATCAACAGGGTAAGGCTTTGCTGGAGACACAGGACCACGAGCCAGACTCAATAGTGCTCAGAGTGTGTTGAATTTAGCGACTTAATGTTTCCAACATATTCAGCTTAACTTACTCTGCCTCCTGTTTCCTGCAGCCTGCATCTACGGGCATGACTCTGACCGACCTGCCTGTCAGCCTGCAGCTCAACATCATGCAGCGTCTGTCCGACGGCAGGGACGTGGTCAGCCTGGGCCAAGTGTGTCCCGAGCTGGGGGCCCTCACAGAGGACCGGCTGCTGTGGAAGAAACTCTGCCAGCACCACTTCACAGACAGACAGGCACGTAGAAAATGAATGGGCGATCTCTAAAGCGGTTTTCAGACATGAACTCCACAGGATGTCCGCACGATTAGGTCGGGACTTTCTCCAGGGTTTGTCTTTCATGCATGAACAACGCAGCAGGAGATTCTCCACTCAGACGCGTTGGCAACAACACAGACATATCCAGAGCACAGGACTTAAAGTAATAATTCAGCTCTTTAGCTCAAGTGTTTTTGTTTACAGCACACAGGCTTTGGCTCTCATCACCAAAAGCTCGGCACCGCTTTTTCATCCAGAGATATTTGTTTTCTTTTTGTTTGTTTTTTCAGTTTTGCTGAAACTCGCCCACTTGTTTTCTACATGGGCTCATCTGTACCTTCTCCCAGGAGTTTTTAATAACTCTGGAGAGAATCCACAGCCTCTTACTTGGACGTTTGCATTCTGGAGTTCAGTGCATGTCTGAAAGCAGCTTAAATATGTACACAGTGAGAATGCTGCAGTACTTGTGCACACATAAGCACATTTCCCTACAGTGCAGGTTAGCTGTCCTCCTGATTGTCCTTTAAAATGTCCCTGCTTCAGCTGACCTACTGAGACAAACATTTCAATAAAATCACTCAACAATTAGGTCAAGCATCTGTGATAAACTCAACTTGCTACTGGATCATGGGAGGGCGCAGGGTGTGCATAGGGACACTGCACCACACTGAAAAGCATTCACCTGATCAGCGAGTGAACTGCACTAAGCTGTAAAGAAGGTTACAGAGATGATTCCTGCAGGTCAGAGTGGTTTAGATTCAGTTTGTGCCGGGGGTGGACCTCAATCCATTAAGGCTTCTTAAATCTCTCTTTTTCTGAGTACATTTGAAGTTGAGAATGTTCTCAAGAAAGCAAACATTAAATCCACTTTAATGTCAAACTATTATTCTTGGGTCACGTCATAAAAGTCTGTTTCCTTCTCCCTCAGATCCGGAAGCGCCTGATGATGTCAGATAAAGGTCACCTGGAGTGGAAGAAGATGTACTTTAAGCTGAGCCGCTGCTATCCTCACAGAGAACAATACAGTGACACCCTGCACTTCTGCTCACACTGTCACATCCTTTTCTGGAAGGTACGTCCCTTGTCTGTCTTTCACTTTGGACCAAATTGGAAACGTAAACAAAGAAATATGAAAACAGCAGCATTTAAAACTGACAGTTATGTTTTTTCCATTTGCAGGACACAAACCACCCCTGCACGGCCAACAACCCAGACAGCTGCACCATGCCGCTCTCCCCTCAAGACTTCATCAACCTTTTTAACTTCTGATTCCACATGAACTGACTGTACATACTGTACATAGACTTGTACAATATTGTTTTTTTTTGTTTAACGGCACAATCAATTCCTGGATGTATGTTTGGTGGAGGTGTGACTCTTATGCATTCGAGCTTTGTTTTGGAAGAGGCATCGGACAGGGTTCACTGTTGAAAAGCGAGCGAACGTGACAGAGAGGAAAAGACACGTAGGAGCAGTCGTCTTGAGGATGGATGAGAGGAGAGTGGAGGAAAAAAGGGAACACTCAGCTGTCAGAGTCTTAGTTTAATGTGGCTTTTTGGAAATGGACGCACATCTCTTGACCTTAGCTGTGTGCACTTGTTTTTTTTCCCCAGTTTGGAGAATTGTA
Organism: Paralichthys olivaceus; assembly: GCF_024713975.1. Classification (NCBI taxonomy): domain Eukaryota; kingdom Metazoa; phylum Chordata; class Actinopteri; order Pleuronectiformes; family Paralichthyidae; genus Paralichthys; species Paralichthys olivaceus. The sequence continues at coordinate 17,038,624 of NC_091105.1, forward strand.
TTTTATTTTATTCTTGGTTTTCAAACCTTGTAATTGTTCTTTTCAACGCGGGAGGGAGGGACAGTATTTAATTTGATTGAAATAGTGAAATATTTGTTCAGTATGACATTATGAAGCCTGCTCATGTTGGGTATGGAACGTGTCAGGTGACGTTTGCAGTAATATTGTGTGGGAGAAGTAAATTGTGAATTGCTGCAGAACCTAAGAGACGATGAATGTAAGTAAATTAAGTTGGTAATTAATCATTAGTGAGTGATGATTGTTTTATATGTAAACACCACGATATCTTTCCTATCTTGTTCTTTTTCACTTTTGTATGGATTTGTTATGATTTTTTTAATTGTGTTTTGTTCGTTTTCTGCCGTGGCTGCTATAGCAACAGCACCTGAGTGCAGTATTACCAAAGATTGTAATCAGAGTTTAATATTACAGTGGTGTGTGCCTTATCGTAAAACTTGAAACCTGGTACAGCTTAATCCTTGTTTGCAATGATTTCAAATCCTGATGCTGCTTTTTATCATCATCATCATCATCATCAATCATCATCACCAACAAGCGTCTCATTTACAGAGTAGTTGTGTTTAGGATCTGTTGCTCTGATACAAAAGTTGAATTGTTGTATTTTTCTGTAGCCTCCTGCATGTTTTTTTGTTTTTTTTTTCAAACACCAAGCTATTTGTGTTTATGGATTTATTTATTGAGATTCTGGCAAGTGTCTCATCTTGCACTATTGGATTTGATTTTCCTCTGTCACTGCTCACACTAAGGAATGATGTACATGCTATGCAATGCATTTAGCTTATGTTCTGTTGCGTGAATAAAAGAAAATAACATTACGTCTGGCCCTTAGATTGAGTCCCTCAGCTCACACTTTAGCATCATGGGCCTTCCCCAGAAAGAGCTGCACTGTGGGTCTCCTGTTGCTAAAAGCATGTGTGTGCTCTCTACTGGAGAAATGTTGAACTGCAAGTTAGTCTTTTAAAAAAGGAACATTTGGCTGCTGGTACTCGAGATCATCAGCATATAATGACTATCTATGAGAGATGATGTTTTCTGTGCCTCAGACTCTCCATTAAAGTCTCATCTTGGAGCAGAGAAATTAAACTGCTTGGATGATGAAAAGCTGAGTCTAATAAAAAAACACAATTGCACTCACTAGAGTGTTTGCCCATGCCCAACAGTCCCCTCATGAACAAACATTTAAATTAACTAGGTCCAAATCAAAATTGTGCAAACTCATAAATATCAGTCCCTTAAATGTGTCCGATTTTTTTTCATCAAGATTCATGACCCTGAGAAATCGATGGAAATGTTCAACGTCTTTTTAACAATGTTGAAACTAAACATTTTTGGTACTTCCCCCTGATTCTGATCTGCACCAAAAGTTCATGGGTTTATAGGTCACGCCCCACCCCTCGACAAAATATCATGGAAATCTGTTTTGTAGTTTTGGCGTAATCCTGCTAACAAACAAACAAATGCAGATGAAAGCGTAATCTCCTTGGCAGAGGCAACTACAAGGATGTTCCGGGAGCACATACCTCCACCAAGGCTAATGTCCTATTCTTGAATTCACCTGTTTAGTCACATCTATGCCAAAATTTAAACAATTCTCTCTCGGGTCATGTCCCGCCCCTCCACAAAAGTGCATGGAAATCGGCAGTTTTTGAGTCACCCTGCTAGTAACAAACAAACAAAGGTAACAGAACAAAGGAAATCAGGCCCACTCCACATGATCAACTTCTGACATGAAATGTTCTCAAACAATGGTTTTAATTGTTGCAGCAGGACAAGAGCTTCAAACTTTTTTTTTTTACATGAGGCAGAAAATACAAACAACGTTCACTGCTTGTTAGGCAGCATTATTAAATAATACAACTTCTTAAAAATGTTATGTAAATATGATTTTACTTTTAAACAAGTGAAACCATAGAGCACATACATTAAGTAGTTGTGGTGTGCATCTGCATCTGCTGCAGCGTTGCACATACAGTACTGCCGTGCCCCTCAGGGACAAACAGGTAGCTTTTATGGAGGTGAGTCAGACTGGGAAAGACATGATACTGCTGCTGTAAAGGCAATAACACACAGGCTGCGATTTAAGGCCTTGCAGGTAGAAAACACACAGAGTGAGTCAATCCATCATTTCACTACACTGACCACTAAAGAACAATCTGTATCTCATCTCCTTCTTCTTTATTAACCCAATTAAAAGATCTGCTGGTTGCCTGTTACCAACAGAGGTGAACCAGGTGATACTGCTTGGCTGGTTTGGATTCAGTTCAACTTGTGACCCTTTTAAGAACCAGTTTGCTTTTCCACAGTCTAGAGCCACCACAGAGCCATGTCACTACGTCACTTAATATGTCGCTCAATACGCCTCCGATTTCCCAGCAACACTAACGCTAACTTCAAGCACAACTTTAAAAAAGGCTACAGCGTCTACTCTCAGTTTTATTTTTTGCAGGCATTTCACGACACAAGATGTTTTTGTAAAAATGGTGGTGACGGTGTTGTGCTTGGTCGTACTGGTCTTGTATGGTGTGATAATCCCGCCCCCGGCTCCTGTCACAAGCAGCTCTTTCTTCTGGACCAGCAAAGGGTTGGCGCCAGAGTGGAATCAGTTTTTCTGCTCGAGAGCCAGTTCTTACTTTGTCAAAACACAAGGAACTGGTTCGAGATGAGGCACTGACTCTGAGCGACTGCTTTGGTAGAAACAGGGTATGTGTGTGCCTGTGTGTTGGTGCCTCCGCAGCAGAAAAACAAGGCGATGTCAAAGGTACATTCCCATCTTTTAGAAAAATCTTACATAAAGAATAACATTTCTTGCAATCATAGCTAGCTGCCCATTTTCTTTAATTACCTCCCTTCCCTTGTTTTTATAACTAACATGCAAACATATTGTCTACAGTTTGTGCCTTTTGAAACACACTAAAGCACCAGTAAAAAGTCTCTGGTTTGAACTCCTAGTATAGGAGTCTCTTGTGGTTGAGAAAAAAATATATAATGTAAAATGAAAGAATGAAGCTTGTTGCATATTATATTGTACTGTATCTTCTGCGTGACCCTGCTGCTGCACCCTAATCTTTCTTACTGAAGCCAGGACATGAGAGCAAAGCAAACGTGCATTGGTAATAAAATATTCTAACCAGTGAAGTTACTGTTAAAGTTGACGCGTTTCTTCCTGGAAGATAAACGTTCACAGCAACACACAGGACTTTTAAAACCTGTTGTCACTCATCAGGAGAGTGTGAAATACACTTAGAGAAACTGTGATGGTCTCCTCAGTCGCTTTAATTAGACCGACTGTTAATGGGTTAATGAGTCCAACCACAATGACGCTTCCTCCTAACTGTTGAGCTTTGGCAGCAGTTGTCTGTTTGAGCTTCCAGTGCATGTTCTCTAGAGCTGAGAGGAGGAATGTGTGTGTGTCAGTGTGTGAGGGGGAACTCCAGAAAGTCTGAGTACCAACTGCAGAGGATCCCAAGATGCTGAGGAGCCCCGGTGGTTTAGGAGCTGTAGCCAGGGAGAGTATTCCTCACAGTGGAGCTGCAGCCCTGTGTATGCAAACAAATGTTTTGTGACATATACACTAACGTAACACTTCTCTTTGTTTAGTTTAGATAAGAGAAAAAATAAGAAACAATGCAGAAAAATAGTAATAGAATTATAGGACTGGAGGAAAAAATGGTTGCAAAGGAAAGTAAAGAAGTTACCAGATTAAGTAAATGTCAGAGAGGCACGTTCTCTGTTTCAGAGTTCTGAATAATCCACTCAATAGCATCCCAACCCTACAGATCCACACAGAGAGACCGGAGATTAAAGAGGAGACACACACTGACAGGAAAGTACCAGTGCTGACAGTGACAGCAGAGAGACAGTGGAGTCCCAGCATTCCATTTATCTTTATGGCTTGAACCAGAATTCAGATGACATGCAGAAGGTGAAACAAGTGTCTAAATAGGAATGTTTATTTTCCGCTACCTTCCTGGCGTTGGCTGACATTCTCCTGGCCATCATCCCCTCCAGGTAACTGCTTAGACTGACTCCCTTGACTGTGATGATGGCCTCCTGGGTCAGGACGGTACTGAGGAGCGAGGGAGGGAAGCAGCAGAGAAGCAAAGAGAGAGAGAGAGAGAATGATTACTGCAAGATACGACTAAACAGCGTAACATTGGCCCAGTTCAGAGATCTGATCACAAGTCGCATGTAAAGTTTGTCTGTTCACACCTGGCATTAAAATGCGTCCTAAATGTGTCTCCTGTGACCGCTTGTGATTGGATCTCACTTCCTCGCTCTATATGCAAATACACTTGTATGAATTTTCTGTTTGCAAAGACCTAATGATGTTGCTTTACACGTCTGAATTTACATGTGTCCGATGTCACTCCATCTGTGTGTCAGTGGGAGTCGGGTGTGAGCGAGAGAGCGGTAAAGAGAGAGAGAGGAGGCAGGAGGGGCTGAATGGATCTTGTGCAGATGTACTATTAAGAAACATTTGATCAATTTCACAAAAGCGCCAGTCATTATGTGTTGAACAGTGTTGATGTTGTGATGGTGACTGTTAATTGATGGCATAATTACTTTTTGGACACTTGGTGGCGCTCATTAGAGTCACTGGGTGAAATAAGCAGGGCATAGGTAACAGGAAGGGGAGGACACACAGCTCTCACTAGACTATCAGAGGGAGATCCATACAGTCTCTGGGGAGATCACAGACTAGCAGAGTGGATCACCACGGGTCAAACCAGAGACGAACTAACTACATGACAACATACACCTGGTATGTTCATCCTTTCATCCATCTCACTAAATAAACAACAAACGAACCATAAGATCCAGTGTGGACATCAATGAGCAGGCGGTCCTTCACATGTGGCCCAGGACAGAGTCACACAGAGAAAAGAAAGTGGCCACATGTGTCACTGATCACCTCCCAATGAGGTGAATGAATCTCAGAAAACATTCAGACCTGAACTTAGCTCTGACCGAGGTTAATTCCAGGTGTGAACAGGGTCATTGTGTACCTGCAATCACACCATGTCCAGCACTTTATATTCCCTGTATACACGTGTACATACACTCGCTGTGACAATAACAATCTTTCATAAATGAAATGCAAATTGCACTTACACCTCAGGGTTGTCTGGGTGTGGCCTGTAGAGAAGCCTCTCGTCCACTGATATGAGGTTGGTGAGAGTAATCTGGAAAATAAAAGATTTAGATTAAATAGATTTGCATGTATTTCATTTATAGATTATTGACAATTTTAAAGAATCTCAAGCCAGGATCAAGGTGCATTCTGAGGTGAGGGTTGGAGGAGGGATTCACTTGGCTGTGCACAGAGGAGGAGTTATGAAAGGGAGGTTATTTAAGGTCTCCGTTAACCAGGTAAATCCCTGTTTGAGAACATGTTGCTTCAGTTGATTGTGCCAATTGTTTGAGAATTCAGTTTCTATCCTTTATATTACGTCCATCTAACACACACCCTAACTCACTTTGTCTTTGATTACTAGTTCCTAATATCCCCTAATGTTTGATGGTTATATATCTAACATTTGTGTTCCTGATGAAGACTTCAGATGCTTTGTTGACTTAGTGGATGCACAATTATGTTAGCTTCTTTAATATTGCGAGATCGGGCGTTTTTCAAAAGTTTTCGCAGGGAAGAATTCATGGATCTTGATATGAACTAATCAGGCTAATTTAGGGAACTGCTATCTATGAGTGTGTGAATTAGGTGCAGCTGGATTGAATTTAAGGAGACTGTTGGGCCTTGGTGGAGGGATGTGTCTAGTTCAAATGTGTAGCCAGTCAATGCTGTGTAACCTGTGCTGATCAGTCATCAGTGCCTGATGGGCTCAATACAAACTTACATTTGTTGAGCACAGCTCCATCTTTTTCTCCTCTGGGTCGACTATGGAGTGCTCCTTCACGTAGGTTTGTGTGTGGTTGGTTCCCAGTAGCTGCAAACACAACAATAAACAGTAATTTTAATTAATGAAATGTTTGCTCTTCTCTGACCCTTGAGCATCATTTAGAAACGTATATCTTCATCCTCCTTTTCTGCATGTCCAAGTGTGGGTGTATGTGGTGTTGACTGACCGCTCGAACGATGCTCGGCAGGCCCCACTCTGTGCTGAGGAGTCTGTGGCTGTGCAGGCGTCCCTCGGCGTCCAGGCTGCGGTCCAGCACGTCCACCCCGACCACGTTAGGGTTCATGGGGTTGGGGTACTTTCTCATTGCAGCCTTGATCACTGTCTCCCAGGGGTAACTGCTCACAAACACAAACACAAACAAAAAAAACTGACAACAAGCTTATGGTGCAGAACAGATTGTAAAATGTCCTCATTAAGTTAAGTACACATGGGTTAATGTAGTCAGTGTTGACCAAATCAGGACGAAGTGTGAGGGATGCTGTAACCACACTGATCTCAAGCAGGTTTTCCACTAATTTAACTGCAAAAATGCTTGCAATTTCATTTCTTTCATGTGCAATACTGTTTCACGGTATATATTTTGTTGACATTGCACATAAGTTTTACTTTTTTACTATTCCTTGCTCCTTTGCTATTCTAAAATGGTAAATTTCCCCATATTGGATCTAAAAAAGCTTTATCTAATCTCATCTCATCTTATCTTCAGAGTTTGATGCTGCAGTTTCAACTGAGACACCCAGTGTGAAGGTCCCATCGACCTTGCCCTGCAACTACATCTCACTTCATTCTGCTTCAATAATAATCTATGACAATGACGACCAGTGTGACCCACCTGAAAACATGCTCCGTGCTCCAAATCTTCATTTTGTTCTTCTTATCAGAATTCTCGGTGAAACCCCTCTCTCAGATCCCTCACCGGACCATGTTCGTGTGAGGAACTAACTCCACTGGCCAGAGAACAGGGCCTGTGATGGAAGCTCACGACCATCAATGAAGAGGGTCCCAGGAGCGCATCTCTGCTTTTCTCCGCATTTCTGTCGTGCGTATCAGCTGCGTACAGAAGCACTGGTCCACCCGTGGCACAATGTGAGTCCCGGGATAATAGCAAGAAAAGATTCACTCTGCAGATCAGAGCAAACGGCTCGTACATGTAGAGAGGACAAGAGAAAAACCGGTGCAACAGCGGAGCTACCGAGTGTCCAGTTAGACAGAGTGAGATACAGGATTGTGGCCAGTGACATCAAAATAAAACAATTTTCACGCTCTTACATGTCTGCAGTTTCTCACTCCTATTATGCTACAGCCTTAAATTCACCGACATTTCTTCTGTGTGTCATTTAATTGTTTTCCTACTGTAGAATAAAGATTAAAGGTGGGTTTAATGCAGAGTGCGTTGCTACTTTTGTCAAATTCGACACTATAGATTATTCGTCTTATTTTGAAGGCAGCAGAATGTCTGTTCCTGTCTCACTCCGGTTGTTTCTCGCTGACTTGATGAAGCTGATGCGTTTCTGCTGCATCCGCCTCCATGTGTGCGCATGCGCAGAGCATCTTTCCATCATTCCAGTCCAGCGGCAGCAGCGCAGGAGCCGAGCTGCGTCAAGTTACAGGAACAGTCACACTCAGACAGGATACACAGAGAGGCAGCTCACTGTAAAATGAGCCTCACACAATTAGGCCAACGGGAGCATTTTGTGACCCATAATAATAAGAATAATCATAATGATTACAACTATGGCAATACTGATAATATGAAAAAACAATATCTGCATCACTTATCCTTTAAGGGTCACGGGGGAGCTGGACTTAATCTCAGCTGATATTGGGTGAGAGTCAGAAAGCACCCTGGACAATATAATATATAAATATTAATAATATAGAATAGCCCATCGGCTATGAAATAACCAATATTGATTAAATATGTGCAGTGCATTTTTCTGTGGACTAATTGTCATTGTTACTACTTTTTGTTTTTGTTGCTTAATTGCCTGATTTTAATATCACCTTTTGGCACTGTTTTATGGCTATGATATAATACATTTTCAATTTGTGCATTTTATGCAACGAGAGAGAGCATCTCACAAAAGGGGGGACGTCAACCTTTTATTTATTATGAAAGTCTGACCGGAAATGTGTGCTTGATTGTGTCTGCCTTGACGCTGGCGCTGGTGGCGACCAGAGGAGAAATTCATTGAAGCAGACGCAGTGGAGGCTGGTGTTGTCCCGAAAAGAGAAATTGTGACCGTCGCCGTGAACTCAGCGGCTCGTTTTATTCTCCTCTGCCTGTGGACGCGGAACAATTCAATCCATCTGATAGAAGGTGTGATCAGTGGATTAGAGCAGGGGCAGAATTACGCACAGCGCACGGGCCTGCGCTGAATGTCATAACACTGGGATATTCTGCAAAGCACCGACACGGTAAGGTGATGAGCATCTTCACTGGCACGCAGACCAGTGGGGGTGTTATTACGGTCTGTGGTGTGTTTGCTGTGCGCAGCCTCCATCTCCACACTTATCATTCGAATGGACCGATGCTTATGCAGATGTGAGATGGGAACAGCTGAGGGTTTAAAAAAATCCTATGGGTGATGGAGAGAACGCAGGCGATCTGAAGGCCCAGTGCATGCCGCAGGACGCACGTTGACATGATTGAATCACATAGTGTAAATCGAATCATCCATATCTGTAAGAAACGCGATGTTCGCTGCGTATGAAGTCCTTTGTGAATAGTTAATGCTCACAGCAGGTTGCACAGTGAAAGCGTGCAGGACTGTGGCAGATGCTGCAGCAGAAGCTCGATCAGCTTCAGGCCGGAGAGAGGGGGAGGGATGGAGGGGGTGTCATCTTTTTTAGGATCATTAAATCACATTGCGCGTCTTAGCTGGTTATCAGCATACGCGTCGGTCCGGCTCTGTCAAGAGCAGATGACCCATTTCAATGCTTCTTTACATTGCCACGAGGCCAACCCTCTCGATGTGAAGGACCACCACGTTGGAGGGTGGTCGCGCTGAAGCCAAAAATCTGCTGACACATGCGCTCTGCTGCCTGCTGCTCCCTGCCTTTGTGCGCAATGAAACCTACAGCGCGTCTCTCAGGGCCTCATGGGGCCACAGGCATCTGATGGGCTCACAACTGGCCTCTGGTCTGCATTAACGTTATGTTCCAGTCAAAGAGAAAAGCACAGTTCACATGAGGTCACATTATTAGTAACCGAGCTCTCTGAGGATGCCCCCCCCCCCCCCTCCCCTTATGATATAATGATATGATGATATGAAAGCTGAGAATTTAAAGGCCTTGTCATTCACATCTGTCATTTCAGGTCCTTGCCACAACCATGGAGATTGTGACCCATTTTATCAATGACACCATAGAATTCTACAAATGGACCCTAACCATTGCAGGTAAAAGTCGTGTTTTTTTAAATGATTGATTGTCAGAGTGAAAGACCTGTTTAATGTTTTAGGAGTGAAACACACATTTCTGTGTATATAAATACATATATATGTGTTGTGATGGGATGAGTCAAAGTTGCACCATTGAGTTGAAAAGTGTATGTACGTGCCTAATACCACTACTACTACCACTAATAGTAATAATAAACACCCTTTCTATAGCGAGTTAGACTCCATATAAAATATAAGTGGAAAGATCATAGAAAAGCCAGAACATACTCAGTAATGCAATAAAACAAATTACTATAGTATACATTTTTAATTATACTACACTATACTATACTTTTCTATAATGTACATGCTATATTTTACATACAATACTGTAAATATGATACATGCTGAACTATATAATATACTATTACTTTCCTTACTATACTATACATGCTATGGTATGATTTCCTTCACTATACTATACTATGCTTTAGCGCACTACTCTATACTTTTCTCTACTATACCATACATTTACTACTCTACGTCTTTACTATACTATACTATACTATACATACTATACTGTACATACTATACTATGGTATACTTTCCTCTACTATATTATACTTTACTATACTGTACTATAATATACTGTACTATACCACACTCTGTGCTATTGTATGCTTATTCTATGCTTTATGATGAACAACTCTATACAGAGAACCATACCTGAGACTCAGATTCAACCAGCACATATTCACAAAGTACCCATACATCATTAAGAGAGAGTGTTTACATCAGGACGACCTCCAGACAAATCACCTTGGGACAAAATGATCCATCATCTGCACCTAACTCATTCTGTGTCAGTGCTGTGCAGTTCAAACATTTAGAATAGTTATGTAACGCTATAAAAACGTATTTTCCGCAGACAAGCGAGTGGAGAAATGGCCTCTGATGGACAACCCCCTGCCCACACTGGCCATCAGCACCTCCTACTTGCTCTTTCTCTGGCTGGGGCCCAAATACATGAAGAACAGAGAACCCTTCCAGCTCCGCAAGACTCTCATTGTCTACAACTTCAGCATGGTCTTCCTCAACTTCTTCATCTTTAAAGAGGTTGGTAGTAGTTACAGAATAATTGTCATTTTTTACCTGCATGAGCCAAAGAAACTGTAGTGAATGCATAAGTGTAACGAAACTGTGGAAGATGTCTTATTCTGACATGAACTATCCATCCAGGTGAATGTGTTGCAGTCGCAGTTCTGCCCCCCTGGCATTAGACTAACCTTATTACAGTGTGTTCAGCCTCCTGCCTGTACTCCATTGCTCTTCTGTCTCCTCCCACTGTGCCTCTCTGCTTTTATTCATTTACTGTATTTCACTGATTCCATCGAGATCTTCTCTTGTTCTTTAGCTGTTTATGGCAGCGCGGTCTGCAAGCTACAGTTACATCTGTCAACCGGTGGATTATTCAGACGATCCCAATGAAGTCAGGGTGAGTGTTTGGAGCTGCAGACACACACACACACACACACACACACACACACACACACACACACACACACACACACACACACACACACACACACACACACACACACACACAAAGGCACATGCACACACACTTATTAAATCAAAAATGTATGTAACTTAATTTATTACAGTTCACAACTTCACTGCCATTTTTTACAAATAGATGATGATCTCACTTCACTCTCAGTGCTCTGCTCTACCCAAATACGTAAGAAAAGTCTTGTCAGGGTTTCAGGGAACCTTCACACTCAGTGCTTTTTGGAAACTTGATCAGCTTCCACTAACTTGGACCCTGATCCCATCATCAGAAAAAGTGCAGCTGAAGGAGGGATCGTGTTCAGTTTCACCTTCCTTCCTGCTGCTCCATGACGTAGTTACACACCTGACACAGAAAGCACAGTCGTCTTGTCTCAGGTGACCCTGAAGTCGAGGTGTGGCAGAATATATTAGATTCTTCTGCTCTAGTTGTCTATATCCTCCTTTTTCTTTCTTTTTCCTTCCCCCTGCTGTACCTGCCTTCAACACATTTCTGCCTTTGTGTCTGAGACAGGTCGCAGGAGCTCTGTGGTGGTATTTCATCTCCAAAGGCATCGAGTACCTGGACACAGTGTTTTTCATTCTGAGAAAAAAATTCAACCAGGTTACCTTCCTGCACGTCTACCACCACTGCACCATGTTCACGCTCTGGTGGATCGGCATCAAATGGGTGGCAGGAGGACAGTGTGAGTAGCTCAGGCTAAAGTAAATGTCAGGATTATTCTTTGTGCCTACTTCATTTTTATGAAATAATTTTACTCAGCCAAGGAGGTTATGTTTTCTTGTTTTTGACTGTCTGTTCGTTAGGATTATGCAAAAAGTGCAGGATTAATTACCTTGAAATTTGGTGATATCAGGTTCAGAGAAGAACTCGTGAAATGTTTATAAAATATAACATATATCATATATTCCTTTATTTCTCAGACAATAATTCATGGATCTTAATGACAAAAATGTTTAGGGGACTGATATTGTGTATGCAATTTGGTGCAGATCCAAATAAAAATCTGGATCGGGTGAATTTAAATGTTGTTTCATAAGGGGACTTATGCCTTGGCAGAGGTATATGTGCTCAACTGAGTACCTTTCTAGTTAAATTTGAAATCAAAATTGTTGTGCTCTTTGCCCTGTTTCCTTAGACCCACATATGTAATTCACACACTTTTCATCAGAATGTTCGGTATGTTCACCATATTTTAGCATGTTGGCATGCATTCAGTCATTACAGGCATTAGGCCATAAATACAAATATTTGGCAAATCAAAATGTTGACCTGTGATTGTAGATGGTCACTCAGGTCATCACTTAATATTTTCATTTTCATCCAGAGATGGAAATGCTTGTCTGGTCCACATTTCAATCCAACAGCTGCTAAGACATCTCACTCAAAACCACAAATGTCAAGCTGATTCTTTATAAATGTCACCAAAATCATTAGAATTTATCCTCTTGAACAACTGACTGACTTTAGCCATGCCTACGAGTAAAAATACACTGTTATCCTTTTAAAAGTCCAGTGTGTAAGATTTAGGTGAGAGGGAACTATTGGCAGATATTTAATGGAGAATAATCCTCAAGATGTTTTCACTAGTTCCTTTCATTATTGAGTTTTGATGACAACTGAAGGCTACCACAGGTTGTTTTTCATGTTTGGAAGGGGAGGGCGGGGAGAGGGGCGTTCAGCTGCAACATGAAACTTCAACACTAGATATCACAAAATTCTACACACTGTAGCTTTAACTGTATAAGTACATAAGAACTTGAAAGCAAACCTTTTCGGGATGTATGAGGTTTGTGTGTTGAAGCCTTAAAATTGGCAAACTGAAAACATCATCTTTATTTTCTTCTCTTTGCAGCATTCTTTGGTGCACACATGAACGCGGTGATCCATGTCTTGATGTATCTGTATTATGGCCTGGCCTCCTGCGGACCGAAGATCCAAAAGTACCTGTGGTGGAAGAAGTATTTGACCATCGTCCAGATGGTGAGACATTAGTTTCCTCCATGGAACCCTAACCCTAACTCATTTTGGAAGTGAATCTAACTGCACTGATAAAGTGAAATCATAAGCTTTATAAAAACACAATTTCATTTCTCATTTTGTGTCTCAGATTCAGTTCCACGTCACCATCGGCCACACGGCCTTGTCCCTCTATGTCAACTGCGATTTCCCCCACTGGATGCACTACTCCCTCATCTGCTACGCCATCACCTTCATCATCCTCTTCGGCAACTTCTACTACCAGACCTATCGCCGCCAGCTGCCCAGACGCGACGCTTCCTCCTCCTCCTCCAAGGCAGGCAAGGCCCTCTCTAACGGGGCCCTCAACGGCCTCAGCAAGGCCGCCAACGGAGCGGTGGTGATGGGAAGCAAAGAGGAAAAGCCCCAGGAGAACTCTGGGAGGAGGAAGAGGAAAGGAAGAGCTAAAAGGGATTAGAGGAAGAGGCGCAAGAGTGGGTGAGGTGAGGTAGGGCCTTGCTTTGGGTTCTCGGTTGCTAGTGCTAAAACCATGAAAGACTTCATGTGAGGAAAAAAGTAGATGAATGGATGTGTTAAAGTGTGACGTGTTTATTTTAAGCTATGATGCGAGTGTTGTAGATACAATCTGGAGACAGGCCTGTGTTGAGAGAGGATCATTGTGTTAGTGAGAGGTGTCAAAGGTTGTGCCTATAGCTGACCGTTATCACAAATAACCCAAAATACAGTAGAGTTCCTGTGGTGCGGGACAGAAGTTAGTATTCCTTCTCTTTACTGCGGTGGCAGCTTCTGGAGATCAGGCTCGAAAAACGACATTCAGCTGTAACCTGATAAGGCAAACGCCAAACGCCACATTAAAATATGTACCATCGTTACGAGTGATCACTGCTGTACTGAGACAGGAATACACATCATAACATGTACAACCATGTCATCCTTATATTTGAGCTTATTCTTTTCTTTGTTCTTCCCCTTTGCTGATATAAAACTGATGATGATGTACAGTATCATGTCATGTCCTCATCTTATCCAAGATATCATTGGTGTTACATGAGAGAGACCTGTGTTTACAGAACATGACACCTCCGCTGTTATCCACGTATTTGTGAAGACAGGAGACGTCATTTTTGTTATTTATTTCATATCATGGACTTTCACTTCAGCTACATTTAAAGAAGGAAATAAATAAATATCCAGAGGTAAGATGTACATGGAAAAAGAAAAAACACGGATTTCTAACCCTCCCTTTGAGACCGGGCTGAGATTCTTTCATCACCGTTCAAAGATGAAATAATCATCAACTGCAGCTCACCGAAGGTTAAAATTTCTATTTTCTATTTCTGTATACAACCATAACATGTTTTTATATATCCCTACTTGTATGTAATGTAATGAAATATAATGAATATTATCCAGAGAAATAATGAATCTTGATGATTATCTCAGTGTTTTCAAAGAGAAGCCGGTGGAATTTTTGTCTTTGCAGATATTTACCTGTCTTTTTATATCCTCTCTGACGTCGTTGTTTGTCCTACATGCTGGTGAAAATGAGAGAAGCTGGGGCGCTCTGGGGAACAAGCTCACAGCCATGTTCGATCCTGAGTTGACTTTAGGCTGATTTTCCTCCAATATTCAATCAAATATCAACATCTGTCTACGTTTTCAGGCTCAATCTGTATCCTGAGCTGGCTTGAATGTAAATTAATCAGGGGAAAACAAATTTGGATTTAAAAAGATGAAAGTTATGGTTTCTTTACAAGAAGACTGTGTATGAATAACTTTGCTCTGTCTGTAGTATTTAGAGATAAATCAGTGGTCGGCTCTTTATCTGCAAATCCAGCTTTATGTCATCATCCATCAACCAATGCATTTTGATGTTATTTATTGGTTTGTTCTATTTACTTTCATGTAAATACCAAACTCCATCTCGCTGAGAGTGCTCGTCTGTGTATTTGTGTTCTTTTTGTGTTGTACATATGACATTGTGATATTTTGTATTCTGTGCATTTGGGAATCTTCCCAGCTTGTTAGCTCGGACATTTCTATGCCCACATTGCTTCTGTGTGTGTTTTTTTTTAAGTATCATAACTTTGAACTCTCTTCAAATTAAATTAAACTGAATGCCTGTACAAATGTTGGCTTCCCCTTCAATTCATTTAAATAACTACTTCATTATGTAGTAAATGTCAAAGGTCCTTAATAAGGATATCAATTTATGTTCTCCATGGATTAAGACTTTGCTTTTACATTTATTGATTACATTATTGGTCACAGAATCCACAGCAAAAAGTTTCCTGGTTTGAATCCCAGGTCAGCCAGGGTTTCATGGGTACAGTTGGAATGTTCTTTCCATGTTTGCGTGAGTTTCTCTGATTATTATGATTAACTTGTACATACCAAAAACTTGCAAATTGATCTTCGGTTAATTGGAAACTAAGTTGTGTGAATGTGAGAGTGAATGGTGGTTTGTCTCTGTATGTTACATTATCAGGGTGAACCCTTCCTCTCGCTCATTGTCATCTGAGATTGGCTCCAGCTCCCTGTGACCCTCAAAGGATTAGCAGCATAGAGGATGGACGGTAACAGAATTGCAGAGTATGTTTCTGACACTAGAGGGCAACAAGGTCTCATTTTGGTAAATTAGCATTACTGTTATACAATTATATGCACTATGTGCCAAATCTTTGGAAACATCCAGGTTTTATTGCATGAAATGATCATTATTTTAATCAATTTTCCTCTTGTGTATATCTGTGAATTATTAAAGTTAATTCCTGGTATAAAGACATGTACTCAAATTCTGTACTGTAAGTATAATTGACTTGAGGTATTTGTCACTTTTGATGCTGAAGTACATTTAGATCAGAATACGTGTAATTAAGCCTCTGATTGGTCAAGTTGTATTGTAATTAAAAATGTTTAACACATTGTGGTAATGCCACTTAACATTTTTTAAAGTAACTGATCTGGTTGTGAATTATTTTTGCAGTTCGGTTTTAACTGTATATTTTTCTCGATACCATTGTTGTCAGATTGTCAACACTGCTAAATTAGTGACATGAATGTTAGGCTACATTTTAAATTATAGTAATAAAGATAGCTCTCTTCAGTGATCACTAAGTATTGGGCATAGAGGGGTGGATCCAGCAAAGGGTGGGGTCATGTCTGCCATGTTTTTTGTTACTGTCGTCTGAGATACATGAAGAAAAAACTGCCAAAGGCAAATCTGTGGCAACTTGTTTGGTAGACACAAAATAGAAGCATTTAAATTTGAATTTACAGCCCGACTCATCCTTCTCCATTTTGACAGGCTCAGACAAAGGTTTCCATGGTAACTGTAAACAGCAGCTGTCTGACCCTCATACCCCCGTCACGCTCCCAAAACCCCTCCATCCCCATCCTCTCAACCCCCTCCTGCATTCTGAATCAGCTGAGGCCTATGTGGGAAGCAGCAGAAGCTCAATAAACTATTTAACAGGGATTTAGTGCGTGTGTGTGTGAGGGGGTGGATTTCTGAGAGGGAGGTTTCATTTACGTGTGGGGGTCTTCTTGTGTAATAGGTGGAGAGATTGAGAAACACATTTGTGTGTGTGTGTGTGTGTGTGTGTGTGTGTGTGTGTGTGCATGTTTAAGGAGACTGCCAGTGTCTTTATTACTGGACCCCTCAGAGAAAGTCTGATCAGCCTGGAAACTAGGGCACATACAGATACAGAAACACATTTACTATGGAATACAAACCTAAATAACAGCAGCATGTATATGTCCATACACATGAACAAAAACTCATGTACATGTATAACACTCCCCATAATTTGTGGGCTTGGCCCCACAAACAAACAAACCGACAAAAATGAGGCCCTACTTCAAAACAAAACCACACGTGAGGCCCTTTTTTCTGTTTACAGCTCTATTACTATGGATACTGTAGTAATATCTCAGCCTATACGAATACAGCTGCTAAAATAAAACAGCCAATCACAGTTTACTGTCTTTTCTGACTTCTTCTTACCCAAACCATAAATAAAAACATAACCCCAAAGTCTTTTGTACCTTTGAGGACCAGTTTTTAAATTAAAGGGAAATGAGTTCCACAGTGAAAGAGTATGAACAGACTTTATTGAGTAACACACACACTCCTCAGGCGGTGTAATGTGAGAGTTATTGTGACAATTCTTCTAATAACTGCTGTTTTTTTTACATTCTACCTTCAGGCACTTCCTCTCTGCCTCTGTTCAACTGCACATGAAGTCAGTTTACTACACAGTCTAACCAATCACAGCGCTCGCTCCTCATTCCTCTGGCTGTCATTGAGCTGAGAGGATCCCTCTATGGGAAAACAGTAAAACTGCATGAAATTCTGCTGTATAAAAACTTGGAGGAAAGAAAGAAACCAAAAAAGAAGAAGACATATGAGGTGATAGTGCTTTAAATTTGAGTCAGAGCCACAGATGATGAAGAAGTCAGGCGGACTTACTGTGGAGTGTTGGCCTTTACTACAGGGACATCAGAGGCGACAGGGGGAGCTGTATAGGCTGGATTAATTAAGTGTTACTGACCATGTAGTCTATGTCAACAACTGTTGTGAAGTTACATTCTGTATTTTACAACAACAAAATGTTTACTGTTAAACGTTAGTTGGAAGCATTTTGTCTCTGTATAAGTTTTAATCCCTGTCCATGATAACAAATGCATATCATATGATCGCTCATTGAGGCCTGAATTTTTACTTGACTTTGTATAATGATGGTCGTCTAAAGCACTGTACTGAAATACAATCATTGCATTTTACTTACAAACTTGTTCAAGGTATTTAAATGAAACAATAAATAATGAAATGTACCAAGAACCACAGAATATCAACAGTATTACACAATATTAAAAATCATCAAATGTATTGAAATCTAGCAAAAAGTATAAAAAATAACATTAAAAGTTTAAAAAAGTAGTAAAACATATATTAAAATACAAAAACACTAATAAAGAAAGAAATTATATTTCAGTCCTCCACATTTGGATGGAACCAGCTTGTGAGGCTTGACAAGAATTTTCTAATTCTGCTCAGCTGTTTTCTCTTGCAGCCAGAGGAGGCTTTGGCTGCAGGGCAGATGCCTACAGCCTCACTGGTGTTACCAACTCTGATGACTACCACTGTGTGGGTCCTCATTGCAGTTTGGGAGGTGGTCAGACTGGATGAGGTAAGACAATCAATTAGTATATCAGTCAGCGTCAATTACTTAAAGCCATCAGTCCATCCAACCTGATGTGTTTTTTAGTTCCAGTGTGAAACGACAAGTGGTCACTCACTAGTCTCTGCTCAAAAGCTTAAAGTCTCCGCTTGTCTCAAATAGTAACACTGTTAAAACAATATGTGTGTGTGTGTGTGTGTGTGTGTGTGTGCGTGTGAGTATGTACACAATCCCCCCCGCAGAGTTTATGAGTGGGAGGCCTCCTCTAGCTGAGGGAATAATGGTTGTGTTGTTCCTCAACCCAGAGCAACAATTTCACAACTCTGTAACAGAAAACCACAACATCATCAACAACCTTTCCCTCTGTCAGGGCCTCATATCCTCACAACTGTTTCACCCCTCTCCTCTTAGTCCGACCGGGCAGACAGATACATCTATGCAGCTTAAACAGAGAGATTTCATGATTTATCACGATTGAGTGATAGCGACAGCAGGGACGTTCTCCACTCTACAGCCAGGTGACGAGGCTCTCCTGCAGCTAGACACACCATCGTCTGTCCAACTAATGTAAAAATTAATGCATCTGTGATTGTGGCAAAGTTTGGAATTGATCAGATTCAGCGAGTAAGGGGTGGGTCTAATTCCATGAGCTCCCCCTCTCCTACGTAGATTGGTTCTCCACATCTTAATGGCTCACTGATTCACATGTTTACAGACATAAAGGCACCTCCTAAAAAAACTGAGCTGAGCTGATTCACTGAAAAATCATCACAATATGTCCCCTTAAATTTTTTTTATTGACACTATGCCTTGCAGTGCTTTAAAAATAAATGAATGAATTATGAAATGTCAGATTTAGCCTCCTTATCATCCTGAGCCTTACAGCGTAAGAATTCCAATTCATGTTCATGTGTTGCTTTTTACTCTCACTAGTGTAATCTCATTAACGTGTAGGTTTTCACAGTTATGTCATACACTCTAAGGCTTTCATTCAAATGTCTGTCTTGATTTAAAACAGAATGACCTCACTCTTTTCTCTCCATAAAACACGCAAATAGATGGCAAGAGACTGAATACACAGTGACAGTGAGGCAGAGTGTGTATATGCACGTCTATATAAAGTATTGTGTAAGGCATACAGTGCACTACTGACAGAATTAACATGATGCAACATTTGTACTATCGGTCATTTTGAACATGCTTCATGGGAGAAACATATTTCGCCAATGAGGCTCTGCAGCTTCTCCACTAGATAAAAAAGAATAAATAAATATATATGTAAATCAGTCAATACTTTCGTTTTTGGTCAAATAAAACATAAACTTAATTGCAGTCTTGTGCAGAGTCTTTAAAAAGCTGCCAGTTCTCCCCAGAACAGTCGTGTTAATTTATTGTAATTATGTAATGATGTATCAAACTCAATGTAATGCATAAACAGCTCTAGGCAAATAATCATATAAAACCCCACAGAAATGATAATACACAGCATGACACAGCAGATTAGTCCCAATCATGTTCAGCAGCCTTGGAACTCTGTCTGCACAGAACGTTCCTGAGGTGATCTGAGGTAAGAGTGTCTGTGAATAATGGAGACAGCGAGAGAGAGAGAGAGAGAGAGAGAGAGAGAGAGAGAGAGAGAGAGAGAGAGAGAGAGAGAGAGAGAGAGGGAGAGAGAGAGAGAGAGGCTTGGGTGAGTGAAATGAACGAGGTTGCTATTTTTAGACAAATGTTCATCAGGGTCTCTCTCTCGCTCTCTCTCTTGCTCTCTCTCTCTTATTTAAACTATTGGATTGGATTTAAATAACATCATCAACAACAACATCAAATCTGCTCCAAACGGAATCATTAATTTAGCATATGAGGATTTAATAATTCCCTACAACAAGGAACGTTGTTCATGTTAAAACACTTTCTCCATCAAACATTACACTTGTTTTGTTTCACTTTAGACAAAGGACAATCAGTGATTCCTGTCTGGTACAGGGGACCCTCCATAATTGAGACATCTGTCACCTACAATGCAAGCAAATGATTGAATAGTCCTGGGGCAGAAGAGGGATCGGTGGGGGTGATGAGTGTGTGTGTGTGTCAGAGACTGAGGGGGTGGGGGGGATGGTGCAAGACCCCAAACATCTGTTATCCTATTCAGAGAAAATAGATCTTCATTCTTGCCTGCAGCAGCCTGATTGGCCCCACAACATCTAGTCTGGCATTTAAAGTGTGATTACAACAGAGAACACTCTTGTTTCCGACTGGACCAAGAAATAATGTTGTAAAAGTGTGTTGTGAAAAGAGCAAATTGATTGCACAGAGGTAACAGCCTAAGAGCTGCTGTTGATGAATCCTTGACAGAAGCTGAAGTCCCGGTCATAAAACTTTCAGAGCCGAGCAAATCCTGGCTTTCCATCCAGCTCAGTCCTTGGCACTTCCTGCAAACTTGTCACAGGGACGATTCATCAGTCCACTTTTTCTGTGATGTACCTTCTGCACCACCTCAGTGTGTATGTGTGCATATGTCTGTGTGTGGATAACAGCGATTGGAGAAAGGGCCACATTTAAAAACTCCAAATGACTAGTCAGATGTATTTCCCCCATCCAATATAATTCAATCAGAGAAAAGATGCCTTAGCTTTAAAAGGAGCACAGGAAACAGAATAAAGGATCCTCAGTAAATAGCTCCAGGAGTAAAAAAGAAGTTACACACTTGTCAGAGGAGATCATACCAAAGGTTAGAACAGGAACAGGTGTTCAGGGTGCACATTGGGAATGAAAGCATACTCCCTATTCCAAGTCAGTGTAGTATTTGACAAAGCCTGAAGCTGCTATTCTAAGGTAAAATAAATTGCATAGTGTTGCTCTAAAATAAGAACCCCCATTACTGAACTGCATATTTGACTGGAATCTAAAACACAGATCGATGAGTCAATAATTATTGACCCAAAGTCAAATATGAGCAAACAGCAAAAATGTTTTTTTAATAAATCTCAATTCAGATGACTAAAGACAAGGTGAGTGGCATAAGCTGAATGCAATCATTGTAGAGAGAGAGAGAGAGAGAGAGAGAGTGTGTGTGTGTGTGTGTGTGTGTGTGTGTGTGTGTGTGTGTTTGTGTGTCTCTGTGTGTGTGAGAGCATCCTGTCGTCTGCCAATGGGAGCAGTGTGCTACGTGCAGCCTCGTCTCCGTGCAGCCCTCCCTGCCGATGATGTAATGTCATGAATATTGAAACAGGTTGCTCGGTGGTCGGGAGGCGCTAGAGTCAGCATCCCTTCTGCCTGCACATCACCACCACACCACCCTTCATTCAGCTTCCGACAAAAAAAAACACCCAGAAAAGGTAAGAGAATCTCCCCTCTTTAGCTTTTCCATGTGATAACCGGCCGCTCTTTGTGCCCAGAGGCGTGTTTAACATGAATGTGAGCAGTGTAACCTGTATGAAGGGCAAAGCAGTGACTGTGGTCCACATCATGATCTGTGCTGTCAGGCCTCGGAGCTGGCTTGATTTACTGTTGCTGCTCTCTGTTGTTTAGACACAGAAAACTAAGAGTGCTCTATCTCTTTTCTTCATTTTAATCAGCACTGAGTGAGAGAGACAGAGAGACAGAGATAGTAAGAGAGTGAGAGAGGGAGGCTGTGTGGGAGGAGAGACAAAGGCGATTCTTTGCTTTTCAAACTAAAGAGAAAACATGCGTAAAGTGTGCCACCTGTGCGTAAAATACATGTTTTTCCGACACTGTTTTAGCTCATCCGCGTCCACCTGACTAATGAGTCATTGGGGCTGGTTGAAGATGAGGATGGAGTCTGACAGGAAGCGGTTCTGTCATGGCTATAGCCTGGATGTGGCTCATCCACTGGGCTACGAATAGTCTGGGTCCTCCTTTGTCTCTGTAGACGAGGATCAGACCAGGGGGCACTTAGAACTTGTCCTCTGTCAACAGAACAAGCAGCGCGCTTTAATTGGCTGACTGCTACCTCGAGTTGAACAGCCAATGACATTTTCTCCTCTGCGCTCCCTCCCGTCCATTGCCCTTTGGGCGGCGCGCACGACACGTGTGGATTGTCTAATTGCCCGAGCTGCAGCTGATCTCACACATCTCATCATCAAACATGGGCTGAATGGCTGACTGCATAATCACTGGTGGTCACGTAGCCCGGGTCTCTGGGCGCTTCCCACTGACTGTGGCCTAATTAGCCGTGCGTAAAAAGGCTTCATCTAAAATGCAGGGTGCGTCCTGGTGTAGGCCTATAACCAGTTTGTTCTCATTCTGTTTTTCAGTATGATCCAAATAACAAAGTTGGATTATCTGGTCTACAGCCTAACAAGTTCTCACTTATGTCGCCTTCATCCTATCATCTCAGCCTCTAGGTGTGAAAAGGCTATTGTTGCCCGGTGGGAGGGACACAGGTGAAGGGAATGGTTGCTGCCGAGGATGAGCTGAACCTCTGACACCATGATGAACCCACCATCCGCCGACTCGCCGCGGCAGCCAGACAATAGCAGCCGTAAACAGCCACGGTCGTCATCTCCGGCCGGGATCAAAGACAGCGGATCTAAAGCTGCACAGAAAGGCAGCAACTCGTCAAAGCTCATCACGTCTAAGCAGGGAGGTGGGGGAGGTGGAGGAGGTGGAGGAGGAGGAGGAGGGAGAAGCAGCCGAGGTCATTCACCCGTCTCCACCGGCAGGGAGCGGCCGGCCGGAGGCGCTCCTGCCACCAGAGGCGCGGCTGCTGTCCAGGCTGCTGGTGCTGAAAGCCCGACGACGAGCAGGCCCGCGGCTGCAGAGAGAGGTGGCATCCACACACCGGAGGACTCACCCCGCCCTGCCGCAGACGCCTCCTCGCCTTCCAGGGCGGATGCGAACCGCGTCGTCTCCGACCAGCCCTGTGCGTCCAAGTCCCCCAAACTGAGGAGCAAAACCCCGAAAGGAGGGGAGGCCACCGCCGCAGCAGCAGCGACGAGCGGCGGCAAGAAGAGCTCCAAAAGCACGGTAGGCTGCGGACCCGGTTTCTGGAAGGAGGGATGCTTGCAGTCGGAGCTGATACAGTTTCACTTGAATAAGAGCTTGGGGAAGAAAGGGACAAAGATGCAGGCGAAATCAGCCTCACCGCCGGCCTCGGAGCCGGAGCTGTCCCCGGAGCCCTGCAGTCCACAGCCGGCTCCACAGCCAGACCAGAGGCTGCAGGAGGAGATGGAGAGGCTGGAGGATGAAAACGATGATCTTAAGGTAAACTGATCACTTATTAAAGATCTTGACAATATAGATTTGCATATCTGTTGTTCTAGCACGTGTATGTAGAGGCACCTGTTGCAGCTGTTGCATAGGCTGCATAATAGTCTACTGCATTTAGATATGTCCAGGCTCTTCTCTGGCTTTATAGGATGATTTAATGGTTGTGTGACGCATTTTCCTTCTTCCGTTTGTGTATATTGTTTTGAGATAAGATAAGATAGAAATAAGCTGATCCAAATCCAGGGAAATTCAATTGTTCCAGCAGCAGATAGTCCGAATGAGGTAGAAAAAAGAATACAAAAGTAAATAGAATAAAAATAAGAAATTAGATAAAAATACACATAATAATACCTTTTACTATTATTTGTTTGAGGACAAATGTACTTGAGTTAAGTGCAGTGGCACAGAATAATTTAATGAAGATGTAACTTGTGTATTAGTATAAGATATTAAAATAATGTGGAATAATGTAATTGGTATACATTATAGATTGAAATCGAGGAGATGCGGGCAGAGATGGATGAGATGCGCGACACTTTCTATGAGGAGGACGCGTGTCAGCTGCAGGACATGCGCAGGGAGCTGGAGAGAGCCAACAAGAACTGTCGGATCCTCCAGTACCGACTCAAGAAGGCAGAGAGGAAGAGGCTTCGGTTCTCAGATAGCGGCCAGGTGGACGGAGAGCTGCTCAGAAGTCTGGAGCAAGACTTGAAGGTGAGCCTGAGGAGAGCACAGCATCATACATGGTGTGTTCTACATTCAGGATTGATAACTTCAATCTCTGCCTCTTCCTCTTCCTGTTCTGTGTTGGTCCCAGGTGGCTAAAGATGTGTCTGTGCGTCTGCACCATGAGCTGGAGAATGTGGAGGAGAAGAGGACAAAGACAGAAGAGGAGAATGAGAAGCTGAGGCAGCAGCTGATAGAGGTGGAGGTCACCAAGCAGGCCCTGCAGAACGGGCTGGAGAAAGCCAAAGAGGTGAGGGCTGCAGGGAAGGGAGTGCAGTTATATTTACCTGTCAGTGCCTGTGTGCTTGGAGACATGCAATGCAAATTGTTCCTGAACCTTAGTAGAAGTAATAGAAATGTAATGTCTTACAAAGTGGAATCTTATTATATGATAGACATTCAAAAAACCAAGCAACAATTAGAGACAACAACAACAACAGGAAGTTAGTAGTATTGAAACAGACACATAGACAGGTTTTTATTGTTGTTCATATACACAACTCTCTTAATTGTGTTTATGAAGGACACACACACAAATAATGTTGTCATTGTAGATTATTGTTAATGAATAAATGCATATTGACCAAAAAACATATCAGGCAGACACTGTTGACACTGAATCTGAAATTATTTCCACAGTAGTGAGAAATGAAAAGTCTTGTTCACCGTCAGTAGAGCAGTTCCCCTTGCCCCACAGTACAGTGACATAACAGATTTATGTCCTAATATATTTTTAAGATGTGTGACATACTCAAATGAAATTACAAATGCAAACTTTGCAGGTGTTTTCCATTTGAATTGGCTTTTAAATCACTCAGATCACCAAGAGTTGAATGTGAATATATGACCAGAAATGTTCTGGAGAGTGAGTTAGACGTGGTCCTTCTTTTCCATTACTGAGCCGTTAGTGTTCCATACATCTGGATGATATCAGTCGAATCAGTAAGA
Source organism: Paralichthys olivaceus (assembly GCF_024713975.1). Lineage (NCBI taxonomy): Eukaryota > Metazoa > Chordata > Actinopteri > Pleuronectiformes > Paralichthyidae > Paralichthys > Paralichthys olivaceus. Next base: position 17,063,582 of record NC_091105.1, read on the forward strand.
GAAGAGCGAGCTGCTGCTGCTGATGATGTAACCACTGATGTTTCCCTGCAGCTCTCACTGAAAAGAAAAGGAAGTAAAGATGGACAGAGAGCAGAGAGGAAGGCTCCACAGACCCCTATCGAGGTGAGTCAGCAGTTACATTATTAGACTATTAAACTTTGTAAGCTTCAGCAGAGGTGTTTAAGATATTCTCCAATGCAATTTCTAAATTAAAACATGCACTATGAGTGAAAATGTATCATCACATTTTATGATATTTAGATTTTTTAGTACACATAATAATTGGAAATGAGATCAGGAAAAAATGACACTGCATGTGCATTACAGGTTAGAGTTAGATATAAAGCAACAACACATTTACAGCTCAGGTTAAGAAATAATCTGCAAATAAACAAACTCTCTTCCCCCTTCATAGGAAGAAAATGAGGATCTGAAATGCCAGCTAGCCTTCATCAAGGAGGAAGCCGTCTTGATGAGGAAAAAAATGGCAAAGATTGACAAGGAGAAGGACCGACTGGAGCAGGAGCTGCAGAAGTATCGTTCCTTCTACGGGGACGTGGACAGCCCTCTGCCTAAGGGGGAAGCTGGGGGACCTCCCACTACCCGTGAATCAGAGCTGAAGCTCCGCTTACGCCTTGTGGAGGAGGAAGCGAATATCCTCGGGAGAAAGATCGTGGAGCTGGAGGTGGAGAACAGGGGGCTGAAGGCTGAGCTGGACGACATGAGGGAGGACAGGTACTTTGTATTCAATCTGCAGATTCTTGAGTTTCCTGTTGAATTGTAGTCACATGTTTTTATAGAAAAAAACATCATGCTACCAAACCAGGGAGAATAAAACATGTAAATTGTGATGAGGAGAAGGATAAAAGAAAAGAAGGTGATGAAAACAATCCTTCACAGTTATCAATGCTTCTCTCCTCTCCTCACCCAGCATGGCGGCAGCAGGCGTGGATGGTTCGGGCAGCGGAGGTCAGCAGTGCAGAGAGCAGGGCGAGGCCCTGTCGGAGCTGAGGCAGCAGCTTCAGCTGGTGGAGGATGAGGCCGAACTTCTCCGCAGGAATTTAGCAGATGTGGAAGAAGAGAACAAAAAGGTAGATAGTTTAGATTATACCCCAAAAAAACAATTTCCTCAACTGGTACACTGCATTGGTATCACAAAGACAAAAACAGATGCAATACACAAATACAATATGTTTGTTTAGGAATAGTCTGCTTTAGTTTCTGGGACTATCTATTTTGTTCTGTTTGAGAAAGACTGTAAACAATATATGGCGAAAAATACTGCATATGGTAAATACTATCTGATATTACCAGGCAACACAATGCTGCTTTGATTTCCTCTTTTTTGTGTATCAGTTGCTATTAATGATATCATCAATGACTTAGAGGCCCTTTATAAATGCTATCTGTTACATAACAAAATATTCAAGTGTATGAACTATTCAGTCTCACAGCAGTTAGCAGGAATGAGAATAACATTCAGTTTCATCTTTAGGTGACAGGTGAACTCAATAAACTGAAATACAAGGCCGGATCCCATGAAGCTGGATCGAGACATGGAGGAGGTTTGTTTTTCATTAGTTCTGTCACTGTCATTGTTGCAGGAGATGAATCACCTGCACTTCAGAATGAGGAATGTTTTCTTCTCCTCTCCTTTTAGCTCAATATAATAGATGAAAAATGTGCTTCATGAAGCCCCCAGAGGCTGCACAATAAAGTTCTCATTTACAGACTCGTTCCACTTCTCATTGTCACCTTGTTTCAACCCCAGGAGGAGCTGACCCTGCTAAAGTGGAGGCCCTGCAGGAGGAGCTGAAAGCAGCGCGTCTGCAGATCAATGAACTGAGCGGCAAAGTCATGCAGCTCCAGTACGAGAACCGCGTGCTGCTCTCCAACATGCAGCGCTACGACCTGGCCTCCCACCTGGGGATCCGCAGCAGCCCACGGGACAGCGACGCAGAGAGCGATGGTGGACGGGATGACGACACCCCTTCGGCCTCAGCTTCCTCGCCTCGCCTCCTACCACCCCACCGCAAGCGCGAGGGCCCCATTGGAGGGGAGAGTGACTCAGATGAGGTGAGGAACATCCGCTGCCTCACCCCGACACGCTCCCTGTACTCACCTGTGGAGAGTCGTTTTTTATCCAGAAGCCTGAAGGACCGGCAGCAGATGATAGACATCCGCATAGAGGCGGAGAGGCTGGGCCGGACCATCGACAGGCTAATCACTGACACCAGCACTATCATCACTGAGGCCAGAGTATACGTCACAAATGGAGAACTGTTTGCCAGACTGGACGAGGATGAAGAAGGTGGCAGGTAATAATGACATTAACTAGAATCCCACTTAATAGAGCACAGTACCTCCATCTACTTAAATCCAAACAAGCTGTATCAAGTTACACAAACTTATAGATATCAGTCCCCTAAGTAGGTTAGATTTTCTGCATCAGGATCCATGGGAACACAGAAAGATCTGTGAAAAACGCCCTAGCTTGCAATGTTAAAGAAAAAAAAGAGTCCTGGATCCACCCTCAAATCCAGATCTGCACAAAAATGTAATGGGTTCTTTCCTGACCCATACCACATCCTTCCATCAGGTTTTGAATTTGGTTGTTTTTGTGTTATCTTGTTCATAAACAATCAAGCAAACATACAAACCAACAAACTAGAAAGTCCCTCAGTGGAGCACATAACATTCGTATCAGTCCCCTTAATGTAAAGTTTTTTATCAAGATCTATGAATCGTTCCGTGGGAAATCAATGCAAAATACTCTATATTGCAATGTTAAAGAAAATGAAAATAATTCCTGGTTCTGCCCCCCTGATTCAGATTTACATCACAATTTAATTTGTTCTCCCCCTTTCTAATACAGCATCCTTCCACCAAGTTTCGTGGAAATCCATCTGGTAGTTTTTGTGTTTTTGTTTGGTGGAGGTAAAAACAACTCACCCTTTTTGGTGACTACAGCTGATCATTTGTTGTGCTCTGGACTGTTACTGTTTTAACCAAATGTTGCAGTTATTTTTTCATAATCCATCAATCAATAAATCAGTTGAAATGCTCTTTACGTCGGCTCCACAGGATCAGAGAGCATGAGCTGCTGTATCGTATTAACGCTCAGATGAAAGCCTTCAGGAAGGAGCTGCAGGGCTTTATAGACCGGCTGGACGTCCCAAAGCAGGAAGATAAACAGGCAGAGGAGCCACTGTCTGTAAGATAACGCATAAACATGAATGGCTGTCATGTTTCTGTTGTTCAATATGCACTTGTCTAACTAGCAATCTGCCTCTTCCCCTCCCCCCTTCATTTTGTCATCCACCAAGATGTTCCAGCCCATTATTTTGCTGATCCTCATTCTTGTTCTGTTTTCCTCACTCTCTTATGCCACCATTTTTAAATTGGTATTCCTTTTCACCCTCTTCTTTGTTCTCTAAAGCACACTCTCAATATATTTTTTTAATTTCCATTATTGCTTTTTATTTCCTTTTAAGTTTTTCATTCATTTCAGTGCTGTTATGTTGAACACTTCACATGTCACAAGGTCACTCAAGGTACAGGACGTCACCATTTCCCACGTACGACCCACGCCACTCATGTACTCAGATGCTTTCGACATTAATCGGAGGGTGAACGAAGCGACAGTGGAGTGTTAGGTGAGTCTGTCAGTGAACTGATCAATGAGCTGTTTGCTAACAATGTCACAGTGACAAAGGCCCTACACATAAACACATTGATGTTTTCACTTACTGTACCTTATTAGACACTCTTCATGACTCTGTCTATCAGTGGTGGAGAAAGTACTCAAACATTTTACTTTGGTAAAAGTACAAATGAACAGACAGATATAATACTTGCTTTTAAATATACTCAGAGTATTAAAAGTAGATGTACTTGCCTAGAGTTGCCTCTTCAATCATGCAATGTTCTACTATATTATTAACTGTTCCTGCATATTCTGTTTAATACGAGAATAATTATATACATTTTGTATCATATTAATAAAGAATGCTGCTAGTGATGCTACTGAGAAACACTTGCATTTTCATAATAATTGATGGTGGAGTTTCGGCCTCTTCCAAAATCCATTTCAGGGTTTTCTATAGTGAGTTCTGTTGCAGGGATCAATGGATGTACTGGCGTAAAAGTACCTTCTAAGATCTGCTTGAGTAAAGTACAGATACATGAAAAATGTACTTGCAGTAAATGTATACTTTATAAAAAAGACTCACCACCATGGCGGCAGTTTGGAGTATATGACATCTGTCACACTTTCCTGTTAGTTTGCACTATTTTCACTACAGCAAATGGTGACTAGTGACACTGTAATCACCCCTCATGAAGATGGATAGGGCCTTGAATCAGATTGGAATTGTTGTGGATATAGACTCTTCTGTTATCACTGTAAATGCTGTAAGAATCTATAATACTGCTAACAGGTAAAAATGTCTCGCTTGTAGCTTGTGCACCATATTTTGTTTCCCTTTATCCAGTGAAGCTAAAAGATCTTTACCTACACAACCATCACTTTGTATTTATGCACACACAGACTAAACACACATTCAAGTACACACTCAGGCATTCATTCACTTGCACACTGTCTGATAGTGAAACAAACATATGCCTCTTGCAGATCCTTCTCAGTGTGAGTCATCAGATGCCCAAGGGGAATATTTTAACCATATTTGGATTCGGGTTATTTGACGTTGGGTGGCTCAGTGAAAATACTGATGGTGGTGGTGGGTCAGTTTAACCGACGGAACCTGACCACCAGGACGGAGGAGGAACCGGTCCACTTCTCTCATCCCACCGGGCTGACGTCACATATTAGGTCCAGCTGTGGAGGGAGAGAGAAGGAGTGAGAGAGAAGGAGAGAGAGGGAAAGTTAATGGAAGCATCGTTTCGGCTGCAGGCTGTCGCTCTCCTGTTGTTTCTGACAAAGACTTAAACCTAATCTTAAGCTTTACTTCACCGGTTGGAGTGTGGGGCTGTTTTTAGAAGGAGGACGTTCATCACCACTTCCAGGATCATAACACAAGAAGAGGTAAAGTTATTCTGCCTCATGGCACGTGCTGCTTCCTCGTTGTCGACGCACAAAACAGACGTGAATATCACAAGTTAGGTGCAGAAAGTCGTGCGTAACTTTCACCTAGTTTCTTTGTGGCGTGTTTTTTTTATAGCTCGGTTATGTGCAGGCCTGAGGTTAGGAAGGCTTCTGTGGAGCAGACTGTGTGATCTTAAAATCCAGATGATTCCGTTCCCACCCACCTCACTCGCCTCGCCTCACTCGTGATAGTCACCATCCTCTCCCGTTAATAACGATAAATGCCTGGAGGCAGGGGGCACTCAGGCTGAGGATAAGAAACAAGGAAGCTACGCTAACCAGGACCATGTCTTCTTAGAGGTAAGGTAACATGGGTTGACATTTACTGGTCGTGTAGTAATTATAATAATGATAACTCTGCTTGTATGGCACTTTTTAAAAGAGCCGAAAAGGATAAGTAGACAACAAGAATACAAAAGATCGAGGTTTGCACATAAAGTGCTATTGTGACTGAATTGATTTGTTGCCATGGCTACAGCGCAAGTTGGTATTCTGCCTCGTAATTACAGCGAACTGGTGTTGGTTGAATGATGGTGTTGCTCCGCTGTAGAGTGTCAGCAGTGACTGACATTTATTTGTCATAAAAAAGTTGTGATTATTGCCTCTGAAATGAGCGACTGTTTGCGCACTTTACTGCAGTGGTGTAACTAAAATGATTTGTTGCCATAGCTACAGCGCAAGGTAGTATATCCTGCCAGGTGTTGATTAATGGATGTTGTCTCCGTTCGCAAACCTGTCTCTCCCTGTGACTGAGGTAAGACACCTTTATGATTTATTGCTGCTAAAATGAGTGAGGGGTGGCACAGAGTATGGCTTGATCATACCACGTGCTCTGAGCGAATTGTGTTGCTATGGTTACAGTTCAAAGTGGTATAGCAATGGGAGTTGAGTGATGTTGCTCCGCTGGTAATGGGTAAGCTATGTATTGTATCTTGTATAAGGTCGTAAAGTGGTGTATTGCCAAAATCAGTGTACAGATGTTTTAATTACCACAGTGCTGTGGACGAATTAATTTGTTGCCATGGATACAGCGCAAGATCCTTCGTCGTAATTAGAGGACTCCGGTGTTGATTGACGGATGTTGTTGCTCCTCCAGACGCAGTCCGGAGGGAAATAAACTCATGGTGACAGGGGTGTAAAAATACTCCGCTGCTCTTACATCAGTGCGCTCTGTGATATTTTTGGGATCTTTCCCCCTTCGTGTCGGAGCGGTTAGCCCGCATATCTACTCCTCTAGCAGCTCGGGATTGTCGCCTGCCCACGACGACGACTTCTCCGCAGCGCAGGGGAGGGAGAGGAGGCACAGCGCGTCCGGAGGTCTCGGCGTGAACATGTAAGAGGAACAGTAGCAGCAGAAGTGAGGAGGAGGAGGACACCGTCCGTGGAGGGACTGGGGCACAAAAAGTGACGGCTCGACCCCCGTGAGGATATGGAGGGGACTAAAGCGCCCAGCCCCGCTGCCTGTGTGAGCCCTGCGGGGACAGGGGTCCTGAGCGCTGCTGTGCGGCCGACAGGGGACACAGCCGGGTTTGGATAATGCGCGCTCTGATGATCCTGTGCCACCGGTCACAAACTTAATATCAGTTTGAATCTCGTATGAACTAATGCAGAAATGGATACTCACAAAATAGACTGGCTTGTAATCGTTTGTGCAATAAAGTTGTTTTAATGATTTATTTTGATGCGCTCTGGAGATGTGGAGTGCGTTTATGAACGGCTCGGGGCTGCACGGTGGGGGCGGTGCTGGCGGCGGCGGTGGCAGCGGGGGATATGTCCCCTCTCAGGGATGGGAGTTTGTGCCGTGCACCAGGATGGACAGGGTCGACCGAGGCAGGAGCAAAGCCCGGAGTCCGCTGAGGAGGATCTCCTCTCCGCCCACCGTCTTCAGTCAGTTCTACGAGCCGCAGTTCGGAGCTTCACCGGGTGGAGGAGGAGGAGGAGGAGGACTGGGTGAACCGGGCACGCAGCTGGAGATCCTTAGGGGACAAATGTGGCCCGGTCCTGAACCAACAGTCCCGCAGCAACAGCCGCAGCAAACTCAACACACACGGCTTAAAAAGAAGTTTGACGATTTGAAAAAGAGACATGTGCAGGACAAGGAGGAGTGGATGCGTGAGAAGGAGTCATTGTTGAGAGAAGTGGCTGACATACAAGTAATTCGAACTATTTACTACCACGTGAAAACTGAGTCTATATATATATATGTGTGGGACTTTAAATTTCTTTGGTACTCAAAGCATGTACTCCTTTTTCCTGTTCATCTTCTGTTGGTATGTAAGTACTTTAAGAGAGCCAGTGGCTTATTATATTGTGCTTTGGGGTATATGATAACAAATCCATAATATACTTAATTTGAACAGTTTAATGTTGGCCTGGTGATTCCTTGTTCCTCAGCAATAGTTTCTGGAAGGGTAATGCTGTAACTTCTGGTGATACCAGGTTGACAAGACCGCTGCCTACTGTGTTTCCATGCAGGGAGGGGAGAACAGGAGGATTCTGCTGGACCTGAAGACAGTTTTGGAGGAAGTGCAGACGGAGGTGAAGAGAGAGGAGGAGAAGAGGAGCGATCTCCAGCTGCAGTACACCAGAGACAGATGTGCCTGGGAGCTGGAGAAGGCTGAGCTCAAATGCAGGATTGTACAGGTAGGTGAGGGATGATGATGATGATGATGATGATGATGATGATGATGATGATGGGGTCAGGGGCTGCAAGGACCTGCTAACAAGAAAGTAGTCATTTGCAGTTTTAGTGTGTGTGTGTGTGTGTGTGGGTGTGTGTGTGTGTGTGTGTGTGTGTGTGTGTGTGTGAGAGAGAGAGAGAGAGAGAGAGAGAGAGAGAGAGAGAGAAAAGGGGTCAGTAGAGCAAATGTATTCTTTACTTTATATATAGCTCTATGTGTGTTTAGGACGGTTGCTTAGTTATCCATAAACAAAGTAAGGGACATCTAGCACTGTGTGAACTAATGTTTTATTCTGAATAATTCTCTATAGCTTCTTGTGCATCACCTTTGTTTATTGTCTCGTGTCTGTGCAAGTCTCGGGCATAAACTGGCCTCGCCACGTTTGCCACCCACATGGCCGGGCGATAAGTCACCCTGGCATCCGTCCAGCTCAAGCCTCAGCTTAGACAAAAGATTTGCACTGGGGGAGACAAACTCGGTTATCCCCGCTCAGCCAGACACAGACACCCAGCTCTGCTTTTAAGAGCTTTCTCCCAACAGATGAAATGTTAACCTATTGTTACCATGGACAGCTACTGATAAGTGGTTCTCCAAATAGGGGAGGGGGGCACAGGGTTACGTTTGAATACCAGTGCCATTCTGTGTCAGGCACTGCACACATCACTTGAAAGACTATGCATAGTTGTTCTTCAAAGCAATGTGGCTTTTAGGGATTTAGCATATTTTTCTGGTTATATCAGACGATGGATTTATTTGCTCGGCCTAAGTCTTATCAAACGTCTCTTTGATTTTAAAAAAGAAAATGTATTTTTTTCTTAGTTGCATATCTCTGTGGGCTGACTCTAGTTTTTTGGTGAAGTTGTGATGACTGTGTCTTTAATTACGAGTTGAAGCCGATATAATTCACCCATCAAACACACCTCTCCCTGTTCTTCCTCTGAAGCTGCTTGGACATTTTAAATGTCTCTGTGACTCAGGTGACGAAGTTTGGAAAGTCTGCAAAGTGGTGCTGGAAATGAACAGTGTGATTATGCTGAAGAGCAGGTGGATCCGAGTGCTGATGACACAGGATATAACACAGTAACATGGATTTACCAGATAACGTCTCACACACACATACTATACTTTAGATAGTTCAATATAGTTAACTAATATAATGCCATTCCCTCTATGTGAGTAGATGAGACAATGGTGTTCAGCTCCTCTTTGTCTCACTGGCTCTGTGCCTCCTCACACTGTGGTAAACATAGAGCCTCACAACAACATAGACATTTTTACTGTTCTGCTTTGTGTTTGAAAAGCCTTTAGTGGGGCAGTATAGGAGAAGAGGCTTAAACCACTGCAGGAGGGTATACAATGATGCCAGTGTGCCAGTATACCACACACACGCACACACACACACACACACACACACACACACACACACACACACACACTAATGTAAAGACCAAGACGCTGATGCACATGTGAGGCATCTGTGTTGGGGGCAGATGTTATACATCACTCTTGAGAAGTTTTCCACTCTGGAGTATCAATGAGATCTGGATGATTTGTTTGAGATGTCTTGATGTTTCTCGTTTTATATGAATTTGTACTCATGGTAGTCGATGTAACTTTACATGCGGTAATATTTAAAGTCTAATGGAACATGCGCACCATGCACACACAGACACGCAGACAAAGTTTTCTATTTATTGTACAAACAGACCAAAGGAAATGACTTGGAGTGAAGCCACACTGGGCGGGGTTAGGTCCATTGTAAAAGTTGTTTTGTCCTGATGCCACATCCTGCAGTGTTTATACTCCTAGGCACATGTTTACAGAGTGCTAATCCAAGGCATGATTCAAAATACATCGAGTCAAGTTGGATGACATTATTTGCAGCTCTGTAATTAAACTTAAGAATTGAACTTCTTCACATTCCTCATGAGGAAGTTTCAAGTAAATTTGTCTCTTTGTCCCAGAAAGTAGCCTTTGGCTGTTGATCTTAGACTATAATCCTGAAGTCATATATTTTAGAATCCATGTAGTTCACTGTTTAACTGGTAGATTTTGTAAGAAAACAAAAATAGTAGAGTGATAAGTAGACATTTGTTTCACTTGAATTAATCAGACATGGGCGGCAATTCAGAGGTCTGAAACCAGGGTAATAAATAGACAGGAATGCATGTAAATCTATTCAAACTGGGTGTAACTCCATGCCACTTTGATGTGAAATGTGTGAATAATTTCAACATGGGTGAGAAACTGACATGTTGGTTTCACTGTAGTGAAGAGGAGCATCCAGTTTTAGCTCAGGCAGAGTAAAAGCAGCAGTGAGGGTGTTGAAGAGGTAAAAGATAATAGTAAGTGGCGTGTGAATGTTGACACTGACCTCACAGATTAAAATCCAGAGAAGTACCAAGTTCAAAACTAACTGCAGAATTAGCCCAAATATGTGAGAAAAGCCTTTTGATGTAATCGACAGAATGCGTCAGGCTGTCAGAGGGCTACACTGACGTCCACTGTGCAGTTTTCTTTAACAAACATGTTAGTACTCTCCTGCTGTCGCTTTGTTTGTTCATTATTGCACTTTGAAGAGAGACTTTGAACAGAGTCAGAGCGAGGGATTGAATACTGAAGAGGATTATCCAAGCAGCCGAGCATAAACCTGAAGTTAGTGAACCGTTGGAGGGAGTTTAAAAGAAGTTGTGGATATTTAAAAACTTAATTTAAAGTGAAAATAAAATGGCATTTGCGTGTCTTCCAGATGAAGTCATCAGAATGTCTGCTTAAAACACTAATCTGCTACATAGTCTAGAAATGAAGTACAACATGCCCATGCCTTACATAGTTTACATTCTTTTATTTTTCTGTAAAAATAAATTATAATTCTATATATTTACTTGTGCTTAGCAGTTTACATTCCTTGGAAACTGAAGCTGTAAAGCAAAAAAGTGTACATCATTGCATCATTTTGAATTTGCCATAGTTATTATCTCATACATGTGTACCAGAGATTATAGTTTCTAATCCCATTCAAGCACTTGTCCACAGCTGCATGCTTCGTTTTTTATCCAGAGATTTTAATTACACACCTTCTCCACAGTAAGTTGTTACTGTGAATGAAACTACTGTATGTTGTTTCCACATTCCTGTTCTTTTTGGGAACATCTCCCCCAGAATACCAAGCAAGCATCCAAGGTCCCAAGCAGAGGTCTTAGTCTGGATATTTCCAGGCATATTTCTCTGCATGCCACTGATTTATGAAAGCTGCTGGCAGCTAGGAGATATCTCACTCTGCCTTAGCAGCCAACTTCCCCCACCCCTCTTTACCTCCTCTCTCCACCTCCCCCAGGAATGTGACATTGTACAAGGCTGTGTGTCCACTATTTATAGTGGGTCACCGTGGTGACACAGTTACCTTTATGTACCCTGTGCCAAACGATGACAGACAGGGTGGTCAGGAGCAGCTGGATATGACTCCCTGAAACTTGATATGAAGTTGTGTCTGAGTTCTTGAGTGTTTTTCCTGAACTGGATGTGAAGCTGTTAACTTGTTTCCCTGTTTGCACGTTCACTTCCTCCAGAACTTCCTGTAGGAAGATGTTTCGCTGCCTCAATCACTGACAATCTGTCTTCGGTTCTTTTATTGTGACTCCCACCGACTTGTTTTTGCACTTTCAGTATATTTGTTTACATCGGGGGGTTTAAATAGTCTGTGGACAGCATCCTTCATAACCCATCTGTAATTGTGGAGAACTTTGAGAAGAGCCACAGGCGGACAGAGAGGGTTGACTTGTTTTTCTATACACCATAATTTCTTGACCCGGGCCACAAGCAGAAATAGCATGACCGAGGCTTGTAAGACGGCTTTGGTCGATGTCTGTGACTGAAAACTGAAATAACAAACTCTGGCATGCGTGGTCTAACACACACACACACACACACACACACACACACACACACACACATACACACTCACTAAGGCACAAGCATATATGCACATGCACAGGCGTTGTCTTGGGCTCTTTCCAGTTCCAAAGCCAGAAATGTTCCTGTTTACCACAGAGTGTACAGATCTATGTCCTACAAATCAGGATAGAGATTTTCTACATCAAAGAAATTTCTTGCCAGAGGATATTTAAAAATTTTCCTTACATTATGTTGAGTTTTATCGAATTCAGTCACTTGAGGCTTGAGCGTCAGCCTTAGTTGAACAACCTAAATTTGAGAACAGTTTTGCAATTTCTTTTCATTCCATGTTTTTGGCTCATGCTTTTGGCCCCAACACAGTGAAATTCCCAGGGGAAATGCCCAGGGTTATTAACTTGAAAAGAGCATTGAATAGGGACACAGGAAATCAAAAATGTAAACCAAATACAACTGACATCACTGTTTAAAGGAATTAGAGCTTTGGTCCATATTTATTTTGAAAGAACCTCTTTGTATGACCTTGTTTCTCTACGAACTGGTCCACCAGAGTATTATTTGCCTGAGGCCAAATGCATCCTCTGCAGACATATTTTGCTGTGCTTGAATCTGCCATATCCTGCACTGCATCCTGTTTTAGTGAGATACAAGAGAAAAGAGACTCGACCTCTGAACCAATAAACTCTGTGTGTGAGTTCTTACCAAATATTTTAGCCTTTCAGTCTCATCTCTCCTCTCCCTCTTCCCACTTACACTCGTCCCCACGGTGCATTATTCCCCTACTTCCTCCACCTTCCTGCCACTCCTTCATTCTCTTAATTCCACTCAGTCTATTCCACTATATCTCTCACTCCTGCCTTGTTTGTCTTGTCTTCTGGCTCTTATCTTCTTTTTCTCCAACTACAATCTATCCTTTATCAACACTGACTGTCTCTCACACTGTTTCTCTTCCCTCTGTGTTGTCTACTCTGTCCTTCTTTATCTTCAGTTGGAGGCTAGAGAAGGTACCGGATCGGTGAGTGGAGGGGTCCAGTCAGCAGCGGGTCCTGGCCCTGTGGCGTCACGGACCACTCAAGGACAGCAAGGCGAGACCCCAACTCTCCGCCGAGAGAGGGAAGAGCAGCGGAGGCTCCTGGCAGACACGCATTCAACGGCCATGGACCTGCGCTGTCGTCTGGAGCACAATGAGAGGGACTGGTCACGGGAGAAAACCGAGCTGCTGGAGAGGTTCGACGTGGAGAGGAGGGAGTGGGAGAGCCAGTTGAAAGATATGCAGAGGAAAATAGAAGAGGTAAGATGTGCTGACTGTGTGGTTGAATGACACTACAGTATATAATGTTTATGTTATACAGCGTTCAATGCACTTTGCTGCCCGAAGTGTGTTACATTTCCCTCCTACACATCCTGTTCACCACCAACACTGTTGAAAACAATATCCCTTTTCAGTGCAGCTGCAGAGGATGAGGAGAGGAAGGAGTGGAAGGAGGAGGGTGTGGGCTCTGCTTTATCTATGACCTCTGGTGCAGATGCAGTATGATTAAGACAGTCTGTGACCTGCAGTGGTGCAGAAAGTGAAGCTGGCATGCAACAGAATCAGTCAAAATACCCAAATAAAACATTTTATTCACTGACAATGAAATATTACATTGTTTTACTAGGTAGAATCATAGTATCATAATACGTTAATATGAAGAATAAGAAACATGTGATAACTAACAAAAATGCGGAAAATGTATTTTTCCAAATTTCTTAAATAGTATAATTGGTTAGTACAAAAACAAGCTAAGACATCTCTATAAACTTGTTATGGGAATTTCCCACAAATTGACATTTGATTGACCCAACATTAAACTCATTCATCAACAAAGCATTTAGCAGATTTATTTGTGATGAAAATAAAATGTTGGTTTAGAACTTTGTCAGCTTGCTGTGTTAAAGTGGAGGATAAACTATATCAGGATAAGAAAGGACAGACAGGGAAAGTCATTCAGGACAAATCAATGAGCCTGAAAGAGAGCTACAAGGATAAAGAAAGAGACAGCATGAGTTCTAGCAAAGCCCAAGACCAGAGGATTAAAATTGGATACACTAAGAACAGCAGATTAGTGTTTTTAATGAAGCCAGCCATACATAAGGAGTTGGACAGAATGCGAAGGCACTGAAACAACTGGCTATGAAAAGAACATGTGGCTCTCATTTGCCCCTTAGAGACCAGAAAATGAGAGAGGAAAACAGCAGAGGAATAAAAGCAGTCTGAAAGAAATCCCATCTAGACATTGCTTGATGGGAAGGGAGCCCAGTCGACATGAAATAGTTACTATTTTGAGATTTCATGGTAGGAGGCCAAAGGTTATCCGATTTTATGTGAAAATAATTCTTTGAATTTTTTTTTTTAAATCCTTGGTCTAAATATGTTCATAGTGTTGTTGCTACGTTACTTTCCATGACATCTCATCATCCTATATTAGTTTGAGACTATGCAGGAGTAGTAGATGCAGTATAGTATCATCTCTTTATACTGTCTGACCTTTTCATCATGCGGCTCATATATCCTCTCATTCTAGGCATTGACTAAAAGGTATTATTGAATAATTACAGTCATAATGTAGACTCTCATATGTAATGCCACTTTAAACACATTATTTTTTTAAAATGTGTAAATGAGCTTTGTACACATTGTTGTATCTGACTGATAAAATCAATCACAATCTAATCTTATTCACTTTTAAAGGACACACCTAAAAAACCAAGTGCAGTGTTTGCTTTATTTATTATAAGACTGCTGCAGTGAAAAGTGATGACCTCTATCTCCTCTTCTTCTTTCTAGCTGTACTGTGAAGTGAGAGCCAAGCGAGAGGGCACCAGGCTGGACAGCGGGAGGCAGGACGATGACGATGTTGTGCATGGGCTCAGCCTGCGTTCCACCAGCACAGGTTCCAGTCTGCTCAGTGACAACTCCCACTCAGAGCCACTTAGCAGTAGCAGTCAATCAGAGCCTCACAGACGAGCATCATTACCTGGCTTTGGTCACAACAGAAACCTCAGCAGTGGTGGTTCTGGAGGCAGAGAGCGCCCACAACCCACCTGCTTCCAGGCAGACGACCTCTGTCAGTTTAATGTTGGTCGCTTTACTCAGAACGACCCTTCACAACCAGAGCTGGTGGATGAGTTTAGATCAAGAAGCATTTGGCAGCAAGACTCTGTTGATGACAGCAAGGAAGATGCGGATACAATGGAGCTGGCTGCTATTTTTCGTGGAACTCCTGGATGTGGAAGAAATGGGAATGAAAACGAGTGTTGTGTTGGTCCACAAGAAAGTTTGCTCTGGGCAGAGCTGAGTAATGGCAGTGACAAGAAGAAGAACACGACTGCTCTCAATGCTGTAAGTTATTTTAAACAGTTTCCATTTTGGTAAAAGCGATATATTTATATGCACCAGATACACATGAATGTGGTCCTCTTGCTTTCTTCTGCTGTCAGATGCTTTGTCTGATCATCAGTGTTCTTGTATTATCTCCAGTATACCTGCCTGTGTCATTCCTTCTTTCTTTGAGGAGACAATACAGCGTCCATTATGTCTCCTTGAATCTCTGTCTCTCCTTCTGTGTGTCTTAGGCGCTGAAGGAGATCGCTCGTGTGAGTGAGGAGCTTTGTAGCTACCAGGATGAGATCAGAAAGAAGAGCGGAGATAAGAGGTGAATAAATCCCACCGCTATTTTAACTTCCCAGCACCAGCATAGAACTATGATACTACATGTTGAGTCTTGATGTGGACACAATCTCAGGGTCTGTTTTAATGTGAATAATACATCATATTTTATTAAGATGTAAATAGATTTTATTTTGGAAATTATATGGACTAAATCTATGTTATTGTTCAATTCCCCTCAGGAATCGATCTGAATCCCTGTTTGTAACTGAGGAGAGTGAGATGCTGTTTGGTCATGATAAAAACCAACGGGAGGTGGATGAACCTCTCTGCGACCTCAGCCAGATTTACGATGACTTCCGGGCCTTGGAAAGAGAAAAGTGGATCACCTTGTCGCCAGATAACACCTGGCAGGCCGACAGAGTTCCGAGTGAGTGCTGGAGAACAAGTGCTGCGGATCCACACAGCTATAGAGACTCACAGACGAGCCCTGGAGACACCTCTGAGATAGATACAGCAGCTCCACCCATCCCACCTCGCTCCTCCTCCTGGAATCTGAGCAACCCAGCCCATCCAGACACAGAACTCCACATCCCAGAATCCCCCTCGACCACAGTGAAGAAGTGCCACAGCCCCTGTGCTCTAGTGGACAGAAAGTGCGGCAGCCCATCCATCGTCAGGAAGTTTGAGGCTATGCTTCAAGAAAACGAGGGGAAAGTTTTCATAGATGGTACATTAACATCCTGTCCTGTGCCTGAAAACTCTAACTGTAATATGGGCTGCTGCCACAGCCGCTGGTCCTGCGATGCGAGCAAGTTCAGTAACAGCAAGTTGTCTGCATATGGGACAGTACAGAAGAGCTTCTCTGAGGTGAACATACTGAGTGCTGGGAAAGACTCAGTTACCACCCCTGCTGTTGGTAACCTGAAAAACCCTGATGTGCAAATGTCTCCACTCGTCAAAGAATTACCTGTTGATTTGTTGATGTCTTCCCTGGAAACGACACCTGTCAGCCCCAACCTCCAGGGCTCTAGAAGAAACATAATGCTGGAACAAAAAACAGCTGAGTTCAACAGAACTTTGTTTCAAGCTGAGATGGGCCGTGGTGTAAAGGAACAAGACAGTTTTATTATAACAGATGCCTCCTCCTTGGTTTGCCAAGCAGCATCAACAGCATCAGATGAGGTTTCACCTTTCATGCAGACTGGATTTCAGCCACATTATACAGATTTCCCACCTGGCATTACAGGTGTCCATCCTGAAGTAACATTATCTCTCTCCACTCCAAGTTCAAATCCGAACCTTGAGTTCCAACCATGGCAGATGAGATGTGGTCTAGAAGGTCAAGAGGTCAGAATGAAGCAAGAAACACCTTCTGATCTTTCACAGGATCAGACTCATGTTGGACTCAGACACGCCAGCACAATAACCTCTCACAGTCCTCTCCACCATCCTGAAGTCAAGCACAAAGTTCAAACAGCAAGCAGTCCTTCCAGGAAAACACAACAAAGAGCAGCCACAGAGGCTCCCTTCTCTGAGACAGGCCAGAATGTGGAGGCTTCCAGCTCTAAGAATGGAGCAAAGCCTCAGCCAGCGAGAGTGGGCGTCTCCCTCCAGCAGACGCCTGTAGAGAACAAACAAAGACAGATGACACAGCCCGGGCAGCAGGAACAGCCAAGGCATGCGTCTGCACCTCCTTCCCAGTCTGACTCCTCCAGACAAGGGCCTCGAATGATGAACGACCATCCCTGGAAGCCCCTCACTCTGGCAGCGTATCCACGGCCTGAGGGATCCAGGTCCAATTACGGGGCAGTGGAAAGGATCCTGAAGAATTACGAGAGTGCAGCTCGGGCTCAACAAAGCCAGAGCCAACAAAACGAGATGGCTTCTGTTCCTAACCTCAGTGATGGGCAGGAGGAGAATGTCACTGAACTAGACATGCTGGACATGGACCCTCTGGCCTTACCCCCAACTCTGAGACACACACAGACTTCACACAGCTCACAGACACACACTACACATTCTCAGCTCAGCTGCCACACTGCCATGGGTGTGAAAGAGATACAGCTTATAGTGCAGGTGGGTAGAGTCTGAGATGTATTCTGTATTCACATTTCAACTTTTCCAATTTTCCACCTTCCTACAAAGAGAGTGTTGAATTTAGATACATTCTCCTGAAATTTGATTTTGTTTTGACTGAAATATAATAAAGCCAAACTCTCCTTTATATTTCCAAGATCATTTAAACCAGTGGAGCTGGCTGAACTTGCATATTTCTCTCTGTTCCAGTCCCCTGTGAAAAATACCAAGCAATTGCCGTGAACTGAGGACAGCTCCGCAGGGATTATTATTTATTTCTGGTGTGTTCTGAGAGACAGAAGCAGGCCAAGCCTCCATTATAATCTGGGCATCTGGGCCATGCCTTTTAGGCTTCTGACAAAAGGAACGATGTGCGATGTGGCATAGAAAGTTGAAACTTGGCAGGAGGTCTCACACCCTCACCAACTTGTCTTTTATCTTTCAGTCTTTCGTAATGGAAATGATTTCTGGCTTTTGTGTCGTGATTACAGAAATATTTGAAAGAAGCCAGCTGACTAAATGCCCTTGGCAGAGCATGTAAATAAGAGAGCTGGAGTGATTGCACTGCTTTAAAGTCATGCACATGTTTTTGTGGGAGCAATTATCAGGCCACTTTCTTCTGACCTCAAGAAAGGAATGTAATTCTCGTCACTTTGGTTCAGCCTCAATCGCTTTAAAATTAGATGATTCTAAAGTGCTGATAAAGTGACAGCAGGAATGTGGAAAGTGTTCCATTCGAGATGCTTTCCTCTTGACGCAATGGGATCTACCTGTGTGACCTTTCACATGAGCGTGCTGGATTTGTTAGTGTTCCTGTTTGAAATATGCCTGTTGTTTTCCCTGTAGGGTCAAGAAGACTACAGATGGAACACGTGACACAATGTAAAGTATCTGTATGTGTGAGTTTGCTTGTTGACAGGATGGTGTGATAATCCTAAATGTTAATTCATTTGTTTCTCCACAGGAAGATGAAGACTCGTGCGTGTCCTCTTCCTCCATTCAAAAGAATTTCTCGAGGCCAGCCCGCCCCGCCAACCGACGCCTCCCCTCCCGATGGGCCAGCCGCTCCCCCACTTCTTCGTCCTCCACCTCTCCGTCTCCGCCGTCCTGCCCCGTTCAGAAGCACACTTCCTCCTTCACGTACTCACATGCCTTTCACATAGAGACTGTCATCATATGATCTCCACCTCACTGTGTGACGCCTTCAGTGATAACCGCTGAGCTTTCTCTCTTCGTTGTCGATGCTGTACATATCAAACACAGACTGCTTCTCCACGCCTAAAGACTCAGAAGTGCTTTAGTTGTGAGTTCACTCACCTTTAGAATGTATGTGGCATCCAGCAGACGCCATAGTAACTGACCAAGGACGGCAAGTCAAGGATCTGAAGCAGCTTGAGTTAATCAGCAGTATTAACCCGCCAGGCATTAAGCAAATCCTCAGAGGATGAACAAAACATCACTTTCCAAAGGAACAGTCTCGTCCAATGCATCATTCAGTCACTCATGCCAACCATGTGAATGGATGTCCTATGCTCAGGTCTGGATTATAGCCTTGATCAGTGTAGCCTTGCAAGAGCCTTGCTTTACAAACAACAGACTCGTCATTACTCCTCCTGCTCTGTGTGAAGTATTTACGCCTTTAAAAGTGATGCTAGCTCACATTCAAATGATCTTTCAGCCAAATGAAATCCAGAATTAATATGTACTGCATTTTGTAGTTCATGTGCAACATGTATTGTGTGCTTTCTGCACAGAATATGATGTCACACACACAATATGCAGTGTCATATTGGTTTCAGAGATGAAGACAGTGGAGAGGACGTCCCCTGGCATCACTGAATAAAGCTGTGTTGGTTTTCTGCCTTCTTGAATATTACCCACAGTACATGTCTGGACTGTACCTTACCTGTGACTAAAACATTTGTTCTTTACGCTCATGACTCGCTTTACATTTTTCATGATTAAGCAAAAACATTTACTTGATATCAACAGATAGATTCAAATGTGAGTTCCTTTTTTATAACTTTGTACCAAAGGCTGGTTTCTTTATATATACATTTTCCTGATTTGAAAAATGAAATGCATTTTTATTTGTAATGGCATTATGATGGTTGTCAACCCATTGCTGATGATTTCCAATCAAAATGTATGTGAAACTTCATTCATGAGAGCCTGCTTTTGTGTATAAGTGATGATGCATATAAAAAAGTACTGAAAAGCCTTTTTTTCTACTTTTACTAATTCTGAATGGTCACATATCAGGACACTTGGCTGGGTAGTTTAGTTTTTTGGGTCAAAGTGGTGAATCATATCATGATGGTGATGCCTTTGCTGTTCTTTTTGTGTAATAAACATAAGAACGTAACCATTTCTCTTTTCTTTTTACACCAAATACTAATTATCTACATATGTATTAAACTCACTGGACAATATAGGAGGTCCGTCACTCTGTGCAGCTTCTTGTTTATCAAATAATTATACTTCTAAATTGTGTCTTGACAGCTTGAACTCATTTGTGAAGTGTGACAGTGAAAGCAGTACAACGTAAGACATTAGAACGTGTATAACTAATACAAATGTCTCTCTGTCTATGTATCGAACATATATCTCACAAAACATTCATCTAATTTGCTTCAGAAATATGTTTGGTATGATTTGGACCCACGATACATCCTACATTAATACAATTGGTATAATGAAGCTACCATTTTATGAAAGCATTGACTACAATATCTTCACTGTAGATAAACCAGGCAGGATGAAGTTTTGTCACATCACCCATTTACGAAAAGCTCCAGCACACAAAAAATTAAAAAAGGGACATTGTGCAAGTATTTGAGGAGGACTCACAAATGACAAGGAATCATCTTTAAGTAGCTCCAGAGCATTAACACAGCACGAGATATTATAAAATAAAGTTTCACAAGTTATGTAGCCCTGTAGGCAAACCCTTTCATCTTATTTCATCTTATGTTCCAGTCTTCTATATCCGATAAGCTCTAAAAATGTAGTTCACAAGCCACAAGCTGAAGCCAACGTTGCTACTGTGCAGTTTCCAGACCTCTTCAGTAATAATTTAATGAGATGTGAGCATCAATCAGACAGTGCACATAAATATTTCTGGGTGAAGACGAGTCCTAGGCGAACGTTCAACTCTCAAAGATGAAGCACCAGAAGTGAACGACTGTCTGGCTCCTTCAATCTCTGCGGCTGACACCATGATCTCCCTCCTCTTGAGTGATGAGTCCAGAGCTACGTGACAGCAACACGGGAACCATCCATCTCATCCATCATGTGGTGCTGTGAGTGTGTGTCTGTGCTTTTATGTTTGAGTAGAGTGTCTGTTTATCCCTCTATAAATGTTCAATGCATTCTTATACGTCATTTTAATTCATAACTCTGTTTACAATATCTCCATTATTTTGTAGCTTTACAGCATAAATAATCAGTTTTGTATGTATACATACACACAACTCATGTTCACCTATATAAACATACACACACTCATATTCACACTATCAGCCATACACACCCTTGGCCCTGAGGGGCACAGACACCTAACCTCTCACCCTGAAACCTGGCACCCTGGGCTGACTGAAATAACAGGTGCGACAATGTTATGGTGCCAGAAATCCTACCCCAGCGCTGATATAAATATAAATATTGTCATCCTCTCCTGATGCTGTTCCTAGTTCCCTGTTGGCTGTATCACCCTGTTTTCCTGCGTCCAGGTTGGACAGGAGTGTCTCGGTGCTGAGTTCAGGCCTGGGGGTTACCAGATGCTGAAATCCTTATATAACCGGTACTGACTGATTTAATTCCAGAGCAGCTTAAAACACAGTGACACTGGAAAGAACTAATGGAACAATCTGTGTTTCATCCTTCAAGCACGTAGTTGCTGCAGTGACTTAACAAATAAAATGTCAACAAGTGGAGACACAGCAGCTTTTCAATGTCCGGTCTGTTCTATGCCAATAATCATCATGCACTGACAAAAACTAAGAATTGTTTGTTTTGTCAATTTATCAAAAATGACCTCAATTGGTTACAGACAATGAATTAAGTTTTTTCAATTTAAAGTTAGCGTTTCGTGTTAATATAACTCGTTAACTTTAAATTTTATTTGAACCAAATTAATTTGCCTGTTACCAATTAAAGTCATTTTTAGATTTGGTTCTGCGGTTTTCTTTTTTCAGAGTGTAATCAGGCCTTACCCTGTTTGTGATGTTAATATTACTGATTATTGAGATGATAAAATTGTGTTAAAAAGGATTTACATTTTTCCTGGAATGATGTGCAATACATTTTTAGGTAACCACAGTTTTCCTATAAATGTGAACCTTCATCGTGTCATGTGACTAATCAGTGTGCCACATAAACAGCTTCTTTCCACTGACGATTAATAAATTCCACCTCCACACAGACACCTAACACCCACTGGCCTTGCACACAGTTTGATCTGATAAGACTTGATGTGTCTGGACCAAAGCAGGTCGTCTCTTAGTCTCCACCCTCTCAGAGTCTTGAGTAAACAACCTTGAGATCGACTTTCTCTCACAACACACAGTGGAGGAATTCTAATTAGCAGTTGTGCACTTTTGGTTGTTGACTGGTGTCAAGGCTACAGTTCATTTAGTCTAGTGGCTTCCTGTATATCTGTGGCCTTGCTTGTTTTTGATACAAACACTGTGAAGCCAGACTTCATGGAAAGGCTTGACTGGCCTTATGTCTGGATATTAGGTTTATCTTTGCAGAATGTCTGTTTTTATCTAATAAGGATTAGATCCATTGCGAGCAATATAATTTGATGACAAAAAAAACACTTTCGGTGCAGGGTAATGCTTTTGCTGTTCAGGGATGGTGTCAAGTAGAAAATACACATTAGGCCAAAATATATGGATGCATTTTGTCTTCCAATGATCTGTGCATTTTGTTGTTACAGTAAGTGCTGTGGTTATTGTCCCTCCAGTGTCTTGTCACCGTCTGTCCTCCAGCTCCACTGTCTTCTGTCGAATACTCCTCACAGGAAACATGGAGGCCCCTTAGAGACTCTGGCACCTGCCAACCTGCCTTGAAATAGACCCTTACTGGCACTTCCCTGATCGCTGATCTGTGTGTGTGTTTGTGTTACCTTTTCCCACAGAAATACTGACCTTGTCAGGTCAGGTCCTACTGAAGAAAAACATCATTTCTGAAGTCCTTGTTGAGGTTAAGTGTGTGTGTGTGTGTGTGTGTGTGTGTGTGTGCATGCGTGCATGTGTTTTCTTATCTCTGTGAGTTGGTCCAGAGCCATGCTGACTGCAGTGAATTCCCTGACTTCCTGTGGAGCCCCAGACAGCTGCATATTGATCGGTGCGCTGATGCATCACTTTAGAGGCCACAAGCGGTGCACACACAACCACACAATGAAACAACGCACACACACACACACACACACACACACACACACACATACACAATACATGCAAAAGCATTTGTGCCTGCATATAGACAAATGTGTGTTAAATGTGGAACTCTCTCTCTCTCTCTCTCTCTCTCTCTCTCTCACTCCCTCTCTCTCTCTCTCTCTCTCTCTCTCTCTCTCTCTCTCTGTCTCTGCCATTATCCAGCTTGTAATTGCAGACAGACTTCCATTATCAGCTGGAGTCTGCGGCTGCATCACTGATATCCGGATAATAAAACAACATGGCCGACTTTAATCAAAATGAGCTGAGCAGAGGATGAATGAATGTGGAGCAGACAAAGTCACAGTGTTTCAAAAGCAAAGGAGACATTCTGGATAAGCTACTGGCCCACACACACACACACACACACACACACACACACACACACACACACACACACCTATGCCTCAGTGACCATTACCCACACACACTGTGGGGGACCATGCATGCAAATTCCACTGAGGCACCGCGTCCTCCAGGTGCTGCTCTTCACAGAATGATATTTAAAGACAGGTTGCGGGCTGGCTGACCTCGCTGAATGTACTGTACGGAGCAGGGAGGAGAGTCAGTGTGTCTGGAATGCTCGCCCGGGAAGAGTCCCACCGACCTTTTTGCATTCCTTCCCCACTTTAAAATAGACCAGAGAGGTGTGGGCGTTAAAGCAGAGTTAACTCCACGGTCTTGGATGCAGTGTATACTGTATCCTCGTTGGTGACCTTTTATCTTTGTGGGATAGCTGTGAAGGAGTTTGGTTCCACTACAGCATCTATTTAGGGGAAGATGCACTTGATTTGAGTCGGATAACTAACCTAAGAATATGATTGCATTTTAATGGGAATGTAACTGAATATAATTGTGAAAAGTGTGCTTCCAAAGTATATTTAATTAATTAAATTAATCAGTCATGTTACCATTACAATAACAGTATGTATGCACAATCACTTACACAAATCTCACTTTTAATTCACTACAGCTCTGGAATCCGCTGTAACCCAAGTTAAACTGTATTTTTGGTTCCTGGGTTTGTTTTCGCTGAGATGTTCAGGCCTCTGAATTGCTGTGGAGAGGATGTGTGGATACAAGGGAAGGATTTAGGCTGCCAGTAGCCATAGATCAGACCACAGCACAGGAAGTGTCTCTGACTCCCACTATATTTGACACATTTTCGCTCCTTTTACTACACGTCTCCGGGTCTTTATATCGCCCTTTCACTCTGTTTATGTCTGTTTGTCTTACTGTCTTTACACCTTCATCTCTAAATCTCATGTATCCTTCTCGTACAGACAAAGAATTCACACTTGGTCCTGCCCCTCTTGGTGCAATATTACTTGTTTCTTGAAGGACTCTAGGAGTCCTCAAATATGAGCTAAGGATGTGTTTGATGGTAAATAATAATAATAAGTATTTATTTCTTATACAAATACACAAGACAAAACAATAACATTTCAAAAACAATGGTAGACAGGGTTTACATTTGACAGTTATTAGTGCAATTCATCTTTATCAGGATTTGTATACAATGATTTATATTTTCAATAATGAAATACAGGGCTGATGTCTTTATCTCTGAAACTTTTTTCTAAATATATGTTTTTTCACTGTTAAACCATAAGTAATCGTTTCTATAACCAATATTTCCTGTACTGTATGTAACCATTGTCTAAGTCTGTTGTGTCAAGCTGTGTTCTAGTGACCTTCCTCCCAGCTGTGAGTAGAATTTTGCCCAAACACTTATCTTCCTCAGCCACCGCATGAGTTATTACTATTATTGCTTATAACTCAGGGGTATACAAACATAATACAAGACCCGAGATCAGACTGCTGTTTGACAAAATGTTGGCACAGCGTTGATCTTGACTTAAATCCAGCAACCACATGGGAGTATTAAAACTAAATCAAATTAAAAAAACCTGCTGTTTTTGTGTTTTACGTTAATAAAAGACACTGTACAATATTAAAACATGCTTGTTACCTCAGCTGATTCAGTTTGGTGTAACCGTACTGTGCTGTTATGTAAAGCCTCTTGTCAATACTACTGAATAAGGAGATGTGAGTGGAGGCAGATTCTCAGTAAGCTGTGTTTACAGAGCTGTGACGGACGCAGAGCAGATCTCTCCGTGCATCGACCTGAGATGAATGATACTGAATGAAAACCTCTGTACTGTAAAATATGGCCTACAAGAGATAAATAAGAATTATCTTAATATAATTACTGGACACTTTGGTGAGTGGGATGAAACCATAGACTGAGGGTCAAATGAGAGAATTGCTGTGTAGCGCCCTCTTGTGGAGAAGTTGAAGAACTCCATGTTGTCATATCTCTGGCTTCACGGAGCTCTAGTTTCCAGGAGGACGCATTTCCGTGTAACACCACACGTCTCCCATGAACTCCATGCCCATGAAGGTTAGTTCCGGCTTGTTGTTGATATCGTGTTGTGTGATCGTTACTTTAGTGGTATTTTAATAACACATTCATGTGTGTAGTAAAAGTCTGTGCACGTGATGTCATTTGCTTTTTGCGCATGTGTGAGACTGGTTTGGCTCAATGTGTCACTGGTTTCGACATGGAGACAAGATGTTGGATGTATACTGTTAAAGTAAACATGTCGCAGACTGGGCCCGCACTGTGAAGTAGGATCTGTGGTTAGCGAGATAACTTCAGGTTTACTTCCGGCTTCACTTCACTGGGTCACTTGTTCAGGAAGTAAATCACCATGGTAACTCATGCTGCACCTCGGAAGCATCCCCTGACATTAGCTCCACCACTGACTCAGATCCCAGGACACCAGCCATCGTTCTCCAGGATCCAGACAGAGACAGAAGAGTTTACTGTGAAAGCAGGAACAATACAAAGAAGCAGTTATCGTTAAAGATGGTGTGTCCATTTGTAACCTGTGATTCTAACAAACTGTGGTTATCACAAAAACGCCACAGCCTCACTGAACAAAGGTTATTTGATCCTGACAGAATTCCTGACTCACTGCTCAGAACAACACGGCTGACGATGAGTAGAAACAAAAACTAGTCAAGGTGACTCAAAGGGCTGAAAAAGACCTTTCACCTACTTCTGGTGTGCTTAAACTGCTCTCAAGGCCACAAATGAGGTTGTCAGACATGACATTAGATCAAAAAGAAGAGGAACTTGTTAGCTTCGCATACATGTCACTATGAAACCTCTCAGAGCGAGACGTTTCCAGTTTCACCTCTCCATTGGATGTTATGTTAATATTGAGAAAAAGCTTCAGGAAGGAGAACTGTCAAACTTCTCTAACTCACCTCCACGGTGCCATTTCTTAACTGTATCCAATAAAAAATACATCTGTGTCTTTGGCAAAGTCTTGGGATTCTCACAGTGTTTTTATTTCAAAGAGAGCACTTATAGTTTTTGAATTATCGCAAGTTGTTCGAGGACTGCGCTACAGCATAGATCTGTCTCTTCCCCATTGGGTCTAATGTTAATATTGAGAGGAAATGTCTGGAAGGAGCCACACTTTAAACTCCCACGGTCCCATTTTTGGACTCTAACCAATAAAAAATATATCTGTACGTTCGGCAAAGTCTTGGGATTCTCACAGTGTTTTTATTTCACTTATAGTTATAGTTTTTGAACTGTTGAATAGTTCCCATGATTGGAAACGAACTCTGTCATGGTCATTTCAGCATATTAAAGTGTGATTGTATTGTAGGTTCGTGTGAATGTAACAGCAACTCTCTAAATGTCAGTGTGTAATGTTGCTCACTGAGAAGTCAAATAAACTTTCTCTCATGTGGAAGTCAAAGCTCCTCTCCTCCACTTTATTTATTTACTGTGGCCTCTTTAAACCTTCTCCTTCATTAGCTGTTAAGAAGCACACTTTGTATGTTCATCCTGAGTTAAAGTCCGAAACACCCACACTGCTGTTTTTAATTCTATAACTAATATCGTCAGACCCTTTCCTGCTATGAGAATATCTGTCTCCATTCTCATAAAGGTCATGTGCATTCATTTGATTATTTTGATTTTCATTGTACAACATAGTTAAAGAATCAGGAACCTTGCTCCTTGTTGTCAAACTTTGTTTCCACTTGTATATATGTACCCCCACCCTTTTTTTATGAAGTGATATGTGTGAGGTAATTTCTCTCCCACTTTTTCCACATGTTCCCAGGATGGCTCTCTGGGCACTGAGGCAACAACTTCTGAGAAGCAGCAGTAGCTGTGGAGCCTGGTGCAGGTAAATGAGTCTCACCAGTAGAGTTAATCACCACGCTGGGGGCAGTAAATGAAGTAATACAGGAACACAGAGTTGAAAACACAGAGACATCAGAGACAAGTCTAATGAACAACGTGTACTTATTTTGCAGTGCTGACACTGAGCATGGTGATCAATAGAATGAATTAATACTTTGATTCTGTTTCACAGCAAATTTGTGTTAGAATCAGGAATAACTCATTAACATGTGTTGGACGTTTGTGCAAATGGCTTTGATCATACCTCCTTCAGGCTCATGTATGCTTTCATGGTATTCTTGTTAATTCCTGTTTGTGAGCATTAACTTTGAGAACATGCCAACATGTCTGATTCCCATTAGGAAGTTAATGCCATTTCTTTACACCACAATTATTCTTTGAAGTAAACCTCTGATCATATAAGTAACAACATTAAAGCAATTTGTATTGAGCAGCAGCGCCCTCTGCAGCAACATGTGGTAATTATTTCTGTTGGACTATCAATGTGTTGACCAGGGCTCTGACTGCATCGTCCCCCTCACTGGACTGAACGGTGGATCTTATGATCCCTGGCTTCCTGAAGTAGAAGCTCTGCTGCTGTAACGAATACACCAAACTCTGTTCAGAATTCTTG
Source organism: Paralichthys olivaceus (assembly GCF_024713975.1). NCBI lineage: Eukaryota > Metazoa > Chordata > Actinopteri > Pleuronectiformes > Paralichthyidae > Paralichthys > Paralichthys olivaceus. The sequence goes on from NC_091105.1 coordinate 17,091,295, forward strand.
ATATTTTATGTTTCCTCACTGAGTACCGGAGTTAAACTCTGGTTATTTAAAGTCTTCTCAGTCTTTTTAAAAGTTCTGTTATTCAGAAAACTTTTGAATTTGCTGGACTTGATTCTGTCACCTATCAATCAGTTACACACTTCTCACAGATTGCACTGTACACACTGTTATTCCTTTAAGGTTACTGCAGAGGCAGAGCAGTGGATGTGTTTACTCCAACATCCACGGCTACGACCAGCTGGAGATCGGAGAGAAGCTCCGGGCTTTTCCTGGTGGCTCCATCGATCTGCTCAAACAGGACTCTGGTGTAGCCGTGCTGACCATCAACCACCCAACCCGCATGAACGCCCTGTCTGGTGAGGAGTGTGGATTTGGCATTCTGGTAAATTACAGTGCATCCCGGTTTGTTGCCTTGCTTACACAGAGCTCTGGCTTCCTCCCCTCAGGCAGTATGATGGTGGAGTTGGAGGAACAAGTGAGCCAGCTGGAGAACTGGACAGATGGAAAAGGCCTCATTGTCCAGGGTGCTGCTGGAACTTTCTGCTCCGGATCAGACCTCAGTGCTGTCAGAGCCATTTCTAACCCACAGGTAGGAAAGTAAAAGAAATACCACACAGCAACTCTCCTCCTGCATGATGTATGCCACAGTCCTATCTTACTAGACCATATCTCAAATTTGATGATGATCACTGGATGTGACATTTTAATAAATAATATTATTAATACATAATATTTTTATAGCACTTTTAACAATGCTCACAGACACTTTACAGGATAAATATTGCCCCAGTATATGAACAGTTAGTATTTTACTGATATATTATTCATATATAGAATAAGTCATTGTGTATTGTTATTGTATATACTACCACTGTTTCGATATCATTTCAGGGTTGTCTTAAAAAGTCTAACATATCTAAAATGTATTTATCTGAATCTTGGGACTTAAGATGTCTTTAATACATTAATATAATTACGTACTAGATCTTAATAACTTTTAGGTCGGTCTTAAATATGTTAACGTTCATTTAAAGCTTCTTCTATTGTGCTTTACTTTTTTTTTTTCTTCAAGAGAAATGTTGTTGCCTGTTATGTCTCTGTGTGTTGTAGTTACAAAGTAGTCCAACATGGAACTTATTACTGATTGTCTACAAACACTGAAATGAACTCAGTACACTCAGTTTGGCTGTAGGAAAGACTATGGATACCAGCTGTCTGTGCTTTGAGAGATAACCTGACTTTTCTTGGGTTTTCTTGAATTATGGCAAAGTACAAATAATTGTGGGACTTAAATTTTATTCATTATCATCTCATCTCTTGTCTTCTCTTTTTTATTGTGAATTTCTTCTATGGAGTCCATCTTATCTATTCTTATCTCATATCATCTCATGTTTGACGAGTCTCGGCCTGAAGTCATCCACGTACCAGTATATATGTATACATAACAGTCTCCATGTTATACATGGCAACTAAATCCTTATTTGGTGCATGCTCTTACTCATTTGTGCAGTGTTCGCTTCAGCACATAGCTGTGTCAACCTGCATCCGACCTGTTCCCCCCGACATACGGGGGTGCAGGGGCCTGTCCAATGCTGCTTGCAGGTTTAATCTTATCTTTTGTCTCGTAGGATGGGATAAAGATGTGTATGTTCATGCAGAATGCTCTTACAAGGCTGCTCAGGTAAAGGCTCTTGTTTTCCTCTGGTGTACTGGTCTAATTAATTTATATACATGACACCAAAAGCAGCAGCAACCAGTGTGGAGTTTATCTGTTGTGTAATATGCAGCTCAGTATGGTGACAGAATAGTTTTCTCAGCACAGGCTGCCTCTGATCACTGTTGCTCTGGTGGAGGGGAGAGCGCTGGGAGGAGGCGCAGAGTTCACCACTGCCTGTGATTTCAGGTAATGATCTTTATACAAGTGGATAAAAAACACTATTAAATGTGTTTTACTCTAAACTTTACATCCAAAGATTGAAAATAACTTGAATTCATTTATATGTAATCACTCAAGATTAATGGCCTCCGGCAGCGTCATCCAGTTTGTCCATAAACACATGGGACTGGTCCCGGGCTGGGGCGGCGCCGCACGACTTGTCCACATTGTTGGAAGCCAGAATGCACTAAAGCTGCTTGGTGGTGCTCTGAAAGTGGACCCGGAACTTGGATTGCAGATTGGACTGGCAGATGGAGTCCTGGAGGACCCCCGGGCAGAGGAGGGGGCAGGGACTCCCCTCCAGCAGGCAGAGAAGTGGCTCAGTAGTTATGTAAAAGGACCTGCTGCTGTGATTCAGGCTGTGAAGAAGGTGGTGTTGTCAGGGAGAGAGCTCCCTCTGTCTGAGGCTCTGAGGACTGAGAAGGACGTATTTGGGACAGTGTGGGGGGGTCCGGCAAACCTGCAGGCGCTGGCCAGCAAATCCAAACACAAATGAATTGGTCAAAGTGTTTCCTCTGTATATTTACAGCATCTCAGAAGAGCAGACATTCTTGATGAATCCCGGACGTCACGGAGCTACCTGCTACAGCATCTCTGGAGAGAGACTGAATTGACATGACTGAGCTGAGTGTGCTATGTGAAGGTAGAAACAGATAATAATGATTTGTGGAAAAAGGAAAATAAACATTAAAAAAATTAAATTACATTCGGTACTACCTCTGTTGTTGGTGGGACAGCTTATTATGAATTGATAAGTGCATGAGCTGAGAAATGAGTATTCAAATCTTGTTTCTTTGATTCTGCATAGACTGATAAGGACTTATTTTGTTTAGATTTGACCCCTAAATAAACATATTTCCACAGAATATGCTGAATCCTTTCATGGCTGTAGTGTAATATAGCGTAGTGTATTTTTTTGTTATGGATGAAAAGAAGGACCTACAGTGAAGGACATTCCCCGTCTTCTAAATCCTGTCTGTCCCCATCAGTCGAGCTGTCTTACCTCCAGTCCCGCTGAGAAATATGATCCTGCGATGATTATATCACGCCAGGCGGAGCCGGACTGAAGCAGAAAGAGAGCAGCAGCAGCAGCAGCAGCGGATAGATACTGTAGATACTGATGAAGCATAACAAGCATGAGGCAGCAGCTTCTTTCTGCAGGATGAAGAGTCATACTGCTGCACTTATGTCCACTTTATCTCAAGTTTTATATGTTGGTTCAGCAGTTCCTCTGTGCCCACGAGTCATCCCCACTGTGCTTGTTTCTCTTCTAAAGGGAGATTCTCAGCTGTAGGGAGGAACATTACTCAGAAGATTGTCTGCACAGTGGCTCTCATCTATTCTTTGACAAATGCTAAAACACAGGGCATAATAAAAACGTTATTCTTTATAAAGTATAGCAATAATGTGTAGGTTATTTTCCATTACAGCAAATGAGGCACTGCAGAAGCACTAACGTGCACAAATGGAGTTGACAAGAACAGGACAGGGCCTTTACATCCTGTTCCCCCTCCAGAGGTCATGTTTCCAGCTGGAGAGCTAATGGCTGCTGTGGTCTGAATACTAAACCCGCACAAGGTGAGTGAGGGGGAGGCAAGAACTGGCACCATTAAGGATTTAAAACTCATAGTCTCCAACAAACAAAGAAGAAGCTGTGAAGGCTTCTTCCCGCGTCACGTTATTTTCCTCATGTATTTCTTTCTTAGCAAAAGCAAGGTCTTTTTGTCCATGTGTCATGTGCCTAATCAAGTGCTTTGTTATTTGATAAATAGATGTACTTTATTGATCCCAATTTGTATATAAATACAATAAATAATTGTATTTATATATGATATACTTCACTCCCTCATCCAGTGGTTAGACTGAGTTGTTCCAATTGAGAATCATTACAGAGAAAAATGTAGAAGTCCGGCCTATGTAACACTTAAAACGGATATATTCTTAAATAAACTAAACTGACATGCAGCTTTTCACACGGTAAGAAAACAAAAAAACAAAGAGCAAAATCTTTTTAGGATGATGAAATGACACAATTTATTCTTAAATTACAAACCAGGTAACAAAAAAAAAGAGTTGCCAAGCAAAAAAACTGTTACACAAACTTTATTTCTCAGGGTGGAAAGTCTAAAAGCTGATGATGTAAGCAAGTAAGAAATATGAAAATAACATAACTTGAAATTTCTGCCGGACGGCCAAGAGCATGTTTTTGTTTTCCTAAATGCCTCTGACGTCATATGTTAAAGGATTAACCATCCAACGGAAAAGAACATTTTAAAACATTTACTAAAACTGAATCCAAAAAATTTCAATTTGCAACATCCTGTTGACCAATAGTGTTTAAATAACTCTCTCTTCAAACACGCACAAATCACCAAACTTTAGAAACACCAATTGAGAATACTTTTAGTCAGGGACCATGAGAATACTAATGAGGATCAGAGCTTCATAAAGAAAAACACTGATAATTCACACTGAAATGCCAATTACTTAAAACTGGGGAAAGTTAAAAAAAAAAAAAGTATGATATTATGCACATTCAATTAAAACGGGTCATCATCTTTACAGATTTTAGACTTTCACAAAACTGCAGATGAACTGACATTGAGGATGAACCCGGGGCAGCCAGCCATACATTATCTCTGTGACTTACATGATGTGTGACATTTAAGTACTTATGTAGCTTAAGAGCATCATCAAGTACTTCTGTTTCCTTTCTTCAACCATCAAACCACAATCTGCTCTGAAATGATAAACTTTGTTAACAGTTGAGAACTTCGAGGAACATACTTCATAATTAGTTAAATCTGGAGTAAGGAAGTTATTTAGGCAGAGGTTGGAAACAATTCATCAGGGATTAACTTCTTTCGGAGACTAGTCAGATGACCTTGAGCTCCAACAAGCCTGTTCCTGCGTGCTACGTTAGCGGAGAGAGTTAAAAGTGTAGATGATTAGGATGCAGCCGTTCACGACAATGCAAAATGACACAGCTCCATTATCATAAGTAACATCCCCATTTATACCTTCTTTCACTGCACGTCACAGATCAGGGTGGGACTTTCACAAGCCTTCTGGGTGTTAGATCATATATTTAACCACAACACTATCGAGTTTGTTGCATTACTTTAATCTTTATACCTCCACTTGTATGGGATGTAAGATGGACCTGATATGCCTACATCCAAATGGTTTAAAGTGAGCAGCCTGAGTGATGGCAGCTGAACACCCCAGTAAGTCTGTTACACCTACGTTTGGTTCAAAACAACATGCTGTCTTCATCTGCATGTTTACCAAGCTGTAGCTCGTCTCAGTACAATGATCAGTGCTTGAAAGTGAAACCCAACATTGCTTCTACTGGCTGGGTAAACATGAGATGAGATTTACAAACAACTCATACAGATGCATTCAGATCTTTGTGAGCCAAAATGTTTGCCTGCTAAAATGGTGTTGTTTACCTAAAAACATGATCTTGTTTGTTTTTGAGAGAGTACATTTTTCTGTGCCCAGTAATCACCCACATCCAATCTGTGACTTAGTGAAGGATGACATAAAGCCAGGAATAAATTAGTGGAATGGAACAGTTACAGTGAAGACTTCACACTTCAGTCACTGTACACTGGCCATCAGGCATTCTGGACCTTCCATTGCTACCTGACGAGAGAGAGGAAGACTCTGCGCCAGGAAGGGCTCTGTCCTCTGGATTCAGTCTTTGCCTCTGCGGCCTGTCCTCCCAGGGCTCTGCACGCTCTCCATCTCCCCCTTCCTCTTCTTCATCCTCCTCCTCCTCTTCCTCATCATCGCTCCAGTCTCCGGAGCCAGACTCGTCCACAGATGTGTGAGGATCAGAGGACCTGGAGGGTGAGGCCTCCTCCTCCTCATCTTCCTCCTCTCCTTCCCCAGGCTCAGACCGCTCATGAGAGGGTGTGGGCCTGGGACTGATTTGCAGCTGGGAGAGGGCATCCTCCAGAGAGGGGCTGGTGCTGGTACCAGGCTGACCTCCAAGGGAGGTGGGAGGTCTGGCTGGCGGGGCAGTTAAAGTAGAGGAGATAACTGTAACCGGCTGTTGTACACCTGCTACTGTGGTATCAGCCCCATCAGCAGAGTTTTCTCGACCTGCTGCCCCAATAGCTCCTGTAACACCTTCAGTGTCCAAACGCAGTCCAGCCACACCCTTCTTTGGGATATCCAAAACGTCCCTTTTCATCTTCCGTCTACGACCATGCTCATTGCGCCTGTACTGCACCATGTTCTCCAAGTCAGCTACATACAAAAAACCAGCAATTAGCATTTCAGCTGTTTTCTTGCCCTTGGAGAAAGCGTCCTCCAGCTCACGGCTGGTTCGCTCGTCATACTGCCACCAACCGTTACGGCCCTCATAATACCAGGCATGATCGCTCGCTGTGCCACCTCGACCTCCCGCCGATGCTTTCAGCTCCTCAGGAGAGAGCAGTGTAGGCCGTTCCAGGAAGTCATCAGGTACTTCCTGTCTGCAGAGCGCACAGCGTTTGCTCTGCCAGGATGCTCCCTTCACACACAGGAAACAGAAGACGTGATGGCATGGCAGCTGGACTGGGTGGACGCAGCTCTGCAGACAGATGGCACACTCTGGTACAGGAAGGGCTGGGGATGAAGTGCTGGAACCAGAGCATGAGGAATCTGCGCTGTTACCGCTTCCACCACCACTGTTGCTGCCTTTCTTACTGGATGGAAGCGAGCTCACAGAGTGGTCTACCTCCCCACAGCTAGCCATCCTTAGCAAGTACTGAGGAAAGGGAACAATTGTACATAATGGTTATTGTGGGAATGTTTGAACTATTATCATTTTTTAAATCAGCATTATTCTTAAAATAATAATAAACAAAATACTTTTTAAGATTATCATTATTATTGTGGTGGTAGTTTTGTTGTGACCTTTAAAAAGGCACTGTCTTAACTCTACACTTTACATTCATTCTTATACTTGAAAAGGTAAGATCCTAGCTTAGCAAGATATTATACCTCACCAATTGAATCCCAGGATCTTGAGTTACTGTTTATGCCGCTGCTTGTGCCTGCTGCTCTTGCTAGCATCGCTTTCACTCTGCTTTAACTCAACAACTATACCCAGTTTATGTCACATTCTTGTACTTACCTGCGAGGATCATAGTTTAGAGCCCCTGAATGAATTGCCTGAGGAAGAAAGACTGTCTGAAACTATAGCTTCATTTAAGTCTTGGCTACGTAATTTTTTTTCCGGATCACATATTCCTGAATTTATTTGGGTTCCAGGTTATTAACTGCCTTTTTTCTCTATTATTATTATTATTATAACAACTATTATTTCAGTACTTCTGTATTTTTTTTAAACTTCTATTTCTTTACTCTTCCTGCTGATGTTATGATCACATTTAATCTGTATGTAATTTAAGACAAACAAGGATGATGGTACTTGATACTTACTGAAAGTCGCCTTAGTGCTGATGTATCATTAGGAGCGCTAATGGGGAACCTTCAAACTCGACACTGTCAAAAGACAAGGTGAAAATACTGTTGTTTACATTCTGTGCTGAACAAAAGAACATCCGTGAAAGCACACATCCACTTATCCATTACATAAACATTAATGGCGAACAACCGATTTACATCATGTGACAGTTAGCACTTGAAGCCTGATGTTAAAACGGATTAGCTGCATGTTAGCAGTAACTGAATCTCAAGAAGGTATTCTAATGTGTGGAACAAAGGGCTGCTCTGTTTACTGACCACAGCTAACTGTAAGTTTGAGCTAACCCATCAGGCCTAATGACAGGGCTAGTGATGGACACAGCTAACGGTGTTCACACCACTGGTGACAGCAACTTGTTTAGCTAACGTTAGCTAGCTGCTAAAGAAAAACACAAAAACAAGGCGTTTGTCGTTAGCGTTACGAATACAGACCCCGGTCACGGAGCACAGAGGGTGGATTCTCCAGCACAATGAGACATGTTGTAGCTAACGCTAGCTAGGCTAAGGGGAAGCGCTCACTCCAGCAAATAGACGGGGTTCAAATGACGGCGCTAGCGTATTTTAGCATAACAGCGAGGGGGGGACGTCACAAACTGCGGACACGTACCGTGGAATTTCACCGAGCTGCTCTACAGCCGCACTCCGTGTGCCGGGGGCTACTCTCCGATGCTAATTCGCCCACTTCCACTGTTAGCTGGCTTTTGTTTTCCTCCGCGAGAAAAGGAGCTGGGATAAAGACGGCGACGACGTGACGCTGCGCAGTGACGCAGGTGTGACGTAAAACTCGTACGACCTTTATTTTCTACGCATGACAGTTCACGCGTCTTCCTGTTCGCTCGTGGCTAGAGGACGTTGGTGTCACAGAGGAGAGCAGCTCTCAGCACAGATTCCATTTTCGTCGAAGTCAGTAAAGCAGGAGCAGAAACAACATGTTTTCCCGCGCAGTGAGACCCGCCGTCGGCCTGGCCCGGAGCTTGTCCACCTCCTCCCAGAACAACGCCAAGGTGGCGGTGCTAGGAGCGTCGGGCGGAATAGGCCAGCCGCTGTCCCTGCTACTCAAGAACAGCCCACTGGTGAGCCAGCTCTCCCTCTTTGATATCGCCCACACACCCGGGGTGGCCGCCGACCTCAGCCACATCGAGACCCGGGCCCACGTAACCGGCCACATGGGTCCCGACCAGCTGGATGCTGCCCTGCAGGGCTGCGACGTCGTGGTGATCCCCGCCGGCGTGCCAAGGAAACCCGGCATGACCCGCGACGACCTTTTCAACACCAACGCCACCATCGTAGCCACCTTGGCCGACGCCTGCGCCCGTAACTGCCCCGAGGCCATGGTGTGCATCATCGCCAACCCCGTCAACTCCACCATCCCCATTACATCAGAGATCATGAAGAAGCATGGCGTCTACAACCCCAACAGAGTGTTTGGTGTCACCACCCTGGATATTGTCAGAGCCAACGCCTTCGTGGCAGAGCTTAAAGGCCTTGACCCGGCCCGCGTCAATGTTCCAGTCATTGGAGGTCACGCAGGAAAGACCATCATCCCCCTGATCTCCCAGTGCACACCCAAAGTAGAGTTCCCAGCTGATCAGCTGGCTGCCCTGACAGCCAGGATCCAGGAGGCTGGCACAGAGGTGGTGAAGGCCAAGGCTGGAGCCGGATCTGCCACACTCTCCATGGCCTACGCAGGTGCCCGCTTCACCTTCTCCGTCCTGGATGCCATGAATGGAAAGGAGGGTGTTGTGGAGTGCGCCTATGTCAGATCCGAGGAAACTGAGTGCAAGTACTTCTCCACACCTCTCCTCCTGGGGAAGAACGGCATTGAGAAGAACCTTGGACTGGGCAAGCTGTCCGCCTTCGAGGAGAAGCTGGTCGTCGACGCCATGGACGAGCTGAAGGGTTCAATCAAGAAGGGCGAGGAATTTGTGGCTAACATGAAGTGAAAAGGGGGCGTTTAGTCAGTGGAAAACAAACAGCAGCTGTGATTTGCACTGTCTTAACTTAAAATGGCATCTGGGTAAATCTCAAGATCTGTCACAGTGTTTCCTCTTCTTGTTTTAGCAGTAGGATCGTCACCTCGGTCCTCATTCATTGTATCATGTCCCTTACCTTTTCAAACATGACTTTGTTTTAGCAACTAAGGTTTGTGTACATACTGTACTGTGGCTTATCTATATTTTACAAATGTCAAACTTTCAACAAAATTCACTATATTTTCATGTACAGCCTGAAATAGTGGGGATGTCTGTGCTGAATGAACTGGGAGGAAATACTGTCACCATGCCTGCTGTGAGTAGATGTTACCGAGCAAAAATATTTACTCCACCAATAAAATGGTTTCGCTTTAAAGAAATTGATCCTTTATTTATTTATTTTTTTGTTACACACAAATAATTCTGCTTTACTGCATACATCTGAAACCATGCTCCTGAACAAACACTTCATGAAACAACTTAAACCAGATACAGTGATGATCCCTCATGCCTCGTGTAGAAACTGGTTAATTGACAAACATTCAAAGCACTGAAATAATTTGGGTTCAAATGTACAAAACTTTATTAAAGATGTAATTCAGATTAAGCATACACTAAAATGTATTAAATTTGAAAATATGTCCTACTGTAAGGTTTGACATGGTTACTTTTTTCTGTAAACATGAAGGGAGGGATTGTGGGTATTGTCTGATAAAAAGAACAGGTCACTTCAACTTTTTCACAACAGCATTGTTAATGATTCGCAATAGTTTATTGTAGGTGTGTGAAGGGAGAAAGTCATCAGCCTTTGGTTACTGTCATGGACAAAACAACATTTTTATTTACTGTTAACTTTTTATATCTTTTTAATTTGGCATCAATATTCGAGAGTTCAGTGACTCAGACAATTGTTTTGACAGGTGCGAAGATTATTTAACATCCAAATGAGGAGGTGGTCAGGTTAACATAGTCTGCGTGACAAAACAACCCAATACCAGAACTCAATATATGCATGTATGTATATACGGTATATATATGTGGAGATTTACCACCATACTGCATTTCTATCATTGTGTTGTATGTACAAAAAAGCATAAATAAAAGCAATTTACCTGAAACACTTCCTCAACCTAGGTCCTTAATTGTCCTTGTATAATTATAGACAGTATCTTGAATAATATATAGCTCTGTAAATGTGAGGACCAATTAACAGATGCACAAACTAAACTGTTAGTTTGTCTTCTCCTCCTCCACCCTGTCTGGATAACATGAATGTACTGTTTATACAGTATATATATATATATATATATATATATGCATTTGCAATACCTTATTTAAACACCTTCGTCATGTTGCTTCACTATGTTTAAATCATAAACCTATATTGATTCCAAGTGTAAATAGGCTGTGCAACTTCTTGCATTTTTGTCTATTTTATTTTAGCTGATGCACATAATTATGTTGGTTCACAACCTTTTAAAAGCATCGCTACTCACAATACACAGTACACACAAATGAGCCAAGATATTAAAACCTGTTTGGTCGTGCATTAACATGATATGGTGTTTCAGCTGAAATAAGATAAGCCAATACTGCAGTAATTTGATATCATGTCATCTAGGCAAGATGGAAGAAGAAAAAGATAAGAGAAAACAAAAAGTTTGTGCATCAGTCAACTAGTCACCACCCTCACAGACCTATTTTTTATTTGCAATAATAAACTGTATGCAATTATACAAAGACAAACATTTCAACCAGTAGCAATACTTCAAAAGTTGCCTAATTCTGCGGACCTGGCAACCCGTTTCCTTTAAATCAACAAGTAGGTGCTGCTTGAACTCAGCTTTACCCCAATATGGTTTTTAATCATATTCAGTTGGACTGAACAATATGTCTGTCAGATGAGAAAATGGATAACAGACGCAGGTACAAACCCATTATAGTTTTATTTGACATACAGGTGCTTTTTGGTTCCATGTCATGGAGCTTTACTGAGAGCAAAGATTCCATATACACAAAAAGAAAAACCAGTGGTAGATTAGATCACTTATCTGAATAAAACTAGCTTTTGTCCAAAACATACAAAACACATGTTAATGGTTTTCCGTTGCTCATACTCCTCAGGTTCTTCTGCATCTGTTGTTTGCAGTGATTATGAAGATATCACAAGATGGCAAGAGCAAACTGCACTTTTTTTGTATTTTTTTTCCCATACAAATCCAATGCACCAAATAAAATAAAGAGATCTAAAGAACAGGAACAATAATAATAAACAATTGTTATACATAATGTTGCAAAATCTACATTCAAAAACCAAGACGCGCAATGTTGTACCAAGGCCCCATTAAATAACCATATCAACAAGCACATAGTGTAACGTCTCTGTCCGTCTGTCTGCCAGCCCTCCACATGATCACAGACACTTCTCAGTCCCAGCAGCAGTCTCAGCAGTGTCTCCTGCACTTTTCATTAGAGAGTCCCTCGCAGTGGTGGAAGTGAAGGAGCAGAGGCTACAGGGTTAAAAAAAAAAAAAAGAAAGACCTTTTTTCTAAAGTCCAGAGTGGCCCAAGCCTTGTGGCTGAATGTGCCCCAGCCCGTTTGTGCACGAACAGTATTTTCAAATCATACAGGTAGCAGCAACACCCCTGCAGAGAGGGGGCGAGGTGGGCAAACGATGGGTGAGGGAGGGGGAGTTTTTGGAAGGATGAAGAATGGGAGGAGAACAAGAGGAAGGTGGGGAGGCATCAGAGCACTACTGTAAAAGGCCTTCTTTGGGGGAGATTGGTGTTGTGTCGTGGCCTCTGCGGTGCCTGTGCTCTGTTTTGTTCCTGTTATCAGAGTCTTCACGTTCACCTGGCTGTCTCTCCCTCTCTCGCTCCCTTTCTCTCTTCCTCTCTCGTCGCCCCTCGTTGTTCTCCTTATCTTTGCGATTTCTCCGTTCTCTTCGCTTGTTCTTCTTCCGGTCTCCTAGAAGATGGGAAAATGGCATAAATTATCATCATCATCATCTTAATCATCATATGATAATTTGTACCGCACTACTCACATTACACTCACACATAAATAACAAGAACAGTCATAAAAGAAAAAAACACCAAACCTGAAGAAATTTAAGCATGACCCCCCATCACAATAATAAGAAAACATAATGCAGTATGATAAAAGTATGTTTAAAGCTTTGATTCAAAGGAAGCTATTTTTAGGTTTTGTATTTTTTTAAACATAGGACAAGATGGAGAATATCACTTGTCTGTTTGAAGGTCTTCCACTCAAACTAAGTTACCAACTACCAGTAGTTAAAAAAGGAGGACGAATTCTCTTAATCGCTCTCCACTCTTTTCATTTGATATGAAAGCTGTGAAAAGATGCAGCAACAGAAAATGTCTAAAATAAATGTGTATATGTGAAAAACACCTGTAAAACATTACAGGCTGCAGTCCTCCTTTAAAGTGAGACATCGGTTATTGCAATGCTCTGGGTTCACCAGTAGATGTCAGTCTTTCGTCGCATACAATTGCCACATTGTCAGACTATCAGCTGTTGCAGCCCTCTCCCTGTGATGAGCAGCCCTTTGTCCAAAATAGCAAACCTTTAAATAACGCCCCCTCCCTTCCACTTTATCTGTTCTTGCTACACCATCTCATAAACAAAACCAAGAGTTTTGGAATGCTGAAGTTTTATCTCGACCAAAGCTACAGCTATTGACGATAATAACGAACCCCCCCCCCCCCCCCCCAGGGAGGCTGGATACAGGACCTGCAAGTGAAAGCAGAGGAGGCCCTTTCCTGTTGTTGTACTGCTGCTGTTCATGTGTGAGAGGAGCGGAGCAGCACGGCCTGCTTGGCTGCTTGGCTGGCCAGTCGGGGATTGTGAAACTGCTGAAGTAGGCAGTAGGCACAGACACAGGGAGAGAGCGAACGAGATCTCTCTCTGTTTCTCCTGTCAGCTTCATGTTTGGCCCCTATACTCCCATCATCTCCCTCCCATCTGCCCTCATGTCCAGGCTGATTGGACCAAGTGTAATCTACAAATTCTGAGCTAGCTAACTAAACTCTACCTGCCCAAGTTTTCATCATCTTTGAGAAATAATGAAAGATAGCGTGGACGGGAGGCGGACATACATGTGTATGGTAACATATGCACAAACACAGTGTTCACATGATAATTGTAAAAAAAAAATGAAGTGAACCGACAGTGAAAGCAACACATGGATGGATGAATGGATTGAAGGAGTAATCTGGTGCACTGACTCATTCAGGGTCTGCCCCGCGTCCTCTATAAACACAGGAAGTCCACTTCACTCTCATTGTTTTCACTATCCTGACACCATAACTATTTACAAGTTCAGTGGATTAGTCATACTGTAGCCCCCGTGCTTTTGTCGAGCCAGAGGAGAAACCTAATCCATGCCAGTGTTGAGATGATTAGCAGAGTGTTTATCAAACCAACCTGCAATCGGTTTGTTGGAACGGTTTCTGATGGGCATCTTTTTAAACTCTATGTTGAACAATGTCGTCAATACTTTGAGACCATGAAGTGAAGGAGTAGTTGGCTTTGGGGACAGAACATGAAAATCCTCACTTACATTGTGAACTGGAGCTTATGTTCATGGTGTAAAGGCTTCATTTGTATGTAAAAGTTTGAGAAAAGTCTTCTCTTCATTCCTAATGAAAAAATGGAACTATATGCTCTACTCAACAGTGAGGAAATCATCACTTATTCCTGTTTTGGCAGAGACAAGGATGCAAAAGCTGCATACATTCTTCTTAAAAAGTTCCAGCTGGTAATTCTGTTGTGAGTGTTTTGGGAAATCAATCTGTCTAGAACTTAATGTATCATTTACACATATGTCATGTACTGCATTCATTTAGTAAATACCCATTTTAGGACCTTACATTTGTCCAGTTTGCACCATAGACTGTATATAAAGATGAACATTTATTCTTTTCATGATGGTTAATGATTTAAAACCCGGAGGCCATTAGCTTAGCTTAGCACGATAACTTGACACACTGGGAAACAGCTAGCCTCTGTCCATGGTTTAAAAATTCAACTACCAACACAGACTTAGAAATTGTTTTTTTCAAATTTGTTGTCAAGCAATAGCTCAGAAGAATGTGACACAATAATGATGATATAATAGCAGTTATAAATCTCTAAGGTCCCTTAATAACCTGTCACTCTGATTATAGGATGTGAATCCATCTTTTCCCATTTGCATTACATGCTCCATCTGAGATATTGTTATTCGTACAAAGATGCTCTGAAAGATTTATTATGACCAATACAGTACAAATAAATTAAATTTGTGTCAAATTGTAATAAATTTGAATCCAATCAAAACATCAACTCTAACGTCTCTCAAGTTCTGTGAACACTGTGCCACATTCACTGCACTGGTTAGTATTTATCCTAAGTTAAAAACATTTCCTATAATCTCTAGTTAATGAGCAGGAATGTATGCAGAAATCTGTTATCCTTTTCATCCTGTGTTATTCCCCATAAACCCTGCCTGCAAACTTTAACAACCACTATAGAGTACACCCGCTGCATTGTCACTGGTTGTAATAATGTAAATTCAAGAAATCTGTTACAGCACATTCACAGAGGGCAGGACTCAGTTAACTCTACCGAGCACACACACACACACACACACACACACACACACACACACACACATACACACACACACACACACACACACACACACAGAGAGGGGCTTTACTGAATGTGACACTATGCAGTCAGTGACAGGGACGGTGAAACAAAGAGAGCAGCAGAAGAGAGAGAGAGTGTAAAATGAACAAAGTGAGAGGAGGAAACAGAGAGGGATCAAATTAGGGAGCAAAGGGGCACTGAGTGTAAGTGGAGGTGTGTGTTTGTGTATGTGTGGTTAGTGCCTCACTGGGTGTTTAATAGTGGCACATCCTCCATGGCAGGCGTTCTGTCGTCCGGGGAGCTTTTGGCGGGAGCCAGGCCGGGATTAAAGGCTATGGGCTGTCCCACAAGTGGAATGCCTGCAGCATGGCCGCCAGGATGTCAAGAGTGGGGTTGTGTATGTAACAATCCCCCATCAATCACTGGTTGGTGCTATAGCTTACTAACTGTAGGCTGCATTTCTTTGTGTGTGTGAGTGTGTGTGTGTGTGTGTGTGTGTGTGTGTGTGTGTGTGTGTGTGTGTGTGTGTGTGTGTGTGTGTGCGGAGGAGTTGAAGGGGCCTGAGGTTTGCAGAGGGCACATGCAGAGATAGAGAGGTGAACAGCAGGTCGATCAAAGGACAAATTAGCCAGTGTTAACATGAGAGTGATGGAGGTGGATGAGGATGTGTGTGTAAACATTCACAATCTCTGGCCGTTGATAACAGAGGAACAGAGCCAAGTTTTTTTCTGACTCGAAGCTTAACATGTGAGCATGTTTCCAACAGTTTTACCACTTTTCTGACATGATATCTGTAATTCAAAAACTAGGGCCGGGCAATTTGGTTGTCAAGTTAAAATGATTCAGTCGATATCGATATATGTCAAATTATCATTTCTTTTAAGTTTAAAGGGTGAGGGTTATGATTTTAAACTCTTCTTTATGAGCACTTGATAAACAGCAAAACATTGTACAAATCTGAGGTAGAACATTTGAACCAATGAAGTATTACACCTTCTCACCATGCTTGCACAATGCACTGGCATATTATCAATATTGACTTTTTGTTATATTGGTAGGAAAATGATGTTGCAATAATTATTGTTATTGTTTTATTGGCCAGCCCTTTTTAAAACATTCATTGGTTGTTTAATGAGGACCAAGCACAAGTTGTGATTTTGCTATTGTTCTGTATAACTGGAGCCTGTAAGAGCTGAGGGCTTGACGAACCAGTCATCTCATCAAACTGTCTGCAAGAAAGTAAAAACCCAAAATATTAGTTCTTCTTAAAGGAGAAGAAGGGGCTCTGGATTAGGATAGTCAAGCTTGTGCACACATATGGTGGAAACTTGATGAGAAAAAAAAGATATAAAGCAGACTGAAATTGATTTTTGATTTGTTTTACATGCACCTAAAATGTATTACTAACATATGGGATGCACTTAATATTTGTACTTAAAAGTTGCCTTTAAACCTCTTCACACTGAAGTTTTTTTTATATCTGAGACACAAGTTTATGGTTTAAGTCAAATCAAAACATGTGTGGCAGAGAGATCCCAAAAATGTTCCTTGTATATTCAAAGGTAGGAAAAATAGTGTTTATAAGATGGAGGCAGAAGGAGGAAGAGAAAAAAACACACGAAGGATCTTACAGAATCTTGGAGGTACTTTGGGTTAAGGATGAGGGAATTTAAAACTATTCCGAGCTGAAAAAAGATCTATGTATATCTGAATGAGAGGAGCAGAAACAGGAGACAAATGAGCAGAGACTCTGTAGTGCTCGTGTGGAGGAGTGAAGCGATTCAGCAAGTAGAAGGATGGGGAGAGGGAGAGGCTGGACCGAGGGGGAGAAGAAACCAGAGGGAGAAAGTGCAAAGAAGGAGGAAAAAGAAGAAGAGTAGGAGGATGTATCAGTGTCTGAGGGCTGCTGGAGGATTACCGGGGGCTCTCTGAGGTCGGACCACTGACCTCGTAGCGTGTGCGTAACGTAAACAGCAAGGAGAGGATGCACCGAGGCAGATAATTAGGCCTTATTCACCACGGATGCTGTTGGAGTGGGGAGCAACTTGGTAATCACATGTGGGAGGTGGCCAAAGTCAATGAGCGAGGGCTGTAGAGTATAAGACTGTACGCAACCTTTCTTTCTTTTTTATTTCTCTCTTTCTTTCTTTATCTCTTTCTTGCTTTTGTTTTCGTTCTCTATCTCTTTCTTTCCATATTTGTGTAACCCCCACTCTTCACCACATTCTGGCTAAATCAACAGAGCCGTCGATTCCGCGCTAAAGTCTCACCCTCGGCCCAACTGACTGACTGGGAGCGCCAACCGGGAGCTTATATGGGGTCTGTGTTGTCTTTGGTGTGGTAGGAAGTGTGTGTGTGTGTGTGTGTGTGTATGTGTGTTTGTGTGTGTGTGTGTGTGTGTGTGTGTGTGTGTGTGAGGAATGGATCAGTAAAGAGATATAGATAGAAAGTGAGAGAGAAGGGGATAGCCAGCTTACCAGAGGGCACATTTCACAGTCTGTCTTACAAGTCAGGTCAACCCAGTTAACTCGTTTCACAAATTACCACCAACACCAACAGTTGTGTAGTTATTTTAGTGGAACAAAGAGTCTGTGTGTGTGCGTGTGTGTGTGTATGTGTGTAAGTGTGCGTGTGCTTAATTTGGTGTGTGCAAGTGAGTGTGCAAGTGTGAAATTGTGCATTTGTCTGACTTGTTTGAAATGGAGAGAGTGTATCAGTATCTTGATTTGATGCATGTGTTGGTTTGTGTGTGTGTGTGTGTGTGCGTGCGTGAGTGTGCAAGTTAGTGTGTGTGTTGGCAGCTGTGGGGATAAACCAATACTGATCCCCTGGTCGCCGCGTGCCTCCCAGGGGGAGGATGTTGATGTTGAGCTGGCTGTTTCTGCTGCATCACACACACACACACACACACACACACATACACAGACAGACACGTACACATGCAAGGAATCACATACACACACACACACACACACACACACATACAGACACAGTGTTTGTTCTGTAAGTGTGAGGCCCCAGGGGGCTGGATCTCAGCCTCCTACCCTGTCTGCGATCTGTCATTTAACACTACAGAACCCAGGCTAAAAACAACCAGCCGTAGCCGCCAACCATCTCAGTAACCACACACATGCACTGCGCACATAACACAAAGTGATCATAAATGCTCTGCAGCACTGGCTTTTATAAAGAGACGTCTGAAAGCAGTTTTCACTCTATTCATTGGAAATGATCACGCTATTCCCTGTTTAATAGGAGCAGTGAAAGCGGTTTTACTGTTTAAAAATCTGAAGAGGTCTCATGGGAAAACACACAACAGACCCATTGCAACATCCCACATGTGTGTTCCCCCACTGTCCTCACTCTGACCACAATGACAATCCTCTGAGTAAACAGTCATAGTCCTGAGCGGAAGAACGACCAGCTCTGATTGTACAAGCTGAAGCGGCAAGGTCTGGAATTCATAGAGTAGATTGTGCCATGTGTCACAAATACAAAGTTGGCAGTGAGCACGATGGGTCAGCAGCAACTAGTGTAAGCAGCAGGCAGTGTAAAGTATGCTCCCATTTTGAAAATTCAGTTATGTTTTTTTTACATATTTGTTTTTGATGTTGGATCAGAAGGATCTTGACTCAGGGTCTGACACATACTGAAGCATAGAAATATTTCAACGCCACAGTGGCGCTAATGTTTTATTTACCTGGACACTTCCTTCTCTTGACAAGACACTCTTCGATTTCCGAGATCTCAGGGCAGGGATTACCGAAGGGTGATGGGTACTGGAGGACCTGCCGTGTGCGGGTCTCCTGGCCCCGCTTGAAGCCACAGGTTCTGCCGGACTTAGAGCAGGGGCTCCACTCGCTCCACTCACCCACTTCACAGTGCACTGCCCAGGAGAAAGTAGAGAAAGAGAAGTGAGGGTGGGAAGTTTGAAATGAGGTTTCTCTCTTTGCCGCCTGCAGGTACAAAAACTTGGCACAGGCTCCCACCAACAGAATAGGCATCTTTGATGGCTACATATTCTTGACTGACCTTGTGGCGTGCACTCCATGAGCTTGTCATTGGGCTCGTAGTCCTCTGGACAGACATGGTGGCACCTCCCACTGAGCTGGTACAGGCCTGGCCGACACTGTGTACATGTCTCGCTGTTCACACATGACTCACACTCTGCAGGGCACCCTGCAATAACAAAAGCACAGTTATGTGATTGTGATTATTGAGGTCAAATTCAACACAAAAACATTTTTCAGGCACTATTAAATATTAAGCTTCAATCCAAAGTATATTGTATACAGCCAATATCAGGATATAAAGAAGGTAAGCAGAGCTGAAAGGCAAATCCCATGTTTTAAATGTGATCTCTGGGCACTCACTTTGAACACACTCTCTCTGCGTGTCACTGCGGACCAGCCCCTCGGGGCAGTTCTCCTGGCACTTGCCCAGGTGAAGGTAGAATCCTGCTCGGCAGCGTGTGCAGAAGTTCTTGTTGAAGCAGGAGTCGCACTCCAACCTGCACTCTGACAGAGAAGCACAGACCCACCACCAGGGTTTATTTAAACCCAACAAGTTACCGTGCGTGTGTACTGCATGTTAAATGAACAGAGTGTCAGTGTATATGTGTGCGCATGTGTGTGAGTACAGAATATAGGTCACTGCAGGAAGATTCTTGCAGGGAGGCTGGTGATATATGATTTTTATGTGAAGCAACACTTGATTTGATTTAATGTCACTGAAAAGAATCACACCTACCAAGCTCACTACTCTCAGGTTTTCCAGTTACTGAGGACATACATGTGTATACATAATGCCTTACTTCACGAGCAGGTTTTGAACTGTTGCTTGAATAGAAGTGTACATATAATTTGTCAGTGTCCAGAGGCCAAGCTCATGCTTGTCTTGTGTTTGTAAAACACGGTGTTAAGAGGCCACGTTTACCTCCAGACAACTTTGAGATACTTTTCTGTGTGTGCTTGTTATGAGAGAGGATTATACTGAATTTATTGCTCATCCATTCAGAGGACAAGTGATTACATATTAGTCTAGCAGCTGATACCACCCCTTCAGACTCCTGTTCGTTTAAAACATAGGTATACATGCAACTCTAGCTTACTTGTGCAGGTGTTTCTCTCTGGCGAGCGTGTGCCATAAAACCCTGGAGGACAGGAAGTCATGCACACCCCGATCTGCTTCATCCCAATCCTCTCCAAGTGCATGAAGAAGCGCGGCTTGCAGGACAGGCAGCCATTGTAGTCAGAGCAGGTCAGACACCCACCCTGCTGGCACCCTGAGCTCACACCAGAGATCTCTGTAGACAGGAACATGAATTATTGAACACATGAAAACTAAAAAGTTACGACTTTTTACGGTATTTTAACTATGAAAGTAGAAATTGTTTAAATGCATAACTTGTTTAGATAATGCATAATATTGGCCCACAATGCCCCAGTTCAATGCCAACCACTTTGGAAGTGCTTGTACTATATGCTTGTAATACCAGCCTCCCACTTATTAAAAGCTCATAGCAGGAATTCCTCTTTTGTTGGTGCCAAGGTTGAACTCAGTCACCTCCTGGAAGCGTTTCTATAAAACATAAATCATTTGGCTCTTAAACATTTAAGATTGGAAATATGTATTCAGTGTCATCTTACTCTTTTTTCAGCCAGGGAAACCAATGCAGACCCAAGAGACCAATTTTACATCCTATACAATAAGTAAAATTTTTATTGGGTTGAACCAAGTTACTCTAGTTTTGCCACTAAAACTAATATGTATGTACTCGCAGCTTCAAATCTTTGGTCAACACTGGATTCTATCATATACAATAATATAATATTATAGTTTTATTAATGGCTTGATGATTTTTTTTTTGCTACATAAATCACAGGCTGACAACTTGATGAGGAAAGTTCAACCCATGTTTATCTATTTTAAACAACGTGGTTTCAGTGGAGTTGTCAGGTCAGACTGTTACTGCTCATGCTTTTCTACAATAGCGGCACCAACACCTCAGTGACTTGCATATCTGATTTTGGAAATATTTTTTCACCCCATCTGTTTGTTTGTTGGGTGGTTTGTATGTTTGTCTATTTGAAAGCATAATTACACAACAACAACTGAACAGATTTTCACAAAACCTGAATTTTGGTTTGGATGTGGATCACGGTTGTATAATTGATGGTTTTTGATGAAGAAAAACAGGCATATTTAGGGAACTGATAGCTATGAGGGTGTGAAAGCCTTGGCTGAGGTATGGCTCTACTGAGTGCTATTCTATTGAAAGATTAATTTTATGTTGCATAGCTCACAGAGAATGTAATATTGTGATACTGGTGTGTTGAATCCCACCTATAACTCCTCCAGGTGGTTGTCATATTTTCAAGTCACAAGGGCAAAGGATAAACAAGGAAAGGTGTCTGCATCATGATGGGTTATTCATTTACATTTATTAGTATTTTATTACAGTATTGGACTGATCACTTGCTATCTCAGAATTGTGACTGATAGCTCAGTGCTAATGACAGTCGTTTATGTCATGTTTACAACTCTGTTTATGTGCATAAGTAATTTAATGTTTAGATTATGATGATATATGATACAGTTGGCTTCTCAGCCTCCTCTCTTCAGTCATTTGTGAGATGATCCAGCAGGATAAAGACCCTGGTCGATACAGCTGTGAATTATTTTCATTGTATCTTAGCAGCTTTTTAATATCTTCCAAGTAACAGGAAATGTATTTAGAAAACATATTTAAAAAATCCAAAGGTTATAAAACTCAAGTTTTTCTCACATTAGAGGAAGCATTAAAGAGGAAGAAATAAATTCTCGTGCAATCACTCTCATGGAAAGGCTTGTATATCATGTCATTTCAGTATCTGTTTGCACTGGTGGACAAAACATTAACAAAGAGGGTTGGATGTGTATATGTACTGAAAACCGCAAGAGACACATGACAGTTTCCATACTCTGTTGATCAGAGAGGACGTTTTTAGCTCTTGGTCCTGATGTTACGATTACTCTGTCACTGTCTTTATCAGGGAATGTGTTTAATTTACTCCTCTGATAGAAATGCCATGCTGTAGTTAAATCCAGGCAGAGGCTACTGACATTGAGACATTGTTTGTAAGTTTCAGTAGCTGCATATGGTCGACAAATCAGGAGCCACCCCCGTAAGTGCCTGAGGATTTGGTTTTCCTCACCAGCCTTGGCATTTTATGCCAGTGGCTTAGGCCAGCCCTCTTTTCTTTTTCTCCAAGTTTAGCTGCCAGTTTACCATAGATCATGGGTACTTTGTTTAAAATATCTCGACAATCTTTACAACTGCTGTCCATTTGCCCACATGTGTTTCTGCCAAGCCGCCCTGATTCACATAAGTCTTGCGGCGCAGGAATTTAGCCTTGCCCTCGCACTTGCACCAACAAAACCTCAGTTGGACAGTGGTGTCTTGCATAACATACCAACAAAGTCACATAAGAATAAACAAAATCACATGCCAGCACTCGCACATACACACACACACACACAGATGGATAAAATAGAATCAGGCAATGAAACGGAAGGTTAAAAAAATGCCATAAGTGTTAAATGCCAGCCTCTTTAGGGTTTTATCATGTGACGTTTACATAACACATATTTTACATTAAATCAAGAGCTAAATTCATCCATCTTCATCCTCCTTTATGATGACTTGTCTATTTAAAAATGTGTGTGTGAGTATGAACATCATTACCATTGTTAGCATCCAGTTTTAGGATGTATCATAACAGGCAGGAAGCTCAGAGCTCGGGTTCTGTCTCTGCATTGTAATTTTGGCCTGTTAACCGACTGGTCATTGACTCCCACCCCCCTCTTTCCCCTCTAAAGTCTGTACTCATTTACCCCTTCACCAACTAATCCCTCCATCCTCCCTGACATCTCGGGAAGTGTTAGATATCTAACCCTAACCCTAACCCTCGGAGGAAGTTTGCATTCTTAGGAGCCCTCTTCAATTAATGGGCACTGAGTTGGTCGACATGGCAGATCACTCCTCCTCCCAGTAGGATGTGAACCAAACCTTTAACTTCCTTAAACGGCAATGAATTAAGCTTTAGTGCTGCCACTGCATCTGTGGAGCTGAATCACATTGTGACTCAGCGTGTGGATAAACGCTTAAGTGAGAATATTATCTTTTTGACTATTGAAAACAAATTTCGAATTATTCTGCATAGGAGCGAATTCATTCAGAGTAAAATAAGATTGGAAATTTTATTAAAAAGCACAATCTGTTTTCAGTCTTATCGCATAAACTAGGAAAACATGTTCTCTGAGAAGAACCTTGTCTCCCCCCTCACATTATGTTGAGAGACGCTGTAATATTAAGGTAAGTGAAAATCTGTGTGCCTCGATTCAGCATAGAGTATAAAGCAGATTCTACAACTATTGTGACTATATATATATATATATATATATATATATATATATATAGTCACAATAGTCCACATATTGTAGATACATTTCCTTCTATTTTATTAGCAGGATTCTTGTCTGATGTGTTTATGTGTAAGTTTGCTGCAGTGTAATTATGCTCCACCATTCTAAACAGCAAAATCCAGATCCACTGAGTAGTAATGCCAAGAGCAAAGGTAACCCCAGACCCCTTTAAAAGTGCACAATAAACACGCTGTTAACCCCAGATGCTGCAGCTCTCTGTTTTTTCTAAAGTCCACTTTGGTGGTCATGAGGGAAAAAATGACGACAAAACTATCAACTTCAGACCCCGAGCTCTGTGATCAGACGTCAAGAGGCAGAAGCGTAAAGAGAAGTTTCAGTCCCAGGTGGCAGGGATAAAAGCATCACTCTGAAGGTCTATTATTGTAGATCACTGACAGCTTTCAGCCACGCAGGCAGCAAGTGAAACATGGAATATTCCAGCTATCACTGCTCGTCTCTAATAGACTCAGTCCCAGGTCACATCTGGAGGCCCTCGGTGATAAAGTGTGCGTGGGAAGAGTAGAAAAATACGCATTATTGATACTTGTTTTATAGTGTCGTGGAAAAAAAAGAGCTGGACATATATCAAGACCTGAGACATAATGTTGGAGCAGAGGGAGATGAAATACA